>NC_053037.3:623584498-624264949 GCF_002575655.3 Aegilops tauschii subsp. strangulata
TGTGCCACAACAGTTTCAGATTCATAGCCATAAAAAGGATCAGATTCAACCAAAGTAATTATATCAGGATCAACTGAGAATTCATAATCCTTATCAGTAACACAGATAGGTGAAGTAGCAAAAGCAGGGTCATGTTTCATTCTAGCATTAAGAGATTGCTGCTTCCATTTAGCTAATAATTTCTTAAGATCACTTCTATCATTGCAAGCAAGAATAGCTCTAGCAGATTCTTCATCCAGAACATAACCCTCAGGCACAACAGGTAATCCATATTTATTAGGGGGAGAGTCTTCATCATCACTATCTTCAATATTATCAGTTTCAATAATTTCATTCTCTCTAGCCCTAGCAAGTTGTTCATCAAGAAATTCACCAAGTGGCACAGTAGTATCAAGCATAGAAGTAGTTTCATCATAAGTATCATGCATAGCAGAGGTGGCATCATCAATAACATGCGACATATCAGAATTAATAGCAGAAGCAGGTTTAGGTGTCGCAAGCTTACTCAAAACAGAGGGTGAATCAAGTGCAGAGCTAGATGGCAGTTCCTTACCTCCCCTCGTAGTTGAGGGATAAATTTTTGTTTTCGCGTCTTTCAAGTTCTTCATAGTGACCACCAGATATAAATCCCAAGTGCCTCAAAGAATAGAGCTATGCTCCCCGGCAACGGCGCCAGAAAATAGTCTTGATAACCCACAAGTATAGGGGATCGCAACAGTTTTCGAGGGTAGAGTATTCAACCCAAATTTATTGATTCGACACAAGGGGAGCCAAAGAATATTATCAAGTATTAGCAGCTGAGTTGTCAATTCAACCACACATGGATAACTTAATATCTGCAGCAAAGTATTTAGTAGCAAAGTAGTATGGAAGTAACGGTAACGATAGCAAAAGTAATATTTTTGGGTTTTGTAGTGATTGTAACAGTAGCAACGGAAAAGTAAATAAGCGAAGAACAATATGTGAAAAGCTCGTAGGCATTGGATCGGTGATGGAGAATTATGCCGGATGCGGTTCATCATGTAACAGTCATAACATAGGGTGACACAGAACTAGCTCCAATTCATCAATGTAATGTAGGCATGTATTCCGAATATAGTCATACGTGCTTATGGAAAAGAACTTGCATGACATCTTTCGTCCTACCCTGCCGTGGCAGCGGGGTCCTAATGAAAACTAAGGGATATTAAGGCCTCCTTTTAATAGAGTACCGGAATAAAGCATTAGCACATAATGAATACATGAATTCCTCAAACTATGGTCATCACCGGGAGTGGTCCCGATTATTGTCACTTCGGGGTTGTCGGAACATAAAACATAGTAGGTGACTATAGACTTGCAAGATAGGATCAAGAACTCACATATATTCATGAAAACATAATAGGTTCAGATCTGAAATCATGGCACTCGGGCCCTAGTGACTAGCATTAAGCATAGCAAAGTCATAGCAACATTAATCTCAGAACATAGTGGATACTAGGGATCAAACCCTAACAAAACTAACTCGATTACATGATAGATCTCATCCAACCCATCACCGTCCAGCAAGCCTACGATGGAATTACTCACGCACGGCGGTGAGCATCATGAAATTGGTGATGGAGGATGGTTGATGATGACGACGGTGACGGATTCCCCTCTCCGGAGCCCGGAACGGACTCCAGATCAGCCCTCCTGAGAGGTTTTAGGGCTTGGCGGCGGCTCCGTATCGTAAAATGCGATGAATCCTTCTCTCTGATTTTTTTCTCCCTGAAAGTGAATATATGGAGTTGGAGTTGAGGTCGGTGGAGCGTCAGGGGGCCCACGAGGTAGGGGGCGCGCCCTAGGGGGGCGGCGCGCCCTCCACCCTCGTGGACAGGGTGTGGGCCCCCTGACGTGGATTTTTCTTCCGGTATTTTTCTTATTTTCCAAATAGATGTTCCGTGGAGTTTCAGGTCATTCCGAGAACTTTTGTTTCTGCACATAAATAACACCATGGAAAGTCTGCTGAAAACAGCGTCAGTCCGGGTTAGTTCCATTCAAATCATGCAAGTTAGAGTCCAAAACAAGGGCAAAAGTGTTTGGAAAAGTAGATACGACGGAGACGTATCAGAGGGTGTCGTCGCCGAACAGCAACCGCGGCGGGTTGCTTGTGCGGTTGCAGGTGAGGTTGAACCCTGGCCAGTAGCACCTGGCTGGGCCCATGCCGAACGGGTATGGCACGCTATGTTCCCGCAGGTGATGTCGCAGTTGGGCATCCCTTGCGCCTCTGCTGGAGAAACTTTTTCTCCAGCGAGGAGCGGCGATGTCAGCATCGCCCCCGCTGTAGCCGCCATCACCACCCCCAAGATGGTTGTTATGTGCGCCATTGAGTGGTTGAGCATATGTGCCTAGCTAGCTAGCTCCTGAACCATGCATCGCTCTCCAGCCGGGGCGGCTTATAAAGATGGCGTGCACTTTGGCATCCCCGTAGCAGCACCTGCTGCGTGGTAGGCCCAGCTACCAAGAGGTAAAAGTAAATTTTCGACAAGTGAGAACCAAGGGCATCTCCAAGGGACAGGTCAAATGTCCTCTCCATCTGTCAAAAAAGTGTACGATGGTATCTAAGAGCAACTCTAGCAGAACCCGCATCCGCCCCCGACCCGCAAAATAACAACCAAAATGCGGGTAGGGGCGGAAAAACCTGCCCGACCAGACCCCGCATCCCGCCCCGACCCGCAGAAAATTTTGAGGGGCGCAGCAAAATCCCGACCCCAACCCGGGAATACGCGGGTTTCCACCTCGCGGCTGCGGTGCCCTGCATCACAGAGAAGCAGTTGACGGGAGGGACAATTCAGCTCGCGCGCCTTTCCCCACCTCCTTCCGTCGCCGACCGCCCTTGCTTCCGCCCGTCCGCCGCCGGCGATTCCGGCCAGATCTGCGGGCGGAGCCGCGCCCCGGGGCCATCCCTCACCCTCCCGCGCCGATACGCTTCACCGACCCCCTCCCCCCGGATCCAGCGAGAAGAGCCGCCCCTCGTCGCCGCCGCCGCCGGGGATCGACCACCGTCGAGCCCGCCCCTCGTCGCCGCTCGGGCACACCCGCCGCATCCGCCACCGGTTAGTGTTTGTTTTGTGATATTTTTGCGAGCGGTATAGTTGATTGACGCGCCGGTACGCATGTAGATGGAGTTGAGCCCGTGCGAGAAGTTCTTGCTCTTCGAGTCGTCCGATTCGGACGATTCGGATGTTGAGACCATGCTTGCGACCTTTCGGCAGCAGACATTAGTGATGGCGCTTGTCGTGAAGGAGCACGAAGACGAGAACTGGAAGAGGCGGCGAGGATCGACCGTCGGGCGTCTTTGCATTCCTCGGAAACGCCATGTTGGGAACGAGATGTTGATGCAAGACTATTTCGCGGAGAATCCTACATATCCACCGCACCTCTTCCAGAGAAGGTACCGAATGCGCCGATCCCTCTTTGTGAAACTTGTTCAAGCTTGCGAGACAAATTGCCGGTATTTTACTCAAAGAAGAAATGCTGCGGGCTTAAAGGGATTTAGTGCATATCAAAAAATCTCCGCAGCTATGCGGGTGATTGCATATGGCGTTCTGGCTGACTATGCCGATGAGTACCTTCGTTTGGTGAAGATACTACAATTGAGTCTGTGCGTAGATTTGCAAAAGTGATCATCCGTGTATTTGGTCCTGAGTATCTTCGGGCACCCAACGAAGATGACACAAAGAAATTGATGACATCTAATGAGAGGAGAGGTTGGCCGGGCATGCTAGGTAGCATAGATTGTATGCACTGGACTTGGAAAAATTGCCCCAAGGCACGGCAAGGAATGTATTGTGGCAAGTCTCTGATGCAACAATTGTGCTAGAGGCCGTAGCATCCAAGGATTTATGGATTTGGCATTGCTTTTTTGGTATGCTGGGCACTCTCAATGATATCAATGTGTTGCAACGGTCTCATTTGTTTGCTAGGCTTGCTAGTGGTGATGCTCCTGCTTGCAACTACACTATCAATGGGCATGAATACACAAAAGAGTACTATCTTGCAGATGGTATATACCCTCCTTGGTGCACTTTTGTCAAGAGCATCAAAGAACCCAAAACTAAAAAACGGTGTGAATTTGCAAGGGTGCAAGAGGCAGTCCGAAAAGACAATGAAAGAGCATTCAGTGTTTTGCAATCTAGGTTTGCCATTGTCCGTGGTCCTTCTCATTTTTGGGATAAGAAAACCTTGAAAAATATCATGACATGCTGTGTTATCCTGCACAATATGATTCTTGAAGATGAGAGAGGAATGAACTTGGAATTCTTCTATGACAATGTGGGTAGCCGTGTCAAACCAGTTAGAGACCCTAACCGCATTAGAGCTTTTCTTCAGACATACAAGGAGATTGAAAATGCAAACACACACTTTCAACTTCAGGAGGATCTCATTGAGCACCATTGGCAAAGGGCTGGACAATGACTAATTTTTGTATTCATTTGTATTTGTATTCATGACAAGTTTTGTATTGCATTATTTAAGTTTGCTACGGTGATTTGAATAATTAAGTTTGCTTTCGATTGTTGTATTATGTTTGGATTTGATATTTGCGGGCCGATGAGATGCGGGATGCAGCGGCGCAAAGAGCAGACCCTGCAAAGCTGACCCATAAAAAAGCATATTCCGCGAATATACTTTTATACGGGTCCGTTTGAGGGGTCTGCATATGTGGCCGTCCGCGCCGGCCCGCAAAGGCCATTTTGTGCGAACTGCAAACACGTTTTGTGGGCCGGCGGGATGCGGGGTCTGCTAGAGTTGCTCTAAGGGGCAACCCCAGCCGTCCACATATTTTATCGAATAGGCTGTGTGCCCCGTGGAGTGTGAAACGTGACCGGGATGAGTTGCGGTGATGGTCGAGAGGGAGGTGTCCGTGACGACCACATACGCATGATGCTCTCGTCCGCCGGACCGCCGCCCACGCCTACCAGCGCAATAGAACCCGGTAGCAGCCGCACACGCAACAACCCATGTAGCATGCACGCGGGCGAACCCGTGCATGTATTCTATCGAACAGGTTGTGTGCGCCATCGAGTGTGGCGAGACTTGAGGTAGAAGGTGACCAGGATGAGCTGCAGAGCTTCGGACCAGGGAGCGAGAGAGAGAGAGAGAGAGAGAGAGAGACAGTTAGGGGGCGGAGACGCAGGGACCTGAGGCTGGGACTCCGGCGAGCTGGCCGACCGGCGGGTGGGGTTGCCGAGGAGAGAGAGGAGTAACGTGCGGGTTGGGAAATAGGGTTACTTCCATGTGGGGTCTGCGCGGGTGTCTCCAGACCAAATAGTCGAAAGGTATGCGCTCTCCAGTCACAGATTTTTTCCCATATAAAGAGTCTAATCATGGTACGTGTTGTAAGGGCACCTCCAACCGGCCGACCCAAACTGCTCGCCGATGTAATGGACCAAAGCGCCGGCCCAATGCGCGGACCCAAACTCGCGGTATGTATGGCAAGGACATCTCCAAACACATGCCAAAAAATTCCCGCAAACGTCTTGGCAGACGCATCCGAACCATTTTTTCCATCCAACGCGACGCCACATACTTATGTGGACGCGTTCACGTGCTTGAATTCTGGCAAACCAGTTATAAAAGCTGGGTGTGGTTTAAGGGAGTCTGGACCTCCCCCACCTAGGACTCCGACAACCCTGTCGCATAGCAAAACTCACCTAGAGCTAGCGTCTTTCTCAATACATCCCTCCTGTCTTGCTCAGTACCTGCTCCCTCCCAGACCAACAATACCGTTATACCACCCCGACCTCCCGCCCCATACCCTGTCAGACCTCCGCCGCTCGACCCGAGTATCAGTAGCTGAATATTTACACATGTAGCCTCCTCCAATCCGTTCGGTGAAATGTTGTTAAGCGTTCTTTGAGGGTTTCATTGTTTATTTTTAGGGAAAGATGATGGAATTGGATGAGGAGTACTACTACAATGAGTTCATGGAATCAACGCAATTAAAATCTCACAGACTAGCCCCAAATTGGGGGGGGGGGGTGTGGGGGAGCTCTAGGGGAGTCCTGGAGTGCACCCATAATCCAGGACACCGTCACCATGGCCATTTGGTTATTTTTCTGTCCAAACAAGGGCCCAACTTAACATCAATAAATTGGTAAAAGTAGTAGAGTACACAAGCTAGCTGGAATATAATGATACATTTTGACCCAACATCTGACATGTGAGTAGGCCGTACATGTGGCGTGATGCTGGCTCTGAATTTTTCGACTGCCAGGATTCCAAGAGAACATTTGAGCAGGCAGAACACGTAGCATGGTACTCACTCTGAATTTTGCAGGAGTGCCGAGATTCCAACATGTGAGCAGGCAGGAGCAATAGGAGTGAATCCCGTTCTCGATAAATAAACAAACCTATCAAAGAAACCTTGCCGACAGACCTGGGCTCTGAGTCCTAGGCTGGCCATAGTGGTGGTATCTTAGTCGGTATCATACACTCGAGACTAGCAAACACACTGATGTGGCAGATAATTAAAGAAGAGAGAGAGAGAGAGTTAGAGTAACGTATATAGATACCGTACCATAATTAATACTTTGCTACTATATGACATGCATGGCCATAAATAGAATCATCTATGATAGCAATCTGTGATACTATGCACTATGAGGGTAGTATCATACACTAGTATCATATGCATAATACTAGTATATGATACTCCTGACTATGAGTAGCCTTAAGAACCTCTAGGAGAGTCTCAATATTGGGCAAATTGACATAATAATTGTCATTATGACAATTCTGACAAAAAATGCAGCCAGAGTCTGTCATACGGGGCCCAATCGTCATAAGTTTTTGAGCAATTTAGGTCAGTATACCGAGCCTAAAGCGAGCCCTCTCGGCGATTTGCATTTCCGACAGTCTGATTTGAAGATCTGGGTATCTCTGGCCGTCGGATCCCCTGTCTACAACCGTCTGTCCCGCATGTCGCCTAGCTGTCCTAATGGGCTTCTGCTCTCGAGGCCGAAACGATGAAGTCTGGCAAACTGGGCATGTTCGGCCCATAAGTAGAGTGTGTTGCGTTTGTGCGCTCGTTATTTTTCCCCATAAAGGAGATAGAGCGACGCGGGATGCATGGAAGAGGGATCGACCCAAAGGCGATGCAGATAAAGAGGAGAGGGATCGAGCCAAGGCGACGCGAGACGTGCGCTGGGCCCGGCCGGGACACCCACCTCCAGTCATATCCTCTTCGGCTTCTCCCTTCCCTCAGGCCCTCCGTGACCTCATCCGCCCATCTACCCCCGGCGGCTCCAGAAGGAGCACCAAAACCGCAAGCACTGGCGGCGGCACGCCATCCACTCCCCATTCGCGCTCCATCGGCGGCACCTTCCAGTCCGAGACCAACTCGCCGCGGTCAGCTACGGCGGCAAGGTGGCGCGTCTCCTTCCACCGGTCCTGAGATCCACCGACATCAGCGCCGAGTGCCTAATATCGGCACGCCTCCTCCGGATGTGAGTTTCACTTGGAATTATTTTTTCCTGCTTACTATAGGATGAAAGTGTAGTGTCTTTGCTGGAGTTCAAGTCCCAGACTTGACATTGGTGCTCGCATTTACCTGGATTTATTTCAGGACTTTCGGCGATATGCGTTCAGTGGGAGGAGACGTTCCCGTCGACTACGAAGGCATATATGGCGACTTTGTCAATCTTAAGAATGTGATGGCTCAGTCTCTCGGAGGCGCTCATAGGGGTAGGGTGTACATGCGTCCATTCATAAGGTTGATTGTATGCTTGTGTATATGAGCGACTTCGATTGTGCTGTGCTAAAAAAACAGTGTCAGCCTTATTACACACAGTTAGCCTTTCCCAGTGAGTTGTGGATCATACGCAGCTGAAATTGGGGTACACGTAGTTTATTTTTTCAACCTTAGGCAACTTAGTAATAACACACAATTTCTCCTTAGTGCATGCGATTGGGGCTATAGTACGTACCTGTACTGGTTTAAGCTAAAGGTCCAAGACTCCAAGTCCGCGGACCAGTCGTCACGCTCTGTGAGCACCACATGCACCAAGACATTGAGTTCTTTTGTTCTCATCAAGAATTTCTTAGCGAGGACAAATCATGCTGCACTGCAACACGGTGTACAAGCGCTGGCATGTCATGTCTTCGCATGGACAAATCATGATGCTCATGCTTCCGGTGCTGCATGCACTGCAACGGTGTACAACTCTGGCCTGACATTCTTGACTCGTCGATGCCGGTCAATGAACGGCTTACTGCGGTTTTGAAATTTTGTGTGTGGTTGTCTGGCTGAGTATCTGGACATTCTTGACTCGTCGATGTCTTGTTGAGTATAATTTTTATTATGTTTGAGATGTTTTGTACTTCTAATAATCTTTTTATAATAAATTTGAATCTTTTTCCAAACAATGTCCGATACGAGGCCTACTATGCATTTGCTTACTGGTGAAGGTCCAACTTTGCAGACCAGTGGTCACGCTCAGTGAGCCCCGCATGCACCCAGACTGTTGAGTTCTTTTGTTCCTATCAAGAATGTCTTCCCAAGGACAAATCAAGCTGTTCACGCTGTCGATGCTGCACTGCAACACGGGAGTTGTACAAAAGTTGGCCTGTCATATGGTCGCACGGACAAATCATGATGTCGATGCTGCACTGCAAGAAGGTGTACAACTCTGGCCTGACGTTCTTGACTCAACGATGCCAGTCAATGAATAGCCTGCGGCGGTCACGAAATTGTGCGTGTGGTTGTGTGGTAGATTACCATGAACCTTCCCAACCGGCATTCGGTGTAGCAATGATTCAAGCTGTGACGGAAATGCATTTTCGGTGCAGACCCCATCCATGGCGCGATGACTTCATACCAAAGGTGTTTGTACGTCCCATGTGAAACACGACGGCTGGAGAAGCTGACAATCAAATGCTCACAGCAGACAGTGTGAATTAATGGACATGGTGACGAAGGCAAAATCCACAACTCCACAGTCTAGTAATATTTCTCACACAAGGGAAAAGAGATGCTGTCGTTGGAATGCAACATCTATTATATATTAAAAGTAATATAAGGTGAACTAGATGCAACTAAAATCGGCTAGAAAATTCCACGTTAATCAGAAAATACTAGCCCTTGATCTTTCAGAACTCTTAAAATTAATATTACGTGACCGTTCATGCTATGTAACATGGTTGGCCTAAGAGGGCTTACGTGACATAAGTTCAAGGAAAAATATATTTGGTACAGCCTCCCATGTATAGCAATAGAAAAAAATTGGTACAGCCTCCCACATAGCATTGGAAAAGAAGCAAAAACAAAATTGAACTATCCCATCCCATAGCCCTAGCGTGAAACAACAAATCAGCTATCCAAAATAAATTAAACTCTTGATAGATAAAAAAAAGCTAATTAATGTGCTGCCCTCGAGGAAAGAAAGGATGGCCAGCTACATGAAAAGGACATGCACGTCCCATTTTCTTTTCATCGCATGCACCTTGCCTCCGTATAAAATAAAAAGACAAAAAGGTGCATATATGTATACACTTCACAAACACATACATGATGATTAACTAAAATGATTGTGCTACTGTGTGACAACTTGAATGTTGTGTATGATGCAATCACACGCTTCAGAGTCAGTCGCGCTATGAGGCATGTGTGTGAGCGTTCCCGTACAATCGATCCCAAAAATCGACACATACATGATCATCCACAACATGCTTATATATGGTCAAATTATAAAAATAGGCAGTTCTACTGTTTTATTTAGAATTTTAGGCAGTTAGTTACACATTCGAACATTTTTCAGATTGTAAAAAAACAATGGAACATTTTTTGCTATATTGAAAGGACTAACCTGGTGGTAGCGGTTTAAATTTAAATTTGATTTTGCAGTCAAGTATAATACTATCTAATTTTTATAGTATAACATTTTCGATATATTAAATGTATTGGTCATACTATAGCTGTATTTTTTAAACTTTCATTTGTCCCATCAACTTCTTTCTCGGCTTAATTTTAAATTTTTGCTCATGATTATAC
The DNA here is from genome assembly GCF_002575655.3 of Aegilops tauschii subsp. strangulata. NCBI lineage: Eukaryota > Viridiplantae > Streptophyta > Magnoliopsida > Poales > Poaceae > Aegilops > Aegilops tauschii. Next base: position 623,594,514 of record NC_053037.3, read on the forward strand.
GTCATGACACTGTACAAAGGACAACCTATCTAGGTCACATTCTAAGCTTTACTTTGACGCACTGATAACTATAGAACCAGATATCATATGAACAAATGAACTCTGAGCTCAAAACCAAAAATCACTTATGTGTACTAATCTAATATTTGAAAAAATGTTTGGTCTCCATACAAAAAAATTACCATGTAGGTTATCAAATATAAAATGTGCCACATGTAGGCATGAACGACTCTAACCGCATGACAACATTATAACTAAGTATAATAAAGTGTAAAATTATATGAAAACATTTTAAAAGTATTATTTAAAGAAACTATTCACTAAAGACTACACATGTTATTCTTATGAGGAAAAAATTAAGCTCCACGGTGACCGAGTACAAAACCTAAGACACATCGATTATTCCTAGGGAGAGTGTCTAGGAATTACAACGCAGAACGACCATAGTATGCCAATAACTTTACATGTTATTGCCAAAAGGTGATCTATATTGGAGTGTTTCATTGGATTTTAGAGTGATGGCATGACCTATTTGCATAGTCCGTGTCAACAAAAGGATGTCAAACGCAAGATGTGCTTTGAAGAGAAGGATTGTCGGGGGTAATTGCGCATGTGGTTACAAGGGAGGAAAATGATGCTCCTATAAAAATATTAAACAAAGAAAACTAAGTTTGTGGTTAGGAGAATTTAGTGTTTAAATCTTCTTTATGGACCATGTAGATCTACAATATTTTTATTTAAATAGATTTACAAAACACTGAATCGGAACTCTCATGAGTGCTTACTACATAAACTGTTTGGCCCCTAAAGTCACAAAGTGTACGATTGTTTCCTATACATCACTGAATTTGAAAGTAAAATAACTGACATCTAAACTTTTGAAAAGGGAATTATGGCTCATGGGTTTGTACGTAATATCTATGATGCAATCAAATACCAATTTTTGCCAATACAAGAGGAGGTTTCAATATGCAGTAATGCAGTAATAAGAACATGGATTAAGCTTCTGGTAATGTGCCGTCCTAGCCTAGGTAGACGTCATGCTATATTGCACATCAAATACACATGAGCAAAATTTTGAAACACTAAAACAAGGAAACGACAAGAAAGATTTTAAAAATATATGTAAAATATTACAACATGTGTTTCTTACTAGATGGTGTTCTAGAGAACCACTAGAAGAAATTCTCTGACTGTGACTATGAATATATAATTGTATCGTTGGACCATTGAAAAGAAAATAATACATTGAACATATCTCTTAATTTAATTTTGGAAGCATATTTATATAAAATGTAATTCTTAGAGTTTTGTGCCATACAGATAGTATACATGTCTAACACACCAAATATTTCACAACAAAGACATAACTGGGACACAAAAATCTTGAAAAGTTAATTAAAATGGTTATTTTCATTATTTACTTGCCCTATCTGTGTGGATAAAGTATTTTATATTCACTCCATTCAGATGTTTATTTTGTTATTGCATTAAAAGATAACGCAGCTATGCTATACTCATGCAATTATTTGCGAACATCGAAATTTATAGTTGTCCATCTAACACCAATGATTGATAACTTAATATTGATGTTGCATGTTGATCTTGATGTCACATGACACCATACACTACACCCAAAGTATGCACACGGCCATAGATAAAACACACTACCTATTAAAATGGCATAATAGTAATTCAGCCATGATTTAGAAACTTTTAGAGACATTACCCACAAATGTGATATTTATTTAGAAATTGATTTGTAGTGGTCATAGAATGAACTATTTTATATGGCACAATGTGAATATCCATGAAATCATATGTTTAATTACGATATATAATCGACTCCCTCGCAAGTTATGAAAATGCTGGAAAAATTATACAAATAAAATTTGCACAAGTATGGCATGGATGATTAGAAGGTAAATGACAAATGGGTAACATACATATTTATATATATGGGGATAAATAATATTGTTCGTAGAAGTCTTATATTTGTATAAATGTCATCAGTATAATTTCAATTTTTCTTTAGACAAAAGAACTAATATATCTGTATTATTAAACTTTTTAAAATTCTAGCCCGCGCAACGAGCGGGCCACTGTGCTAGTTAACTGAATAACGGAAATACAAAACCATCCAGAGTTTAAGGAGACGGGAAAGGGAGAGTGAGTCCAAAGCATCGCCGGAAAACCCACCACAGGAGCTCGCCCACGAGACACCTGCTTTGGGGCGAAAACCCGATGACACCTAGCTAGCCAACGTCCCAGAAAACAGTACCATAAGAGAACAGGTTCACAAGCGAGCATAAGTTTCTAAGGGGACGCTCACGCAGGAGCAAAAGATAGGCAGCAAAAGGAGTTTAAAACGCCTCTAAGGCTCGTAACACATGTATAAGAAGCAGCAGCAGGAGCAGCACATCACCAAACACACAACTAAGAAAATCAATGGCCATCTCACTCAGCTCGGAGCTCCTCTCCCAGCCCCAACAATGGCAGCTCCTCCTCCTCCTGGCACTCGTCTCCCTCGTGCTCTTGAAGAGGAGACTGAGCAACAAAGGGCTCAAGCTACCGCCAGGCCCGGCCCGGGCTCCGATCCTGGGGAACCTGCACCAGCTAGGCGTGCTGCCGCACCGGAGCTTACGGGATCTTGCGTGGAAGCACGGGCCGGTGATGCAGCTGCAGCTCGGCACCGTGCGGACGGTGGTGGTGTCATCGGCTGAGGCGGCGCGCGAGGTGATGAAGACGCACGACAAGGACTGCTGCACCCGGCCGGTGTCCCCAGGGATGAAGAGGCTGTCCTACGGCCTCAAGAACGTTGGGTTCGCGCCATACGGTACCTACTGGCATGTCATGCGCAAGTTCTTCGTGGTCGAGCTCTTCGGCGTGCGCCATGTCGAGGCAGCATGGCATGCACGCCAGCATCAGGTACGGACAAACATACATGCATGCAGCATGTGTAGAATTAATGCATACACCATTGCCGGACATTATGTGTAGAATTATCTCCACTCCAACGTATTCTCCTCCAAAAAAAATCTCGATTAATGTGTTCTCATGTACTCACCTCTCGCCTGATGTTGAGTATTTGCATTGTGTATTTTCTAAGCACACGGAATGACGGAAACACACACGCAAAAATAATGCACCATGCAACCACAAAATGTAACACTATAATGTGCTCCAAAACACGGTAAGAACCAACAAAACTGGTTTGAAAGCACACAGAAGCAAAACAAACTGTTCTGGTGCATAAAAGAACAAGGTACAACTAGCTAGCCCACACACAGAAAATAAGAGATGGTATATGCTATTTACATATTTCAGTGGATTAATGTGGCACACGTCCTCATAAAATAAGAGATGGTGGATACAAATTGTGCATAGTATAAAACCTCATGGACTGTATTGGACCCACGGTCGATTAGGTGGAGAAACTGATGAGCACCTTGAGCGGCTTCGCTGGAGAGCCGGTAGCGCTCAAGGAGCATATCTTAAGCCTGGCCGATGGCATCATCGGCATGCTTGCATTTGGCGACATGTACAACAGCGACAAGTTCCCACACCACAAGAACTTGGAGCACGTGCTTGAGGAGGCCATACACATGCAGGCCAGCTTTTCCGCCGAGGACTATTTTCCCAACATCGTCGGTCGCCTAGTCGACCAAATCACCGGCCTCGCCTCTCGTCGTGAGCGGATCTTCAAGCAGCTTGATACATTATTCGAGATCATCATTGAGCAGCATCTTGACCCTCAGCGTGTCAAGCCTCGGAACGGTGACCTTGTTGACCGTCTCATCGATCTATGGAAGGACAACAGTAGCACCCTCAACATCACAAGAGACCACCTCAAGGGGAACATATTTGTAAGTCATATTAGTTGCCTCTACATCATGTCTTGTCTCGATTGAGGAAAAAAAGATCAACTAACTGATATCACTCACCACATGCATGCATGCAGGGCACGTTCATTGGTGGCTCGGACACGACCTCGGCGACAATTCTATGGGTGATGGCGGAGCTGACCCAAAATCCGTGAATACTGGAGAGGGTGCAAGACGAGATCAGGGCCGTGGTGGGAGGCAACGAGAGGGTGCGACCAGATGATCTGGCCAAGATGTTCTACCTCAAGATGGTGGTGAAGGAGACCCTAAGACTGCACCCACCAGCACCGATGCTATTGCCGAGGGAGGCCATGCGGGACATCCGTATTGGGGGCTATGATGTATTGGCTAAGACGCGGATCTATATGAACGTGTGGGCCATTGGTAGGGACCCGGCAACCTGGACAGATGACCCGGAGGATTTCGAGCTAACTCCATTTGGCGCGGGGCGGCGGATATGCCCCACATTGTCTATGAGCACGGCCACCGTGGAGTTCACGCTGGCCAACCTGCTATACAACTTCGAGTGGGCGCTCCCCGAGGGGATCATGGTGAGCATGCAAGAGGAAGGCAAGGTTATCCCCCTCCTAAAGACACCGCTCTTGCTGGTGCCCACCCCATACCGGCACATCTGAGCACAACGAGGCATGGCATGACACAACCGAGGGAGATCCGATCAAAATTAATTTGCTTCCATGTATGGAGTAGACATGCATGTAATCTTGTCACTTTTATCCACTTTGTATTACTACCAGTCTATTACCTTGAAAGACAATATATCTAAACAATAAACTTGGCACCTGCATGTTCTTGCAAAATGAGACAAATATACAAAAAGCATTGTTTTAATTATTAAGACTCAAGGGCAAGTACATGTAGAGGTACAAACTTGGTGGACAAGTAGCCTAGAGACTAGGAGTATTGTAGATGTTTATGGAAAGGGAGGAGGACGATAAGTTCATGACTTATTATGTCTTCGTCACTAATAGCTCAACTTGTTTGTATACAGTGTTGGCCCCATGTCTACTAGAGTCCACTTGGATTTGCCATGTCGTAGCTTTACTGTCCATTCGTAATTACTAGTAGATGACATGTTGCACCAATGGCACACATGCCAAATGCAATCGAGAAGTTAGACAAACTATATGAAAAAATATGAATTGTTCGTCAAGTATGATCTTAATTTATGACATGACAACGTGGAATAGAACCTATAATGTGAACTGCCAAGGCAATATATATGATACAATTCATGTTAAAATCACTTGTGCTTGAGGTGTTTGAAACCATTTTTTGAAAGTGCTCAAATAACCCATGAAAGCGTCACCGAATATTCCTAAAAGTGCTTAGAGTAGTTTCGAAAGTTTTCGTCGCTAGTTTCGCGAGTGACTGATCTACTATCAATAGCGATTTTGTATAATTCTGAAAGCACCTGGATTATTTCCAAAAGCGTTGATAAATCATGTAGTCACAACCTTTCACATATGTTTTATGTAAACCCCACATATTTTTACATAAACATCACACATTCCCCCTGACTATACATAAGCCAATGAAAATAGGAACCGCGTGGTTCTCTACAATTGAAAATTACTATGCGAACAACATGTTGACCTAATACAAATATTGGAGGAAAATAACTCCTGAAAATAAACCAACATTCCAATTCAACATAGACATCTAAGAAGAAGCAACCTACCGCCTGTAGTTTCCCTTTCGGCATTTGTAACCGCTTGATGATCCCTCGTCTGCCTTTGTTTCGGGGTAGGAGCCATTTCCTGAAGACCATGTATTTCTTCAATAGGAGGTAAATTCTTAAAATCTTCAGCTTTAATACCCTTTTCTTTCATAGATTTCTTTGCCTCTTGCATATCTTCAGGACTGAGAAATAGAACACCTCTCTTCTTCTGAGTTGGTTTAGGAATTGGCTCAGGAAGTATCCAATTATTTTCATTTATCAACATATTATTCAATAGAATTTCAGCTTCATCCGGTGTTCTTTCCCTGAAAACAGAACCAACACAACTATCCAGGTAATCTCTGGAAGCATCGGTTAGTCCGTTATAAAAGATATCAAGTATTTCATTTTTCTTAAGAGGATGATCAGGCAGAGCGTTAAGTAATTGGAGAAGCCTCCCCCAAGCTTGTGGGAGACTCTGTTCTTCAGTTTGCACAAAATTATATATATCCCTTAAAGCAGCTTGTTTCTTATGAGCAAGGAAATATTTAGCAGAGAAGTAATAAATCATATCCTGGGGACTACGCACACAACCAGGATCAAGAGAATTAGACCATATCTTAGCATCACCCTTTAATGAGAACGGAAATATTTTAAGGATATAAAGGTAGCGAGTTCTCTCATCATTAGTGAACAGGGTGGCTATATCGTTTAATTTAGTAAGATGTGCCACAACAATTTCAGATTCATAGCCATAAAAAGGATCAGATTCAACCAAAGTAATTATATCAGGATCAACTGAGAATTCATAATCCTTATCAGTAACACAGATAGGTGAAGTAGCAAAAGCAGGGTCATGTTTCATTCTAGCATTAAGAGATTGCTGCTTCCATTTAGCTAATAATTTCTTAAGATCACTTCTATCATTGCAAGCAAGAATAGCTCTAGCAGATTCTTCATCCAGAACATAACCCTCAGGCACAACAGGTAATCCATATTTATTAGGGGGAGAGTCTTCATCATCACTATCTTCAATATTATCAGTTTCAATAATTTCATTCTCTCTAGCCCTAGCAAGTTGTTCATCAAGAAATTCACCAAGTGGCACAGTAGTATCAAGCAGGCACCGATGCGGTTGTTAGAGGCGATCCTCCGTGGCAGTAAGCAATGTAGTAATCACACACCATTTAAATTTATCTTTAGTGTGTGCAATAAGAGAGCAGCGATTCGGAGCCCAGGCTCATCCACACTAGCCCATGAACAGTAAATTTGAAACAGTTAAAAAAACTCGCATTTCTAGGCATCCAACATGCTCAGGTGTGCTTGATGCATGCTAATTTGATGGTCAAATGACATCCGAGGAGCTCGTGAAAAACTTGAGTATCAAAGAAACTTTGAAAAACAGCATTGTGTAGACTAGGTTTTTCTTGACAAGCTCCTCAGATGTCATTTGACCACGAAATTTTGCATGATCCTAGTGCACTTGAGCATCTTGGATGCCTAAAGAGTTCAGATTTGTTTACAGGTATTTAGAATTTACTGTTCACTGAAAGTTGATGAGGTTGGGCTCATCTCTGGATGTGCGAGCTATTGGGGCTATAGTACGTACCTGTACTAGTGCCCATTATTAAAGCAGAGGCTGCGGTCGTGACGGTACGTCGTGATTTGGTTTGGTTTCGTATATTTGTTGGTTTTCACGTTAATTATAGGGACTATCATTCTTAGATGAGAGGATCATGTTAATTATAGAGAATATCATCTTTTTGGATAGGTGAATAACAGTAATTATAGAGAGTATCATTAGTTGGACCGGAGGATCATGGGGTATCATTCTTTTGATAGGGGGATCACATTAATTAGGGAAATTACCATCGAGCGTTGGACGGGGTGATCACGAAAATGTGTATGTTCCTGTTGCAACACACGTGCAATTAGCTAGTTTGATCTAAAGGTCCAAGTTCGCAGACCAGTGGTCACACTCAGTGGGCATCAAATGCAGCAAGACATTGAGGTATTTTGTTCTCATCAAGAATATCTTGGCAAGGACAAATCATGATGTTCACGCTGTGGATGCTGCACTGCAACACCGTGTGCAAAGGCTCATCGATGCCAGTCAATGAACGGCCCACGGAACAATGATTCAAGTTGACACTGAAATGCACTTTCGGTGACGAGCACGACGACCTGGGCCTGGCGCGAGGACTTCGTACTGAAGGTGTTTGGATGGCGGATGCTCCTTGTTTAACGCGACAGATGGAGCAGCAGACAGTGTGAATTAATCGACGCGGTACGAATTTGCAGGCAGGGTTCCACAACTCCACAGTGTTGTACGAATTTGTAGTTTTTCCCACACAGCGATTAATGTGATCCTCGAAGTAAGGTGTTGCTGATGGATACAACTTTTTATTGTAGAAGTGAAGATCACGAGTCCAGCTCATCGAAGAGGAAACAAAGTGATGCAGATCACGAGTGTTTGAGCAGAGAAATTTATGTACTGTCATGTTATAAGTAAAAAATAGCAAACAGTTAGTGATGTCTTCTTTTGTTTAATCGAGTGTTGTGGGAGACTGATCTTAGCATTTAGGGCACGAGGATGTTTCCAGCTCCATTCCTCCTCTCCACGAAGCGATTGATCATAGCTAGGGCCGCTCCACGCCCCTCGCCCTAAGACTATTGCCGCTGACCACTCCGGCCGCGGCGGCCACCACCCATCCCTGCCGTCTGCTGGCAACGGATGCCACCTCCCCTTTAAGAATGTCACAACTTTGAAGCGTGTAAATTTATTTATTTTGCAAGAGTAAAGGGTTGTCTATTAGTTAACTTGTATCAAGTGTCCAGTTCACATAGGTGTATAAACCTCTCAGGACCCGACCATAGCCAGACAACCGTTCTGCATATACCACATTTATCACATATGAACAAATGGCGGCAGGAGGCAAAGATGATGCCACCGGATCCATGTCGGGGCACCACGCCTATGTCCCCATTGCTCGCCTGCGCCATACAAACCCCATCCACGTTGAGCTTGAGCCCAAGCTTGGGTACACTTCATATCTCACTCGGGCGCTGAGTTGGGGATGCATATGGCGCGTCACCGGTTGTACTGCAGGGCACATCCCATAATATCGGATCCCCTGGGACCATCTTTCCTTTACTCCGGCCATTGTTCCGATGCTGCTGAATGCACAAAAGTGACATTAAGTAGCTATGTAAGAACTGTCTAGAGGCTTCCGTTGGGGTGGGACTTTATCGTATGTGATCTCATTACAGATGTGCCACGGACGCCACATGGTCATCAATGGTGCCATGCATGAAGAGTCCAAGAGTGGCTCGAGCACATCGAAGAGCCACTCCGATCATGTGTGGCGAACATACTTCATGTCCAGTAGCCACCAATCCTTCACCATCGCCCTCTATAGCTCAACCGCATGAGGGCGCACCTGCACATTATGTGGAATCCATGTGGAATCCATCCTCGTGTTCCCGACCACACAGGGGGTATAATTCATAAGTCGGTGATTTTCAAGTGGCGGGAGAATTTGTTACCCACGTGGCAAGGGAACTTGTCACTGGCTGCAAAGAAGATACGCGTAACTTGGGGCGGCGGGGGGGGGGGGGGGGGGGGGCATATGGTCTTCCACATGGCACAGTGACCTTCCGGTGCCTTGTTAGATGCACTAGCAAATCGAAGGTAGCGCTCATCTTCTCCGAGGCCCATGCGAACATGTCGTCGAGGAGGCACATGGATGTCCATATGTTAGTGATGACCTGGACATCAGCTGGGTGGAAGTAGCGATGAGAAGGTCAATGCGCCAGGTGCCACGAGCATTGAGGAGCTCGACCACCCGTCGTAGCCGGTAGGTACCCTATGTGGATATCAGCTCGCCGGAGGGGGTGCAGGGTACCCACCTATCACGCTAGATATGAATGCTCCCGCCATTCCAAACGCGTGTATCTGGGACTATGTCGGGCTGCCGATCAATTTTAAAGTAGGGCATCGACCGCGGCAACTCATCGTGGCTGCAGAATCTTTCAAATCAAAAATCAAGCTCACTAAAGAATCGTAGAGTCATATTCTCCTTTCCTCCTTTGGATTGGGCGTGCATCTCTTTTCAATGTGCCTCGTCTTCAGAATTGGACGTTCAAATTCTCTGTTTGGGGGAACCAGAGATGTTGCTTTTGCCATTTATAATGGTTGAAACATTTCTATTCCTGAGTTCGATATGGGGTTCTGGCTTTGCTGCAATGGTGGCCCCAACATCTGGTGGAGTATCAGAGTATGCTCCGTTCCTAGAAGAACAACAAGCCAAACTGACTCTGGTTTTTCGGCCCAACTCTAGAGCCTTTACAGTTATGGGTCGAGCTCCTAGAATCTATGAGCAGAGTTATGATTCCGCTGCTGGATCTCTCTTTTTCTGGTGAGAGAGAGAGAGAGAGAGACTGCTAGATCTCATCGTCCTTAGAATTCTTCCTGTTTCATAAGGTTTTCTTTATCGTGTTTTTCTTCATGAGTATTCTTTATCGGGTTTTCACTATTGTGCATCGGTTTTTCTTCATATTTTCTATGATTATTCACTAGTTTAGTTTGGTTTTCCCTTTTTTTTCCCCTTTTCTTATTCTTTTCTCTTCTATTTTCCTTCTTTCTTTCTTCTATTTTCACCGGTTTTGTTTGGTTCTTTCTTTGTTTTCACCGGTTTTCTTTGTTGCTTTCTTCTGTTTTTTTTCATTTTCATTTTAGCTTTAATTTATATCATTTCTAATACATTTCTAATTTTTTTCATACAGATTGTCATTTTCCATATACACCACGAACATTTTTTATGCACAATTAGCATTTCTGAAATACTTAATTGATATATTATTTAAAATATATGTTTTCACGTCTACTTTTTTTCATACACATTGCACATTTTTTGTTTTCATCTAAAAATTTCAGTATACCTTTAACATTTTTTAAATATATGAATAACATTTTTTCAAATACAGGTTTTTGAACATTTCTTTGAATACGTGTTAATTTTTTTTCAAATACACGTTAAAACATTTTTTGAATGATATAAAACATTTTAGTTAAACTTGCAAAAAAAATACATTTATAACAATTTTTAAAAAGAGCCAAAAACATATTAACAACTGAACACTTTTTAAAATGTAACATATATTAATGCTCCAAAAAGTTTTTTGAATTATGTAATCAATTTTTTACATTTTCTAACATTTTCAAAATCTCGGGTACAATTTTTTAAATGCATGAACATTTTTTAAGTCTCTCACACATTTTTTTTGAAAATTTAAAATATTTTCTAAGTGTAGAGCATACACTTTTTACGCTACAAGAACATTTCTTAAATGTGCGATGGACGCTTAAACAAAAACTTCCATCAGCATGTGGAACCCACATGTCTACTTGCCCGGTCCTAATAGGCAGTCGAGCCGCTAGAGCCGCTAGTGGCTTCTCTTGTGTCTAGCGTCTAAATTAACAAACCAGCCCGTTAGTGCACTTAAAAGAAATAGACTAAAGAATGGTAGTGCACAAGGTTCGATTCGAGAATCTCCTCGTTCCAGTGTACCAACCTGAAGAGCCGGGTTCCACTGGCTTTCTGGGGTTTTTCGTTTTTATCTTGTTTTCACCAGTTTTTCTTTGTTTCTTTCTCTGTTTTTGCTGGCTTTTTCTTTTCTTCTTTTTTCTTCGTTTGCTTTCTTTGTTTATTTCTCAGTTTTTATTGGGTTTTTTTTTCTTACCTTTTTCTTCATATTCATACGGTTATATTTGGTTCTTTCTGTTTTTTCATCTATTTTATTTTTTTCCCTCGGGTTTTCACTGCTTTTCTATTACAATTTTTTGTTATATATCTAATACCTTTTTCTAAAACACGTTTAACATTTCTTATATAAAAATTTACAATTTTTATAAATGATCAAATTTTTTCTATACACATTTATTTATCATTTTTCAAATGCTTGATTAACATTTTTTGAATAAATAGTCAACATTTTTCTATACAATTAAATATTTTATTGAATTTATGTTAATATTTCTAAAATATAAGATTAACAACTTTTAATACATGGTCAACAATTTTTTATATACATTTAACATTTTTCAAATGTTGGATTAATATTTTTCAAAGACATCCATTAGACCCAGAAGCATCTCAATGATTTTTTTCTCTTCTCGAGCACGCACTCAGATGCGTCCATTTTTGTTTGCATTAGAAGAAGAGAGAAGCATTCTGATTCTTAGGATGCGCACACACACACTATATAGTTCGTTAGACGACTGCTTCTAACTTTTTCTCACCATTTTGATCACTTTTTTTTTGTTGCAAAAGCACAATCATTATCTTGTCATCTATGACTTCAGAGGCCATGCCTTCAAACGCCAGCGCATGTGTAATATTTTGGTCCATGACTTAAAAGACCTCAAGTGATCAGCACTGTTTTCCGGTAGGTGACAAGAACATTTTTTTTTGCATTTCAACAATACTTTTACGGTAATAATAAATTGGAATGATGGGTCAGCTTGGAAATTTGGACAATGCATGCCATCATCTCTGAATGGCCTAAACCTGTGCAGTATTTGCAGCGTTTGTTCGGAAACGCGGTTGAAGAGAGACTGAGAGGGTACTAGCGCTTTCGAGCCAAACGCTGCTAATGTGGCACGCCATGGCAGTGTTTGGCCCACCCGCTGCTACTAACATATTACGAGCCGCGTGGTAGTAGCAGCGCTCGGCCTGGACGCTGCTATTGGGGCAACTTGAACGCTGCTAATCAGGGGTCCTGTACTAGTGTTGGTGGCGGCGGTGCGGAGGCAGGCCAACACAGAAGAGGAGAGGGCTGGTTGGGCAAAGAGGGGCCGATATGAGCGAATTGGCGCAGGCCCTAGCGGTAAGTCGGACGTGGTGGGCGCGTCCGGGCGCACCCGGGCATCCCCATATCCGCCCAGATTGGGTCTGGTATGTGTAGTACCGGTCAGTCCAGGAGCCGGATGTGGGGCATCCGGTTGGTTGGCCATTTCCCATCCGAGCACTGACCAGGCAGCTTGTCCGGGCGTTTGGGTGGGTACGGGGGTTCCCATTGTAGATGCTCTTAGAGGTAACCATGGGGGCTTCTCAGTGATCACTCACGATGGAGTATGGTGGGCGCTTGCCCCACCAGATGTCGTGTGTTGGGTCGTCCGAGCAGGAAGCGAGAGACTCATGGACCGGGAGGACACATGGGTGGCCTTTTCAGTTTTCCTATCTTCAATATAGTGTTTTAGGTTTTCTTTGCCGTTTGGGGTTTCTGGGACTTTTATTGTGTGTGCTGTATATAGGATGTACGAAGTTTGCGCGGTTGCCTCTCCTTCCCCTGCCTGTCAAACATGAAGCGCACCTGAAAAGACCTTGTCGTGCGATATTGCTCTACTTGTAGCGCTGGGAAAGGATGCACGATTTCAAAGTTTTTCTTTGTAACCAATAGCAGAAAATAAAGTTTTTTTGCATTACGAGGCCGACACAGCCCAGCCTAGAAACAGTTCTGCAGCTGCTGCCGGTGCCGGAGTCCTTGGAGTGGACGGTAACTCAATCTCCTCCACTTTTACCTCTGCCAGCTTGACAACGCACCTCACTGGATTAGTTAATCACGCCGAGGTCGACACAACCACCATGAAACTAGCCATCTCCTGGATTAGTCAAGAAATGACGACGACAGCAGCCGGCGGCAGCTACATTTTGCGGTTTTGACTGGTTAATTGAGAAACAGGAAGCCGCCGGCCGGCTGACCGGCGAGCTGATATTATTATGGATATACGAGGCTGCTTCGTTCATCCGCCGTTTGTTTAATTCACTAGCGCAGCCTAAGTAACTACTCTCCTCTGAATTATTCCTCTATAAGACGCATGCAGGCGAATATCCATTTGGGGCTTCTTGTTGAAGCAACCAACTCGATCTGCGTGTGTATTGTTAGAGCATCCTCAATCCAGATGCTCGCCGGTAAGTGTATGGAAAGGGAGGTACAGATCGTATGGGGGGAGATTGATTTTAATTACCTCTAGTTTAAGCAATATTCCTTTGTATATGATTTCTCTGTTTGAGCTACCCAAAGGTCCTAGTAAGAAGATGAACTTTTTTATGAAAAGAATGTTATGGCAAGAGGAGGAGGGAGCTAAAAAGTACCATCTAGTGAAATGGGAAGATGTTTGTAGACCTAAAGAGATGGGGGGTTTAGGCGTCTTAGATCTTGACATTATGAACATCTGCTTACTGTGCAAATGGATCTGAAAATTTGAAAATGGCAGTGGTGTGTGGCAAGATCTAGTGAGAAAGAAATATTTAAGTAGATGTACCCTTAGAGATAGCAAGAAAAAACCTGGTCATTCTCATTTCTGGCAGGGTCTAATGAAGGTTAAACCAATTTTCCTGCAATATTGTAGGAAGATGGTGGGAGAGGACTATGTTTTGGAGTGATGTATGGCTAGGAGACAAACCTCTTAGCGTGTTGTTCCCTAGACTTTATCTGCTAACCTTTAGTTCAGATTTCACTGTCGCCAAAGCTCTATCTGATAATATGAGTTTGATTAGATTTAGAAGAGTTTTATGGGGAGACACGGCTGACATGTGGTATGAGCTCAAAAATCTATGCAGTAAAGTAGTTTTAAACGATCAAGAGGATAGATGTAGCTGGCTGCTAACTAAATCTGGTAGATTCACGGTAAGATCTTTGTATCTTGCTTTAAAAACAGATCAGGCTGCCTGGCCTCATAGGAAACTATGGCAGGCGAGGGTACCGCTGAAAGTTAAAGTTTTCTTGTGGTTGATGTTTAAGAATAGTTTCCTAACTAGAGACAATTTGGCAAAAAGAAACTAGAAAGGAAAGGATAAAAACTGTAGTTTCTGTGATTACCCAGAAACGGTTGATCACCTTTTCTGTACATGTGTGGTGGCTAAGTATGTGTGGGGTGTGGTTAGGAATGTAACTGGAATTCTTGACATTCCATGCAAGATAAAAGAGTTTACTGCCTGGGTAGAAAAAATTCCTAAGAATATTAGGCAAACAATAGCAGTGGGTGTTTCTGCGGTGTTTTGGACTTTGTGGAAAGCCAGAAATGCTGCTACATTTCATCATGTTTACCCTCAAGACCCTAGTGTGTTGTTCTTTCAAATATCTTATTGGATGTCTTACTGGGCTGGTCTACAGAGAAAAGAAGGGCAACAGATGTTGCGGGCCGTCGCAGCACTGCTGGTTGATGTTGCGAACGGTTTCTTCAACAAGAGCAGAGGATGGGCGCCCATGGTGAAACGTCTTGATATCGGAAAGTAATTATGTCTGTACTGTTAGCTGAACTTCTGTCCTCCCTGGAGAGTATGTGGTGATGGGTGGGGAAGAGGAGCCATGTGTGGTTACCTCTCACCTGGGTGTGCATTTCTTATAAGTGTGGAGTTTTTTTAGTTGCAAGCTTTATTCTCTTGGTTGTTTAGTTGCTGATGCTTGGATGTCATGGTAGGACATCTGGGGGCTGGATGGGATCTGAAGAATACTTGACCTGTTTTATTGGTTTCCTTTCATGCAATGAAATGAAATCGGGGGCATGCCCCTCAATTCAAAAAAAAAAAAAAATCCAGAGGCGCATTGTCAGAGCATCTCCCTGTTGGGGAACGTAGAAATTTCAAAAAATTTCTAGGCACACGCAAGATCATGGTGATGCATAGCAACGAGAGGGGAGAGTGTTGTCCACGTACCCTTGTAGACCGAAAGCGGAAGCGTTAACACAACGCGGTTGATGTAGTCGTACGTCTTCACGATCCGACCGATCAAGTACCGAACGCACGACACCTTCAAGTTCAGCACACGTTCAGCTCGATGACGTCCCTCGAACTCCGATCCAGCCGAGTATTGAGGGAGAGTTTCGTCAGCACGACGGCGTGGTGACGATGATGATGTTCTACCGACGCATGGCTTCGCCTAAGCTCCGCAACGATATTATCGAGGTGTAATATGGTGGAGGGGGGCACCGCACACGGCTAAAAGATCGTTGATCAATTGTGTGTCAAGAGGTGCCCCCTGCCCCCGTATATAAAGGTGCAAGGGGGAGGCCGCCGGCCTAGGAGGTAGAGGCGCGCTAGGAGGAGTCCTACTCCTACCGGGAGTAGGACTGCCCCCTTTCCATGTTGGACTAGGAGTGGAAGGGGGAAAGAGGTGGAGGGGAGGAAGGAAGGGGGGCGCCGCCCCCTTCTCCTTGTCCTATTCGGACTGGGGGGGAAGGGGGCGCGGCCCTGCCCTAGCCTCCTCTCCTCTCTTCCACCTAGGCCCAATAAGGCCCATTAAGTTACCGGGGGCTTCCGGTAACCTCCCGGTACTCCGGAAAAATCCCGATTTCACCCGGAACACTTCCGATGTCCAAACATAGGCTTCCAATATATCAATCTTTATGTCTCGACCATTTCGAGACTCCTCGTCATGTCCGTGATCACATCCGGGACTCCGAACAACCTTCGGTACATCAAAACATATAAACTCATAATATAATTGTCATCGTAACTTTAAGCGTGCGGACCCTACAGGTTCGAGAACTATGTAGACATGACCGAGACACCTCTCCGGTCAATAACCAATAGCGGAACCTGGATGCTCATATTGGTTCCCACATATTCTACGAAGATCTTTATCGGTCAGACCGCATAACAACATACGTTGTTCCCTTTGTCATCGGTATGTTACTTGCCCGAGATTCGATCGTCGGTATCTCGATACCTAGTTCAATCTCGTTACCGGCAAGTCTCTTTACTCGTTCCGTAATACATCATCCCGCAACTAACTCATTAGTCACAATGCTTGCAAGGCTTAAAGTGATGTGTATTACTGAGTGGGCCCAGAGATACCTCTCCGACAATCGGAGTGACAAATCCTAATCTCGAAATACGCCAACCCAACAAGTACCTTTGGAGACACCTGTAGAGCACCTTTATAATCACCCAGTTACGTTGTGACGTTTGGTAGCACACAAAGTGTTCCTCTGGTAAACGGGAGTTGCATAATCTCATAGTCATAGGAACATGTATAAGTCATGAAGAAAGCAATAGCAACATACTAAACGATCGAGTGCTAAGCTAACGGAATGGGTCATGTCAATCACGTCATTCTCCTAATGAGGTGATCCCGTTAATCAAATGACAACTCATGTCTATGGCTAGGAAACATAACCATCTTTGATTAACGAGCTAGTCAAGTAGAGGCATACTAGTGACACTCTGTTTGTCTATGTATTCACACATGTATTATGTTTCCGGTTAATACAATTCTAGCATGAATAATAAACATTTATCATGATATAAGGAAATAAATAATACTTTATTATTGCCTCTAGGGCATATTTCCTTCACTCCCTATAATTTATAACTTCAAACTCCTCCTTACCCTAAATTGAACTCTCCAAACGGCCCTTCTTTACAACCATTGCAATTGAAGAACATCTGAAGCACAATTTCTACTTAATTACCATATCTAAAAACCACCTAAACTCTAACTTCATGAACATACTACTTAAACATCGCATAGTACATAATTAAACTCAACATGGTGCTTAATTAGCCTAAATTAAACTGCCTATCCTCGGCGCATGAGGAATTGACGACGACCTCCTTATGCTTGCCGTAACTCGTTAGCCCGTCACTCACTATGAACTACATGGACTCGAGTAGCACAGCCGGCGGCTTGGACCGCGGCACGCACCTCTTGAACGGCAGTTGGTGGCGGTCGTCTGTGTGGTCAAGCAACACGCATAGGTTAGTGGGCCAGCCATATTATTTCGCAGATTTGTGGACTAAACTGAAACAGTAGGACAAGTTGGTGGACCTTAATACAATTGACTCATTGTTTTTATGAATAGTGTTTTCCTTGAAAGAAAATTCTTAAAATATTAGTGCTAACTAGTCCATGTATAATCTCGTCGTAGTCTAGGGAGGACCAAGTTGGCAATACTTATAGCATCTATAGATGGAGTAGGCAAATCCGGACCCTCAAACATCTGCAGACGCACCCGGCGGACAGTCAAGTCTCAAATTTGCTTATCTGCATCCGGATACCTGATACTAGAAATAGTAAATCCATACAAAAGCATGCAAAGAAAAAAAAACTCATACATAGTAAGTAGATCAACTAGCCTAGTCCTTGTCGGAAATGTTCACTATCTTCGTGCCCGGCGCCGGGTACATGGACGGCAGCCGCAGCTCTGCCTACTCCGGCTCCTCCAGCTCCTCCGCGGCGGCCTCTGCATCCATCTCTGCTTCGACCTCGTCGAAGAGGGGGTCGGTCGCCGCCCGCTCCTGCTAGATGAACTGCCGATTGGCCTCCACATAGGCCTCATCCTTGATAGACTCCAGGATGGCATGCTGCTCCGCCATCTCGTCCACTTGGGCTACGGCGAACTGCACCTCCGCCTACTCCATGTTGAAGCCTGGAGCCGGCGCCAGCTCCTGCTCCGGCAGCTCCACCTCCTCGTCATCCTCCGGATCCGCCACGTCCATCGGAGTTGGTTGCTGCTCCTCTCCCTCTCCTCCTTCGCCTGCTCCTCCTCTTCCTCCTCCGACTCCGGCGAGTCCGGAGGCAGCCTTGCAGCGATGCGGGCGGCACAAGCGGCGCATCTCGCCCAGACCTCCTGCTCGATCTCGTACAGGCGCTCCGGCGTGAGCATGCATAGCATATGTGGTTATCTTATTCTAGACCATGGAGAAGCCGGAGAGCGTGGGATGAGCGCCGGAGTAGGAGAGAGGAGTTGAAAGGGCTCGGGCTGGCGGCACACAGAGAGAGAGGAGGTGGATGGGCTTGGTTTGGGGGACGCCGGCCGGCTTAAACAGCCGGATGTGGCCTCGGGCGGCGAGATAGACCGGCACCACGCGTCGTTCACCCCCCCCCCCCACCCCACTCCACCAGAGAAGACGTCCGTCGGACCGCCAGATTTTTGGGCGATTTCGCGTGCGACCCCGACGTTTGTCCGGCGTGGCGAAGGCGCCAGGGCGCCATCATATCCCCCCATATTTAGGTTGGATATGAGGGGTGTTGGTCCGCTCGAGCATTTGAGGCCTGTTTGAGGAGCCCGTCTGGGTCGAATTTCCATGACCGGTCACTGACCCGGCCGTCTGCCCGGGCATTTGACATGGGTTTGGGATGTCCGGTTGTAGATGCTCTTAGACCTTCGGTCTCGGTTTAATGTGGCCAAAAGACTACTTTTCAAAGAAACATGGTACAAAATGCAGACGCCTACAAAACATGCAGTTACACTCCTCCCTATGAACGTCTACACGCACGCTCTATCCCTATGAGGACCTTTGAAAGCCTCGGTGTCTTATAGTCAACAGGAACATCATCTCTCATTGAATGACATCTTAAGAAGGTCTAAAATAAATTTAGAAAAATACGAGCACACATGCCGAATCTAAGACTTAAACCCGGATGAACAGGTTCCATTCCACCACAGGGAATCTTGTCACCTAAACTACACTCGGTGCATGTGATTAATTAAGAGAAATTGTAACATAGCAGCCTAGCTATGAGTTTGCTGTAGGAGCTCGTGTGCTAGGTTTATTCGGCGTTCGATCCAGGTTACAACTGATTACATTTTTGTAATGAACCATGTGTCAATCAATGAAATATTTAGAGTCAATTACACCGGTGGTGCTTGAACTTGGCGCAAACGGTCACTTTGGTGCTAGAACTTGCGGCATACATCGAACTGGTGTAACAAGTTGGCTCGGACGTGTAAATACGGTGCAAACCTTAGCTGTGTACGCCTGAGCCGCTGATTAGGCGCGCCAACATGGCATGGGTCCCGCCGTCAGTGACCCGAAGGCAGACAGGAGGGCGTGTGGCCAGTTTTTTTGCATAAACCCCCTTGAATTATTATTTTCCCACAAAAAGGCCCTGTCAACGTTGGAAGATAGCATTTCATTTTTTTCGACTTTATAGCCAGTGGGCCCCGTGTGTACATACTGAGAATTATTAACAAGAAAAAACGGAGGCCTCCACGTCTCGAACGTGCGACCCTTGCCCATGTCACAGTCTGTCTGCTACACCATTCAGTCTTCACAACTTCAGATAAATTTTTGTATTCATCAATTTGAATATTAAATATAAGCAGCACATGTATATTTTTCTATTAAATAAACATTTTAAATGTCCATATTTAATAAACAATTTTATATAATGGATGTGTGTATGTTTAAATATTTTTATCTACTAATCATTGTTTGTATGTCTAACATTATAAAAAATAAATATTTGAACATTATTTTAATTACTTACATTTCACAAATATTTCAAAAAGAATTAGCGCGTGCAAATGGGCTGCATATCTTCCTTATACTACATTAACAGTTGTTATCCTTGTTAGACATCCGAATGTAATTGATGCTGTGGCTATGAGCACGAGCGCCCTAACAGTAGGTTGTCGTGTTGAATTCTAAAAAAAAAGTCACATGTTGGAGTGTAGAGAGTCTAACATATTCCCTTTTAATTCCCGCCAAAAAAAACATTTTTCCTTTTAATTTTCACGTCGGGACTCACCTGTCATACAACAAACAAAATAAAATACCATCTACCACGTGGACATGGTCTTTTTTGTGAGAGAAAAAATCGAGGTTTTTCTGCAAAAAGAAAAAAACAGGCCACGCACTTCTAGTCTTTGACAAAGGGCCCCACGCCACGCTAGCGGCCAAGTCAGCGTTGATTTCGTATCCAAGTGCGGTTAGCACTGTATTTGCACACCCGAGCCAAGTTATTGCACCAGTTCAATGTATGTCACAAGTTCTAGCACCAAAGTGACCGTTTACGCCAAGTTCAAGCACCACCGGTGTAATTGACTCAAATATTTAATGCTGTTAAAAATTATACCATCCTCATCCAGAGTCGAGTGCCACCCGGCCTGATCACAGTATAAAAGGCCTCTAACACACGAACAAGCAGCATCAGCACATCACCAAACACACAGCTAGGAATAGCAATGGCCATCTCACTCAGCTCGGAGCTCCTCTCCCTGTCCCAACAATGGCAGGTCCTCCTCCTCCTCGTGGCACTCGCCTCCCTCGTGCTCTTCACGAGAAGACTGAGCAACAAAGGGCTCAGACTACCGCCCGGCCCAGCCCAGGCTCCGATCCTGGGGAACCTGCACCAGCTAGGCTTGCTACCACACCGGAGCCTACGGGATCTGGCAAGGCAGCATGGGCCGGTGATGCAGCTGCAGCTCGGCACCGTGCCAACGGTGGTGGTGTCGTCAGCTGAGGCGGCGCGGGAGGTGATGAAAACACACGATGAGGACTGCTGCACCCGGCCTGTGTCCCCAGGGATGAAGCGGCTGTCCTACGGCCTCAGCAATGTCGGGTTCGCCCCGTACGGTCCCTACTGGAGCATGATGCGCAAGTTCCTTCTGGTCGAACTCTTCGGCGTGCGCCATGTCAAGGCCGCATGGCACGCACGCCAGTATCAGGTACGGATCGTCGCATTGCGTCGGTGATTTGGCCCTTCCTTATCTCCACTGCAACGCATTCTCTTGCATTTTTTTGGCGAGTAATGTGTTCTCTTGTATTTGCATTGTTTACTTTTTAAGCACAAAACACAATATAACATTGTGGTGCACGTCAGAACAGGGGCACAATAATGCAACATGCAAAGACAAAATGAAACATCATGGTGGGCTCCAAAACACCATGAAAACCAACAAAACTTGTTTGAAGCATACAGAAGCAAAACAAATTGTTGTGGTACGACTAGCTATCATACAGACACAAAATAAGAGATGATATATATGCTATTTACATATTCCAGTGCATTATTGTGGCACATGTCATGATAAAATAAGAGATGGTGGATATATATTGTGCATGGTAGAAACCTCATGGATTTTATCGTAATAAGGTGGAGAAACTAATGAGCACCTTGAGCGGCTTGGCCGGAGAGCCGGTAGCACTGAAGGAGCACATCTTCAGGCTGGCCGACGGCATCATCGCATCATCGGCACGCTGGGGTTTGGCGATATGTACAACAGCGACAAGTTCCCACACCACAAGAACTTGGAGCACGTGCTCGAGGAGGCCACACACGCGCAGGCCAGCTTTTCCGCCGAGAGGACTACTTCCCCAACATCATCCACTAGTAGAAACAGAGGCTTCCATACGCCCCCATTAGTCCCTAAAATAATCGAACCACGACAAAAGGGGTCTTTAGTCGTGGTTCGGGAGGAGACCCGCGACCAACTATCTGGGCCCAGCGCGCTCGGTCGACAGCTGGCGGACGGGAGGGGCTTTAGTCGCGGTTGGCCTGGCCAACCGGGACTAAAGGTCCCGAAGGCCTTTAGTCGCGGTTGGCCAGGCCAACCGGGACTAAAGGCCCATCCCTATATATAGGACTCAGCTCACTTCACTTAGCCACAATTCAGAAGGGGGGTGGTGGGTTTGCTTTTGGTTCCTCCTATGCACACAAGGTGTTCGATGAAATGCCCGAGAGCATGAAACAAACATGATATGAAGTGTCCGAGCCACACTTGAGCTTTCTCATTTATTTTTCCTCGGCGATCGCGGTTAGCAACTTGAACCTTTCATATGTCATTGATAAAATATGCATGTGTGTAGTTCATTGTTTAATTTGTATTATTTCTAGCTAGTTAGTTTAACAAATGCATGATGGTTAATTATATACTTTATATAATAATAATGCAGATGAATCGGCAATGGATGTACGGTCCCCGACTCTCCGGCGAGTTCACTACGGGTTTGAAAGATTTCCTCGTAGTGGCAAATGCGAACAAGCAGCGAGGTTTTATTATCTGTCCATGTGCTGTCTGTAAGAATCAGAAGGGTTACTCCTCCTCAAGAGACGTTCACATGCACCTGCTTCGGCACGGTTTCATGCGAAGCTATAATTGTTGGACCAAGCATGGAGAAAGAGGGGTTAGAATGGAAGAAGATGAAGAAGGGGATGATATCGATGACAACTATCATGATCATTTCGGTGATACTTTCATGGAGGATGATGCTGAAGGTGGGGAAGGGTTAGGTGAAGGTGAAGAAGAGGCACATGATGAGCCCGCTGATGATCTTGGTCGGACCATTGCTGATGCACGGAGACGCTGCAAAACTGACAAGGAGAGGGAGAATTTGGATCGCATGTTAGAGGATCACAAAAAGTCATTGTATCCAGGATGCGATAATAGTCTGAAAAAGCTGGGCTGCACACTGGATTTGCTAAAATGGAAGGCACAGGAAGGTGTAGCTGACTCATCATTTGAAAATTTGCTGAAAATGTTGAAGAATATGTTTCCGAAGAATAACGAGTTGCCCGCCAGTACGTACGAAGCAAAGAAGGTTGTCTGCCCTCTAGGTTTAGAGGTTCTGAAGATACATGCATGCATTAACGACTGCATCCTCTACCGCGGTGAATACGAGAATTTGAATGAATGCCCTGTATGCACTGCATTGCGTTATAAGATCAGAGGCGATGACCCTGGTGACGATGTTGAGGGCGAGAAACCCAGGAAGAGGGTTCCCGCCAAGGTGATGTGGTATGCTCCTATAATACCACGGTTGAAACGTCTGTTCAGGAACAAAAAGCATGCCAAGTCGTTGCGATGGCACAAAGAGGACCGTAAGTCCGACGGGGAGTTGAGACACACCGCTGATGGAACGCAATGGAGAAAGATCGACAGAGTGTTCAAAGATTTTGCAGCTGACGCAAGGAACATAAGATTTGGTCTAAGTACTAATGGCATGAATCCTTTTGGCGAGCAGAGCTCCAGCCATAGCACCTGGCCCGTGACTCTATGCATCTACAATCTTCCTCCTTGGTTGTGCATGAAGCGGAAGTTCATTATGATGTCAGTGCTCATCCAAGGTCCAAAGCAACCCGAGAACGACATCGATGTGTACCTAAGGCCATTAGTTGATGAACTTTTACAGTTGTGGGGCAGACCTGGTGTACGTGTCTGGGATGAGCACAAAGGAGAGGAATTTGACCTACGAGCGTTGCTTTTTGTAACCATCAACGATTGGCCTGCTCTCAGTAACCTTTCGGGACAGACAAATAAGGGATACAATGCATGCACGCACTGCTTACATGAGACTGAAAGTGTACGTTTGGGTAATTGTAAGAAGAACGTGTACCTGGGTCATCGTCGATTTCTTCCCCGAAATCATAACGTAAGAAAGAAAGGCAAGCATTTCAACGGCAAGGCAGATCACCGGCCGAAGCCTGCGGAACGTACTGGTGCTGAGATATTTGATATGGTCAAGGATTTGAAAGTCATCTTTGGAAAGGGTCCTGGCGGACAATCAGTTCCGCGGGGAGTTGACGGGCACGCACCCATGTGGAAGAAGAAATCTATATTTTGGGAGCTAGAATATTGGAAAGTCCTAGATGTCCGCTCTGCAATCGACGTGATGCATGTTACGAAGAATATTTGCGTGAACCTGCTAAGCTTCTTGGGCGTGTATGGGAAGACAAATGATACAAAGGAAGCACGGCAGGACCAGCAACTTTTGAAAGACCCAGATGACCGGCATCCGGAATGGTTTCAAGGTCGTGCCAGCTACGCTCTTACCAAAGAAGAGAAGGTCATTTTTTTTTATGCCTGAGCAGTATGAAGGTCCCGTCTGGCTTCTCGTCGAATATAAAGGGAATAATAAACATGGCGGACAAAAAGTTCCAAAACCTGAAGTATCACGACTGCCACGTGATTATGACGCAATTGCTTCCGATTGCTTTGAGGGGGCTCCTACCGGAAAATGTTCGAGTAGCCATTGTGAAGCTATGTGCATTCCTCAATGCAATCTCTCAGAAGGTAATCAATCCAGAAGATCTACCACGGTTACAGAACGATGTGGTCCAATGCCTTGTCAGTTTCGAGTTGGTGTTCCCACCATCCTTCTTCGATATTATGACGCACCTCCTGCTCCACCTAGTCGAAGAGATTTCCATTCTCGGTCCTGTATTTCTACACAATATGTTCCCCTTTGAGAGGTTCATGGGAGTATTAAAGAAATATGTTCGTAACCGTGCTAGGCCAGAAGGAAGCATCGTCAAGGGCTATGGAAATGAGGAGGTAATTGAGTTCTGTATTGACTATGTTCCTGACCTTAAGCCGATTGGTATTCCTCAATTGCGGCACGAGGGGAGACTAAGTGGAAAAGGCACGATCGGAAGGAAATCAACGATATGTATGGACGGTCATTCTATGACTGAAGCACACTACACAGTTCTGCAAAATTCCAGCTTGGTGGCTCCGTACTTCGAGCAACACAAGAATATTTTACGCTCGGACAACCCGGGGAAGCCTGAATCCTGGATTAGAAAGGCCCACATGGAGACTTTCGGCAGTTGGTTGCGAAAACATTTAATGAATGACAATGATGTTGGAGATCAGCTGTACATGTTGGCCAAGACACCATCTTCGACTATAACGACTTTCCAAGGGTACGAGATAAATGGGAATACATTTTACACCATCGCCCAAGATAAAAAGAGCACCAACCAAAACAGTGTTGTCCGCTTTGATGCAGCAACCGAGAATGGGCAAAAGGTCACATATTATGGTTACATAGAGGAGATATGGGAACTTGACTATGGACCCTCCTTTAAGGTCCCTTTGTTCCGGTGCAAATGGTTCAAGCTAACAGGAGGTGGGGTAAAGGTGGACGAGCAATACGGAATGACAATGGTGGATTTCAACAATCTTGGTTACCTTGACGAACCATTCGTCCTTGCCAAAGATGTCGCTCAGGTTTTTTATTTGAAGGACATGAGTAGCAAACCGAGGAAACGGAAAGATAAGAAAACGATCAGTACATCATGCGATGATCCAAAGCGCCACATTGTTCTTTCAGGGAAAAGAAACATCGTGGGAGTGGAGGACAAGACAGACATATCAGAAGATTATAGTATGTTTGGTGAAATTCCGCCCTTCAAAGTGA
Source organism: Aegilops tauschii subsp. strangulata (assembly GCF_002575655.3). NCBI lineage: Eukaryota > Viridiplantae > Streptophyta > Magnoliopsida > Poales > Poaceae > Aegilops > Aegilops tauschii. The sequence continues at coordinate 623,620,007 of NC_053037.3, forward strand.
ACACTGACCCAAGCATTAAGTTAAATGATGAGGATGCTCCTTGGATACGGCACAATCGTAAGCAAGCAGGGACACAAGGGAAGAATTGATGTGTAATAATTTATTGTACCAAACTTTGTTGAATGGATCATGTGAATTAAAACGTACGATGGCGAATCCTGATGATTTGTATTTGGTCGATGAACTGAATGATGTATCAAACCTATTGTCAAACCTTCAAGGGATCAATGAACTGAATTTTTTGATATATTATTTGTATTTTTAAGATTTTAAAATGAATTAGTTTTATTTTTCTGAATTTTTTGATATATTATTTGTATTTTTAAGATTTTAAAATGAATTAGTTTTATTTTTCTGAATTTTTTGATATATTATTTGTATTTTTAAGATTTAAAAATGAATTAGTTTTATTTTTCTGAATTTTTTGATATATTATTTGTATTTTTAAGATTTTAAAATGAATTAGTTTTATTTTTCTGAATTTTTTAATATATTATTTGTATTTTTAAGATTTTAAAATGAATTAGTTTTATTTTATTGAATTTTTTGATATATTATTTGTATTTTTAAGATTTTAAAATGAATTAGTTTTATTTTTCTGAATTTTTGATATATTATTTGTATTTTTAAGATTTTAAAATGAATTAGTTTTATTTTATTGAATTTTTTGATATATTATTTGTATTTTTAAGATTTTAAAATGAATTAGTTTTATTTTTCTGAATTTTTTGATATATTATTTGTATTTTTAAGATTTTAAAATGAATTAGTTTTATTTTATATGAAAAAGGACCTTTAGTCGCGGTTCGTGACACGAACCGCGACTAAAGGCTCTTTCCGCGCGGGAACGAAAGCGGCGCGAAAGAACCTTTAGTCCCGGTTGGTGGCCCCAACCGGGACTAAAGGGTACCTTTAGTCGCGGTTGGCGTCCCCAACCGGGACTAATGCTTTTCCTATATAAGTGGCACTTAGGATTTTTCCACATTCTCCCCCGACGCCAACGCCCCTGCGCTTCGACGCCGCCAGGCTGCTCCTCGTCTCTGTCGCCGTTGCCGCGCCCTGCCCCATCGCCGCCCGCTCCTCCTCGCCGTCGCCAACGCCTCCCCGACCTCGCCGTCGTCAACGCCTCCCCGACCTCACCCTGCCCCCAGTGAGCTCCGACGCCCTGCCCCTGCCCCTGCCGCCGCTGCCCCTGCCCCTGCCGCCGCCGCCGCCGCCGCCCGCCGCCGCCTGCCTGCCGTCCTCCGCCTCCCGCCGACGCCTGCCGTCCTCCACCGCCCGCCGCCGCCTGCCGTCCTCCTCAAACAAAGAAAAGGAAGAAGAAAAGGAAGAAGAAAAGGAAAAAAGAAAATAAGAAAAGGAAAAAGAAAATAAGAAAAGGAAAAACAGAATAAGAAAAGGAAAAACAGAATAAGAAAAGGAAAAAGAAAAGGAAGAAGAAAAGGAAAAAGAAAATAAGAAAAGGAAAAAGAAAAGGAAAAACAAAATAAGAAAAGGAAAAAGAAAAGGAAGAAGAAAAGGAAAAAGAAAATAAGAAAAGGAAAAACAAAATAAGAAAAGGAAAAAGAAAAGGAAGAAGAAAAGGAAAAAGGAAATAAGAAAAGGAAAAAGAAAAGGAAGAAGAAAAGGAAAAACAAAATAAGAAAAGGAAAAAGAAAAGGAAGAAGAAAAGGAAAAGAATAGGAAAAAGAAAAGGAAGAAGAAAAGGAAGAAGAAAAGGAAAAAGAAAAGGAAGAAGAAAAGGAAAAAAGAAAAGGAAGAAGAAAAGGAAAAACAAAATAAGAAAAGGAAAAAGAAAAGGAAGAAGAAAAGGAAAAAGAAAAGGAAGAAGAAATGGAAAAACAAAATAAGAAAACGAAGAAGAAAAGGAAGAAGAAAAGGAAAAAGAAAAGGAAGAAGAAAAGGAAGAAGAAAAGGAAAAAGAAAAGGAAGAAGAAAAGGGAAAACAAAATAAGAAAAGGAAAAAGAAAAGGAAAAACAAAATACTTGGCAGTGCTCAAACAAAAACTTCTATGCAAATTAGTGCTCAATAATCTTATTTTTTTAATTCCTCCTCCTCTATGTCCCCTTAATCTTATTTTTTAATTCCTTTATACTTAATTAATTTTTACTACATGCAGGAGTGACATATGGCGGACGATAGAGCCGAGCCGCTTAGGGATCCGAAGGCTGAACGTTATTTAATGGGCATCATAAACAACGAGATTCCTTATGTGCCGGGCTCAGAATATGAGCAAGAAGAGGATGTAGTCTCTTCTTTTCTGAACCTTGACGGTGGAACAGACATTGTCGATGATCAAGAAGGTGAAGGAACGAACATTGTCGACGGAGGTCAACCGTCAACAAACGACGATCTCGAATTGCAAGTAGCAACCACCTCCGGCGAGGTATATATATACATTGAGCCTCTCGTGATACAAACTTACTAAAATGTGAATACATATGTATTAACGCGCGCGACTCTCTTTCTTTTTTTAGCCCTCGGCCGGATCGAGTACGACAAAGCGTGGCAAATCCAAGGCGATGAAAACAGGAGAAACATATGCCATTGATTTTGTCAGTGAAACCGGCAAGCCCCTACAGCACACCTCAAAGTTTATCAACCAATGCGGAGTCGTTGTTAGAGACAACGTCCAGATCACCGTCCAGGAATGGAAGGAGCCAAAGAAGGCACGTCTTGGTTTCAGTTTTGTCGACAAGAGAACGAAAAAGGATTGCTGGAGAAAGCTTATGGAACATTTCATTCTACCTCCGGAATACAACAAAGTCGATGAATTCGGTAACGAGGTTCCGGGTGGACGTGAGAGGAGGAGGCTAGTTAAAGAGTTCGCTCTTCAGAAGATGGGCGAAGCATTCCGGAACTTCAAGAAAAATTTAACCCGTGACTATGTCAACAAGGGCAAGACTCCGGATTTCAATGGACAACATGAGAAACTGAAAGATGATTGGCCAGAATTTGTGAGGCAAAAGAAATCGGAGCATTTCAAGGAAATATCGAAAAAAATAAGGATAATGCGAGTAAGAAAAAGTTCCATCATATTATGGGGCCAGGAGGATACCGCCTTTCGGAGCCTAAGTGGCAGAAGATGGAGGAGGACCTGAGGGTGCGAGGAATCCCTCTAGGTACAGAGGGATGGGACCCAAGGGCCAAAAGCTGGTGGTACGGGCATGGGGGATCGCTAGACCCGGAGACAGGGGTGTGTGTTCACCGGAAGAAAAAGTTTGCTCCCACCGAAGCCCTTATTGACGCAATGACCCAAGCTCAAGAGGGCTTGATCAAGTTCAACAGAGAGAAAGACGCACTGACAACAGCCCTCGGGAATGATGAACACGGAGGACGTGTACGAGGCAAAGGCAGAGTTCCGTGGAAAGTAGGGTTTTCCCAGGACAATGACCCGTACTGTTACAGAAGCCGTAAGAGAAAGACGGACCGGGATGCAGATCTTCTGGCGAAGTTTGCATCGGAACTCCATGAGTTGAAGCAGACCGTGCATGAACTAGTAAAAGAAAAATCGGCTGCAGGGCCGCATGAAGATCATGAAGGGGATCGCGGAAGCCAGCAGCGGAGAAGCAGCGTGGCTTCCACGGATGCCCCGCCTGGTGCTAATGCACCGATGATCGAGATTCGTGCACCGGAGCCTCACTACCCCGTGGATGATGTAAAGGAGATGAAAGAATGTGATCTGCATTATCCCGTGGGGAACGTTTCCACGAAGGTAGCTACCGGCAGTGCTTTACCATGTACACCTGGAGCACTCCACCACAACAACCCCATTGCATATGGCTATGCTCGTGTCACGGTGGAAGACATAGTCCAAGGGTTTGAGGACCTGGAGATTGACAAAGCTACACCCGAAGGGGAGAGAAGACTTGGAGATGTCAAGCGCCAGATCATTCTATGGAAAAAGAAGTACATAGTGTTTCCAGGCGAGGCGCCAAGGCTAACAAGTCCACCCCCCTCCGATGGTGGTGGTGGTGGTGGTGGTGGCGGTGGGGGTGGTCGTGGTGGTTCACCTACACCTCCTTCACGCCATTCGACGCCGTCCCCCGATCCACAACCTCCGGCAGGTACGACGCCCCCAATCCTCCTCCGGCGGGTACGACGCCCCCCAATCCACCTCCGGCGAAGAAGCAGAAGCAGGCGGACAGCAAGGAAACCCGCTCGTGGACTATTAACCCGGACCCTTATGTACCTAAGACCACAAGGGTACCGGAGCCATCACTGAAGCCTCTCCTCCCAAGGCCTTGGGAACTTAGTGAAGCTGAAACCAAATTGGCCGCGTCTGCTCATTATGAGAAATGGAAGGCGGATACGAAGGCGAAAAAAGAGCCTGAGCCCAAGCAAGTATTCACTGAGAAGCAAAAGAAGTGGGCTAAGGATTTTTTGACGACACCGTCCCAAGCCGAGCTGAATATGCCTGACGACTATGGACATGAACTTCGTAGGCAAGCAAAAATATTGAAGGAGGAGAAAGAAGAAGGTAAAAAAAGCGGGAAACAAGTTGACCAGCTCGGGATGCAGAATAAACAATCGATCCCCCCGCTCATAGTGAAAGCCGGTCCGAAAGAGGACCCCGAGATCATAGCAGCTGCGACAGCACTTGGATTGACTGTAGCGAGTGCCATGAAACAAGCGTCCGAGATGGGTTTGACTCTTCGTGCCTTCTTAGGCCTTGAGGATGCGCCAGTATGTGAGATAGCATTACAATATGTGCGGAATGGGCCTCTCGTCGAGCCTGCGCGGGAAAAGAGTCTACCACCACAAATGCGAAATCTGCTACGTTGTACAAGCAATTCATAACATGGGCCGACAAAGAATATGTTTATGCGGATGTTACAGAGGAGCATCACACCAAACGGTACTCTGTACAAGTTCATATGAGTGAATTGTTCCAGCTGTTCAATCTGCGCGACCTCGACAAATCTATGCTGAGTTGCTACGTTCTGTAAGTGATTTATTTCTACCTCATCTCGTTCTTCATTGCCTGCACTATATATATATATATATATATATATATATATATATATATATATATATATATATATATATATTGTCCTAACTATATTGTTGCGTACGCTATTATGCAGATTGAAGATTTGGGAATGCAAAATAAGAAACATCCATGATGTTGGGTTCATTGACCCACATATCGTTAATGGACATGTGTTACAAAATCACCCCGAAGACGTGGAGAAACACTTGTACAAGTTTCTTAGAAAGCATCAACTCAAAAGTCATATTCTATTTCCTTACCATTTTGGGTGAGTGTTTCTCTCTTGTGCCCATTCTCTTTTGTTTACTCTATGCATGGTATGTCTAATCGATGAGTTATGCATGACTGTGCATGTAACGTGTCCGCAGGTTCCACTGGATTCTGCTAAATATTGAACTTCACACCTCCAGAGTTCTAATCATGGACTCTATGGATTCAGATCCAAAGCGTTGGGCCGACATGAGAAAAATGTTGCAAAAGTAATTATTTTCAATCATTTGAGCTCTATATCGATCGGTCTCTTTCGCTCATTTCCTAATATCAAGTAACTAATAACTCCCTTGTTCATTTAATTTTCTTTGCCGTGTAGGGTTTGGAGACGGTTCTCAGAAGAAATTGTCGGTGAATTCAAACATGAGCTAGATTTTAGAAGGTTAGTTAATGTGGATAAGCAGCCACCGGGGACCAATCTATGTGGATACTATGTTTGTGAGAACATCCGGAGACACACCTCTGAGCGGAAGGCATCAGATAGCGTGCGGAAGGCGACGGATAACTTGCGGAGGAGGCTTAGTCCAGAAGCTCGCTTCCGACCAATTCAAGATGAATTAGCAGGATTTTTCATGAGGGAAGTCATCAATCCTAAAGGAGAACACTATACCGAGGACGAAGAAATTTATATGCATACCCGAGATTGAAACTTGTTCGAAGTTGTATATGGTCATCCATCCTAATTGTGTATGGAAACTTGTTCGAAGTTGTATATGGTCACCCGAGATTGAATATATATTATATATTCCTCTTGAATTCTTCTTGTTTGAAATTTCATATGCATGTATATAGTAGCGTAGAATATGTGTACTGAAACTTCATCAAAATTAAAATAAAACACAAAATAAAATATAAAAGAAATAAAACACTACAAATTAAAAAGAAACCAGGTTTAGGGGGGCTAAAACCCTAAACCTGCGGAGGAGGCCTTTAGTCCCGGTTAGCCACGAGAATCGGGACTAAAGGTCCTCCGCCCCGACGGACTCCTGGCGCCCACGTGGACGGGCCTTTAGTCGCGGTTCGTAAGAGGCGCGACTAAGGGGGGGGGCTTTAGTCGCGCATATTTAGTCCCGGCTGCACAGCCGGGATTAATGGCCTTTGCGAACCGGGACTAAAGGCCCATTTTCTACCAGTGATCGGCCGCCTAGTCGACCAAATCACCGGCCTCGCCGCTCGCCGCGAGCGGATCTTCAAGAAGCTTGATACCTTCTTCGAGATCATCATTGAGCAGCATCTTGACCCTCAGCGCGTCAAGCCTCAGAACGGTGACCTCGTCGACCGCCTCATCGGTCTCTGGAAGGATAACAGTGGCACCCTCAGCATCACGAGAGACCATGTCAAGGGCATCATCTTTGTACGTTATATCAGTTGCATCTACATCATGTCCTGTCCTGATTGAGAAAAAAATATCAACTAACTCACATCACTCACCACCCTGCAGGGCACGTTCATTGGTGGCTCAGACACGGCCTCGGTGACGATCCTATGGGCGATGGCGGAGCTAATCCGGAAGCCGCGACTGCAGAAGAAGGTGCAAGATGAGATCAGGTCCATGGTGGGCGGCAACGAGAGCGTGCAACCGGATGACCTAGTAAAACTAGCCTACCTCAAGATGGTGGTGAAGGAGACCCTACGGTTGCATCCGCCAGCGACCATGCTGCTGCCAAGGGAGGCCATGCGGGATATCCAGATTGGTGGCTATGACGTGCCGGCCAAGACGCGAATCTATGTGAATGCGTGGGCCATTGGCAGGGACCCAACAAGCTGGCCTGATGACCCGGAGGAGTTCAAGCCAGAGAGGTTTGAGACGAGCGAGATAGACTTCAAGGGCGCGCATTTTGAGCTAACTCCATTTGGTGCACGGCGGCGGATATGTCCTGCGCTGTCTATGAGCATAGCTACCGTGGAGTTTACGCTAGCCAACCTGTTGTACTGTTTTGACTGGGCGCTCCCGAAGGGGGCGGTAGTGAGCATGGAGGAGGAAGGCAAGCTTATCCCCCTCCTCAAGACCCCGCTCGTGCTGGTGCCCACCCCATACCGGCACATGTAAGCACAGTGAGGTGTGACATGACACACCCACGAGAGATCAACTCCAAATTAATTTGCCCCCGTGTATGGAGTAAACATGCATGTAATCTTGTGACAATTAGTATTACCACTTTGTATGTACTACCAGTTTGTTTACCACACCTTGGAAGACAGTATATCACAACAATAAGCTTGGCACCTGTATGTTATTGTAAAATGAGATAAATATACAAAAATCGTTGTTTTGGTTATTAAGTCTCGAGGGCAAATATATATAATGGTATGCGATTGGGGGACAAGTAAGCTACACACGTGGAGTGCTCTCCAAGACGTTTATCTCTACTTCATTATCTCTACTGTGTACACATATTTTGTATTTTAACGTTGATGTCTCTTGGAATTTGAGGGCCGGTGGTAAATGCAGTATATAAAGAGGAAAAACTCATTTGATTGTATTACGAATCGGCCAAGAAGATAATAAGTGGACGAGAAATTGATAAGAAAAAAAAAACTAGAAAATGAAGATATGTTGTATCACAGGATACATCCATGTCGGCAGGGCCGGGACGAACAATTAAACGGTAGATGCACCGGTGGAAGGAACAACATAGCGAACAGCGATGACGATTGAATCAATCCATTAATCAGTACCAAAACTCAATTTTGGTCCTTTTGAGGGGGCAATAAAACAAAAGTGCATTAAAAAATACGCATGGAGTGGGCAAAAATGACAGGTGACCAGTCTAACTGCGCAATTAAGCATGACAAACCCACTACTATATTTATTAAATATTTGAATGACAAATGCAATTTCTGGAACATGGCAGATTTGCTAGTTGATCAACATATAATTAGCTCTCAGACCCATAAGTTTGAGAATGATCCACGCACCGGGAGAAATCATACAACTAGTGTGCTACCTGTGGTGGTGGGCAATTAATCCTCCACGGGCAGTTTGTGAACCATTCTCCGAGATCTACCAAACACAAATTATCCGTTTGACAACAGCTCGTCTGGGGGCGCTAGCCTACAGCGACAAGCCAGTCCGGGTTACGGTTATCGTCGGGATTCGTTCCAGATTGGGGTTAGGGCTGAGGACCGCGTGGCAGGAGGTATGTCTTCATTGGGAGTTATATTGTAGTAATAAGTAGAGATTTCTGTATGGTATTACCACTAATTCTACAACTTGTGTGATTCCCAGCACATTTAGTTGCTTCTTTAAAGCAGAGCAGCGCTCACCCTGTTCATAGTTGGGTAGTCTTATTAATGATTTCCCATGTTAAAGGAGTGAAACTATTACTAACTATTGTCGAGTATCTTTCGACAATTACGGTAAATTAGTTCTACTTTCATTTTTAGGACGGGTGATGGCACCTTTTCTGAGGATGTTCAGTTTGTTTTTACGGATTGCTGCTTGACAATTGAAAAAAAAACTGTTGTTAGAATTGAAGTCTTCTCCTATTGTCGACTAACAGCACTTTTTAAAAAATTGATTTACTAGGTGAACCGATGGTACCAAAGAAAATAACTGACACCGGTTTCTTTTTTCTATGTCTTCCTTACAGTACATCGGCAATCATATTAATGTGTTTCAATACGCTCAGATGCATGTCTTCTGAAGATTTCTGCAGTGTTTTTTTCGAAAAGGGGGTTTGCCCCGGCCTCTGCATCAGATAGATGCATACGGCCATATTGATGACATACCTCAATAGAGTGCAAAAGAAAAAGGAATATGTACTAGTACTCCATATCACCTGCCATTAAAGTTAAGGGCGATAACATCTTAGTGTCCAAGGAACCATTATGAACTGATCAGATAATGTCGGTTTCTTATGCTTCAGCTGCCAGAAGCAATATAAGTATTCAAGTATGAATGTGCCCTATTTGTGATCGGGATAATTGGCAAATATACAATTAAGTTCAGAAATGGACCACTGGAAAAGCCGCCAAAAATCTTGCGCGTATGCAAGGCAATAAAGTTTACATGCTCACTAATAAGAAGTCTAATAACCTCGATATTATGGGTTATTCATACATAGGTTCTGCGAGATGTGTGGATATTAAAGTTTCCACGTTATGTTGCATCCTCACTCTCGCATATGGAGCTATATCGTGGAAAAGCTCCATAATGACACTGATGGCAGTAGAAATAATGCACTTAATTATGTGGCATGTTTAGAGGCTACTAGGCAGATTGTATCTCAAGATATTTTATTCCCGAGATTATGGTGGTAGACAACATTTTTTTAACCACCTACTGCACTATGAACACACAGTTTTCTATGCGAGTAACAACAAGTTAAATGGTGTTGCCAAAACCATTGACAATATGTTTAGTGTTGTGAAAGATAGAATCCAGGATCAAGCTATTGAAGTTGAGCATATGAGTATGTTTGAATGTTTTACGGATCCGTTTATCGAAGGCTTACCACCCAATTGTATGTTTATGTTGCTAGCATGGGTTGCTGGAAAGCTTTTTGATCCTGGAAGTAAGGACCTTCTAAATAAACCACTCCCATTAAGTAATATGTTTTCCATTTTGAAGTAGGCTGATGTATTATAAGTATTGAGGTTCGATGGCATTTCATTGGCTATTGTAACACCTTACTTTGATATATTTTTCCTAGGAAGAATGGGCAAATGAAGTTGAGACTAATGATCAAGGGGGAGAATGTTGGTTGATCTCGGCTCTGACCGGGTAAAAAGTAACGTTAAGGGGATGAGTCACGAACCAACGTACGTGGCTTTTGACCCCAACAGAATTGCCCTGATCGGGGGCACCTCTAACCGATAGATGGTTTTGGTCCCCTATTGCCAGCACATATAAAGGGTGGGGCCTGGATACCTACGATAGGTCAATTCACGTACGTTTTATCCAGCCTCCTCAATTCCCTAAAACCATACCCATCTATGGGTGCGCTGAAGCAATGGGAAGGCCAAGTCCACCGCCGGCCACCACGAGGGCAGTGCCGGCGGCTTGCTGCTGTCATCTATCATGGATGTGCTGCTGCCCCTCCAGACTACAACACCACCCACGGCTCCACCCTGCACCAGGCCTGCATCAAGAAGGCGAGGGATTTTGCCTCGGCCATCAAAGGTACTTACCAAATCAAACTTCTGATCCATAGAAGGTGTTCTAATTAGAGATCAAGATCCAATTCACGTTAATCCTAAAGACTTAATTCTAACATTCTGCAGTGTGCATTTGATTAATTATGATTAGCCTTGTCGCCTTCATGCAGCCGGCTGTTTGACAAAATGTCTGACACCGTTGTCCAGTTTCATAAATGTTGTACGTGGATTCGTCATGTCATCAGGCATAATGCATGTCTGGTTCATGTTTACGGTCCTGGCGACATCGAAGTGGTGCTCGATAACAGGGCTATGGATCCTTCTCCGCACCTGAAAACAATCAGGCTCCAAACGGTCGATTTGGATGATGGATTCTTTAGGGCTCTGAATTTTGACTTCCCTGTGCTTGAATATTTAGAGTTGGATTATTCCAATATCTACGGGGTCAGGCAGAAGATCTCATCAAGGTCACTACAGACTATAAGCATATCATGTTGCCATCTATACGGAGATCTCAAGATTTGTGCTCTCCGAACTTAAACCATCTGTTTATCCTCTACCCAAAATTCGAAAAGGAGTCTGTTATAATCACAAGGGAGCTGTATTCTCTAGTTACAGCTTCAGTAAGTCTAAGATCTCGTGTCTATGGCAATCGAGACAAAATTGTGAATGCCAGTATACTCGAAGGCCTTTCGCATGTCACAGCCTTGGAGTTGCATGCATCATTACCTGAGGTATGTTGGGTTCGGTTGTTCCCTTTTCACATTCACACTAGTTAAGGTTAATATGGTCAATTGCCTTGCCAGACTTTCCACTATTAGTTGCCTCTTGATATCAATGCTAGATGCCATCTACTTCTTTTACCAACTATTTTCCCCTCATGTATGTTGTACTACTGTTTTAACTAGCTCTGTTTAATCTCATCTATGATAAACACAGAGGCCCACACGCGGGAGGGGTTTGCAAAACATACCCGGTGGTGTTCGGCAACCTCACAAACCTGGTGCTAGGCTAATGGTGCATGGCTTATGACTTCACTCCGCTCCTGCTCTTTCTCCGGTGCTCGCCTAAACTGAAGAACCTGACTTGAAGCTCCCAACGGTACCGCTGTTGTTTCGGATAAATATGCCTATGTAGTGTGGGTTTTGTTTCTTTCCTGGAACCTTGAGCTAATGTCCTACGCTGGTGCATCTTGACACGCTGAACACAGGAGCAGTGTGGAGAATGCAAGGATGCTGACCATAATCCATCACGAAGGGAGGAATTGTCGTCGGGCGGCTATCCTAGCATCGAGAGGACCGTGATCTACTGTGGCAAAGATGATCCGAGAGTCAGCGCGTTGGTGAAGGTGCTGCTGCCGATTGTCATCCCAGGTGGGGAAATCAGCATCAAAGGTCACTAATAGTACCGTACTTGTGTCCAGGCACTGCCCCTCTCGCTGACTTTTGCTAGTGCTATGGATGTATATGTGTGTCAGAGAGGTGTGTCAAGTAGTATCTTTTGCTACTGCTGTGGATATATGAATGGACCATCATGTTAAGAACTGTTTTTTTTTAGAGATTTGTCTGTAGTAGGAAAGGAAATGGCATAACCCTGCGGTTGTGTTCTCGTTTGACACATTCTATTGACAACACCAGCAGATGCCGTCTGGTATGATGTGTTGTGCTATGCTGCTTCTTTTGGAGAGAGACGAAAATGAGTAGGTTCGGACCAGCAGTTCAAGTACTGAACTGAATGGATTCTTGCTGTGCTGTTATCTTGTCCAAAGCAGACCTTGTTATAGTAATTATCAGTTCATTTTTATGGCTACTCTTATTGTATTGATATTGCATTCCTCAACAAAAATATTCTACTGTCAGTTTGGGGATCCCGTTCAGATTGTGATAGCGATACAGTGGTTCCATATCTCTGGAGATGATCCCCATGGGTTATTGGCAAGCTATGAACTGCCTTATTAAAACAACACAATGCTGTTTAGTCTTATTAAAACATGAATTTCTAGAGATACATGTCTTGCTGGGGGAGTTTGGGAAAGTTGTGCGGAACTGATGCAAAGGGATTTGTTACCCAGCAGTCCATGCCACCTGACCTGATACAGCAAAGCATGACCACGTCCATGGTTATAGTATGCATAAATAGTACCCAGTGTTTAAAAAAGTTGAATCTAATGATGATACAACCAGAAACAAACGTGTAATCCTCTGGAGAGTAAAGCTTTTTTTTAGTGGTAAACCAAACTTCATTACTCGGTTGCAAGGTTTACAGGGATAATGAGGGGGTCATGAGGAACCCCCAGCCACACATGGCGACCAGACTCTAAATAACTAGAAAACTTAACTAAGTTGTGAGCATCCGAGTTCATAGATCGACCCTCAAAAACAAAAACACAACTATTAAACTCTCTTGCCCTAGCAATGATCTCTTTGATGATTACAGAATATCTTCCTTCAGTGCCTCTTTGAATCTCCGACACCACTGCCCTGGAGTCGGATGCGATAACGAGTCTGTCCACCGCTAGATCTAAAGCAAGGGATAGGGCCTCCCGACACGCAAGGGCTTCGAGAGTTGCAGGATCAGCGATGTCTGGAAAAACCATAGCTGACGAACCCAAGAACAACCCGTTATGGTCCCTGCATACAGCCGAAGAAGCGCCCTTCTGCCTGTTTTTGGACAGTGCACCATCAACGTGAATCTTAACATGACCCTCACCAGGAGGTGTCCAAGTCCGCCGGCTGCTAGAGAGCCCGATGGTGTTGCTTCCTATTGGTCGTGCTGGACTTGTTTCTATATTCTATAGCACTTTCAGTTCGTCTATAAAGTTGTTCACGAAGGAATGAGTAGCGTGTGGACTTTGAAGAATTCCATCGTGTATCGCCTTTCGCCTAGCGGTCCAGAACGCCCAGAGTGTGACTACCAACTCAGTCAGTTTCTTCTGTGGTGATCTTTCAATCATCTCAAAAATCCAGTTCTTTGCGTTCGGATCTGTCTTGGCCTGGATGTGATCGACAATATCCACATCTGCTAACGCCCATACACATCTGGCCAGAGCATTCAAGGAGAGTATGTCGCCAGGAATCTTGGCTACCACATAACTGACATTTATCATCATCCGCCATGTTTCTATTGTGTCTGACATCCTCAGTTGGAATCGAGAATTTTGCTAACCTCCATAAGAAGTTTTTTTTATCTTTCCAGGCACACCAATAGAGCACAACGAAGTCCATGACTTTGCCTCATCCTCATAATTTGATCTCCCCGGATTGTCTTCAAGCCAATCCTCTCTCCTTCTCTTGGTGTCAACAGGCCCAGCCCATAGGCCGGGCAAACGGGGCGCCCGCCCTGGGCCACCAGGAAGTAGGGGCCCCCGACCCACGTTGTAGTATTCCGTCCTGGGCCCAACAGATTCAGAAATATAAAAAAAAGTCAAAGTTAATGCCCACCAGGATTCTCTCACGAAGGTGTTCGCTTCGCTACTGTACTGGGCCCAAAACTTTATCGTTGTCGTCTGTACGCAGCTCTGCGACTCCTCTCCTTCCCCAAATCCTAGATCCAGTCTCCAAGAACAGCGTCGTCGCTTACTTCCTCTCTGGTTCCGAGGTCGTGGTTGGAAATTAACGGGGACAACCGGGCAAATTTGTTCTCCAATCGGCTCTCCTTCGTTTCCCGGTGTTCCGATCATTCCCATCAACTAGACGTCTGAAAGATGGTGCGTATTCTTCATTCCCTTAATCCCATTTCTCAATTCAAAGATTCATCCTTGAATAGCTCTGCTCTCCTGTACTCACCGGCCAGATCTGCTCAGGTCTTCTTTTGGTCTTCATTGGATTTGTGAGTGAGAGAGTACTCGGCAGATTAAGAGAAGGGCAGGGGGACTTAATCAGTTCACGAGGTCGTATACTTGTTCGTGGTGATTGTCGCGGTCTACGGATCAAGCCACCTACATTTGCATCAATCAATATCCAGGTGTTTTTAACTTTTTATTCCCTGTATTAGATAGTTTTATGCAACTTATTTGATGAAATCATAAATTATTTATCAGGTAGCGATAAAAGGGTGAAAAGAATATATAAACAGGTACAATGTCAAGAAGTATCAATTGCCAAAATTCTCAATTCTAGTAGTTCTTCTAGGGATTTCCTGCTGTTGTCCATAGTAAATGTTGAAGGGCAACCAACTAAGAATATAAATGCATTACTTTTACATATCATGGTAGCACAAAAGTTTTCAGCAGCAAAATCTTTGATTTTTGTTTTGTTTTGCAGTAGAAATGAAGTCTCTCTTGTCATAATAAAGAAAAAATCAAACTTTTTTAACTATATATTTCAATACTACCATAGTGTAGTTCTCTTGATAGATATTTTTTTTAGTTTCAGAGTTCAAATATCATCAATCTATGTGATGTACCGTACATATTTTTATCTGCTTTTGAAATACAAAATACGTAAAGTTTTTGTGTGTCAAGAGGGCCGCTAGTTGTTGCCTTGCCCCAGGGTCCCGAATATTTGTGGGCCGGCCCTGGGTGTCAACAAGCATTCTATATGCCGATCTCACCCTAAAGATACCATTCTTCTCTACGTTCCAAGCCCAAAAGTCCTCCATGTTCCTTGTGCATAAAGGGATACTCAAAATAGTATTTGCATATGGTGCTAGAAAGGCTTGGTTTATCAAGTCACGCCTCCATGTTGCACTAGTAGCATCAATGAGCTCACTCACCCTACTTGGAGGATTATTCATCTAGCATGCTATTGATCTCATCATCTCATTATTAGGCAACCCTTTTTGCTCCCATATCAGTGTGGTAGCTCCATTCCCTATCCTTCGAATGAGTCCCTGACTGAGCACATCTCTCCCTTCCAGTATGACGCGCTAGACCTGCGAAGGCCGGCTTCCCAGTTCGGCAGAAAGAATGTCATTGTTCGGGAAATAAATAGCTTTGAGCAACCTTGCACACAGGGACTCTGTATTATGAAGCAAGCGCCAAGATTGTTTTGCTATCAGTGCCAAATTGAAAAGCTCAAAATCTCAAAAACCAAGGCCGCCCATAAACTTTGGTTCAGTCATAGATTTCCACGAGACCCAGTTCGGTTTGCATTTTCCTTCTTTACTTCCCCACCAAAACTGCCTGATAAGTTTGTTGAAATGTTCACACAGTCCCCTTGGTAACTTGAAACAAGACATCGAAAAACTGGCACTGCCTACGCAACTGATTTCACTAACACCTCCTTCCCTGCCGAAGAAATTGTTCTTTCTATCCATCCCTTTACTTTACTCCACAGTCTATCTTTCAAGTACTTGAATGCACCAAATTTCGAGCTGCCCACATCAGAAGGCATACCAAGGTATTTTTCATTCAAAGTTTCGTTTGGCACATTTAGTACTCCCTTGATCTCCTGTTTAACATTTGTTGGGCATCCCTTGCTGAAAAAGATAGATGATTTCATGGGATTTACTCTCTGACCAGAAGCTTGACAGTATCTTTCCAACAGGTTTGAAACCTCACTTGCCCCAACACCATTGGCTTTGAAAAACAGCAGGCTATCATTCGCGAACAAAAGGTGATTAATAGGTGGTGTTGTGGGCGCCACTTGTATCCCACCCAGCTGAGATGACTGGTCTAAGTTTTCTAGGAGGCACAAAAGGCCCTCTGCTGCCAACAAAAACATGTATGGGGATATAGGATCTCCCTGCCGTAGTCCTCTGCTCGGCTTGAACTCCTCTAACTTCTTCCCATTAAACAACACAGAGTAAGTAACTGAAGAAACCAAGTTCATAACATTATTTACCGACCTCTGTGAAAACCCCAACTTGAACATAATCACCCTTAAATAGTCCCACTCAACCCTATCATAGGCCTTCATCATATCCAGCTTGAGTGCACAATGACGATGTTTCAAAGACTTGTTGCGCTTCATGAAATGTAGGCACTCATACGCAACAATAATATTATCAGTGATCAAACGTCCAGGGACAAAGGTTGACTGTTCTGCTGATATGATATCTGGAAGCACCATCTTCAGATGATTGGCAACAACCTTTGAAGCAATCTTGTACAGCACGTTACATAAGCTAATGGGGCGAAATTGTGAGAGCAAGGTTGGATTTTTTACCTTTGGGATCAACACCAAAAAAGTTTGATTAATACCTTCGGCACTCTCTTGCCCCTCTACTATTTTGAGAACAACCGCTGTCACCTCAGCTCCACAGCCAGTGTTTCTGAAAAAAGTGGGTCGGGAAACCGTCCGGCCCCGGCGCCTTCGTCGGATACATCTGATATTGTAGTTTTGACTTCCGGCTCTGTGTAAGTAGTATCAAGGAGGGCTTGCTTGCCGCCCGTAATTTTCCTAGGGATCGCATCCAAAACCTCTGGAGAGTAAAGCTGACAATAAGGGATAATTCAACCCAGGGCCTGGGCTCAGATGAGCCTGGTGAACAGTACCTCGTTTTGAAATACAAAAAAAGTTCAAAAAGTTCCAAAGTTTTTTGTGGTGCAAGATGCTCTTGTGCGTGAACTCCGTGTAAAATTTTGTGAAGTTTGGACATTCGAGGAGCTCGTGGCAAAAAAGAAAAAATCAGGTGTGAACGGTGCGATTTTCAAAAGTTCCTTAGACATCCGAAATTTATATCAATATGTTTCGACGACTTTTAAAAAGTTGCCATGTCTATTGCACATGAATTGCCATGGTGTTTACACTGAAGTTGCCATGATATGTTTCAGCTATTTTCTTCTACATTTAGAAGTAAATTTTGACAGATTATAAAACGGGGAATTAAGAAACTAGGCTTGCCATGAACTATAAACTAAAATTTTCATGATACATGCACTTAAAATTGCCATGGTTCATACAAAAAATATTTTTCATGATCAAAGTACTGGAATTGCCATGGTCAAAATACTAAAATTGGCATACTCTATAAACTAAAATTGCCACATGGCAACTACAGTGTAAACATCATGGTAACTTTTGGCAAAAAAAATCGTCGAAACATATCAACATGGGATCTAGTTTTGAACATCTTGTCGAGATGGATTTAATGGTGAAAACAGATTTTTAATTGGATTTTTTAATTAGGAGATAAAACATTTTTAAGCCGAAAACCAAAAAAATCCCGCTGATGTCATCTGTTTTGATGTGCCAAAATGAATGGTACTGGAGGCGTTTGGGTCATGTTGCTTCGTGCCACATGTGTCGGCGTTAACATTTGCGTAAATATATATACCCACCATTAATTGAGAGCAACTAGTTAACGAGCGCTCCTTCGGGAGCCTCGCAACGATCAGCGCCACTTGGCGCGCTCTCAGCCATTCGCCACGTGTCGCGCTTTGGATGCTCCCTCCAGATTTTATTTTTTTATTTTTCCACACACGTTTTCGGCTTTTTAAACCGTTTTTTCCGGGGTTTTTCGACGTTTTGGTTTTCCCGCGGTCTTCCTTAGCTTTTAGAGCAAAAAAATTCGAAAAAAAAATTTACGCGAAAAAACGTGTTTTCTTTTTTTTTCTTTCGCGAAAAGTCACGGTTTTTCTTCCGCGAGAGTCACGGCCGTGCCTTTTGGAAACAAAAAAACGCGTTTTCTATTTTTTTTCTTTCGCGAGAGTCACGGTTTTACTTCCGCGATAGACACGGTTGTGCTTTCGCGAGAGTCACGGCCGTGCCTCTCGGAAAGAGAAAAACAAAACGCGTTTTCTGTTTTTTTTCTTTCGCGAGAGTCACGGTTTTGCTTCCGCGAGAGGCACGATTGTGCTTTCGCGAGAGTCATGGCCATGCCTCTCGGAAAGGGAAAAAATACGCGTTTTCTATTTTTTTTCTTTCACGAGAGTCACGGTTTTGCTTTCGCCAGAGTCACGGGCGTGCCTCTTTCGGAAAGGGGGAAAATGCGTTTTCTTTTTTTTCCTTTCACGAGAGTCACGGTTTTGCTTCCACGAGAGGCACAGTTGTGATATCGCGAGAGGCACGGGCGTGCCTCTTTCGGAAAGGGAAAAAAACCGTGCTCCCGGTTTCGTTTTTTCATCCGGTTTATTTCGTCCGGTTTTTTTCATGAAAAAAAGTTCGTCAAAACCTATCAACATGGAATCTAGTTTTGAAGATCTCGACGCGAGGAATCCAATGGTAAAAACGGTTTGAGATTTGGACGCACGGTTTAAGAGATAAAACATTTTGAATAAAGAATCTTTGAAAAAAGGGAAAACTCCCGGGTTGCGACAAGTGGCGCGCTGTATGTGCGCCACTTGTCGTGATCTGGAAGGAGGAGTGTTCTTTGCAACGAGTATTCCTTAATTAGTGATTTCGCCATTAATTGTTTTTGGAAAAACTAACGCCCACACGTGTGGGCGTTTGCACATCGCCCACACGCCTCTATCACCACTCATTTTGCCATGTATGAACAGATGACATTAGCAGAAATCTTTTTGGTTTTTGGCTTAAAATGTTTTATCTCCTAATTAAAAAGCGAATTAAAAATCCGTTTTCACCTTTAAATCCGTCTTGACGAGATCTTCAAAACTAGACCCCATGTTGATAAGTTTTGACGAAAAAAAATTTGCTCAAAAGTTGCCATGATGTTTACACTGTAGTTGCCATGGTGCTTAAACTAAAGTTACCATGTGCAATTTTAGTTTGTAGATCATGGCAATTTTAGTTTTTGATGATGGCAATTCCAATACTTTGACCATGAAAATATTTTTTGGCATGATCCATGGCAATTTTAAGTGCATGTATCATGGCAATTTTAGTTTATGGTGCATGGCAAGTCTAGTTTCTTAATTCTCCATTTTATAATATGTCAAAATTTACTTTTTAATATAGAAGAAAATAGCTGAAACATAACATGGCAACTTTAGTGTAAACATCATGTCAATTCATGTGCAATAGACATGGCAACTTTTAACCAAAAAAATTTCGTCGAAATATATTGATATGAGATCTAGTTTTGAAGATCTCGTCGCGAGGGATTTAATGGTGAAAATGGATCTTCAATCGGACTTTTCATTTAAGAGATAAAACATTTTAGAAACTAAAAAATCCAAAAAGATTTTCACATGCATGCATGCGGTGACATGGCGTAGTCTGTATGTTATAGGGCGTGTGGGCGGATTTGACTTCCACCACACGTGTAGGCGTTAGCGTTGTCCTTGTTTTTTCTGAGTCCCTAAACTAAATTCCTTTTGAAACGTCACTGGGAGCAATAGCCCACCTGAATTTTTCTTTAGCCGACATACCAACAAATTGCCAGAGTTAAAGGGTTTGCGGCACCCACCATGATAGCAGGAACCGGGCCAATCGAGGCCACAAACGACACTCTAGGGCAACGCCATGAAACTCTGTGCCGATCGTTCCAGGATCGATTTACAGATATCGAACGAGAACATCACCACCTCCACAGCAGGACAGCGATATTGCGTGCAACAACAGAGGGGGCGGAAAGCTTATCACGAAAGACCTTGGCATTGTGACTCTTCCAGACGTTTCATAGGATGGATGGTGATGCAGACCATGGAGACCATGGCGCGCAAGCGAGTTTGAGCTGGATGGTCCAGGACGCGGTGGAGGCACCTCTCTTCCACCGTTGCGGTAGCAGGCGCACTCGGCACGGCCAGAGCCCACATAGCGCGGACATGCACACACAGATTGCCAAGCTCAGCACGCACGGCCGCAGAAAGCATGTGCTGGAGGTGGTCCTTAATGTTTTTTTTTCAAAAAGAGGATTATCCCCGATCTCTGCATCAGAACGATGCATACGGCCATAATTATTAATAAGCAAAAGGTTCTGTGAGGAGAGAATAGCCACAACACAGGAGTTGGGGCGGTCGGAGTGTGAGGAGAGAGCCAAGAACCACACCTCCGGCGTCTCCCCCTCCGCTCCCTCCCCCCACACGCGTCGCGCCATAAGGTCGTGCGCCTCCCATCGCCCAGCATACGGATGGTGCAATCGCAAAAACGTAGCAGGAGCGCCAGAGAGCTTTTCGGGTAGACGTGTCCATGCGGTCGGAGTTGTCCGGGTCATGACGATGTAGTCCACCCGTGGTGCTCAATGAAGTACACATGCCACACCATCATTTTTGCTATTTATGATTATGACGTACATATGGACAAGTACCACGCGCGGTATAAAATCTACTCCCTCAAGGCCACACCATTACCGGCGATCATATGGATCGCCGGCCGCCATCGGGGGATTCACGGCTACACCGGTGCTGAGAGGCTTTCACATTGGAGTGGACTCGATCCTGAACGCATGTTTGGAACGGAGACCTGCTCCTCCTCCTTGAGAGGCGAATAGGGTCCCCCCCTCTTCCCCTCCCGCCGCTGCCAGCCCTCCCGCTGCCGCCGGCCTAGCCCCCCGCCACCGTCCCCTTCCACCTCCCATCCTTCCCCCGTCAAGATCCGCCTCGCGTCGCCTCCTCGGGAGGTGGCCGGGGCGGAGCTCGAGCTCCTCTCCCGCGGGCTCCCTCCTCCCCCGTCTTCCCCCGCCGCCGCCGGCGGACGCCCCCGGCGCTGCCCGTGTGGTGCCGGCGGCGGCGGGCCTTCTTGTCCCCGCGCGCGTGCTCCCTTCTCGGGGCAGGGAGGCCGCGGCGGTGCAGCCCGGTTTGGCTACGGTCCGGTGGCCCTGCAGCGGCGGCCGGCGGCAGGCGTGGTGTCGGCGCCGCTTCTTGGCAGCGGGGCGGCATGGTGGAGCTGGGTGGCCGGCGTCGTGCCCCCGGCCCAGATCTAGGCCCGGCGGGCCCCATCTGGGTCATAGCGGGCCGGCCCCCCGGCATGGCCTCGTTGTCTGCGGCACGGTGAGGAGGAGGTGCGCCTCGGATGTGGGGCGGCAGCGCCGACGGCGTGCCTGCAGCAGCGCGAGGGCGGGAGCTTTATGGGCCTACGAGGGCTCGGCCGGGCCTGTGGGCCCACGGGCCTGGTGTGCTCCTGCTATTGCGTCCGGACGGCTACCGTCGCTGACGGTGGAGGTGGGGCCCTACCGCATGCCGACGGTGCTGTTGTCCTAGTCCCGGCTCTGATTCTTCGCCGTGTTGTCCTCACTTCACGGTGCCATGGTGAGACGACGTGGGGGCCTCAAGACCGCGTTGGCGCTGGGTGGTGGTTGGTTTCGTGGCAGGCTCCGGAGCGCCCGAGATGCGGGTTGGGATCGGGGGAAACCCCTGTCGGCTTGGCCGACTCCGGCGCGGTGGCGCCAGTGGGTGCCACCTGACCTTCCGGGAGGGCGTCGGGGGCTACCCTTCCTCTCGCCTCGTCGTGTACTGGGGGAAACCTTTGTAGCAGCGTCGTCATCGTCGCGTTCCTTCTTGGAGGTGTTGATAGGTGCCGGCGCTTCGGAGTCTTGGAGCCTGGTGGAAGATCCCGGTGGGCGCAGCGTTCACGAGGCTTCTTCTTTTTGATGATCCGCCGTTGTCGGCATTTGTTTCTTTTACTCTTTCTCTGTCGTTTCTTTTGGGCGTGACTGTGCTGCTTCCGCCCCAACACCTATCCCTGTATGGTTCAGTTGGTTGCTTTGTAATACAAAGCGGAGGGAAATACTTTTTCAGAGAGGCATTCACATCATCAATTCGCAGGGCCGTCTCTAGCTGACGGATTGATGAGAAAAAGGCTAGAAAACAAAACAGTTGTACCAAGGGATGCGTCCGTGTCAGCGTCTCACAAATGATAGATGAACAGCGATCGATGACTGCAAAAGGCTCAATTTGGGTCCTTTTGGGAGAGCAATTAAGCCAACATGGAGATAAAAGTATGGAAAATGTAAAATGATATGTAACCAATCTAGGTGAAATGAGGGAGCGCAAGTCGCTAGTTTTTTATTATTTATTTTAATGGCGGATCAAATTTCTAGAAAATTTTCTAGCAAATTTGCTAGCTGATCAACACATGATTATCTCGGGACCCATAAGGTCGGGATTTATTAACCCAAAGAATGAGAGATGGCACAACTACTGTGTTGCTGGTGGCGGTGGGCAATTAATCTTGCACGGGCAGTTTGTGAAGCATTCCCCAAGGTTTACCCAACATATCCTGTCCGTTTGACAGCAATATTGCAGGCTTGGGGGCTGTTGATGGTCTTTATAACAAGGGGGGCGGACTACTTCGATCATCCCGTTGCTCCCCTTGTCATTGATGCTTTCACCTGATTAACACAAAACAAAGATTAAACTCATCCTCTTGACATGAACAAAGATTTCCGAATGAAACAAACTTTAACTAGTACTATAAATTACCGTTCGCACATCCAAGGCAGGCAAAGCACACCACAATAACAAAAGAAAGTAGTATAACTGCTTGGACACCGTTCCTCATGTATTTGGCCATCATTACTAAGGATCAGGTATTACGTTTGCCTGATAAGAGGTGATGTGCGGTATTTTTTTAAAGTGAGACTGTTGCCTGGATCACAATCGAATGTTTGCTCCATGGTTCATATATATAGAAAAAATGTGTTGACATTGATGCGCACTGTCCAAGCGTTCAATTTTAGCTCAACTTGTTTCTTTTTATTTAAATGATGTCATCTCTATCTCTATCTCTATCTCTATCTTCTATCTGTTTTATATCTCTATCTATCTTCTATCTTCTATCTCTGTTTTATATCTCTATCTATCTTCTATCTTTTGTCTTGTTTTATATCACTATCTATCTTCTATCTCTATTTTATATATCTATCTATCTTCTAGGACACGGATTTGGTGAACATGGATGCGCGCGCATCCTTTATGAATAGTAAATTCGAAAAAATGCTACAAAAAATCAAAAAAATCTGAATTTATTATTCTAATATACATAGTCAACCGGTATGCTCGCATATGAAGTTTCATGAAGAAATCACACCCGTGGTAATCTAGGCAAAAATAACAAAATTGAAGCTATATTAAAAAAACACTGTTTAATGAATAGTATGGTCGCATTTATATTTTCTTCACTAAGAATACCATGGGTGTCAATACATCATGAAACTTCATATGTGAGTAGAATGATCATCTAAGTTTCATACCGTGAAATTTCAGAAATTTTTAAATTTTTCTAGTACGTTTTATGAATTTACTATTCACATGGGTGCGCGCGCACCCATGTTCACCTTTGTATTTTGGGTATATTCTATCTCTATTTTATATCTCTATACGTGGTGTTTTGGCTCTCGGGTGCATATGCACCTTAGGTGAACAGTAAATTTGTTTAAAATAGTAAAAAATCCAAAAAAATCCAATTTTTTTTTGTGATTCTAGATGCTCATGTGCATGAAGTCTGTGCCAAATTTCATGGAGTTTGGACATTTCGGTAGCTCTCAATAAAAAAGACAAATTTTGGGACTATAAGAAAGTTTACTGTTTACGTACTGTTTTGACCGATTTTGTCTTTTTTGCCATGAGCTCCTCAGATGTCGAAACAAGATGCAATTTGGCACGAACATCACGCATTGGAACATCTTTCACCTAAAAAATTCAGAATTGTCTAAATTTTTTAGTATTTTTTTGAATTTACTATTCATCGGGTGCAGATGAGCGTGGGCATGGAATTGGATATCCATCTTTCTTCCATCTTCTTCTAGTTCTATCTCTATCTATCTTCTATCTCTACTATAAAGCCACACTTACGCCGTCCGTCCTTCCACCCCTCTCTCTCATGGAAGTAAAGTTGAAAGGAAAAAACACCAAATTCAGCAAAATAAAACTAACTACACTAATCATTGGGGGAATTATGTCTGAAGTGCCCTCCCATTGAAATAATGATTCGGCATCACGAAAAATTATTCAGAACTTGGGCTCTAGGTAGTGCTTTAAGAAAATCAAAAACACTATTTTTATGCTTCATAAAATTCTGAAAAAATATGTAGAAATACATATAAATGTGTAGTATGTGCGAAAGAATTTCCAACAATATATGCATCTATATGTGGTTCATAACACACAAGTATAGGAGATTGTTTGTAGCATTTTCGATAAATAAGGGTGTCAAACCCAAAGAGGAGCTAAAGGTATAATTTATATTTTTTTTCAAGTTCTATCGACCACCGATACAACTCTACGCACACCAATATTTGTTTTACCTGGAACAAGTATAAAACTAATTTGCAAGAATAAAACTAGAAGTACTTTGTGGGAATAATAAAAGTTAATTTGTTTAGTAGAAAGCTTTTGTTGAACAGTGAGTGAGATTGTCCATGGGTAATTGAATATGACATGTGTGATAATTATTATATGCAATGAGGGAGAGGCATATACTAACATACTTTTCGTACTTAGATCATATGCACTTATGATTGGAACTCTAGCAAGCATCCGCAACTACTAAAGATCATTAAGATAAAAACCCAACCATAGAATTAAGTAACAAGTCCTCTCTACTTCCATACGCAACAATCCCCTTGCTCGGATTTAGGCTGTCGTCGCCCCCGCAACACACTATATGCGAATCATGTGCAACACCCTACAGCGGTAATCCCACACGCTTGCACGACATGGAAGGCGTCATCGGACAGCACCATATCAACATACAACTCATATCAATCACACCATACCACAATTAACCTGTAGCGCAAAAAGAATCTACTCAAACATCATAGGATGGCACCACATTAGATAATAATATCTGGCATAAAGCACCATGTTTAAGTAGGGACTAGCACATATGCCCGTGCGTTGCAACGACAGAAAAAATAGTATGCATTTAAAGTTAGTGAGAATCATATGTGCAAGCAAAACCTTGTGTGCACGTGAAAAAGGGACATTTAGCTTTTCGGTTTCGTCGGGTGTGAAGTAATCAATTCACTATTTTCCATTCATTGATCGAGGGCATTTAAGAGTTCTGTTACATCATCCTATGCCAGAGAAGGTCCATGAATTATTCAATATACTTTTCCTTTCAAACGAGGAGATTTTAAGGTATGAAGTTTTTGAATTTGTAGGAAACATGAACCATTTTTCAAATCCAAAACAGATTTTTAAATATTATGTACACTTTCAGAAAAACGCAAACAAAATTTGAAACAGGCACAACTTTTCAAATTCACAATTTTTTTTTGAAAATACCAACTTTTTTTATAAAAACATGAACATTATTTGAATTTGTGAACATTTCTTTTAGAACGGGAGCATGTGTTGAAAATTCCTGACATTTTTTGAATTTTAAAATTATTTTGAATTGTGAAAATTTCACTAAGACAAGAAAATTTTCAAATTTGGAGCATTTTTGCAAATGCCATTTTCGTTTTACAAAATCTTGAATTTTTTTCCAAAAACAATAACAAAAGGTTGAAAAAGCTGGTAAACTTTTTTTTACAACATAGCAACCAAACTTTAGGAATTCAGAACATTTTCCATAATTTGATTTTTCTTGAAATTATGAAGTTTTTTTTAGAAATTTAATTTATGAAGTAAATTCTATAAGAAAAATAAACTTGGAAGGGGAAAAAGGGGTAGCGGGAGGAGAATAAAAATAGAAATTAAACACAGAAACAAAGAAAAATGGGCAAGCCCATTGTTGGCGGTCCTGTGACTATTTGTCGCGATATGCGTAAAATAGACTTTTGCCAACTGCGCGGGCAGAAAACTAAGTGGGCTAGCTTTGCTGGGCCACACCACGCGGCCCACGTATGAAATTCTGGAAATCCTTTTTTTTTCTAGCAGACGAACGCATAAGCATTTAGTACCACCTTGAATAGAAAAAATTATTTCTGACGGTGGACAGATCAAAATATTGGCGAAACACACCTTACTTTATTAGTTTGTGTGTATAGAATACCAACTTTTTTATAAAAACATGAATATTATTTGAATTTGTGAATTTGTTTTACAATAGGAACATGCGTTGAAAATTCATAACATTTTGTGAAAATGTTTATCTTTTAACATTATTTTGAATCGTGAATATTTCACTAAAACCAGAATGTTTTTTCAAATTTGGAGCATTTTTAAAAATACCATTTTCGTTTTAGAAATCTTGAATTTTTTTAAAAACAATAATAATTGTTGAAAATGTGAAAAATTTAACAGTTCCCAATATTTTTTTTAAATAGCATAAAAAATTGGAATTATGAAATATAATTTTCCCAGCCGCGCAGGCAGAAAAATAAGTGGGCTGGCTTCCTTGGGTCACAGGGCGTGGCCCATGTACGAAATTCTGGAATATTCTTTCAAGTTCTGAATATTTTTCAAAATAGCAAAAAAAATGGAATTTTGAAATTTTCTATATTTTGATTATTTTTTTGAAATTATGAACATCTTTTTGAAAATTCTGAATTTATGAAATAAATTCTGTAAGAAAAATAAACTTGGAAGGGAAAAGGAGATAGAGGAGGAGGATAAAAATAGAAGTAAAACACAGAAACAAAAAAATGGGCCAACCCATTATTGGATGTCCTGTGCTAAGCTGTGACTATTTGCCGCCATGTGCGGAAAACAGAATTTTCCCAGCGGCGCGGGCAGAAAAATAAGTGGGCTGGCTTTGCTGGGCCACAGCGCGCGGCCCACGTACGAATTCTGGAAAAGTCTTTTTTTTTTCTAGTAGACGAACGCATAAGAATTTAGTACCACCTCGGATAGAAAAAACTGGCGGTGAACGAATGAAAAATTTGACGAAACGCACCTTAGTTTATTAGTATAGGTATAGATATAGAGAGAGAGGTGTTACACCAGTGTAAGGAGTGGGGGAGAGTTGGTGATGACATGGCAAAGTTGTTGGTGTAGATCGGCGTCACAATGTTTCCCCCGACGGCACATAGGCGCCACCGGGTGAGAGGGGAAGAGATCCCCCCCCCCCCCATCCTTCTTCTGGCTCCTTGGCCTACCCCCTCGATGGGAGGAGGGTTTCCCCTCTGGTCCTTGGTCGTAATGGCTCCTGGAGGGCAGGAGCCCCTCTGAGATTGGATCTCTCTCTGTCCATTTTCTATTTCGCCTTCCTGTTTTCTGGCTTTTCACCGTTTTTTACATTCCCAAAGATCCGTAACTCCGATTGGGCTGATATTTTGAGAGGATTTTATTCTGCATATTTTCTTCCTTGTGGCAGACGGACACCCCACAACCGACCTCCGAGATGGCCACAAGCCTTCTTGGCGCACTGTGTGTTGTGTGCCCCTCGAGCATTATCTTGCATTGATTCTTGTTCCAAAAAATCCCATATATTCCAAAAATAATCTCCGTAAAAATTTATCGTGTTTGGACTTCGTTTGATATGAATTTTCTATAAAACAAAAACCATACAGCAAAAAGGAACTGGCACTGGGCACTGGATCAATATGTTAGTTCAAGAAAATCATATAAACTGTTGCCAAAAATATGTGAAGTAGTAAAGTATTTTCAAGAAACAATCAAAATTATAGATACGATGGAGACGTATCAATGGTGTTCCAGAAAAAGGCAAATACATGGATAAACATGGTTTTTGGGCCCGATTTTGTCTCAACCTTCTTCTGCAGCTTCCCCACTTCAATCCTAGGCTTCTCTGGACATGATTGATTCATGTGCACCAGTCTCATAATTTAAAATGTGGAGGAAAAAACCTAGGCACCACACCACTAGAGGAGAAATGGGCTCAAGTAAATCTAGGATATGGACATTCTAGACGAATAGAAGAGGGAAATTGTCATTCTTGAGATGATATATCCGGGCTCTATACCTTGGTACTGCCACCATAAAATCATGAGTTCCCAACACCTCGTCTTGAGGTGTGTTAGCCCAACGTTGACCTCTGATCCCCTCATGCATGCTTGATCAGCATGCAAAGTACTACAACACCGACTCAAACATTAGCATTGGCTTCTCCTCAGGTCCATCGCACTTCTTGTTTCCAATGTCACCACCCGGCTTTTGCTTCAGTTCCCTCTCACCTTTACGATGAGCTCATTTTCCAAGGTGGGAAAAAATCTAAGGATGTGAATTCCAAGTAGGAGTCAAGCTCGTCAGCATTGAAAGAAAGAAGAAGGTGAAATCTATGAATTTTCTATCCTTAATGATGATGTGTCGTGCAAAGAATTATTGTAAGTACCTTGTAAAAAGCAACTATGAGCAGTAGTAGAGGCAAAAAAAGTCATCTACAGTGACTTCTGTGTCATGGCCAGCCTTGAGGAACTCCATTACACAATTGATGAGGTGGCACTCGCTAGACACTCAGAAGTCTTCATCGCGCGCTTTTTGTGCTTCTCATGTGAACCATGTGGTCCGCGATGATTTCTTGAACTCTTGATGCTACGGATTGAAGGCTCCTGAACTTCTGCCATGTGAGAGATCAAATAGATTGGTCTCCTCGCATGAGATCAATCGCAAGAGCTTTGTGTGTGAGTTAGCCTGATGAGATATTAGAGTAGTGGGACAATGGAGATTTATGTATAGCTAGCTAACAAATTTGAGCAATCACATTCAGATATCAACTAAAATCACATGGCATTATGGTGGATCATCTTCTAAAAACAATCTCAGCACCAAGGAATTTCAATTATTAATTTGTCTATGAAACCGTAAGTATCCTACCCATTACTCATAAAGGAGATCTCACGTGATTATCTCTAGAAACCGCAAGTGGTCCATGCCACGTCACTTGTGGTTGATTCCTACCTCCATCCCCTAGAATAGTTATTTCTATATGTGGTGGCTTGGTTCCTATCCACCAAATGATTTTGACATATTTCAAATTGTTTTAGTCTTGCCCATTAGAGATAGACCATAGTTTGTTTCTATATCGGTACTCTTGCTCTCTCTATACGTAGCAGCACATGAACCATAGCTAAGCCAATTTGACCCGCTTCAAGATTTGTGGGAACAGGCAGTGTTAAAACACTAATATATTAATACCACACACCCAACGCTTGACCCGAAGAAACGAATGATCAGTTTGGTTGGGTTCTCGATACGTCTCCAACGTATCTATAATTTCAGAAGTATTCATGCCATGTTTACAACAATTTTATATGATTTTGTTATGATTTAAATGGAACTAACCGGGCTGACACTGTTTTCAGCAGAACTACCGTGGTGGTGTTTTTGTGTAGAAATAAAAGTTCTCCAAATGCAGCAGAACTTTTTGATGATTTTTAGGGATAATTGTATTTATACCCTTAGTTGTGTCCCCCTCAACAGGATTGCCCCTAGTTTTTGAAAACACATGGTCTTGCCCAACCCACTTTGTTGTCTTGTGTTTTTGCCCTTTGACCATTTGACCGTCACTTTGAAAACTTCATAACTAATTCATACTAAAACAGAAAAATGCAAATAAGATATCAAAATGTTCCCAAAAACATCACCTATATGTCAATGTCACTTGCATTCATGACAAAAGTGTTGGTAAGTGCCCATCCGAGTTTTAGCTCTTATCATACTACCATGAACATTAAAATCTAAAAAAATCTAAAAAAATCAAGAAATATTTGGTGGCAAAGAATTGCAAATGTTTTAAGTGCTTGCCAAGTTTCATGTGGGAATGACATTCGTGGAAGTCGTGGCAAAAAAACAATCTACTTCCGAGTGTTGATTGTTTTTTTGCCACGACTTCCAAGAATGTCATTCCCTGATGAAACTTGGCAAGCACTTAAAACATTTGTCATTCTTTGCCACCAATTTTTTTATTTGTTTAATTTTTTTTGATTTTCCTGTTCATGGTGGTATGATAAGAGCTAAAACTCGGATGGGCACTTACCAACACTTTTTTCATGAATGCAAGTGACATTGACATATGGGTGATGTTTCTCGGAACATTTGATATCTTATTTGCATTTTTCTGTTTTAGTATGAATTAGTTATGAAGTTTTCAAAGTGACGGTCAAACGGTCAAAGGGCAAAAGCACAAGACAACAAAGTGGGTTGGGCAAGACCACATGTTTTCAAAAACTAGGGGCAATCCTGTTGAGGGGGACACAACTAAGGGCATAAATACAATTATCCCCTTTTTTAACAAAGCGGCACTAGAAACTTCGTGGGAGGACCAGAAAGTGAAGGAGGTGGCCACTATCATCCAGGGCACGCCAAGGGCCTAGGGCGCGCCCTGGTGCCTAGTGGCTTAGCCCATCTTAGCGTGAAATCGACGAAAAAAATTCCTATAAATAGAGAAACCACCAGAAATAACCCCAGAACTTCGACTCTGCCGCCGCACGCCTCTGTACCTTTGAAATGCCATCTGGAGCCCTGTTCTGGCACCCTGTCGGAAGGGGAAATCATCACTGGAGGCCATCTTCATCATCCTAGCCGCCACCATGACGAGGAGGGAGTAGTTCACCCTCGAGGCTGAGGGTATGTACTAGTAGCTATATGTTTGATCTCTCTCTCTCTCTCTCTCTCTCTCTCTCTCTCTCTCTCTCTCTCTCTCTCTCTCGTGTTCTTGATTTGGGATGATCTTGATGTACCGCGAGCTTTGTTAATATAGTTGGATCATATGGTGTTTCCCCCTCTCTATCTTGTTGTGATGAATTGAGTTTTTACCTTTGAGGTTTCACTATTATCGGATTGAATACTTTTATAGATTTTATAACACTTGATGTATGTCTTGCATATGAATACCCGTGGTGACAATGGGGTATTATATCGATTCAATTGATGTATTTTTTGGAAGTCAACTCGCGGATTCCCAAGGTGACATTGGGGTAATATATGCATAGGCGTTGATGCACGTTTTCGTCCTACTTCCTCCGGTAGAAATCTTGGGGCACTCTTTGAAGTTCTTTGTGTTGGATTGAATATTATGAATCTAAAGTTGTTTGATGCGTATCATATAATTGACTCACAGATACTTGTGGTGACATTGGAGTATCTAGGTGACATTAGAGTTGGTTGATGCGTATCATATGGTGTTATTTTAGTACGAACTCTAGGGCTGTTCGTGACACTTCTAGGAATAGCTCAATAGATTGATCGGAAAGGGTAACTTTGAGGTGGTTTCGTACCCTACAAACAATTTCATCTTATTTTCTCTGCTAGATAAGAACTTTGGAGTGACTCTTTGCCGCATGTTGAGGGATTGTTATATGATTCAATTATGTTAGCACTGTTGAGAGATTGTACTAGTGAAAGTATGAACCCTAGGCCTTGTTTCTAAGCATTGCAATATCGTTTGTGCCCACTTTTGTTACTTGCTACCTTGCTGTTTTTATATTTTCATATTACAAAAATCTATATCTACTATCCATACTACACTTGTATCACCATCTCTTCGCCGAACTAGTGCACCTATACAATTTGCCATTGTATTAGGTGTGTTGGGGACACAAGAGATGATTGCTGGGTTTTTGAAGACCATCTTTATCCTACGCCTCCTAGGGATTGATAAACTTAGGTCATCCGCTTGAGGGAAAATGGCTATTGTCCTGAAAAACTCTGTGCTCGGAGGCCCAAAACGAGTCTACAAGAATAAGTTGTGTAGTAGACATCAATTACCTATCTAATTTTTAAATATGTATATACCATGCTTGATCTATATAGTTGATTATCCTTATTAAACATGTTTACAAATAGAATGATGGGTGCTTCACAATCTATTAAAAATAATTGTTCACAGAAAACAGTGCATAAGGAAAAAATTA
Source organism: Aegilops tauschii subsp. strangulata (assembly GCF_002575655.3). Lineage (NCBI taxonomy): Eukaryota > Viridiplantae > Streptophyta > Magnoliopsida > Poales > Poaceae > Aegilops > Aegilops tauschii. The sequence goes on from NC_053037.3 coordinate 623,651,854, forward strand.
TCTATGTGAACTAATGTGTATAAAAAGGACTGGAGAGATATTGAAATCTATATTTTTTGGTGTCCATCATAGGTTCACAATCAATAGACCTATGATGTGAAAACAATCAAAATGTGGCTAACATGAAAATTGAATATGTAAATGATATGTGACAAATCTAGCAATGCATTTTCGTAGGCAACCCACTAGTTTTATTAATAATTAAAATGACATGTCACATTTTCTAAAACATATTAAATTTGCTAGATACACATCATTATTTTGATGCGCGTAAGGTTGAGATTTATCTGCGCAAAAGAAATACAACATAATTATTGTGTTGCTGGTGGTGTTGGGCAATCAATCTTTGCATGGACAATTTGTGAAGCATACCCCAAAATTTGACCAACATGCTTATCCTTTTTTGCAGCTGATTTGTTTTCCTATCAACTGAAAACAGATTGTTTGCCTAGAACATTATGCTCTTCATTATAACAAGCCAATGTGGCTGACACACCTCAAGAGGAGGTCCTCTTGAGGTGTTTCAGCTTAACACTGACCTACACCACTGCTTGCTTGATCAACATGCAAAAGTATTGCAACACCAGCTGGAACATTAGCACTAGCTTCTCCTCTGGTGCATTGCACTTCTTCTCCAAGGCCTTACCTCCACTAGTAGAAAACAGGGCTTAGGTCACAGGACAGCTTTCACATTAGCCCCGGTTCAGTCACGAACCAGGACTAATGTGAGCATTGGTCCCGGTTCGTGCGGCCAGGGGCCTGCCGGGCCTCGTGGGGGCATTGGTCCCAGTTCGTCCGGACCCTTTGGTCCCGGTTGGTGGGACAAACCGGGACCAATGGGCCACGCTCCTGGCCCACCACCCTTTATTCCCGGTTCATACCACAAACCGGGACTAAAGGGCTGGTCCTAGTTGTGGCCAGTGTTTAGTCCCACCTTGCCAACCGAAGGGCGCTCACACCAGTTTATAAGCCCGTCCCTCTATGCCTTGTTGAGCTTCTCTTAAAGTGAAAATAGATGCCCTTATACAGGGAATTTCACCTAAATTTCAATTTACTGTGAATTTAGGTTTAATTTTCTCTAAAAGCGCATCTATGTTCATTTTTTTATATTTATAAAATAAATAAACCTTAATAAAATAAATAAAACTAAATAAACCTTAATAAAATAAAATAAAATAAACTATAGTAACTACAATAAATAAACCTTAATAAATTAAGTAAAAATAGCAGCAGTAAAATAAATAAAAATAGCAGCAGTAAAATAAATAAAAATAAAATAATTAAAGTAAAATATATAAGTAATTAGAAATAAAATAAATAAGTTTTTTGTTGTAAGTAGAAACAAAACAAAACAAATAAAGCAAAAGAGAAAAAAAACAGAGGAAAAAAATATGCCACCTACTGGGCGACCACGGCCTGAATACGACTAGAAACCCATCCATGGGCCAGGATTCAGGCCCGCAGAAGGCCCAGTAGGCCCCACAGGCAAAGAGAATAGTTAGGCCCGAAAGCCTGCAGTTGAGAGGAGTTTGAGAGGGTGGGCGCAGTAGCGCTTATAAACCACTCTCGAGCTCTCTCAACTAGTGAGGTGGGACTAAAATTTTGACGCGGGGCAGCGCAAGGCCTTTGGTCCCGGTTGGTGCCACCAACCGGGACTAAAGAGGGCATTGGTCCCGGTTCGTGGCACCAACCGGGACCAAAGGCCTTTAGTCCCGGTTGGTGCCACCAACCGGGACCAATGAGTTCCCTATATATACCCCATCGCCACAGCAGAGCACTCCAGAGTGCTCTGTTTTTTCTGGCTGGCGAGGGGAGGGCATTTGGGTGCTCTAGCTCACTTCCTATGCACATGAGGTGTTCGATGAAATATCTGAGCCACACTAGTTAATCTTTGTCCTCTCGAAACTCGACCTCCGAGCTCCATTTTCCCCGAGATTTGTCTAGGTTTAGCGGTCCGTCACGTCCCGTCCCCGTCTTCACCGTCGTCGATCGCCCGCGCCGATCTCGTCGCCAGGACCACCGTGGTGAGCCTCTTGTTCTTATCTTCTTTCTAAAAGGAAAAAATTCTTACTTTAGATAGTTACTTGTCTAATTTTGTTACTTTTATTATTCCTTCTTATTACATAGTGCGATGGTTTTGGTATCCGCCCCCGTCGGCCCTCGTCCTGTCTATGATTCGGATGTGGTATATATTATCTTTTTATAACTATTTGGTTCATTTATTGTTTATGACAAATATACCGACCAACGTGACATAGATTTTATTTATCTAGGAGGTGGTTGAACCGGAAATTCTAACCGACCCTATTGTCGAGAGGTTAAATTTAGTTGAAGAAGAAAATAATTACTTGAAGGAAAAAATAAAAAAAATTGAGGAGGAGAAGATGATATTGGAGTTGCATGTTGCGGATGTCGTCGATGATCACAAGATCAAGATGGATGCAATGCGCTTGAAGATTAGAAAGATTAGAAAATATGCCATTCATACCGAGGCTTGGTATCATTATGCCGTTGGATCAATTGTTACCTTGGTTGCGATTATGATCGCATTTGTTTTCGCATTGAAATGTTTTACATAGTTTCAATGTATGGTTTAATTAATTAGATGCTCTGGAGAGCTATATATATGTTGTTAGATGAGAACTATGTATGTACTTTGGTTCTAATGTGATGATGAACTTCTATTAATTTGGTCACTTAATTATCTATTCATGATGTTCTGTAATGGTTTTTGACACACTTAATTATATATAATGCACGCAGATGAACCGGCAATGGATGTACGGTGACAGACACACCTCCGAGTACATTAAGGGCGTGCATGATTTTCTCGAAGTGGCTGAGGCAAACAAGCAGAATGGTTTTATGTGTTTTCCATGCCCTATATGTGGGAATACGAAGTCTTACTCTGACCAGAAAATCCTTCACACCCACCTGCTTTACAAGGGTTTCATGCCACACTATAATGTTTGGACGAGGCACGGAGAAATAGGGGTTATGATGGAAGACGGCAAAGAAGAAGAGGACGATGACAACTATGTGCCCCCTGAATACGGTGATGCTACAACGGGGGAAGCTGCTGAAGATCAAGAGGAACCAGACGATGTGCCCAATGATGCTGCAAGGGGGGAAGCTGCTGAAAATCAAGAGGAACCAGTGCCCGATGATGATGATCTCCGCCGGGTCATAGTCGATGCAAGGACGCAATGCGAAAGTCAAAAGGAGAAGCTGAAGTTCGATCGCATGTTAGAGGATCACAAAAAATGGTTGTACCCCAATTGCGAAGATGGCAACACAAAGCTCGGTACCGTACTGGAATTGCTGTAGTGGAAGGCAGAGAATGCTGTGCCTGACAAAGGATTTGAGAAGCTATTGAAAATATTGAAGAAGAAGCTTCCAAAGGATAACGAATTGCCCGACAGTACATACGCAGCAAAGAAGGTCGTATGCCCTCTAGGATTGGAGGTGCAGAAGATACATGCATGCCCTAATGACTGCATCCTCTACCGCGGTGCGTACAAGGATCTGAATGCATGCCCGGTATGCGGTGCATTGCGGTATAAGATCAGACGAGATGACCCTGGTGATGTTGACGGCGAGCCCCCCAGGAAGAGGGTTCCTGCGAAGGTGATGTGGTATGCTCCTATAATACCACGGTTGAAACGTCTATTTAGAAACGAATAGCATGCCAAGTTGATGCGATGGCATAGTGAGGACCGTAAGAAAGACGGGAAGTTGAGAGCACCCGCTGACGGGTCGCAGTGGAGAAAAATCGAGAGAAAGTACTGGGCTGAGTTTGCAGCTGACCCAAGGAACGTATGGTTTGGTTTAAGCGCGGATGGCATTAATCCTTTCGGGGAGCAGAGCAGCAATCACAGCACCTGGCCCGTGACTCTATGTATGTATAACATTCCTCCTTGGATGTGCATGAAGCGGAAGTTCATTATGATGCCAGTTCTCATCCAAGGCCCTAGGCAACCCGGCAATGACATTGATGTGTACCTAAGGCCATTAGTTGAAGAACTTTTACAGCTGTGGAATGGAAACGGTGTACGTACGTGGGATGAGCACAAACAGGAGGAATTTAACCTGCACGCGTTGCTGTTTGTAACCATCAACGATTGGCCCGCTCTCAGTAACGTTTCAGGACAGACAAACAAGGGATACCACGCATGCACGCACTGTTTAGATGACACTGAAAGTATATACCTGGACAAAAGCAGGAAGAATGTGTACCTGGGCCATCGTCGATTTCTTCCGACCAACCATCAATGTCGAAAGAAAGGCAAGCATTTCAAAGGCGAGGCAGATCACCGGAAGAAGCTCTCGGTTTCTGCTTCAATTCCTTCTCCCCCTTTCCGATGAGGTCATTTTTCCAAGGTGGGACAAAAGCTAAGGATATGAATTTTGAAGTAGGCGTCAAGCTCGTCTGCATTGACAAAAAAAAGAAGGTGAAATCTATGAACTATCTATGCTCAACGATGATGCCTTGTGCAAATAATTATTGTAAGTACATTGTAAGGAGTAGCTCTAAGCAATTGCAGAGGCAAAAAACTTGAGGAAATCTATGCCATGGTTGATCAGGTGGCACTCGTTGTGTTGGGGAACGTAGTAATTTCAAAAAAATCCTACGCACACGCAAGATCATGGTGATGCATAGCAACGAGAGGGGAGAGTGTTGTCTACGTACCCTCGTAGACCGTAAGCGGAAGCGTTTATCAACGCGGTTGATGTAGTCGTACGTCTTCACGATCCGACCGATCCAAGTACCGAACGCACGGCACCTCCGAGTTCTACACACGTTCAGCTCGATGACGTTCTCGCCTTTCTCGATCCAGCAAGAGGGGCGAAGCAGTAGATGAGTTCTGGCAGCACGACGGCATGGTGACGGTGTTGGTGAGGAACAATCTCCGCAAGGCTTCGCCTAAGCACTACGAAAACTATGACGGAGGATAAACTAGAGGGGACGGGGTTGCCAGCACATGACTTGGTGTTTCTTGATGTGTCTTTGGTGCTAGCCCTGCCCCTCTATTTATATGTTGAGTCCTGGGGTCGAAACTTGGAGCAAAAGCCTCCTCAAAGTCGGTTTTGCCCGAAAGGCAAGAGTCCCACTCGGACATCAGGACCAAACGCCATAATCCTTGGCGTCTGGCCCAGACGCCATGGGGCTCGGCGTCTGGCCCAGGGCCAGACGCCAGGGTCTCCGGCGTTTGGCCCCCGGCCTCCGCAAAACTCCTTTTGCACCGACTTATAGCCCCGTGGGCCTGACCCCTTGGCCTAACCATATCATCCAATATATGAATCTTTACCTCCGGACCATTCCGGAGCTCCTCGTCATGTCTGTGAAATCATTCGGGACTCCGAACAACATTCGGTCACAAACATACATAACTCATATAATACTATATCGTCAACGAACGTTAAGCGTGCGGACCCTACGGGTTCGAGAACTATGTAGACATGACCGAGACATCTCTCTGGTCAATAACCAATAGCGGAACCTGGATGCCCATATTGGCTCCTACATATTCTACAAACATCTTTATCGGTCGAACCCATAACAACATACATTGTTCCCTTTGTCATCGGTATGTTACTTGCCCGAGATTCGATCGTCGGTATCTCAATACCTAGTTCAATCTCGTTACCGGCAAGTCTCTTTACTCGTACCGCAATACATCATCCCGCAACTAACTCATTAGTTACAATGCTTGCAAGGCTTATAGTGATGTGTATTACCGAGTGGGCCCAGAGATAACTCTCCGACAATCGGAGTGACAAATCCTAATCTCGAAATACGCCAACTCAACAAGTACCTTCGGAGACACCTGTAGAGGACCTTTATAATCACCCAGTTACGTTGTGACGTTTGGTAGCACACAAAGTGTTCCCACGGTAAACGGGAGTTGCATAATCTCATAGTCATAGGAACATGTATAAGTCATGAAGAAAGCAATAGCAACATACTAAACGATCAAGTGCTAAGCTAACGGAATGGGTCAAGTCAATCACATCATTCTCCTAATGATGTGATCCCGTTAATCAAATGACAACTCATGTCTATGGCTAGGAAACATAACCATCTTTGATCAACGAGCTAGTCAAGTAGAGGCATACTAGTGACACTCTGTTTGTCTATGTATTCACACATGTATCATGTTTCCGGTTAATACAATTATAGCATGAATAATAAACATTTATCATGATATAAGGAAATAGATAATAACTTTATTATTGCCTCTAGGGCATATTTCCTTTAGTCTCCCACTTGCAGTAGAGTCAATAATCTAGTTCACATCGCCATGTGATTTAACACCAATAGTTCGTATCACCATGTGATTAACACCCATAGTTCACATCGTCATGTGACCAACACCCAAAGGGTTTACTAGAGTCAATAATCTAGTTCACATGGCTATGTGATTAACACCCAAAGAGTACTAAGGTGTTCTCATGTTTTGCTTGTGAGAAAAGTTTAGTCAACGGGTCTGCAATATTCAGATCCGTATGTATTTTGCAAATTTCTATGTCAACAATGCTCTACACGGAGCTACTCTAGCTAATTGCTCCCACTTTCAATATGTATCCAGATTGAGACTTAGAGTTATCTGGATCAGTGTCAAAACTTGCATCCACGTAACCCTTTACGACGAACCTTTTGTCACGTCCATAATCGAGAAACATATCCTTATTCCACTAAGGATAATTTTGACCGCTGTCCAGTGATCTACTCCTAGATAACTATTGTACTCCCTTGCTAAACTCAGTGTAGGGTATACAATAGATCTGGTACACAGCATGGCATACTTTATAGAACCTATGGATGAGGCATAGGGAATGACTTTCATTCTCTTTCTATCTTCTGTCGTGGTCGGGCTTTGAGTCTTACTCAATTTCACACCTTGTAACACAGGCAAGAACTCTTTCTTTGACTGTTCCATTTTGAACTACTTCAAAATCTTGTCAAGGTATGTACTCATTGAAAAAACTTATCAAGCGTCTTGATCTATCTCTATAGATCTTGATGCTCAATATGTAAGCAGCTTCACCGAGGTCTTTCTTTGAAAAACTCCTTTGAAATACTCCTTTATGCTTTCCAGAAAATTCTACATTATTTCCGATTAACAATATGTCATTCACATATATTTATCAGAAATGTGTAGTGCTCCCACTCAGTTTCTTGTAAATACAGGCTTCACCGCAAGTCTGTATAAAACTATATGCTTTGATCAACTCATCAAAGCGTATATTCCAACTCCGAGATGCTTGCACCAGTCCATAGATGGATCGCTGGAGCTTGCACTTTTTTAGCACCTTTAGGATCGACAAAACCTTCTGGTTGCATCATATACAACTCTTCTTTAAGAAATCCATTAAGGAATGTAGTTTTGACATCCATTTGCCAGATTTCATTAAATGTGGCAATTTGCTAACATGATTCGGACAGACTTAAGCATCGCTACGAGTGAGAAAATCTCACCTTGAACTTTGTCAAAACCTTTTTCGACAAGTCTAGCTTTGTAGATAGTAACACTACTATCAGCGTCCGTCTTCCTCTTGAAGATCCATTTATTTTCTATGGCTTGCCGATCATCGGGCAAGTCAATCAAAGTCCACACTTTGTTCTCATACATGGATCCCATCTCAGATTTCATGGCCTCAAGCCATTTTGCGGAATCTGGGCTCGTCATCGCTTCCTCATAGTTTGTAGGTTCGTCATGGTCAAGTAATATGACCTCCAGAACAGGATTACCGTACCACTCTGGTGCGGATCTTATTCTGGTTTACCTACGAGGTTCGGTAGTAACTTGATCTGAAGTTTCATGATCATCATCATTAGCTTCCTTACTAATTGGTGTAGGAGTCACAGGAACAGATTTCTGTGATAAACTACTTTCCAATAAGGGAGCAGGTACAGTTACCTCATCAAGTTCTACTTTCCTCCCACTCACTTCTTTCGAGAGAAACTCCTTCTCTAGAAAGGATCCATTCTTAGCAATGAATGTCTTGCCTTCGGATCTGTGATAGAAGGTGTACCCAACTGTCTCCTTTGGGTATCCTATGAAGACACAATTCTCCGATTTGGGTTTGAGCTTATCAGGATGAAAACTTTTTCACATAAGCATCGCAACCCCAAACTTTAAGAAATGACAGCTTAGGTTTCTTGCTAAACCACAGTTCATACGGTGTCGTCTCAACGGATTTAGATGGTGCCCTTTTTAACGTGAATGCAGTTGTCTCTAATGCATAACCCCAAAACGATAGTGGTAAATCGGTAAGAAACATCATAGATTGCACTATATCCAATAAAGTACGGTTATGACGTTCGGACACACCATTATGCTGTGGTGTTCCAGGTGGCACCAATTTGTGAAACTATTCCACATTGTTTTAATTGAAGACCAAACTCGTAACTCAAATATTCGTCTCCGCGATCAGATCGTAGAAACTTTATTTTCTTGTCACGGTGATTTTCCACTTCACTCTGAAATTCTTTGAACTTTTCAAATGTTTCAGACTTATGTTTCATCAAGTAGATATACCCATATCTGCTCAAATTATCTGTGAAGGTCAGAAAATAACGATACCCGCCGTGAGCCTCAACACTCATCGGGTTGCATACATCAATATGTATTATTTCCAATAAGTCAGTTGCTCGCTCCATTGTTCCGGAGAACGGCGTTTTACTCATCTTGCCCAAGAGGCATGGTTCGCAAGCATCAAGTGATTTCAAAAGCCCATCAGCATGGAGTTTCTTCATGCGCTTTACACCAATATGACGTAAACGGCAGTGCCACAAATAAAGTTCCACTATCATTATTAACTTTGCATCTTTTGGCTTCAATATTATGAATATGTGTATCACTACGATCGAGATACAACAAACCATTTTCATTGGGTGTATGACTATAGAAGGTTTTATTCATGTAAACAGAACAACAATTATTCTCTAACTTAAATGAATAACCGTATTGCAATAAACATGATGAAATCATATTCATGCTCAACGCAAACACCAAATAACACTTATTTAGGTTTAACACTAATCCCGAAAGTATAGGGAGTGTGCGATGATGATCATATCAATTCTTGGAACTACTTCCAACACACATCGTCACTTCACCTTTAACTAGTCTATGTTCATTCTGCAACTCCCATTTTAAGTTACTACTCTTAGCAACTGAACTAGTATCAAATACCGAGGGGTTGCTATAACCACTAGTAAAGTACACATCAATAACATGTATATCAAATATACTTTTGTTCACTTTGCCATCCTTCTTATCCGCCAAATACTTGGGGCAGTTCCGCTTCCAGTGACCAGTCCTTTTGCAGTAGAAGCACTTAGTCTCAGGCTTAGGTCCAGACTTGGGCTTCTTCACTTGAGCAGCAACTTGCTTGCCGTTCTTCTTGAAGTTCCCCTTCTATCCCTTTGCCCTTTTCTTGAAACTAGTGGTCTTGTTAACCATCAACACTTGATGCTCTTTCTTGATTTCTACCTTCGTCGATTTCAGCATCACGAAGAGCTTGGGAACCGTTTCCGTTATCCCTTGCATATTATAGTTCATCACGAAGTTCTAGTAACTTGGTGATAGTGACTAGAGAATTCTGTCACTATCTTATCTCGAAGATTAACTCCCACTTGATTCAAGTGATTGTAGTACTCAGACATTCTGAGCACATGCTCACTAGCTGAGCTATTCTCCTCCATCTTGTAGGCAAAGTACTTGTCAAAGGTCTCATACCTTTCGACATGGGCATGAGTCTGAAATACTAATTTAAACTCTTGGAACATCTCATATGCTCCGTGACGTTCAAAATGTCTTTGAAGCCCTGATTCTTAGCCGTAAAGCATGGTGCACTAAACTATCAAGTAGTCATCATACCGAGCTTTGCTAAACGTTCATAACGTCTGATATGCTCCTATAATAGGTCTGTCACCTAGCGGTGCATCAAGGACATAATTCTTCTGTGCAGCAATGAGGATAATCCTCAGATCATAGACCAAGTCCGCATCATTGCTACTAACATCTTTCAACATAGTTTTTCTCTAGGAACATATCAAAATAAACGGGGAGCAACATCGCGAGCTATTGATCTAGAACATAGATATGCTAATACTACCAGGACTAAGTTCATGATAAATTATAGTTCAATTAATCATATTACTTAAGAACTCCCACTTAGATAGACATCCCTCTAATCATCTAAGTGATCACGTGATCCATATCAACTAAACCATGTCCGATCATCACGTGAGATGGAGTAGTTTTCAATGGTGAACATCACTATGTTGATCATATCTTCTATATGATTCACGCTCGACCTTTCGGTCTCAGTGTTCCGAGGCCATATCTGCATATGCTAGGCTCGTCAAGTTTAACCTGAGTATTCCGCGTGTGCAAAACTGTCTTGCACCCGTTGTATTTGAACGTAGAGCTTATCACACCCGATCATCACGTGGTGTCTCAACACGAAGAACTTCCGCAATGGTGCATACTCAGGGAGAACACTTATACCTTGAAATTTAGTGAGAGATCATCTTATAATGCTACCGTTGATCTAAGCAAAATAAGATGCATAAAAGATAAACATCACATGCAATCAATATAAGTGATATGATGGCCATCATCATCTTGTGCTTGTGATCTCCATCTCCGAAGCACCGTCATGATCACCATCGTCACCGGCGCGACACCTTGATCTCCATCGTAGCATCGTTGTCGTCTCGCCAACTATTGCTTCTACGACTATCGCTACCGCTTAGTGATAAAGTAAAGCATTACAGGGCGATTGCATTGCATACAATAAAGCAACAACCATATGGCTCCTGCCAGTTGCTGATAACTCGGTTACAAAACATGATTATCTCATACAATAAATATAGCATCATGCCTTGACCATATCACATCACAACATGCCCTGCAAAAACAAGTTAGACGTCCTCTACTTTGTTGTTGCAAGTTTTACGTGGCTGCTATGGGCTGAGCAAGAACCGTTCTAACCTACGCGTCAAAACCATAACGATAATTCGTCAAGTTAGTGCTGTTTTAACCTTCTCAAGGACCGGGCGTAGCCACACTCGGTTCAACTAAAGTTGGAGAAACTGACACCCGCCAGCCACCTGTGTGCAAAGCACGTCGGTAGACCCAGTCTCGCGTAAGCGTACGCGTAATGTCCGGGCCGCTTCATCCAACAATACCACCGAACCAAAGTATGACATGCTGGTAAGCAGTATGACTTGTATCGCCCACAACTCACTTGTCTTCTACTCGTGCATATAACATCTACGCATAAAACCTGGCTCGAATGCCACTGTTGGGGAACGTAGTAATTTCAAAAAAAATCCTACGCACACGCAAGATCCTGGTGATGCATAGCAACGAGACGGGAGAGTGTTGTCTACGTACCCTCGTAGACCGTAAGCGGAAGCGTTTATCAATGCGGTTGATGTAGTCGTATGTCTTCACGATCCGACCGATCCAAGTACCGAACGCACGGCACCTCCGAGTTCTACACACGTTCAGCTCGATGACGTCCTCGCCTTTCTCGATCCAGCAAGAGGGGCGAAGTACTAGATGAGTTCCGGCAGCACGACGGCGTGGTGACGGTGTTGGTGAGGAACAATCTCCGCAGGGCTTCGCCTAAGCACTACGAAAACTATGACGGAGGATAAACTAGAGGGGACGGGGTTTCCGGCACACGGCTTGGTGTTTCTTGATGTGTCTTTGGTGCTAGCCCTGCCCCTCTATTTATATGTTGAGTCCTGGGGTCGAAACTTGGAGCAAAAGCCTCCTCAAAGTCGGTTTTGCCCGAAAGGCAAGAGTCCCACTCGGACTTCAGGACCAAACGCCATAATCCTTGGCGTCTGGCCCAGACGCCATGGGCCTCGGCGTCTGGCCCAGGGCCAGACGCCAGGGTCTCCGGCGTTTGGGCCCTGGCCTCCGCAAAACTCCTTTTGCACCGACTTATAGCCCCGTGGGCCTGACCCCTTGGCCTAACCATATCATCCAATATATGAATCTTTACCTCCGGACCATTCCGGAGCTCCTCGTCATGTCCGTGATCTCATCCGGGACTCCGAACAACATTCGGTCACCAACATACATAACTCAAATAATAATATATCGTCAACGAACGTTAAGCGTGCGGACCCTACGGGTTCGAGAACTATGTAGACATGACCGAGACATCTCTCTGGTCAATAACCAATAGCGGAACCTGGATGCCCATATTGGCTCCTACATATTCTACGAAGATCTTTATCGGTCGAACCTCATAACAACATACGGTGTTCCCTTTGTCATCGGTATGTTACTTGCCCGAGATTCGATCGTCGGTATCTCAATACCTAGTTCAATCTCATTACCAGCAAGTCTCTTTACTCGTTTCGTAATACATCATCCCGCAACTAACTCATTAGTTACAATGCTTGCAAGGCTTATAGTGATGTGTATTACCGAGTGGGCCCAGAGATACCTCTCCGACAATCGGAGTGACAAATCCTAATCTCGAAATACGCCAACTCAACAAGTACCTTCGGAGACACCTGTAGAGCACCTTTATAATCACCCAGTTACGTTGTGACGTTTGGTAGCACACAAAGTGTTCCCACGGTAAACGGGAGTTGCATAATCTCATAGTCATAGGAACATGTATAAGTCATGAAGAAAGCAATAGCAACATACTAAACGATCAAGTGCTAAGCTAACGGAATGAGTCAAGTCAATCACATCATTCTCCTAATGATGTGATCCCGTTAATCAAATGACAACTCATGTCTATGGCTAGGAAACATAACCATCTTTGATCAACGAGCTAGTCAAGTAGAGGCATACTAGTGACACTCTGTTTGTCTATGTATTCACACATGTATCATGTTTCCAGTTAATACAATTATAGCATGAATAATAAACATTTATCATGATATAAGGAAATAAATAATAACTTTATTATTGCCTCTAGGGCATATTTCCTTCACGTTGTACACTCAAAAGTCTTTGGCTCTCGCTTTTTGTGCCTCTAATGTGACCCACATGGTCCATGAAAACGTTTTGATGTTGTGAAGCGGAGGCTCCTGGACTTCTGACATGTGAGGGAACAAATATAGTTGTGCACGCATGAGATCGATCGAGAGAGCTTTGTGTATGGGTTGACCAAGTGAGATATTAGATTAGTGTCAAATTGGATATTTATGTATAGCTGGCTATCAAATTTTCCCAATCACACTCTGAGATCAATTAAAATCACATGTTGTTATGGTGGATCATCCGAGAACAATCTCGACACCAAGGCATTGTAGATAGTAATTTGTGCATGAAACCAAGGGATTCCTCCAACCTATTATTGGTGGTCAAGCTTCAGGGTACCATCTCATAAAGGATATTCACGTGATTAGCTCTACAAACCGCAAGAGACCCATGCCACATCTCTGGTGGTCCCCCCCCCCCTCCACAAACACCCACAGAAATAGTTTGACTTCCGTCCACCAAAAGATTTTGACATATTTTAACGGTGTCTTGCAGCATAGGAACCATAGCTAAGCTAACTTGACATTATTGAGATTTGTGGGCAAATAATAATGTTAAAACACAAGAATTTTTATATACCATACACCCAGTGCTTGAACCGGAGAAATCAACTAAGTTTGGTTGGGTTACCTATGTACAGGTTATATACTTGCTAAACATATTTTTTATTAGTGCAACATGTTCTTCGCGGCCTGCTACAAAGTTGGTGTTCATAAAAAATGCAATGCAATGCATTTAACGATAATTGTTAGTATGAACTTAACGTGTATAACAAGGATGAAAGAAATTGAACTCTATAACAATCAATAGACGTAGGAGTGGCCAAATAAAAATATGGGCAACAACAATACTAAATATGTAAACTATGTGACAAATCTATGAAATTACGCAGTTAAGCACTAGTTTTATAAACTATTAAAATGATAGATACACTTATGAAACATTGAAAAATTGCTAGCTAATCAACACATCCTTGTTTCGAGACCAGTAAGGTTGAGATTTATTTGCACGAAGGAGTGAAACCAATTGTTGTGTCGCTGGTAGTTGTGGGCAATCAACCTTTGCACAGGAATGATCACTCCAAGCTTTAACCAACCTAGCTTACCCTTTTTGAAGTATATTTGTTTACTTACAATCTTGTGTTCGTCCTTATAACAAAGTGGGCTTTGTATCCTACTTGGTATATCTTGACCTTGTTATTGCTCCCCCTGTCGTTTATGCTTTCACATAACATGAATAAAATAAAGAATATATTTATTCTCTCAAATTGCTATACATCACCTAGGGTGCAAAATAAGTTATTTCTCATCTGAGGGTTTTTCTTACGTTGTTGCATTAAGAATTTACGTTCATACTAATTCATTACGCAAATCGGCACAAGAAAATCAAAATGTAAGCCCGAAGACCATTTTTATGTATATTGTATACTATGCTTTTACGTAACACAAAATAATTTTATAGCCGATATATTTTTCTTACATTCTCGTCACTTTCGACGTAAGACTAAAATTACGAGGAGTACAATATATTGTGCAGTGATGTAAAAATAGAGGGGGCAAAGAATAATTATTCTTCGTCGTGTGTGATGAAAGCTCAACCGTTATGTATATGGGGGATGGGGGAGTGTACAAGTAGGATTTATTTTTCTGGTTAAGAAAACCCAATACAGTTGATAACAAATGACATAGAAAACAAAGTCAACAATTTATTTCATAGTAAAATGGACTTTGATTTGTTGATGCGTGCGCGCGGAGTCTCTCTCTCTCTCTCTCTCTCTCTCTCTCTCTCTCTCTATCTCTCTCTCTCTCTCTCTCTCTCTCTCTCTCTCTCTCTCTCTCTCTCGGCGCGCGCGTGCGTGTGATTTATTTTTCTTATTAAGAAAACCCAATACAGTTGATACAAATGACATAGAGATTGAAGTCAACAATCTATTTAACAGTAAATGAACTTTGATTTGTTAATTAGTTACCATATGTGCATCCAAGACCAGCAAAAGACACCAGAAAAACAAAAGGTAGTAGCACAACTCGATGAACATGGTTCCTCGTGTGCTTCGCAATAATTACTTTAGGATCAAAGGCAATGTGAGGTAGTATTTTGTAAGTGGGACTGATGAGTGTATGTCCATGGAATGCTTTCTCCAAGGTTCATATATACAGAAGACGCCATGCTCATCTTGCCACGCACACTTGTAGAAAATATTAATGTTTAGAGTCAAGGCTTTTCTAAACATCCAACTTTTATTCCGCTTCTAAAGATGGGTGAGGCCTTGTATATTTTTTTAAACTTCCTTATCATAATGTCTAAGTTTAGTGCCACGTCTAAAAAATATCGCTTGGGTAGCTACAAATAGTGCATGTCAATATTATATTTAAGGCATTTATAATGGCTGATTAATGAAATATTACCAATATATATACAATTCCTTCTAATTTCATGTTTGTTCTTGTATATCATTATTTCTCATTTGGCATAAGAGAAGAGAATCTCTGCATAGTTAGGATGCACACAGCCAACACCAACTCACACATATGCAAAAACACGCAGACAGGGTGCTTGTGACCTACCTGATGAGATTCGCTGCTCGTGTTCTTCTATTTACCTCGCAATTTGCTCTTGCAAAGTCCCGAAGGGCATTATGTCAAAAACAAACAAAAAATAGCTCTGCATCATACAGTTTAATTTTTTAATGGTATCATTATCGTGGTGAAAATGGTGAACAAAGCAACTAAGACTAAGATCCCAACCACAACGTCTTATTCCAATGGTTACCAAGATCAGGCAAACGAAGAACATAATAACAAAGAGAGGATTAATCAACCAAACTAGTGAACAAGATTGCAATACTAAAATAAGCTTACAGCCATGTTCCTTGTTATCTTCTCTATTCCTATTTAACGCTCACTGCGCCAGTTACAGTGTATTTTGCTAGTTGGCGCCTACATGTTTTCCTTCGATAGCTAAATGGGCCGGCCCAAAACGCATTTCTCTCAGCACCGGTTTTCGGCAACTTCCAGAAGGTTCCTTTTGGTTTCTAGGCTTTTTTTTGGTACTGTTTTTACTCGTTTTTTGTTCTTTTTCGTTTTTAAATTTCTTTTATTTTTTTATTTTCGATTTTTACTTTTCAAAATCGTGATTTTCTTTTAAATTCAGTAATATTTTTTGAATTCACAGATTTTTAACAAATTCATGAAAAATTTCGAAACTTTTTTTAAATTTCGTAAAAACAATCTCAGAATTCTGAACTTTTTTTCAATTCAAAGTTTTTTCTAAAATTCATGAAATTTTTACTTGAATATGTGAAAAAGAAATCAAACCCCACGAACTTTTCCCCAACTTTTTTGAACTTTCCCTCAAATCTGTGCTTTTTCACAAAAATAAAAAAAGATGAACTTATTTAAATTTATGAACATTTTCAAATTCATGAACATTTCAAATTCTGTTAATTTTTCGCACAATTTATGGGATTTTCTTTTTTTTCTTTTTTGCAAACCTTTTGTTTAATTTAAGAATTTTTTAGAGTCTTCTTTCAAAAGGCAATGGTCAATGGTCCACCAGTTAACGGTCAATTGCTCCACCAGTCCACCGGTCTAGGTGCTTTTTTGTTAGGGGAGTCTGGCATTTCGTATACGATGCCTTTAGAGCTGGCTGGAGGTCACTAGATATACCGGCGCATACCCCCCCCCCCCCCACATCATGTGCTCGGCCCATTTCCTTTTTCTCGACCATCAAAAAATGTCGCGAGTGGTCAGATTCGAACTCAGAACATCCATGTTTCCTAAACCATAGAGCATACCCAATGCAACGCCGCTTGTTTGAAAATTTGATGGACTAATTAAGTGGTAGCCTTGGTGCGAGCATCCATGGCTCCAGCGCTGCAGGCGCTTGCATGATGAAAAAAACTGCCGAATATTGTGCAAAATGAGAAGTAGCGCCTGACCACAGGCTTGGCATCGATGCCAACCCAAATCCTGGGATCAGACGGGATTGACAAGAAACTACCGGGAACTGAACCCTAGCGCCAGTCATAAGAGCCCGCGTTGTCGATACCCTAACCTGCTATTCTTAGTAATACTTCTTTTTCTCTTATTTTCTATGCCTCCCGGACCCTTTTTTCCTTATTTGTTTGACTGGTTTTTCATTGGTTTTTGTACTCGGGTTTTTACTTTCTATTTTCTGTTTTCTTGTTACTTTTTATTTTATTTTTTAAATACGTGAATTTTATCAAATTCGAATCTTTATTCAAATCATGAACTTTTATCAAATTCTTGAACTTTTTTGAAATCAGTTTTTTTACTTTCGTGAATGTTTTTTAAAATTGATGTACCTTTTCCAAATTTGTGAACTTTATTATCATGTTGATGACCTTATTCTCAAGTCTGATGAATTGAATTTTCGAATATTTTGTCAAAAATTAATGTATTGTTTTCATCAAATTGATGAAAATTTTCTCAAATCCATGAACTTTTTAGAAAATCCTGTGATTTTGTTTTTGAATTCTTGAACTGTTTTCAAATTTTCATGAAGTTTTTCAAAATCGATGTACTTTATTCTAAATTTGATCAACTTTTTTTAAAATTGATAAACTTTTTTTAAAATCAATGAACTTTATTCCAAATTTGATCAACTTTTTTTCAAAATGAATGAACTTTTATCAAATTTCCAAAAAATCAGATTTATGAACTTTTTCCAAATTTTGATGAAATTTTTTCGAAAACCGTTTAACTTTTTGTCAAATTTGTGAACTTTTTTCAAATTCGTGACCATTTTGCAAACCCCCGAATCTTTTTCTAATTCATGAACCTTTTTTGAAACCTCGTGAAATTTGTTCAAGTCCATTAACTTTTTTTGAAGTCATGGTCAACAGTCATCCAGTCAAAGGTCAGCAGGTATTGGTCAACTGATTAGCTGTCAAGTTTGTTTTGTTTTAGCAAGTATTAGTAGTCAACTATCTATGCCGGAGTAAAAGTATCGAACGAAACTGACCGAGCAAGCGAGAGCGCGGAGCGGGGGCACATGAGCGATCGCTTTTTGTTGGACCGGTCCAGACTAGCAGGTGCGTGGGTGCCGGTTCCTCCAAGTTGTGCTTAAGGCGCCACTTAGGAGCTCTCGGGGTGTCAATGGTGCAAAGTGTTAATGGGGCGGCCCTAAGCGAGACACACGTGAGTGCTAGAGCCCCGGTCAGCGCCTGAAGCGCCACATAGGAGGAGGTCTCTATTATCTGGCAATTGTCAATTTTTTGGGATGATTACAATTAGCAAAGTGATCACCCAACAAACCACCACAAACACCAGAGAGCAAGTAGTTGAAGAGCGCTCCTTCGGAAGCCTCCCAACGATCATCATGATCCTTTCTAGCTAGCTCCTCTGGTGTTGGATTTTCTTTTCCTTCTTCCTCGGCAAGGGGAGGAGTGGGAACGCGCATAGGGCTCACTGGGTTGTCCTGATGCGCCGGCTCTTCAGTGTTAGTTGTGTCACCATTGACGTCCGGGTTGTCCATGACTATGGCCTGAGAAGGAGCTCCCATCTCGGTAGTTGTTGTGGCACCAGGCGAGTTGTCAGTTTTGTTCTTCACGAAGGCTTTGACTCCGGAAATATAAATGCATGGTATATCAGTAAGTGAAGGGAGCACATTATGATGATTAAAGGTGGTATTTGGCTGGCGCAAGATTCGTCAGATGAAGGCAAAGTCATCTGGTAATCCAGGTCAGAAGGATACGGTGGCTCTTTAAGTTGGCCGGCTCTCAGACAAGAAGGAGTGGGATTAAGTTGTTCTTGGGTCCGTGCCTTGCGGGAAGCCGACTCATTTGGTAAGCCGCCAGATAGGTCTCCGGAACTGCTCCGGGTCTTCCTATTCAATGTGGCCTCATGCTGCATTTTCTTCAAAGATACATGTTTATCTAAGTGAGCTGCTGGATGTGAAAATGGTACCTTTCGAACCACACACTGGGTTTTTCTTTGGCTTAATATTTCTAAGTCGTAAGGAGATGGAATTGCCTCTGCCTCGCCGGCTCAGCTGGTCCCGATGTTTTCCAGAGATGTGTCAGCGTCAGCAAGTTCATTAAAGAGATGACCAAGAGAGTCAAGTTCTTCTACCTTGTTTTCTTCCTCCTCTTCCTCTGCAAGGTTTCCATCCTTAGGTGGAGTTGGGACTTGAGGTTCACTCTTCCACCATTCAATGTCCTCCTATGCAAAAGACAAGCCGGCATATTAAACAAAGGCAAAGAGCACAGTTGTATAGGCAATAGGAATGAACAGGTAAATGGCTACTTACCGGAGGTGCCGGGTTACCAGCATAAAAAGGGGCGTGACCCACAATGGTGATTGTCTCCCGGGTCTCACCAAGAAGCCTCTTGACTTCCTTCATACAATCACTGGCAGACAAGTCATGTTGACTGAAGCGTAAGTCGTTAGTCAACTCGCCTGTGTACTGACGTATGAGTCGGCCTCTGAGACTTAGGCTGGATCCTCCAGCTCATCCAACACCGGGTCAAATCAACCCTAGAAAGCCCATGTGCTATTAAAGCATTGATTCTGGAATAGAGAGGCTTCAGTGTCTCCCTCTCTTCAGCAGAAGCATAAGCGTCAAACTGCTTTGAAACTTAAAGCCGGTCTAATCTGAAACACGGCAGTTGATTTTGCTGATTTGGAGATGTGTCTTTGCAGTAAAATCAGGTTTTGTGCCATCCTTTAGGATGACTCGCCAATGCCATCTCAGGGAAAGCAGAATTCCTCCTCCTTTGAATGGTTACTCCTCCCAGTTCTAGACTCGGCCCTCCTTTGTGCTCTGTCTAGCAATTGCAGTAGAAAAATTCTCGAAACAAGCTGACGGATGGCTCGATCTAGAGATACACTTCACAAAAAACTTGAAAGTTACTCAAATTGAGCACCGAGTTGGGACCGAGATCTTGTGGTCTGATGGCAAGAGAGTGAAGGACACCATGGAAGAATTTGGAACCCGGCGGGCGAAAGCCTCTGTCCAAAAATGATTGGCAAAGATGATGATTTCATTTGGGCCCGGTGCAGGCCACGTCTCTTCCTCTGGAACCCGCCATTCAATTTGGTCCTGAGCTGGCAGCAGACCAGAGGTCACCAAGTCGTCGAGTTTAAGATGTGACATGTTCAACTTGGTCCGGTTAACTGCTTTTGCCACTTTGGGGGCTGTCGTGGAATTAACACGTCAGATGTCCTAGGTGTAAGGACTTAGTCGTGAGGCCAACGCATCTATGTAGTAGCTTGAGAGGGGTTGATTGGGATGAGAGACGCAGGGCGGATCAATGCACAAGACAAGGGTTTAGACAGCTTTGGGCCCCGGGAAACATCATCCGGTAACAAACCTACATGCTGTTTGAGGCTAGGTCTCATTATGCTTATGAGAGAGTCGCCGGTAAGCCGGCTCTTTGGGTCTAGCCCTAGAGATTGTTTCTTGTTGCCCGTCTCTTGGGGTGCCCTGCCCCTCCTTATATAAGTTAGAGGGGCGGGTTACATGTGGAGTCCCAGTAGGACTACGACTAGTCTATCTTCTCTTACAAGTAGATTACAAGTCCGGGTCTTGCTTCCTCGTAAAGGAAATATTCATCATCCCTTTCCTCTTAATCCGGCCCATCATAACGTGAGCCGGCCTTCTGGGCTTTGGGCCTTGTTGTCCATCTGACCCGCCCGCCGGGTTACTAATGAGTCACCAAGATCAGGCAGGTTAACTGTGAATCGCCAAGCTCCGGGCGGGTCACCAGTGAGTCGCCCATACCGGCCGGGTCATACCGCGGGGTATATCCCCGACATTAGCCCCCAGTTTGATTTGGATTCATCCATGTTAAACTGATCTTGTAAAATAAACACAAGAACAAACTTGATAGGTTGTGCTCCGGGTTAAATTTTTGTAAGCCGGCACCTGATCATCTTTAAATCCTTGTCATTCCCTTCTTGATACATGCCCATGAACTCATCGCAAATCTCCTTTAGTAGATATGTTCAAACTTTGTGAATGCACAAAATCTAGATACTTCTTTTAAGAACTCCGGGTCAATAGGCCACCTTCAGAGTCAATTTGCTGGCATTGGTCTCTTGTAGAGAAATATTGTAAGAAATAATCCACTTGAATCGGCTTCCAAAGCGCCGGCTTAAAATATATTGGTCTTGAAATACTCATCTGACTTTCAGCCGGCTTGAAGAGGTGGAACTTGCCAGTTTATCATAACCAAAATTGCCGGCTTGTAAATATTGATAGCACCGGGTCATAACTGTTGCCGACGCCGGGTCATAATTATTGGTGACACCGGATGATGATTGTTGCAAACACCGGGTTAATCTGATCTACTCAAAACTGAGAATTTGAAGATTTCCCCCCCTTATATGTATATCACCTGTAGCCCCCAAGTGCCGGGTTGTGATGCTTGCAGCAACCTGGGACTTGTAATTGCCTTATGCTCATAAAACTTCAACCAGTGTAACCCCCAAGGGCCGGGTCATTATGCAATAATGAGCAGGGACTTTGTAAATATGATCATGTAAACTGGAGCAGCAACGTGTAGCCCCCAAGGGCCGGGTCAGTAAGATATTACTGAGCTGGGACTTTGTATATAATTCATTGATAATAACATCATATGATGTAATCTCCACCATGGGGCTTGAACCCACGTCCATAAGGTTAAGAGCTTTGTACTCTACCAATTGAGTAGTGGATCTTTCAATGTAATGGACTGAGGTTTGTGTACCTTGAATTTTTGACAGGAGCAATTGGTATTACCCCCAAGGGCCGGCTCATTTAAAATGTGATGAGTCGGGTCTTCAATAAGTTAAGCAAAAAATGACTTTGCATTAGCCCCCAAGTGCCATGGTGCATGCTAGCAGTGACATGTGACTTTGCATATTCGATGTAATCTCAATTTGAATAATGTAGCCCCCAAGTGCCGGGTCGTAAGCCTGGAGCGACTCAGGACTATTTCCTCCATTGTAAAATAAATCATGCCCATTGATAAAAATAATAGCCGTTGCGCTAAAGCGACTTTGAAAACCTCAATCATAACACTGGTTATTGATAATCACAATAGAAATCCAGCCATGATGGCTATTCAAGATTTGAATACCTCATCGGTTGACAAGTAAATCCGGAGTTTAAATACCTGGCGGCTCTTGGCCGATGACGACTTAATGCGCATTCATTGTAAGCCGGAATTTTTGTAATCCGGTGGCCTATATCCCTTGAGAAAATCAATAATTGATAACACTAATTTCAGTGACGAGCTTGGACTGAAGCATTTATATAAGTGATAGTTCTGCAAATCCTGCACAGAGTTTAAATAACATATGCCCTGGCGACTTAACGTCAAGAGCCAGGGCGGGTAACCACCCAAATGTAGTCTTACCCTACACACAAGTAGATCACAAGAACCCTTGGCGGTTTGAAAAACCCCGAAAAGAATCATAAATAGACAAGCCGGTTATCAATCATGATGTTAAGACACAATTGATGTTATCATACTTATGATCCTTTGGATGATACCACCGGTTTACGTGACCCGGAGGGTGAAGTTGATAACGTAACCCTGTAAAAGCCGGCACATATGATATTTGTGACGACTCAAATACTTGTGATATTGAATTTGCATTTGTCGGTTTATATGACCTGCACAATAAGGGTGATAACCTAATCTTTGATACGCGCATGATTCCAATGGCGCAATTCAAAACATATCGGCGGCTTAAAGTCCATAGCCAGGGCTAGTTTAAACATAATTATGTATAAACAATATCATACCTGTGATATTGAACTGTACCGCCGGCTTATGATACCTGTGCAGTAAGTGTGATAACCCAATCCTTAGAAGCCAATGCTTCCACATAGATGATGATTGTCATAAGCCGGCGACTTATCATCGAAAATCAAGCCGGGTTTAAATAGAAACCACTCATATACACTTTAGATGTGTTCAAAAGAACTTCAAATAAAATCCCAAAATTATTTGCAAAAAAGAAACTTCAAAAAATCTTGAGGCTTCTGATTCGAATACGATCAGAAAACCGTCCCAGAGGGGTTAAGCTAAGATTCGAATACGATCATATAGCCCCCAGTGGCTTTGGCGTTGCCGATCAAGAGGGTACCGACAGCTATGTTCTCTTTGGTCCGAATACGACCTATGTTTGAACAGGAAGCACCCAAATGACCTTGAGAGTTGTTTAACGACGCTGATTCAAATACGATCCACGTCGGTTCCCAAAGGGGGTTGAGCTATGGTTCAAATATGACCAAGAAACTCCCCAATGAGCTCGGCAGTATGCCGATCAAAAGGGTATCGACAGCTATGTTCTCTTTGGTTCGAATACGACCTATGTTTGAACAGGAAGCCCCCTAGTGATCATGAGAATATTTAACGACTCTGATTCGAATACGATTAGGGTCACACCAAAAGGGTTAAGCTAAATTCAAATACGATCAGCTCCCAATGGTCATTAAAGCAGGGTACCTATATTTGAGTTATGCTTTGTAACAGACTCTCTTTGGTCCCTTTAATTTTTCCTGAGAACTCGAACTTTGCGAGAGATAACCTCTTTTTGAACCGGAAATCTGTAAACCGGATATTAAGAGCTTCAAAGCTTTATAAGATATAAATTTACCTTGAGCCGGACGTTAACCGGATTTGAGAGCTTCAAAACTTTGCGGGAGAAAAAATATCTCTTGAACCGGATTTAAAACCGGAATCTTTATTTGAACCGGCAATTTTCTGACGGCCTTTAAAGTTTCATCAATATGGTAGCAGCCTCCGGAACCGGGTTATCATTCCCTCCAACGACCCGGGGTTCCCGAGTCATGTCACTGTAGCCCCCGAGTCTCAAGATGACTCGAGGAGTTGGCTTGAGATTCTCCATATTTAACCGTGATATAAACCGGCATAACTTGTATATCATTGGTGTTGATAACACGATGTGAACCCACATAAGGTTGAAGCGACTGCGGCGGGTTATAAATGACCCCATATGAGTCGTGTCAACAACTCGGCCAATGGCTCCTTCCAACTGGTTGTTCGAAGTTAACCAAACTGTAGTGGCGGCGACTCGTGCGCCTGCTCATTGAACCATCCAGTGCAGACGACGGCTGATAATATATGATAATTTGCCTCCAGTTTGTTGGAAGAAAACCGGGCTTCCCAAGTAGTGACTTGCTCATAATCAATAAACAACTCATCCAGACAAGTGCGGCCTGGTGTGTTGATGTAGATTAGGCCGCGAGAGACGGACGGTAAGGACGACCATAACATCAGAGGCGGCACAGACAGATGAGTCGACTGTGGCATTGTAAACCGGTGCGGATGGGTGAGTTGTCCTCCTTGTTGTAAGCCGGCGTGGTCGCGAGAGACGGCCACGGCGTGGTAAGCCGGCGCAGTCGCGAGAGACGGCCACGGCGTTGTAAGCCGGTGCGGTCGTGAGAGACGGCCATGGCGTTGTAAGCCGGTGCGAGGGTCCGTTGAATAACGAAGACCACCTGTGCCAAAAGATGTTGGTGTGCCTCCATCTCCGTAGTATAATATCACTTTTTGTCATAAATAATTGCCCTGTATAAGCAATATTGCAGACCAAGGCAAAGATAAACTATTCTTTGACAAAAATAATATGTGCTAAAAATATATTTTAGATGGATATCACCTGATGTGTTTAGGCCGAAAATAATCCGCCATGAAGTTGATGATCACTAGGTGAAACTGGAATCCTTCACGGGTGAATCGGCCGCGGGAGCAGACAGATAAACCAGCCATGGTGTTTGTGAGCCGGTGCGGACGAGCAAGCTGTCCTCCGCGTTGTAAGCCGGCGCGGACGCGTGAACCGGCCGCGAGGGCGGACGGGCAAGTCGTCCGTGGCGTTGTAAGGCGGTGCGGACGGGCGAGTCGGCCGGCGCGTTGATGTAAACCGGACCGCGACACGCCTGTCCGTGAAGCCGCGCGACACAGCCGAACGTGCATCCGTGGTATAACACCACCCCTTTTTCTTTTAATAGTCGCCCTGCGTAAAAATATTACAGGCCAGAGTAATTGTTTCGGATGAATTAATATGTACTGATAAAATACATAGGGAAAATAACACCTGGTATTTTTTGGACGGACGAGTTGGCCGCGGCGTTGTAAACCGGTGCAGACGGGGAGAGTCAGCATCAGTATTGTAAACCAGCTCGGACGGCTGAGTCAGCAGTATGTTGATGTAGACCGGACTGATGATTTGTTGGATGGATCGTGGATGCTGATTTTGGGTAATGCTAGACACAGGCACGACGTGAAAACAGCATACGTACACGCCAATTTGATGGGACGGGAGAAGCACATTTGCTTGACGTCACATGGCTAGCCTGGCCGCTTCTTCTCTGTATTTCTTCTGCTCAGTTTCTGTTTTCATGGAGCTCTCGTATCGCCATCTTCTCTGTTTTCCATGCATGCGCCTGACCAGAACGTCCCCATCCACGGATACACACCTGGGAGCTGAATCAGAGTGGCCGCGGCCAGAGGCGCACGAGTCATGTCGAGCGCGGCGAGCAGCAAACATCAGGCGGCGGCAGCGGCTCAGATACAGAAGCATTGGAGGCTGACTCGTATACTGAGGAGGGCAGAGACTGAGGCCGGAGCACAGCCGAACGGCATGTTGCAGGAGCGACTTGGCACAGGGACTTGCGCCAAGGCAAAGGTGACGCAGCAGCAGGCGATCTGGCAGCTCGAGGCGCCGCAGCGGCCGAGGAAGGTTGGGAGCCGAGGGCGGCTCGGAGTGAGGCGGCAAAGTCAAGGACGACTCTGAACCGGACCGCGACGACGGCGGCGTTTTGCCGTGCAAGGAAGTGGCAGGTCAAACGTAGGAGTCTGTATCCATGGATAACTTGCTCTCGGGTCGTGACTATTTCAAGGTCGACCCCAATTGAACAAATCGGGGTGTGGCCTTTCTTTTGATGATTGAAAAATTGGATCAATATTACCTGTAGCTTCACGTACTAGTACTAGTTGCTGACCTTGACCAAAGCAAAGATTAAAAACGAATCTGAACCTTTCAAGCCCCTTATACGAACAGCCGCCGAGGAGTATCATTGCAGTAGTGTCGCCTTCATGAGAACGGTAGCATAATCAAAGTAATACTACTCTGAACCGTAACAACAGATCTCTTTATGAAACCACCTCGGGGTTGGATCCTTGCTTGCACACACGTTTGTTGATTGATCTGACATAGCGCACAGCGGATGCAACATAATTCCTGCCAACCTCGGCGACAAGTGATTGTAGAAAAATTGATCTTAACTTTGGACTTCGACGGATCACATTGTATCGGTCGCACACAACAGAAACTCCAAACCATGGGATTCGCCGGCTTGTGCCGAAGATTATCTCCTGTCAAATTTTCTTCATTCGGCCAATTGCGACCTTCTCGATCCCTGTGAGAGATCCCTCCAAGAACTCATCACCACCGTGTGCGGGAGCCCCACGGTGGGCGCCAACTGTCGTGGAATTAACACGTCAGATGTCCTAGGTGTAAGGACTTAGTCGTGAGGCCAACGCATCTATGTAGTAGCTTGAGAGGGGTTGATTGGGATGAGAGACGCAGGGCGGATCAATGCACAAGACAAGGGTTTAGATAGCTTCGGGCCCCGGGAAACATCATCCGGTAACAAACCTACATGCTGTTTGAGGCTAGGTCTCATTATGCTTATGAGAGAGTCGCCGGTAAGCCGGCTCTTTGGGTCTAGCCCTAGAGATTGTTTCTTGTTGCCCGTCTCTTGGGGTGCCCTGCCCCTCCTTATATAAGTTAGAGGGGCGGGTTACATGTGGAGTCCCAGTAGGACTACGACTAGTCTATCTTCTCTTACAAGTTGATTACAAGTCCGGGTCTTGCTTCCTCGTAAAGGAAATTTTCATCATCCCTTTCCTCTTAATCCGGCCCATCATAACGTGAGCCGACCTTCTGGGCTTTGGGCCTTGTTGTCCATCTGACCCGCCCGTCGGGTTACTAATGAGTCGCCAAGATCAGGCAGGTTAACTGTGAATCGCCAAGCTCCGGGCGGGTCACCAGTGAGTCGCCCATACCGGCCGGGTCATACCGCGGGGTATATCCCCGACAGGGGCCATGACTACGGTATGCAATAAAGCTCAACTATAAGATGAGGAGAATAAATTACAAGTCGCCTATATGCACATGGATGATGAAAGTCAAAATAAGATGGATATCTACAAGTAGGAAGTAATTGTGAATTACTGCATTGAGAGCTGGCAACATAAGTACAAGCCGACAAAAATGTCATTGAGGCCCAAGACCCGGCGGAGGATTACAAGAGCTATTTTCCGGGTCATAACAGTTATTATTCAGGGTACTATAAATGTCTAAATAACTATGGATTTTTTATGACTCAAGAGCTAATGAGACGGAGTAATCATAACTCGGTGTCGGGGATATACCCCGCGGTATGACCCGGCCGGGAGTATGACCCGGCCGGACTTGACGCTTCATCGTAACCCGCTGGAAGATTGGCAACTCATGAGCCTGGCGACTTAATGATGGCCCTGACGGCGGGTTAGACGGATGACAAGGGCCCAAGGCCCAGTAGGCCGGGACGTGTTATTATGGGCCGGCTTAAGACGGAAGGCATGAGGAATATTTCATTTACGAGGAAGTAAGACTCGTACTTGTATCCGACTTGTAATAGAGAATAAGTTAGTTTTAATCCTACTAGGACTCTACATGTAAGCCGCCTCTTCAACTTATATAAGGAGGGGCAGGGCACCCCAAGAGGGACAAGAAACAATCTCTAGGGCTAGACACAAAGAGCCGGCTTACCGGCGACTCTCTCATAAGCATAATGAGACCTAGCCGCAAACATCATGTAGGGCTATTACCGGATGATGTTTCCCGGGGCCCGAAGCTGTCTAAATCCTTGTCTTGTGTTGCGTCTCTCGATTCCGCCCAACCCCTCTCAAGCTACCACATAGATGCGCTGGCCTCGCGATTAAGTCCTGACACTAAGGACATCTGCCGTGACAATTCCACGACACCCGGCAAAGGTATCATTACATTTTGTGACCCGGCAAGTGTTATGAAGCAGGTTCCGAATGAAGACAACTTCAAAAAAACTATTGAACATATTCAACATCGATATCGATCTAGAAAATGATTGCAAACGAGAAAATAAAAGTCCTACGTTTGCAAACATGGTTTGTTACGGAGAAGTATTGGATTTCATTCAGGAGACAAAAAGGGGATCTACGAGGAAAATAACTACGCTGCAAAAGAAATCCAAGGATCTACGGATGCAAGTCCATTTGGGATATAAAACTATAGTCGTGCCTTACAATGAACTACGGATAAACTCCGACGAACTAATGAAGAACTACGATAAAGAAAATCACAGAGATGCAATGGTGCACTCACAGATCTGCGACGAAGAGCTTGCAGGCTTCGGGACTTGCGAGCGCGGCTGCGGTGTTCTCCGTGACGTTGTTGGTTCTGTTGTAGTTGCTGTCCTTGAGGTTGGGGAGCTCGAGGAGGCGCGACAACGTTCAAGTGAGAGGAAGAAGTAGCAAGAGGCAGAGAGGGAAAAAGGTGAGCCCCTGGGTGCACTGCTCTATTTATAAAGGGAGAGGAACCTGAAACGGCAGGCGGGAGACCCCAGGGGGCACAGTAAATTTCGGCCATCGATTGACAAGACCTGACATATCCACCCAAAGATCCGTTATGATATCACGCATGGATATCGGAAGTGAGGAGCAAGCTGCGCGACCCAGCTAATGGATTGACTGGCTGGATGTTTCACAAAAATGAATGAAGATTGAAAGGATGAAAAGATGTTGGCTCGGAAAGAAATCTAGACCCGGAGCTTAATCCTTCTCATCTTTTTCCTTGTCTTGTTTTCAGGGTGGAGTTTAGCATGGATAAATCCAAGCGGAACTGGGGGCTAATGTTGGGATGTTCCCCACGATTGAGACCCGGCCAAATATATGACCCGGCCAGGAGCATTTAGGCTCCATGGGTCACTCTATTTTCCGGATCACGGTGAGGCGACAAGAAGGGCCCAAAGGCCCAGAAGGAGAACTGGCAGAAGGCCGGCTCATGGAGGAACCGCTACCGGCCGGCTTGAGAAGACAACCCAGAAGGAAAGTTGTCCAAAGTTAGAGAACAAGTCCAATTTGAGTTAGAGTAGGATACGGGTTAGCAGTGTGACCCGGAATCTTATGTAAACCTAGGGACTCAACCTATTATATAAAAGTGAGCCCCTAGGATGAAAAGACTAAGTTGCAATCCCTTGAAAGCTAGGTTAGAGAATCCGCATCCTTCTAATCAAGACCATCATCAATATCAATCAAGAAGGAAGTAGGTCTTTACCTCCACCGTGAGGGGCCGGATCTGGGTAAACTTGTGTCCTTCGTTCCCGATCAACCCCATTCAAACAACCACCTAGTTGCGATGGCCTCGAGACTTAGTCCTTTCACAAGGACATCTGCCGTGACAAAACCATGACAACACCTATTTCAATCGAGCCATTAACATAATGCAGGGACACCTGATGAACCAGCGGTCGCAGTATGGATGTGTGCACGACGCCGCAGACGGCACCACGTGGAAGTACTACTACCACGAGGACAAGGAGGAAAAAAGGCACAAAAAGAGGTTGAGCCAAGTGACTATCAATGAGAAGGTGGCGCTGGCAGTCGAGAAATCCAAAGTTGATACCAAAGCTGAGATTATGCAGGCATCGGTAGCTGCGTGCAGAAGTGATATGGCAGCTGCGTTTACTTCCTTGATTCCGGCTGTTGTTATCTGGGTGGAAAAAATCCAGACGCAAAGGAAGAAGATTTTCGCATTCCCAGCTTCGGCGGGAGCAACTCGGTGAACACCGCATCCACACCCGGACCTGCTATCGTAACCGCACCTGCTCCCGCACCAGTACCCGACACCGCCGCTCATAGCAGCCCGTCCTCCGTCTCTGGCATGCTCGGTGGTGCTTCGTCATTAGCTGACCTCGATGCCCTCACGATAATTACGTATCGCACCCTCATCAACATATTTAATCTTCAGTTTTCGTTGCCTTCTGGATCACTGACGCCGCACACATGTCTTCGCAGGCCGACGACAACCCGTGCACCCTACTCTACCACATCAATGGCCAATTGGTGGATGTGGGAAAGGGTACGATAATGAAGCCCAAGGATCGCGTGTTCCATGGCCAACAGATACCCGGTAACGCCTTAAGGGTTTCCGTGGCGAGTGTGAAAGCGGGCTACAAGGGTTTGGCTCCTCCTATAAGAATCGAGGGAGAGGACGATGAGACCCTGACGCAGCTTGGTCAATGGAAGAATTGGATGTTGTTGGGGCCGAAGAATCTACTTTGTGTGGAGGCGGCCGGGAGCACACCAACGACAACAATATTGATGCAAGGTATGACCACCACCCCACACACGCAATTATCATCGTATGTCGTGTTGGGTGAGAGCGGACGATGCGGGGAAGGGAGTCCAACCGTTCCAGTGGCTGATCACGTCACCCCCATGGAAGAAGATATGGATGATGACATGGAGGAGGATGACCCTCTCCAGTACATCAACACCGGCTATGATGACGTAGGACTAATGAGTCGGCCATATGACTCGGGTATGAGCGTGAAGATGATATGCATGATGTACCGGAGCCAAAATGTTCTCGGGTTGAGTGCAAGAAGTCTCTGGTCATGCAATCCTCGCAGGACAAGCCTCCAGATGCCGCCTCAACCCAGGGTGAACTAGCCGAGGGTCGTGCAGTGCTGAGCCCGACAACACTGTGGGCGGCGGTAAGGCAGGGTCTGATAAGCTCACTACATGAACCCAAGAAGAAACAGAGGAAGAGGCCGCCGAAGAAAGGCTCTGTTGTCGCCAAAGCTGCTTCTAGTAGTCAGCCACCTCCGGTGACTCGAGTTGCGGACAGTGTACCGATCAGAGGTGCACAGTCACTCCATGTCGCGGGCGAGCCGATCCAACCGGCGAAAGTGCTACCACAAGGATGTCGCTGCCGCCACACCATTCTTGCTTGAAGAATATTTATTAAGCGTCGCCATCACGGCTGCCAAAGTAAGACAATGAACAACCTAAAAACCTAGGCTATGAAGGCCTAAAAAGATCCACAACCCCCTCACCACCAACGACTGAGGTCGTTGATGGAGGGGCGCCAGAGGACGGCGGGGGAAGGAGACGCCCTGGCAGCTGCCGCGACATCACATGTTCTATTCTGCTTGGGAAGGAAAGAAAAACAATGGCTAAGACATCATTCATTTGAAAAACGAATTTGGGTCAGTCGATGCTTTTCGGCCGTTGGATGGAAAATAAACGTTGCAGATTGCTTCTTCTACCTCCAGACATCTTCTTCAACCCGCCATACGTGCCACCGTCCATCGCCACCCTGCCCTCCCCAGAACCCCCCCCCCCCCTCCCCCCCCTCCCCCCCCCCCCCCCCACCGCTGGTCTTCTGCCGCCCTCGGCCATCCCTCTAGCCCCCCCTGAAGGAAATATGCCCTAGAGGCAATAATAAAGTTGTTATTTATATTTCCTTATATCATGATAAATGTTTATTATTCATGCTAGAATTGTATTAACCGGAAACTTAGTACATGTGTGAATACATAGACAAACAGAGTGTCACTAGTATGCCTCTACTTTGACTAGCTCGTTAATCAAAGATGGTTAAGTTTCCTAGCCATAGACATGTGTTGTCATTTGATAAACGGGATCACATCATTAGATAATGATGTAATTGACTTGACCCATCCATTAGCTTAGCACTATGATCGTTTAGTATGTTGCTATTGCTTTCTTCATGACTTATACATGTTCCTATGACTATGAGATTATGCAACTCCCGAATACCGGAGGAACACTTAGTGTGCTATCAAACGTCACAACGTAACTGGGTGATTATAAAGATGCTCTACAGGTGTCTCTGATGGTGTTTGTTGGGTTGGCATAGATCGAGATTAGGATTTGTCACTCCGTGTTACGGAGAGGTATCTCTGGGCCCTCTCGGTAATGCACATCACTATAAACCTTGCAAGCAATGTGACTAATGAGTTAGTTGTGGGATGATGCATTACGGAACGAGTAAAGAGACCTGCCGGTAATGAGATTGAACTAGGTATTGAGATACCGACGATCGAATCTCGGGCAAGTAACATACCGATGATAGAGGGAACAACGTATATTGTTATGCGGTTTGACCGATAAAGATCTTCATAGAATATGTAGGAACTGATATGAGCATCCAGGTTCCACTATTGGTTATTGACCGGTAGTGAGTCTCGGTCATGTCGACATAGTTCTCGAACCCGTAGGGTCCGCACGCTTAATGTTCGGTGACGATCGGTATTATGAGTTTATATGTTTTGATGTACCGAAGGTTGTTCGGAGTCCCGGATGTGATCACGGACATGACGAGGAGTCTCAAAATGGTCGAGCCATAAAGATTGATATATTGGAAGGCTATGTTTGGACACCGGAAAGGTTCCGGGTGGTTCGGGCATTTTTCCAGAGTACCGGGAGGTTACCGGAACCCCCCGGGGAGTTAATGGGCCTTAATGGGCCAAGGTGGAAGAGAGGAGGAGGCGGACAAGGTGGGGCGCGCTCCCCAAGCCCAATCCGAATTGGGAGGGGGGCGGGCCCCCTTTCCTTCTCTCCCTCTCCCTCTTCCTTCTTCTCCTACTCCAAATAAGGAAAGGGGGAAACCTACTCCTACTGGGAGTAGGACTCCCCCCTTGGCGCGCCATAGAGAGGGCCGGCCCTCCCCTCCTCCACTCCTTTATATACGGGGGAGGGGGGCACCCCATAGACACACAAGTTGATGGTTTAGCCGTGTGCGGTGCCCCCCTCCACAGGTTTCCTCCTCGGTCATATCGTTGCAGTGCTTAGGCGAAGCCCTGCGCCGGTAGCTTCATCATCACCGTCATCACGCCGTCGTGCTGACGAAACTCTCCCTCGACCTCAGCTGGATCTAGAGTTCGTGGGACATCACCGAGCTGAATGTGTGCAGATCGCGGAGGTGTCGTACCTTCGGTGCTAGGATCGATCGGATCGTGAAGACGTACGACTACATCAACCGCGTTGTCATAACGCTTCTGCTTACGATCTACGAGGGTACGTAGACAACACTCTCCCCTCTCGTTGCTATGCATCACCTAGATAGATCTTGCATGTGCGTAGGAAATTTTTTGAAATTACTGCGTTCCCCAACAGTGGCATCCGAGCCAGGTCTATGCGTAGATGTTATATGCACGAGTAGAACACAAAGAGTTGTGGGCGATAATAGTAATACTGCTTACCAGCATGTCATACCTTGATTCGGCGGTATTGTTGGATGAAGCGGCCCAGACCGACATTACGCGTACACTTACGCGAGACTGGTTCTACCGACGTTCTTCGCACACAGGTGGCTAGTGGGTGTCTGTTTCTCCAACTTTAGTTGAATCGAGTGTGACTACGCTAGTCCTTGTTGAAGGTTAAAACAACAAATTTGATGAAAAATCGTTGTGGTTTTGATGCGTAGGTAAGAACGGTTCTTGCTCAGCCTGTAGCAGCCACGTAAAACTTGCAACAACAAAGTAGAGGATGTCTAACTTGTTTTTGCAGGGCATGTTGTGATGTGATATGGTCAAGACATGATGCTATATTTTATTGTATGAGATGATCATGTTTTATAACAGAGTTATCGGCAACTGGCAGGAGCCATATGGTTGTCGCTTTATTGAATGAAATGCAATCGCCATGTAATTGCTTTACTTTATCACTAAGCGGTAGCGATAGTCATAGAAGCAATAGTTGGCGAGACGACAATGATGCTACGATGGAGATCAAGGTGTCAAGCCGGTGACGATGGTGATCATGACGGTGCTTTGGAGATGGAGATCAAAGGCACAAGATGATGATGGCCATATCATATCACTTATATTGATTGCATGTGATGTTTATCCTTTATGCATCTTATTTTGCTTAGTTTGGCGGTAGCATTATAAGATGATCTCTCACTAAATTTCAAGGTATAAGTGTTCTCCCTGAGTATGCACCGTTGCGACAGTTCGTCGTGCCGACACACCACGTGATGATCGGGTGTGATAAGCTCTACGTTCACATACAACGGGTGCAAGTCAGTTTGCACACGCAGAATACTCGGGTTAAACTTGACGAGCCTAGCATATGCAGATATGGCCTCGTAACACTGGAGACCGAAAGGTCGAGCGCGAATCATATAGTAGATATGATCAACATGGTGATGTTCACCATTTAAACTACTCTATCTCACGTGATGATCGGACATGGTTTAGTTGATTTGGATCATGTGATCATTTAGATGACTAGAGGGATGTCTATCTAAGTGGGAGTTCTTAAGTAATATGATTAATTGAACTTTAATTTATCATGAACTTAGTCCTGGTAGTATTAGCTTATCTATGTTGTAGATCAATAGCTCGCGATGTAGCTCCCCGTTTATTTTTTATATATGTTCCTAGAGAAAACTAAGTTGAAAGATGATAGTAGCAATGATGATGACTTAGTCCGTGATCTGAGGTTTATCCTCATTGCTGCACAGAAGTATTATGTCCTTGAAGCACCGCTAGGTGACAGACCTATTGCAGGAGCAGATGCAGACGTTATGAACGTTTTGACAAGCTCGGTATGATGACTACTTGATAGTTTGGTGCATCATGCTTTACGGCTTAGAACCGGGACTTCAAAAATGTTTTGAACGCCACGGAGCATATAAGATGTTCCAAGAGTTGAAATTGGTATTTCATACTCATGCCCGTGTCAAGAGGTATGAGACCTCTGACAGTACTTTGCCTACAAGATGGAGGAGAATAGCTCAACCAGTGAGCATGTGCTCAGATTGTCTGCGTACTACAATTGCTTGAATCAAGTGGAAGTTAATTTTCCAGATAAGATAGTAATTGACAAAGTTCTCTAGTCACTATCACCAAGTTACTAGAACTTCATGATGAACTATAATATGTAAGGGATGACGAAAACGATTCCCGAGCTATTCACGATACTGAAATCGACGAAGGTAGAAATCAAGAAAGAGCATCAATTGTTGATGGTTAACAAGACCACTAGTTTCAAGAAAAGGGCAAAGGAAAAGAGAGGGAACTTCAAGAAGAATGGCAAGAAAGTTGTCACTCCCGTGAAGAAGCCCAAAGCTAGACCCAAGCCTGAAACTGAGTGCTTCTACTGCAAAGAAAATGGTCACTGGAAGCGGAACCGCCCTAGATACTTGGCGGATAAGAAGGATGGCAAAGTGAACAAAGGTATATTTGATATGCATGTTATTGATGTGTACTTTGCTAGTGTTTATAGCAACCCCTCGGTATTTGATACTGGTTCAGTTGCTAAAGAGTAGTAACTCGAAACGGGAGTTGCAAAGTGAACAGAGACTAGTTGAGGGTGAAGTGACAATGTGTGTTGGAAGTGATTCCAAGGTTGATAAGATCACCATCGCACACTCCCTCTACCTTCGGGATTAGTGTTGAACCTAAATAAATGTTATTTAGTGTGCGTTGAGCATGAATATGATTAGATCATGTTTATTGCAATACGGTTATTCATTTAAGTCAGAGAATAATTGTTATTCTGTTTACATGAATAAAACCTTCAATGGTCATACACCCAAGGTGAATGGTTTATTGAATCTCGATCGTGTGATACACATATTCATAATATTGATGCCAAAAGATGCAAAGTTAATAATAATAGTGCAACATATTTGTGGCACTGCCGTTTAGGTCATATTGGTGTAAAGCGCATGAAGAAACTCCATGTTGATGAGCTTTTGGAATCACTTGATGCTTGCGAACCATGCCTCATGGGCAAGATGACTAAGACTCCATTCTCTGGAACAATGGAGCGAGCAACTGACTTATTGGAAATAATACATACTGACGTATGCGGTCCGATGAGTGTTAAGGCTCACGGTGGGTATCATTATTTTCTGACCTTCACAGATAATTTGAGCAGATATGGGTATATCTACTTAATGAAACACAAGTCTGAAACATTTGAAAAGTTCAAAGAATTTCAGAGTGAAGTGAAGAATCATCGTAACAAGAAAATAAAGTTTCTACGATCTGATCGCGGAGGCGAATATTTGATTTACGAGTTTGGCCTTCATTTAAAACAATGTGAAATAGTTTAACAACTCATGCCACCTGGAACACCCCAGCGTAATGGTGTGTCTGAACGTCATAACCGTACTTTATTAGATATCGTGCGATTTATGTTGTCTCTTACCGATTTACCACTATTGTTTTGGGGTTATGCATTAGAGACAGCTACTTTCACATTAAATAGGGCACCATCTAAATCCGTTGAGACGACACCATATGAACGGTGGTTTAGCAAGAAACCCAAGTTGTCATTTCTTAAAGTTTGGGGCTGCGATGCTTATGTGAAAAAGCTTCAACCTGATAAGCTTGAACCCAAATCAGAGAAATGTGTCTTCATGGGATACCCAAGGGAGACTGTTGGGTACACCTTCTATCACAGATCCAAATGCAAGATATTCGTTGCTAAAAATGGATACTTTCTAGAGAAGGAGTTTCTCTCGAAAGAAGTGAGTGGGAGGAAAGTAGAACTTGATGAGGTAATTGTACCTTCTCCCGAATTAGAAAGTAGTTCATCACAGAAATCAGTTCTAGTGATGCCTACACCAATTAGTGAGGAAGTTCATGATGATTATCATGAAACTTCAGATCAAGTTACTACCGAACCTCGTAGGTCAACCAGAGTACGTTCCACACCAGAGTGGTACGGTAATCCGGTTCTGGAAGTCATGTTACTAGACCATGACGAACCTACAAACCATGAGGAAGCAATGATGAGCCCAAATTCCGCAAAATGGTTTAAGGCCATGAAATCTGAGATAGGATCCATGTATGAAAACAAAGTATGGACTTTGGTGGAATTGCCCGATGATCGGCAAGCCATTGAGAATAAATGGATCTTCAAGAGGAAGACGGACGCTGATGGTAGTGTTATTATCTACAAAGCTCTACTTGTCGCGAAAGGTTTTCGACAAGGTCAAGGTGTTGACTAGGATGAGATTTTATCACTCGTAGCGATGCTTAAGTCTGTCCGAATCATGTTAACAATTGCCGCATTTTATGAAATCTGGCAAATGGATAACAAAACTGCATTCCTTAATGGATTTATTAAAGAAGAGTTGTATATGATGCAACCAGAAGGTTTTGTCAATCCTAAAGGTGCTAACAAAATGTGCAAGCTCCAGCGATCCATCTATGGGCTGGTGCAAGCATCTCGGAGTTGGAATATACGCTTTGATAAGCTGATCAAAGCATGTAGTTTTATACAGACTTGCGGTGAAGCCTGTATTTACAAGAAAGTGAGTGGGAGCACTACAGCCTTTCTGATAAGTATATGTGAATGACATATTGTCGATCGAAAATGATGTAGAATTTTCTGTAAAGCATAAAGGAGTGTTTGAAAGGAGTTTTTCAAAGAAAGACCTCGGTGAAGCTGCTTACATATTGAGCATCAAGATCTATAGAGATAGATCAAGACGCTTGATAAGATTTTTCAATGAGTAGATACCTTGACAAGATTTTGAAGTAGTTCAAAATGGAACAGTCAAAGAAGGAGTTCTTGCCTGTGTTGCAAGGTATGAAGTTGAGTAAGACTCAAAACCCGACCACGGCAGAAAGAAGAAAGAGAATGAAAGTCATTCCCTATGTCTCAGTCATAGGTTCTATAAAGTATGTCATGCCGTGTACCAGACCTATTGTATACCCTGCCCTGAGTTTGGCAAGGGAGTACAATTTTGATCTAGGAGTAGATCACTAGACAACGGTCAAAATTATCCTTAGTGGTATAAGGAAATATTTCTCGGTTATGGAGGTGATAAAGAGTTCGTCGTAAAGAGTTACGTCGATGCAAGCTTTGACACCGATCTGGATGACTCTAAGTCTTGATCTAGATACATATTGAAAGTGGGAGCAATTAGCTAGAGTAGCTCCGTGCAGAGTATTGTAGACATAGAAATTTGCAAAATACATATGGATCTGAATGTTGCAGACCCGTAGACTAAAAACTTCTCTCACAGGAAAAACATGATCATACCTAATTACTCTTGGGTGTTAATCACATAGCGATGTGAACTAGATTATTGACTCTAGTAAACCTTTTGAGTGTTGGTCACATGGCGATGTGAACTATTGGTGTTAAATCACATGGCGATGTGAACTAGATTATTGACTCTAGTGCAAGTGGGAGAGTGAAGGAAATATGGCCCTAGAGGCAATAATAAAGTTGTTATTTATATTTCCTTATATCATGATAAATGTTTATTATTCATGCTAGAATTGTATTAACCGGAAACTTAGTACATGTGTGAATACATAGACAACCAGAGTGCCACTAGTATGCCTCTACTTTGACTAGCTCGTTAATCAAAGATGGTTAAGTTTCCTAGCCATAGACATGTGTTGTCATTTGATAAACGGGATCACATCATTAGATAATGATGTAATTGACTTGACCCATCCATTAGCTTAGCACTATGATCGTTTAGTATGTTGCTATTGCTTTCTTCATGACTTATACATGTTCCTATGACTATGAGATTATGCAACTCCCGAATACCGGAGGAACACTTAGTGTGCTATCAAACGTCACAACGTAACTGGGTGATTATAAAGATGCTCTACAGGTGTCTCTGATGGTGTTTGTTGGGTTGGCATAGATCGAGATTAGGATTTGTCACTCCGTGTTACGGAGAGGTATCTCTGGGCCCTCTCGGTAATGCACATCACTATAAACCTTGCAAGCAATGTGACTAATGAGTTAGTTGTGGGATGATGCATTACGGAACGAGTAAAGAGACCTGCCGGTAATGAGATTGAACTAGGTATTGAGATACCGACGATCGAATCTCGGGCAAGTAACATACCGATGATAGAGGGAACAACGTATATTGTTATGCGGTTTGACCGATAAAGATCTTTGTAGAATATGTAGGAACTGATATGAGCATCCAGGTTCCACTATTGGTTATTGACCGGTAGTGAGTCTCGGTCATGTCGAGATAGTTCTCGAACCCGTAGGGTCCGCACGCTTAACGTTCGGTGACGATCGGTATTATGAGTTTATATGTTTTGATGTACCGAAGGTTGTTCGGAGTCCCGGATGTGATCACGGACATGACGAGGAGTCTCAAAATGGTCGAGACATAAAGATTGATATATTGGAAGGCTATGTTTGGACACCGGAAAGGTTCCGGGTGGTTCGGGCATTTTCCAGAGTACCGGGAGGTTACCGGAACCCCCCGGGGAGTTAATGGGCCAAGGTGGAAGAGAGGAGGAGGCGGCCAAGGTGGGGGCGCGCTCCCCAAGCCCAATCCGAATTGGGAGGGGGGCGGGCCCCCTTTCCTTCTCTCCCTCTCCCTCTTCCTTCTTCTCCTACTCCAAATAAGGAAAGGGGGAAACCTACTCCTACTGGGAGTAGGACTCGACTCCCCCCTTGGCGCGCCATAGAGAGGGCCGGCCCTCCCCTCCTCCACTCCTTTATATACGGGGGAGGGGGGCACCCCATAGACACACAAGTTGATGGTTTAGCCGTGTGCGGTGCCCCCCTCCACAGATTTCCACCTCGGTCATATCGTTGCAGTGCTTAGGCGAAGCCCTGTGCCGGTAGCTTCATCATCACCGTCATCACGCCGTCGTGCTGACGAAACTCTCCCTTGACCTCGGCTGGATCTAGAGTTCGTGGGACGTCACCGAGCTGAACGTGTGCAGATCGCGGAGGTGCCGTACCTTCAGTGCTAGGATCGGTCGGATCGTGAAGACGTACGACTACATCAACCACGTTGTCATAACGCTTCCGCTTACGGTCTACGAGGGTACGTAGACAACACTCTCCCCTCTCGTTGCTATGCATCACCTAGATAGATCTTGCGTGTGCGTAGGGAAATTTTTGAAATTACTGCGTTCCCCAACACCCCCCCCCCCCACACACACACACACATACACACCGACTTTTTTCTCCGGCGAAGCCCCACCACCACCACCCAGCACCGTTGTCGACCACCGCCCCCCCCCCCTAAACCCTAGGATACTGGGGTAGCCATTCGGCGAGCACCTTCCTTCTCCTTCCTCCCATCTGGCCTTCCTCGGGCGAATTTCTGGGAATTTCAAATTTGACTGACCCATTAGCTAAAAGTCAGTCGATTGAACGAACCAACCTGTGGTTGGATGGTTAGAGCGACAGTGGGATCTCCAGCCCACAAGGGTTCAAGTCCTGGTGCTCGCATTATTCCTTGTTTTATTTCAGGATTTCCGGCGAAGCGCTTTCAGTTGGAGGAGACATTCCCGTCGACGATGAGGCGCCTACGGTGGCTTCGTAAATCGAAAGATGATATGCCGGCTAAGTCTCTCAAAGGTGCTCATAGGGGTAGTGTGTGCATTCATAGGGGTGAGTGTATGCGTGTATGTATGGCGCTTGTTTTTTTAGAATGAAGACGCTAGGGGCGTCCGACTTTAAATTAATAAAGCCCACAACGGAACAGGCAGAGTATCATAAGGTCGGATATTACACAGACAAACCAAAAGCCCATGACAAAGCTAGAAACTAAAGTCTGGGTAGGGTTTATAGCCGGGCAGCGAGCAAATTACATGGCCGAAGCCCATGAAAAGGAGCGCGCAGGCTCGCAGAACAAAATATCACGCCCACCATTAGGTAGGCATCGCCGGCTCCCTAGCCGCAACGTAGACCTGGTGCACTCGTTCTTGCGCATGCTTCATGATCTCAGAGTCCTTCTGCTTCGCCAACGGACTCCACTGCTGCAAGAGGATAGAGCATTTGCATATGATATTAGCCGGGTGCGACGAAAACGATCCTTCAATGGTAAATTTGTTGCGGGTAAGCCATAAGGACCATAACATCGCCCCTATACTGGTCCATAACACGTGTTTGTGCGGACCCTGAACCGAATGCAGGAGTTCCACTAGTTCGGATGAGGAGCGCGGGTCCCAAGGGACACCAGCAGCTTCACGCACTGCACTCCAAGCAAACCTCGCGAGGGGGCAAAGAAAGAAGACGTGGTTTGCGTTCTCGGGGTTCCCACATAACGCGCATGGACCCGTTGCCGGGCCATTCCGTTTTGCTATGTTGATGGATGTGGGGAGACGATCCCTGAACAATTGCGAAAGAAAAACTTTGATCTTCATCGGAACGCGAGCTTTCCAAAGTCCTTTGACCTCTCTCTGTACCGTCCCTTGGCACAGTTTGTGATATAAGGACTTGACAGTAAACTTCTCGGAGGCGTTAAGATGCCACAACACCCTATCGGGCTCATCTGATAGTGCCACGGGGGTCACCAGATCCAACAAAGCACCCCACCTTGTTGTTTCCAGATCGTTAAGGTTACGGCAGAAGGTGATGGTCTGGGGGGAAGCCAAAGCCTCTGACACCCTTTGATTTGGATGCACCGCTAGAGCATACAAATCAGGGAAATCTTCCCAAAGGGGGCGAGTACCCACCCAAAAATCTAACCAGAAACGGGTGGATCGTCCGTTGCCTACAGTGAATTTGGCCCCTATGTCAAAAGCGGGTCAGATAGCCTGCAGGTCTTGCCAAAAAGGGGAGCCCCTTGCATCCCCTTCAAAGAAATTCCCGTTAGGGAAATACTTGGCCCTTAGGATATCAGCCCATAGGCATGTCGCTCCTTGCGAGA
Organism: Aegilops tauschii subsp. strangulata; assembly: GCF_002575655.3. NCBI lineage: Eukaryota > Viridiplantae > Streptophyta > Magnoliopsida > Poales > Poaceae > Aegilops > Aegilops tauschii. Next base: position 623,693,591 of record NC_053037.3, read on the forward strand.
GCTTCCAGATCCACTTGCACATGAGGGCTATGTTTTGTAATCTGGTGTTGGTGATTCCTAGTCCTCCCAAGGATTTGGGCCTACACACCGCAGCCCATTTGACCATATGGTATTTGCGTTTGAGGCCCGTCCCTTCCCAAAAGAAACGGGCACGCGGCGTGTCCAATTTGGCATGAACCCCCTCTGCCAACAAGAACAGGCCCATAGCGAACATAGGTAGTGAGGAGAGACTAGAGTTGGTCAGGACAAGTCTGGCCGCGGAGGACATGAACTTGCCACGCCAGGGACTCACTTTCTTCCCCACTTTTCCCAGTTACCGGTGCCCATTCATCTATTGTTACTCTGCGTGACGCAAGAGGCAGGCCAAGATACGTAAAGGGGAACTTTCCCACCTTACAGTTGAGTAGGTCAGCGATGTGACGCCCCTCCTCGCTATCTATCCCCATAGATAGCATTTCGCACTTGTGAAAATTAATTTTGAGACCGGACATCAGTCAAAACTCAGCAAAGGTGCTTTCACCGTTGCTATACTATGAGTATCTGGCTGGAACAGTAGCAAGGTGTCGTCTGCATACTGCAAGTGCGAGATCCCCCTTGGGATAAGGTGGCCCTCCCTTGATATGGCCAGTCGTGGTCGCCCTCCGTAGCATAGCCGCGAGAGCATCAACCACAAAATTGAACAAAATCGGAGACATCGGGTCGCCCTGACGCAGTCCCCTTTTGTTCCAGAAGAAGTTCCCTACTTCCCCATTGACCGAAATCGCGGTCTGGCCACCCGAAACCAGCTGCATGACTTGGTGGACCCACATGGCCGAGAAGCCCCGGCTAAGCAGAACCTGACGCAGAAAGTTCCAATTCACGCGATCGTACGCTTTTTCAAAGTCTAATTTAAGAAGAATGGTCGGTTCCCTAGTGCTTTTGAGTTCGTGAATGATCTCCTGCAGTGCAAGAGAACCCTCCAGGATGTTACGGCCGCGGATGAAAGCTGTTTGGGTGTGGCTAATTGTACGGTGCACAATCGGTACAAGACGTGTGGTGGTTGCTTTGGAGCAGATCTTGAACGGCGCGTTAATAAGCGCGATCGGCCTAAATTGACGGATGTTATCCGCACCAGCCACCTTGGGGATGAGCGAAAGGATCCCGAAGTTGAGCCGGGATATATCTACCGTCCCACACATAAAACCGTTGCACACCTCAAACACAGGCCCCTGCAGGATCGACCAGAAGTGTTTGAACATGGCGACGGGCCACCCGTCCGGGCCTGGCGCTGTATCAGTTTTCATGCTCCTAAGAGCTGCATCGATCTCCTCGGGCAAAAAGGCAAGCCCCAGCTCCTCATTTTCCCGTTCGGTGACGAGCTGGGAAGGGTCCCACAGGTCAGCGCGCACCCCTGCTCGATGTTCCTCGCTCGTCCCCATCAGTTGGACATAGAAGTCGTAAACATGACGCACTATGTCCGCCTGAGCCAGCAGCAACCCCTGATCAGACTGCAAGCGAAGGATCGCACATCTACGTCGTCTCCCATTAGCGTAGGAGTGAAAGTATTTCGTGTTAGCGTCCCCTTTGAGCGGCCACTTAAGGCCACCCCGACGCCTTCAGTACTCCTCTTTTGCGCGAAGCAAGGACTGCACCTGATTCTCCAACTCGTAGCGACGAGCCCATTCTTGTTCAGAGAAAGGCCACGCATCCGCCTGTTGGTCGAGGCACGCGATCTCGGCAAGGATACCCTCCCTAAGCATCCTTTCCTGGCGGCCCAAGTTAGCCACCCAGCCCTTGAGACTGGCTCGAAGGCGGCCTCCTACCGCGATCCAGAATTCCATCGGGCCTCGCTAGTTACCCACCTGGCTAACACAGGAGTTCCACTTCGCCCTGAATATAGAGTCGAAGTCTGGATTTTCGAACCAAACCGTCTCAAAGAAAAATCGAGGGCTTCGACGGATCCTGTCCTCCCCTGAGGAAAGGATAAGCGGGACGTGGTCCGACGCGACCCTGGTCTCCGCGACAAGCGAACATAGAGAGTACATCAGCTCCCAATCGGAAGAGATGAACACCCTATCTAGCACCGATCGCACCGGGGTCAACTATTTGTTCGTCCAAGTATAGCGAGCCCTAGACCTGGCCACATCCTGAAGAGCCATGGAAGCGATGGCATTATTAAACATGGACATCCTTAGCCAATTAATATTGCAGTTGTTTTTGTCCGCTCCCAAGCGGATCAGATTAAAGTCCCCCCAACCATTAGAGGGTGTATGGCGCTTGTGCCATACTATGTTAAAAAAAGTTAGTCGATTGACATCTAGCTAATGTGAGAAAGAAAAGCGATCTGAAGGGGGCGATTTGTTTGCCTTCGTGTAGGATTAGGACTCAGTTACCAAATAAACCCCACGCTTCAGCGATAGAATCCAACAAAAGAACCCTAGTACCACGATAGACTCGTAAACGGGCGTGATCGAACAGTAGACGGCGTGATAGATGTCGGCGCAGACGGCCGCCGCCGCCGCCTGCGACGAGCGGGAAAACAAGCGCGCGCATGCGGAGAGCCAGTGCTGGTCCGCCACTTACCCTGAAGATCTCCTCGTCCTCGTCTACACCATGGTCGCCTCCCCACGCGGCCGCACTTGCTTCGCCGCCGTCTGCCGGTCGTGGCGCGCCGCCGCGCGCGCGGCTCCACCTGTGCCGGTGCTCCCGTGGTTGCTCCTCCCGCCTCGCGACGGCATCGCGATGAAGGATCTTTACTGCCTCGAGGATGGCGCCCTCATGGACTTAAAGATCCTCCAGATCATCGGCGGCCACGACGGCGGCTGGGTCGCCGTGCCCGTATCAGGTCGTCCGGTCAGGATCATGAACCTTTTCTCCGGCGCCGACGTGGCGCTCGACGAGAAGAAGGCGATGATGGCCTGCCCGATCCCGGACCATGCCCCACGCACGCAGGTGGTCATCTCGAGAGTTGTCTTCTCCGCGCCGCCCACCTCGCCCCGATGTATCCTTGCCGCCGTAACACAAAATTGTGGCATCGCGCTCTGCAGAGTTGGTTGTCCGAACAGTGGGTGGGCCGTACAAGGATGCCATAGTAACATCAGAGAGATTGTCGACATCACGTTTTGCGATGGTGAGCTCTATGGCCTATATAAAAAGAGGAAACTGGTTAAGTTTGACATTGGTGTCGATGAGAAGGTTGGTGCCCCAATGGTCACCGCGGAACACCAGCTCATCATGCAAGGGATCGGCCGCACCATCGGTACGGACGACGACTACTGGGACAGTACTAGTTACATCTTTAATCTAGAGGGCAAGCTTGCGATGGCGTTGAAGGCCCGATGGTTGCCAAACATCCCGCCTTTCTTCAAGGTGTTCAAGCTTGTTGACATCCACATCCACATGGGTAAACGCAAGCCACATTACAAGGACAAGTGGCTCGAGGTCACAAGCTTGGATGACCACGCATTGTTTTTGGGGAAGTCGTTCTCTAAGGCAGTGCATGTGCCAGCGAAAATGTGCGGCGGCGTGGAGAGAAACCGTATCTATTACTCGCACCATTGTTGGTTAGGAAGAAACACCGTCATCCCTAGTGACAAGGTATTCTTGAAAGTCTCGAACGACAGCAACGGGATGACATGCTACAAGGAAGACGACTTGAAGAACGCCATCACCGACGATGATGATGACGTGAAGAGGATCATCTCGGTAGGATACTTCACACAGGGTGGGTCTTATGGTGGCTTGTGGATTTTCCCTCCAGATTTGCAGCTACTCTAGACTGTGATATTAGCACATTAAACTGTCTATAAGAGATATCAATATATCTAGAAAGTGCAGACTAAGGCATAGCCTAGTGGTGGGAACCCTTCCCACCCATCCAGGTTCAAGGCATGGTACTTGCAATTTGGGTTTGTTGCACTAATTATACTGTAAGGGGTTCCCTTACAGTCTTTCTGTCAAAAATATATATAGAAAGTAGGAGAAAAAGAAGAATATAGAGCAAACAAGGTTATATGTCATTTTTGTAGGCAGACAGTAGTCTTATAGATGGATAAAAGATTCAATGAGTAGCTCTTTTCTTTGAGCAAGACGAAGGTCTGAAATATTTTGGTAGAAAGCAAGTTTAGACAACTGAATCCAAATACCAGGTCAAAATCTATGTACTCTTACCAACATGGTGGTATAATCTTGTATCGGGTCGCTTCGAAAGGCATGGAAATGGAAATCTGTGGAGTTGGCACTTTACATAATAAGGTCTTATAACATTGTACTATCGTTCTATAAATTGGCACCTGAATCTCTTCTTTTGGAGGGTCATCTCAACAAATATACAGTACTAGTTGAATATTACAGACGAACAAGTATCATCTTGCTGTACAGAGGATTCAAATATCATCTTGCGTTGGATATGATCCATCATTCCCGGTCTCTTCCAAGTAGACGGAAATCTTTGATAGAGCTTTGAAAGGCTTGCCTATATGAACATGCCTTCTTCTGTCAGGGCATGTGGAAGTCCATGGCACCTGTGATACACCAAAGCAAGACCACAGGCACGGTTATGGTATGCAAACAAAGTAATTCTTCAGAAAGGTTGGATCCGGAAGTTCAGTCTCATGATACAACCAAAAACCAAGGGGTAAAGTAATCTGTTGGACAGCTATAAACCTGATAGTAAGCACTTCTGCTAGGGCAGTTCTTTCGGAATAAGTTTATCTGAACTGAAGTTTCTGGAGGCTAAAGTTTAATATTACAGACTAAAAATATCATCTTGCAGTACAGAAGATTGAGTTATCATATTGCGTTTGATCTGATCCATGATTCAACTCCGGTATCTTCCAGTAAGAAGTACTCCACTAAGTAGTAACATGTCAAGTCAGATATACGATGGACAAGCTATTGTAAATTAATATATCAAAGCCCCATACTCCGGGAATCAGTTGTGCAAGAGGACTAACCTAAAATAATTCATCAGAGAACTGATATTGCGAACATGCCTAGCAAGCACGTAGCACGTACTAAAGTCGACAGTATGAAACAGTAATCTATTTTAGGCAGGCATGCATCTTGTGTGCTAGTTAATCAATCCTAAAGGTTAGCTCCATCACATGCCTAATCCTGAAAGGTTATGGTTGATATATATTTTTTACTGTTATAAGGGTATGGATAATCCTACTTTGTTAAAGCTAGTTCCCCGTTTCAAAAACTTTATCAAAGGTTCTCCATCACATGCCTAATCTTAAAAGCTTATATACCTAAAATTAGCTGAACGATTGAATTGATGCCCTGACCTCCTACATCTTTAAGTTCTCTTGGCTCTTGCCATCAGTGTGCTAGCTGCACTCTTCATTGCGCGACTATTACATACGCAATCTCTGCTATTTTGCAAGGTACGTGCTATTTAACCAAGAACATTGTGCTCTTCTCTTCTCTTGTTTTGGGCTACAGTTGGCTTCTTTCTTCGATTGTTAGCCTGATTTTTTCACTCAGCCTAATGTCAGCTATTTGTACTTACCCTTATTTTAGTGGCATGCATCTGGTCGCTGTCCTAGCTAGAACTCGTTCAATTTGTCAGCTACCACCCCCCCCCCCCCCCCCCCCCCCCGCGCTACTCACCACAAAGAGTACAGCTCTGGAATATTATTTCCCATGCCATAGGATATGCAATGAAAGTGACAACTCAAGTTTCATAAATCTAAGAAATATATATCACTAAACTTCAAAAAATCAGTTTATCAAGTATATACCAGGGTATTGTTCAATCTGTGAATCACATCCTGATTCAGCTAGGACTCTTTCTGTCAAGATGTACCTGCAGAGAAAAGCAGATCATCATATCTTCGGAAAGAAAAAAGTAGAGCACTATAAAGTATACACATATATGTAACCATCAGTTTTTTTCTACAGGTGAAGTCAATTGATAGATGCATGGCAGCCAATACACCAAGAACTAGCTCACCGGGAGGAAGGCAGGCATACATGGACAAGCGTCTCCTGGAAGCAGCCACCACTGGTGATTCCACATCAATGAAGCAGTTGGCTGCGCAGAATCCAAGCATTCTACTTGGAACAACTCCACAGGGGAACAACTGCCTCCACATAGCCTCCATCCATGATCACCGGGGCTTCTGCGAGGACGTCCTGGAACAGGAGAAGCCTCTCCTATCAAATGTCAATTATGAGTCTCTCCTCGCAAAGGTCAATTTTGAGGGGGAGACTCCACTTATCACAGCCGTTACACTTGGCCATGTTTCACTGGCTTCTTTTTTACTAGGATGCTGCCATCAGCTAGAATTGAGGCAGGCAATCTTGAAACAAGATATGTATGGATTCAATGCACTGCACCATGCCATTCGCAACGGCCACAAGGATCTTGCGCTGGAGTTGATAGCAAAAGAGCCTGCACTGTCGCAAGCAATGACCAATTTCAATGAGTCGCCCATGTTTATCGCCGTGATGAGAAATTTTCAGCAAGTTTTCCGGAAGCTACTGGAAATTCCTTATTCTTCTCATGGGGGAAAGAATAGCTGCAATGCTCTGCATGCTGCAGCTGGAAATGGAAATGAAGGTGAGGTTCATCTGTGGAGTAGTATTTACGAAAAACTAGCTCCCGGGAGAATTACCTAAAGCTAGTGTAGTTGACCATGATCTTCGACTTGTAGTTGGTACGTTTCATCACTTAACTTCCTGTGAACCATCATTCATGTTTTGATTTGTTTCCAGACGTTGCTAAAGAAATTATGGAGAAACGACCTGCGTTAGCCAGAGAGGCTGCCAAGGATGGGAATACTCCAACAATGCTGGCTGTGATTTATGCCAAGGTTGCCGTACTGCGAGTATTGCTGGAACATGATTCTTCTTTAGGATACGAAATAAGCAAACAAGGTTATCCGCTCCTTTGCGCTGCCGCAGATAGAGGTCATGTTGATGTTGCCCAAGTGCTTCTTAAGCATTGTCCAGATGCTCTTTATCACAATACAAGTGGAGAGATTTGTACATGCCTTCATCATGCTGTACGGGGAGGTCACATGAAATTTGTTAAATTCATCCTCAAGAAAAAACAACTCCAAAAGGTTGTTAATATGCAAGACAGCAGTGGAAAAACCGCTCTACATTATGCAGTCCAGAAGTGCAATCCCAAGATGGTTGCTGCTTTACTGTCCCACAAGGATATAGACAGGACAGTGATTGACAATTTTTCTGGTTCAGCAGTCCAGGAGCTGTCGAGCAACATGCGTGCTGTCAAGACTTTGAACTGGGTACGTACATATTTTATAATTAAATAAATATATTGGAACATATGAAATTGTTATAAATAAGAAAAATACTTTAGTGGCTTGAACATAGGAGCGCGCGCTCCCATGTACCCCTTTCCTATGCAAGTAACTAATGATAAAACCATCCATGAGACTGAGCGATAGCTCGGGACTCGACAACAATGCTGCTAGCTCTGGCCAGAAGTAGACAACACCAAAATGATTTGTAGGTAGGTAGGTGGCAAATGTGTGAGTTTAAGATGTTTCCTACTTTTCTTTTCAATGAAAAAGTTACAGGCAGATTCAGTACCATAATATACAAATGGCTATAGTTTGATTGTTTAATTGCTTAATTTACATACAAATGGCTAGAGTTTGTCAAACCACACTTTCTGAACTAAATGCAATGTTCAGGATATCGGTAACTCGTAGCTGCTCGGTCGGGTGAGGAGTAGGGATTAATCGGGGAATCGGCCTATTAACTGAAGTTATTGGTAACCCACCCATGTATCGGTAGGTTAATTAGAGTCAAATACACCACATTAGACAATAAGCAGCAGCAGCAGCATGTAGCACATAGCAGGAGCAGCATATAGCATAGCAGCAGCAGCATATAGAACATAGCAGGAGCAGCATATAGCATAGCAGCAGCAGCATATAGAACATAGCAGGAGCAGCATATAGCATAGCAGCAGCAGCAGCAGTAAAGGAGAGGCAATAAGCAGCAGCATATAGCATAGAGCAGATTGCTGCTTGGAGAGGGGCAGCGGCTGCTGCTGCTCGGAGAGTGGGGCGGCAGCGGCTGCTGCAGCCTCCTCCAACAAGGGTTACTACTACAGGAAGGGAGGGGGTGAGAAGGGAGGGAACGGGCTGTGACCTAAACACCCAGTTTTGGGGTAAAGGAGGGAATGGGCCAAACTTTTGGGCCCAAATTTCTCTCTCCAGTTAATCAGCCGTATAGCCGATAAATCGGCCTGACAGCCAGTTAATCCGCTAGACCAGTTAATGCGAAGGACATGCTGTTATCGCATCTGTGACCTACGGAATCAGGATTAACTGGCTGATTAACTTAAATATCGGCCGATATTTTGAACAGTGACTAAATGCCCTACTATGAATAACACTATTAGTCACATGGTAGAACAGCTAAGCTTTATTATTACACTCTGAGCTCTGTGTGTGTACCTTATCTCTAGAATTTATGCAGAATGAAGTAATCATGCGTATGTCGGAAGCTGATCCACATCATGCTACCGCTTCTCATTACCTCGCGGAAGCCAAGCAACTGGCAATTTATGAATCAAGGAAGAATGTGAAGTCACTAACTAAAACGGACACAACCAACACCTCATTAGTGGCGGTCCTCATTACAACAATCACCTTTGCCGCTGCTTTCACTCTGCCTGGAGGATACAGCAGTGCTCCTGAAAGCGAGGGGCTTCCTGTCATGTCTCGGAAGGTTGCATTTATAGCATTCTTGATCTCTGACACCTTAGCAATGTGCTTATCATTTTGTGTGGCCTTCATATGCATCATTGCAAGGTGGGAAGATTACGAGATCTTGATCAATTACAGATACTTCACTAAGAAGCTCCTGTGGTTTGCATACGCAGCAACAACTACGGCTTTTTCAACTGGTTTATACACGGTGTTGGCTCCACGTCTCCACTGGCTGGCCATTGCAATTTGTGTTATGTCAGCTGTGTTGCCCATTGTCACTAAGCTGCTAGGAAAATGGCCTATTTGGTGGCTCAAAATTAGGCTGGGTAAAAAATACAAGCATGATCTTCTTAGCATAGTTTGACCTCATCAGTTTGTATTATGGTTATGCTTTCTCAATAGTACATCTGAATCTGTAATAAATATTATCGCACTACCAAACTTGTGATGAAGTGCTTCCTTCATTTAAGAGACTAAGCCAAGAGTAAGCTTCATACATTGCATCAAACCTTGATAAGATTTTGCAAAGCTTGGCCTTGAACAGATCTATTTCTTCTGGGGTTTGTGGAAGTTGTGTGAAACGGCTACAGTGGGACTAGTACCAGCTGGCCATGATAATCGCACGTATTCTTAAAAGGTTTTTAGAAGTTCAAACCTAGAGTGTTGTGTCATAATGCAACTAAAAACCGCATGAGTATGGCACAGTAATCTTTAGGACGCCTAAAAGCTATAAACATGTGATGTGCTGAGGCAGATCTTCAGGAACAAGCTATAAGGACACCTATAAGGCCATCAAACTATACATATGTTTCTGGATTGTTGGCTTAATAAATACTCCCTCCATTCACAAATATAAGATGTTTTTGATATTTCAATATGGACTATATACAGACTGAACTGAGTGAACAAACACACTACAACATGTCTATAACTCTATATACATCCGATTCAGAAAAAGTTGAAACATCTTATATTTATGAACAGAGGAAGTAGCAGTTTAATAGCATGTACTAAAAACATATCATTTCCCTATACAGAAGATTCAAATTTATTATGTTCTTGTTACCTTCAATATCAGAGTTAAGCACCTGCTATGAACTTGTACATTGTCAAGCCCACAGTAAAAATGCATGCTCGGGTATTCTGCATTTGATCTGATTGGTCGTTCCAACTCTCGGCATCTGCCAATAAATAGTAACCAGTCAAGTCAGTTAAAGTAACGGTTTAATAAAGGACAGTCCTGAACTAAATCAATGCATCCTCCTCCAAGATATAGTTGTGTGTGTGAGAAGATACATAAAATAAACCATTGAGCAAGTATAACCAATGATTCTCATCAAGCAAAGCAAGTCTGATTCAGTAAGGCTAATATGCTTTCAGACTAGTGTGGAACCGTCTAAGAGGGGTCTAATTCGATAACAAGGTGCCACCTGTTGGATGCAGTGCCACCTGTTGGTCTCTCCAGTGGTCACTTACTCAGCCATCCAGTAAAGATTAATCCGACAGTTATTGCATATTCTTCAAAAATCACTCAGTCCAGACAATACTTGGCCAGGACAGTGCCACTTTGACTGTCGACAGACCTTGCTGCTCCATCAAATCCACCATCGATATCCACTGCGCCAAGCTCTCCGCTGGCGGTCCAACTAACTGCTTGGCAACGCTGAAGCAACGCAGATAACCTGTCTCGAAGATGAGCTTCAATGCGGGCTTCATATTCTGGTGTAAAGTATATGTTATCTAGCCTAGGTGACTGCACAGGAAATCTCAGCTTTCAAGACAGGTTACTGAAGCCTGTCTTGAATTGAAGCTCATTTTTCAGTGCGCTCAAGCTTACAAGTCTGATCTCCTTGAATGGTCTAACCTCATTAATGTGTCTTATGGTAGCTTTGTAATTTTTTATTGGTCAGTAACAGATATTGTCTCGCTACTCATATTGTAATGTTTATTCATCACAACAAAAGATATTTGTGCTGTTAATTTATGGCTGGGATTTGAAGCATGTGCACAATCATAGATTTTCAACTAATAGCTGAATTTGTGAGGAAACAGAGGCTACATGTTACGTCAGTTCTGCCTGAACTTTATGGTTCACTAAAGTTCAGAGAACTCTCCAAAAGAAAAGGTACAGATACCAAATTTGTATATCATGATAAAGGCGGCAAAGTAAAATGCTCTAAAACCTTATGTGAAGTGCTAGCCCCACAGATTTACTTTTCCACCCCTTTTATTCATTTTCTACAAGCAACCCAATAGGGCTAAACATCAGGTTATTGAGATTTATTGTTTCCTAGACTTTCAGAGGCCCCACAAACTCAGTTGAAGAATTTTATATACCATGTTAAAGGCAGTGAAGTACTGAGGTACCTGGCACTTAGATTCAGTTTTCTAATCTTTTTTGTTTTCTATTGTTTATTCATGACAATAAAAATATTGTACTGTTAATTCTTTAGGTGCAACTTGAAGCATGTGCACCATCATAGATCTTCAAACAATAGCTGAAAATGAAATGTGGCAGAAAGGTGAGTTCATGGTTAATGAATAGTTACCGTAAGGTCTGCATAGGTCCTGTGATCAACATCATCAAAAAGGACCAGAACACCCTACTCCACAGCTACGCATTTGAGCAACAGGACTTCTTCATAGAACTGTTTGGCTTTGAGCCTTTGACTGAGTTCCTGTTTTCTGCACAGCTTGCAGCTGCTTTGCCAACATCGGGGGATTAACTGGAACTTGCACATTTCAAGAGTCCAAAATAGTATAAAACATTGAAAAAAAATGGTTTACAAAACTTGAGCAAAATAGCAGAAGAGGCAAGAATGTGGCGATTAGGAGCCTCCTGCCAGTGAATAGTAAATTCATAAAAAATAGCAAACAAATTAAAAAAGGAACTGAATTTTTTTTGGCATCATAGATGGTCGAGTGCGCAAGGTGCGTGCAAAAATTCATGGTGAAATGGCATTCGGGGAGCTCTTGGCAAAAAAAAAAACAAATTTCGGCTGCCAAAGAAACTTTGAAAAGGGGCACTGTTGAGACCCGATTTAGTTTAGATTGCTCAGACACTGTCAAACTGCAAAGGCATACTTTACTGCCTTCATTCTCAGACACATTATTGTCTAGATTGCTCTGGCACTGTCAAACTGCAAAGGTATAATCTCACAGGCATCTTTTATAGAAGTACTCATGACATGATGGTGTAGGTTTCTCTGTCAGTTTGCATTGCATCAACATAAAGTGATGTACTGGCTTATGATTTTAGTTTCATTATTAGCAAGAACATAGGATTAATACTGTTTATGTGTGTTTAGAACTTTAGATGTTGGTATCATGTGGTGCTGTGTTGCTACTGATGGTAGGCAATTAATCTTGCACGGGCAGTTTATGAAGCATTCTCCGAGATTTGGCCAGCACAGCTTATCCTTTTTACAGCAGAATGGCTGGCCTAGGACCTGGTGCACGTCCTTGTAACAAGGAGGTCGGACTACGTGGCTTACTTTGATCTTCCTGTTGATCTCCTTGTTGCTTATGCCTTCACATAACATGCATAAAAGAAAGAATTAAAAGACTTATCCTCTCAACATACAAAAGAAAAAGGGTATGTAGCATATATCTGTACACCTAGAATTTTGTTTTCTGGTTAAGAAAACCCAATACAGTCAATAACAAAACGACATAAAAGAAAACAAAGCCAACAATCTATTCCCCAATAAAACGAACTTTCATTTGTTAATTACCATCTGTGTATCCAAGATGGGCAAAACACACCACTGGAATTACAGAAAGTATCACAAATCCTTGGACACTATTCCTCATATACTTGGCCATCATTGCTGAGGTAATGTGGGGTACTCTTGTAAGTGGGACTGACGAGTGTATGACCATCAAATGCTCCATGGTTCATATATATAGGAAAAGCTTGTTGGCATTCACACGGCAGTTATAGAAAATATTAACGTTTGGAGGTAAGGCATGTCTAAACATCCAATTTAAGTTACGCTACTAAAGAATTTTTTTGAACGGTCACCGGGGGGGAGAGGATCCCCACCTGAATGTATTGCTCAAAAAGCTGCCAAAGCCAAGAGTCACCCCTTAACTTTGGCTGATCCAGTTTATAAGGGAAACCGGATCGAAAACCTAAACAAGTTGACCCCGTTTATGAGGGAAACCGAACCGAAAAACCGCACAGGTAACAAGGTTACAGAAGATGAGAAAAAATGCCACTCAAGAGAAGGCTACTAAAGATGGCTGATGCGTTTTTCATTTCTTTCATGAAAACTGATGTCTTATCATAATGTCTAAGTTTAGTGACATTTAATTGATAGCTAAAAACTACAGTTGCTGGGAAAAAAAAGAACAGAAAAGCGACAGCACACCACATAATTTTGGAACACCAGCCAAGGAACCACAGTAGATTACCATGGGGAGTTGGGAGCATAGGTCACAGCTGCTGCATAAACTAGCTCGCTAGAAATGCATCTCTTGTATGAGTAATTAACCTGGACAGAGCAAAATACTATGTACAATTAGCAGATAATGCAAGCACATGGCAAGGTTAACTTGTAATTACCAAGTGACCACCCAAGAAATAGCTACAGATTCCAAGAAGGGTGAAAGAACTCACTGCAGCCAAAAGAGCAGACCCCATGGCAGCTACAGATGGCACAAAATGGACTTTGCTTCTGAACCATTCAGCTATAGCCGGAACACCAAAATTATAGCTTTCTTCCCATGCTCCTTGTCCAGTTGTCTGAATGCATGTAACCACTCGTACTCAGCATATCAATCCCCATATGCTTCAGGTATACAAAATCAGAAGAAAAAAAGAGTCAATCAAAGTGAGGGTTATGAACATAAAGAAAGAAAGAGGGAAATCTCAAAGTTTGATTCATATGGGGAATACAAGTGACAAAAGGGTCAAACAGAGCTACTGGGTTGGAGTAAAGGCAGATAAGGCATCCGAAGGCAGTCAATTTCTATTTCTTTTTTTGAGGAAAACAATTGGCACAGCAGTTGCAGCTGAGGGAAAGAAACGCCTAAAAGTGTGATGAAAGGATTGTCATGGATGCAGACCTGCATTAGAAAATTTACAGAACTCAGCCACAGCAAGCTGGATAGATTCCTTTTTGTTTCACCCACGAAAATAAATTCCTTTTTGTTTCATTGAACATAAATGTTCGACATATTCTTCACTTTTTTCTGCAAGTTTCTCCTCACTTTTCCTGCAGTGGTACGTAAATATACACTATAACCACACTGACTGTCGAATGATAGCAGGTATGAGCACACAAAAATTGCAGGACAGGTCTGCTAATAGATCATGAACGGGTAAAAAAAATACATCAAACTGTACAACAACTCCAGAAACAACATGCGGTGTTTTTCTATTATTATTTCACCTTGCTAGGCTGTTGAGGAGCTTCTCGTATTACATAATCTGGGAGCAGCTTCTATTGTCAGTACAGCCAAGAATACATGCCAGCAATATACTGAACCTCAAGCAAAATCTCCATATGCACCACAGTTTCAGTGTTATGTTCTGGCAATTTAGGTGAAGTCTAACACAAAGAGTATTATTTTTTATCAATTGTCACTGCCCTCAAATGATGAATTAGACCAACAAGCGCATGATCATGAGCACTTCTATGATGTGGTCTTGCTTTTCCAGATTCCAATTATAAAACTGCAGCTTTCTAGTCAAGACCAACATACAAGGCGGGGATCCAAGAAAGAGCAACTCAATCAAAGATTATTTTCTTTGCTGAAAACTAATTTTGTCTCTTCCTCTCTCCTTCCAGCGCGCCTTTATCTTATTAGATAGATAAATAGCAACTTCTAATTCACTTTTTCAGGAACAAGTTCACCTGAATCAAATCACGCTAATGTTCCAGTATAATTGGCTAGTTAAGCAGTAGTTTAATATTATCCAATGAAAGATCTTTTTCCTGTACAGAAGATTCAAGTTTCCCTTTTCCCCTAAGAAACAAGAAGATTCAAATTACTGCAAGCAAAATATTGTATTCTTGTTACCTCACGAGTAGCTAACAACACTGAACCTTCAAATCAGAGTTAAGCATGGCTATGTGCAGTGGTGCATTTGTCAAGCCCACAGTGAACATGCGCGGTCGGATATTTTGCATTTGACCTGATCAAGTCATTCCAACTCTGATCTCTTTCAGTAAGTAGTAACTAGCCAGATAGTCATTGGACAAGCTGTTGTAAAACACACTAAAGTTATCAAAGAAGACAGCCAGAACTACTATATCAAAGCATCATCCTCCCAGTATTAGTTGTGCGTGGAGACGTGGCTAGAAAAGTTCATCCAAGACCATCTGTCTACAAACTGAAAACTATGTAGTTATCATTCAGTAAGTACCATCAACCATTCTCATCAAGCAAAGTAAAGTTCAGAGGTATCAGGGAGATACCCAGAATTTTTAAGTAGGCTTGTCAGCTCATCCAGTACTGCATGTACCACTTCTGCCTCTGTGTGTTCTCGTCCTCTTGTGAAGAATGTATGAACCCCCTTCACCAGCTATATCCTGCTTCCTTCGCAACGCCAGCACAGTCCATCCCCTGTCTCAACTTCTGTGCATCAGCCCACAGTCCTTTAGAGGCATAAATATTTGACATAAGAACAGAGGGGCCACTGTCCATAGGATCCGCCAAGAGTGCCATTTCAGCGGCATACGTCCCGATTTCAACATTACCAAACAGATGGCAGGCACTCAGCAAGCTCCTCCAAACAACCGCAGCTGGTTCAATCGGCATCCTTTCAATAAACTCCTTGGCAGCATGCAGTTTGCCTGCACGACCAAAAAGGTTGACCACAGAAGCATAGTGCTCGGTTCCTGGTTCAACCGTGTATTTTGTGTTCATGGAGTTAAAATACTGTAAGCCTTCATTCACCAGGCCTGCATGAGCACATGCTGACAAGACAGCGACAAATGTCACATAGTTCGGCTCTACTCCAGCCCCTCCCATCATCCCAAAAACACGAAGAGCTTCCTCAGCATGACCGTGCTGCGCATATGTCAAAATCATCGAGTTCCAACAGATGACGTCCTTTCCCGATGTTGACTCAAACAACTGCAGTCCTTCTTCGATGAAGCCACACTTTGCATACATGTCTATGAGAGCATTTGAAACATGGGGGTCACTGTCTGCACCTTCTTTGATGATCTGGGCATGAAACTGCTGTCCATGAGACATGCTTGCCAGAGTACTTGCCACGGCTACCAGTGCAACAAACGTGAACTCATTAGGTGTTAGCCCAGAGATACGAAGCTGGTTAAAGAGCTTCACAGCCTCTTCCCCTCGCTCATTCTGTGCAAGGCCAAAAATCATAGCATTCCAGATTACCATGTCCCTGTTGTGCATCAGGCTGAATACAACTTTCGCATCGTCCACAAGGGAAAACTTTGAATAGACATCGATCAGAGCACTCCCTGCATATAGGTCCAATGAAGTTCCTGATTTGACAATGAGACCATGAATCTGCTTGCTCAGTTCAAGGTCTGACCGAGATGAGGACACCCCAAGCAGCGAAACAAATGTCAGTAGGCTTGGCTTTAGTGAGCAATATCTCATCTTTCTGAATATTTCGACTGCTCCTGTAAGGTCACCCAGCCTTGCATATCCTTCGATCATTGCATTGTAAGAAATCGCATCATCTTCTGCCAAGGCTTCAAATACCGCTCTTGCTTCTGTGAGATGCTCACATTTGGCATACATGTCAATCAGAGCATTCTTGACATACTCATCAGACTCTAGATCAGCCTTTATGGCGTGAGCATGTACCTGCCTTCCTTGCCATATCGCTGCCAAAGAGCCACACGAGTTCAAGATGCTTGTGCAAGCGAAAACATCCGGCTGCCACCCAGCCCGGCTCAGCTGCCAGAACATGGACATTGCTTCAGCATCGAGCGAATTCTGCATGTAGCCAGCGATCATCGTCGTCCAAGACACAAGATTACGGTTCTCCATGGAATCAAACAGCCTGCGAGCCAACGAGAGCCTGGAGCACTTACAGTACAGATCGATGAGCGCATTGACCACCGACGCATCTGACTCCGCCGCGGTGCGGTACGCATAGCCGTGTATCTGCCTGCCGCCCTCTACAAACCCAAGCGCAGAGCAAGCACTGGCAGCGCTCGCCAGCACAAACCTGTCGGGCCGGACGCCGTCCAGCCCCATCTTCCCAAACAGCTCCAAGGCAATCCCAGCCTGCCCAGCCTGAGTGTACCCCGCGATCACCGCGGTCCAGGTGACCGGGTTCCTCGCCGGGAGGGCGTCGAAGACCAGCATCGCCGCGTCGATGCGGCCAGCCTTGGCGTACAGGTTGACCAGCGCGGTCCCGACAAAGACGTTGGCGTCCAGGCCGAGCTTCGCAGCGATGCCATGCACCTGCTCGCCGAAGCGGGCCGCCCTCGACTGCGCACAGGCCCTGAGGGCGCTGGCGAGCAGGAACTCGTTTGGCGGCTCGCCGTCATTGTTGGCGGCGGCACCCCGGAAGGCGGCGAAGAGGGCGAGCGCGTCGTCCTCGCGGCCGTGCTGCGCGTACATGGAGATGGCGGAGCCCCAGGAGACGAGGTTGCGGCCGGGCATACGGTCGAACAGGCGGCGGGCGTCCCCGAGGCGGCCGAGCTTGGAGTACCCGCGGAGTAGGAGGTTGGCGAGGAAGAGGTCCGGGAGGAGGGCCGAGACGACGGCGCGGGCGTGCGCCGCCGGTAGGACGCGGCGGAGGCGGTCGCCGGCGAGGCATGAGAGGAGCAGCTGGGCGAGGCTCCCGCCCATTTGCCGCCGCCGGCTCGGGAGAGGGGGCAGAGGAGTGGTAACTGGAATTGCTGGATGTTGTTGGGCTAATGGGCCTTATCCACTGGGCTAGGTAATTCAGCCTGGCCTCACCAACAAAAATATATCCCTCGCTCAAAAAAAATAGTTGGGACAGTATAACACTTTTTTTTTCTCACAAAAAAACTCCTCTTATTTTTACTAGCAACTACTGTACCCTTTCCCAAAAATATGTATATGTACTAGTACAAATTTACCAAATCCAACCACTCAAGGAGAAATAATAATCCAATTTTTCTGAAGGGAAAAGAACAATAATCCGATTTCTCTCAAGAAAAAAAACTGCAATGGAAGACAGTGTGATAATAATTAATGTAGTAATAAGAAAATGTGCAAGAACTGGAATGTTGAACTGTTTTTATATGAACATCTGGTAAATACTGAAACATTCCAAATAGTTTATAAAATCATTTACAAAGGGGCTGTCGAAACCAGGCGTTTAGTTTCTCTTATTAATCGACAGAGGAAAGAGAGCACCTGGCCTGAGCAGCAAACAGAGAAGAAGAAAAGGAAAATAAAATGACCTGTGAGTTTGGAATAAATACAGAAAATTAGTCAACCTCCTTTAAACATTTTTTTTACAGAGTATCAGTTTTTATCCTCTCTAGGCAGGCAAGGCAGAGGAGGATCTCTTCAGCAGCTCGAGGAGCAGGCTTGTCCTGAAGCCTTGCCTGAGATCTGCTGCTGCTGCTGCTGGGACCAGTAGGCCTGCGCCGCCAGCACGCGGTCGAGCAGCCCCTGCGGCACCGGCTCGCCCCGCCTCTGCTGCGGCGATATGCTCGCCGTGTGCACCAGGGTCTTCCACTTGTCCTGGTTCATCCACAAAATGTTTCACAGTTTAGCACATTTGAAAATCCTCACTGTTCACAATCTATGTTAAACAGAAAGAAATAAAAAGCAATGCAATAGTGGTTACTGAATTACCTTGAGATCGACATAAGTCCTATGATCAGTATTGTCGAACGCGAGCATTTTAACGTCCCTCCACCTGAACAAAGCAGACCAAGCGGGCAACATATGAGAACATGTTTGCAGCAATGACCTTAGTGTCAATAGAGAGAAATCATTCTGGCACGAACCTTCCTGTTCCAAGCTGTTCGACAGCTTCCACTAGCGCCTCCACCTCAGGCAAGGAGAAGGGCCTCCTTATGCGTCTTTGCCCAATAACGGGCCGCTTTGACTTGCAAACAGGCACGATGGCTAGAGCCTCTGAGCTTGGAGAGGCAACCGGAACAATGGCTTGTGAGCTAGCTGATGCTTCGTGAGCAGTCGCTTCAAAACGAGAATGAACAGAACCATGTTCACTCTGAACACGGTTTGGAGAAGCCTGCACACGCTGCTGGCTGTTATAACCGGCCTTGGTCTCAGAGAGAGGCTCTTCACACTTTACCCTGCAAACCATTGGATACCAAAACCATCAATGGTCTTCAGATTTGGTTTATGCTCCAGAGCGTACATAATATCGAAACTGTCAGACGCATATTGACAATTGTCTTCCTAAACCAAAACTACCATATAAAGGCACAAGAAATAACTTCATTATGCCTTACATAGCTAATGGTTTCATGGCATCTGCACCATGAAAATCCATTTCCTCTGGTATTCTGACCCCGGGGGAAGAGTTTTGCCCAGCTTCACATTCCAGTGTGAAGTCTATGTTTTCTAGATTTTCACCGTGGCAAATTCTAGCTTGACGAAGTGTCTTGTTGTCATCTTGAATACTCTTTCCTTGAAGAAGAACACCGACCCGGAGGCCACTTTCAATTATACTAGTAACAACGTCCATTACAGTTCTCTGTAGAGAAAGTGAGGAATATTAATGGGGAACAATTAAAATTGTCATGAGGGGAAAATTTTCACTGTGTAATGAATTTGTTCTGTTGCTTAAATTTAGAAATCTAACCATGACCTCTCGACTCAGCAATTACAGAAAGTAACTCGTGCATTCCTTAATTATGTACAGAACTATGTAGAACAGAGTACAAAACAGAGTTCAGAGAAGAACTGTTGCAGATTTCACCAATCACAGTTCACAATGCAATATCACCAACCAGTTTACTTCTAGAAGCCGGTATAGCATTTACCTTCAATGAACCAACTGTTGCATTTTCAGGGATCTCGATGAACAGTTCCGGGATGGTGAATGACTTGATTCTTAGCTTAACTGGAAAAAGAGAAAATAGATATATGATAAGTTCTCTTGCTGACGAAGCATGTAATGAATCTATTATATCCAAAATATACCATTGTAGTCCTCAGATCCACATAATGGATTTTGACCTTCCACAGAAAATGATGCCCCGCTAGCTGAAATGGCAAGCGGCATTTTCTTTTAGGAAGTATACCAAAATAAGGATTGAGGCTATCAGATGGCATATAGAAGGCAAGTTTCAAATGACTCTGTGCAATGTACCAATCGTATCACCATACGAGGTAAACGTGAATTGGTGATGCAGCATACCTTCAGTTAGAATCCCTTTAGCAGAAGATGGTGTAAAATGGCGGCGCACTGGCTTTTGTCTCTTGAACATTGCTCTTTGTACTCTTTGGCGTGTGGTGGATATCTTTTTTCCACATAAATTTAGCTTGCTACCTAGTTGAACAAAAAAAACAATAGCCCTTATTTAGTCCAATTCCTGCAATATTTAGTTAGTCCCATAATAATGGTGGTAGAAAGATTTAAAAGACATATGCTTCTCTAGTTTATGGAAACTATGGAGCCTGTGGAGAAGCAAAAGGTTAACTTTGTGATGACGATTGCCATACCTTTGTTGGACATCTCTCCACACATCTTATTACGAGCTGCCTTCCTTATCTTGGAGGCAAACATTTTCCTTATCCTGCTATCGCCTGTATACTGTGGCATATAGCTCTTATTATTTCCCGTGGTGCATGGATGAGTGCACCCGGAAGAATTT
The DNA here is from genome assembly GCF_002575655.3 of Aegilops tauschii subsp. strangulata. Taxonomy (NCBI): domain Eukaryota; kingdom Viridiplantae; phylum Streptophyta; class Magnoliopsida; order Poales; family Poaceae; genus Aegilops; species Aegilops tauschii. The sequence continues at coordinate 623,714,031 of NC_053037.3, forward strand.
TCGTCATCATCTCTATCTGCAGCATGCCTCACTTCAGCATGGCATAAGGGGGAGGTGGTGCGGTCCTTGTCATGGATGCACAAAGGCACTCCTGAGCTACTGTCAGAGCTAACCAAAGCAGGAGGTCTGCCATCCAAATCCACAGAGCTAACCAAACTGTACAAGGCTGTGGTGTCACCATCCATAGGTTGCTGCACCTGCACTTGATTAGTAGCCTCTAGCGACCGTGAAGATCCACACTCTGGAATTCCGCCAACACCATGGGCACGGTTACATGATTTTGTACAACTAAACACCGAGTCCCTAACCAACATATCTGGTTTCACGGTTAGTGACTCTAATACTGGGTCAGTACCATTTCGTGTCGACGAGTTTTCTGCCAAGCAGATGTTAGCTTGCCTAGGAGAGGCGCACACACCACCAGAACCCGCTATACAGTTCTCCACGGCCATGCTTTTGAGCGGCGGAACGTCATCACACTGCTCAGCTTTAACTGATTTCCTTTTCCTGGCATAGGTCAAAGCCGCTGCATTGATGCTAGGAGCATTGGATGAATTCTCATGATCCACTAGCAGCGTTCCTGCGACGGTCGCGAGCAAATCAAACGGGGACATCTCGTCTTTCTTTCTCCTGGCCGAGCGTTTCCCCTGAATCACCATCGGTCGTTAAAATACATAATATCCAATGCGCAAATTGCGGGGGGGTCATGGCAGGTAGTACAGGGTATCGAATGTGTATGTACCCGAGCAGAGCTTGGAACGCGTGGCATGGCGGGAACCTGGTGGCCACGAGATCCATAATCCAACCTCTTCCGCACCACCATGTCTTGATCTCACTCCAAAGGACGGCTTTCGCAGGCAGCAAACGGGCACATATATAAGCTTTATCTGCAACAAATATATTGAATTCAGTGAGGATTCCCAACTAATGATTGCTCAAACGGCAAAGCTGGAACTGCTTGGCCCCAAACAGAGCAAGATATTAGCAAGCCTAAAATGGGTGGAAGACATGGTCTTCCATCGAATCCCAGCAAAGAAATAATAATTTGTAAGATGTTTTGTGTATGTATGTATGTATGTATGTATGTATGTATGCCAACAGGGCAGGGCAACCTGAAGCCGGGTGGATTGATGGAGGAGGAGGAGTTGCCATAGCCATAGTAGGGGAAGAAACGGTGGAGATTGATTGGGTTTTATAGGGGAGTGAGATCACCTCCAAGGAGCATCTGAAACGAGTCACCCAAGATCGATGAGCACCTGCCCAGGAATCCTTTTCATCGGTTTCTGCAAACAAATAAACCAAAGACAGAGGAAGCACAAATCTGGCGGTCAGCTCCATGAATTGAAACAAAAAGTATATATATACTACTATTATGCAGTAAAATTCTTTGGCTGGCGCACCAAACAAGGCAGCCAAAATCTGAATCGGCAAGGCAAGTCGTTGTGCAGATCCAGAAATAAAAAATTCATCGGAAGAGCCGAATTCTGAATCGGGAAAACCCCAAAAATCTCAACCGCATCGAACAAGGGGGGGCCACACCTGCAGCTTGAACGCAGTCCCGATTGAGGAGCAATCTTTTGCGACGACTGGGAAGATTCGGAGAGGCGACCAAGGAACATCCAAGAACATGGCGAAATTCAACTCCGGGGAAAAAGTCTGAAATGGGCAAGAACCGATGTGTGTGTCCGCATCGGCACGCAACAACAGGACCGAGCGAATCCGGCGGGGTCAAGAAGCAAGCGCCCGCCGGCCATGGCCGGGAGGGAGGGAGGAAGGGAATCGGGCCCCAAGAAACCAAATCGCGGAGCATAATTCGACCTGACCACCTCGCCGAAACCAAATCCGAGAGCATAATTCGATGGGCTCCGGCCGAATCCGGCGGAAGCCCCGAAGGACGGCGCCTCCCCGGTCCGCGCCGGGCGCCAAAGCGGCAGCGGGCCGACCGGGCAACCGAACCAGGGGAGGATCCGGGAAGAAGAACCCCGCGGGGAGAAGACGACCGGCGAAAAAAGAGAGAGGGAAAACGGCAGAAATCTCGGGCCGGGGTTTCCCCGCTGCTCCAGCCGGATCTCCGGCGGCGCCATGGATGGATGGATGGATGCATCGGGAACGTACCCTTGCGGTTTCCGTCCTGGATCGGCGGAACGAACTGCTTCCTCTGCCCCTCCTCCTCTGCTTCTCTCTCTCTCTGTCGCTTAAACCCTCGGCTATCCTCTCGCTGGTTCCTTCCCCCTTTATACCACCGTCCACACCCACTCCCCAATTCCCCCTCCCCTCCGGTTCTCCGCTCCCCTCACCTCACCCGCCCGCCGGTCCAGCCCGCCCCGCCCGAACCGCTCCCCTGCTTTTCGCTCCGGTTGCACCAAATGTCCAGTTCAGAGTAACAAAAAAGCTCCCATTTTTAACTGCTGCTGCCGGTTCTTGTTCTGGTTAGTGTTACTTTTATGTGTGCGCTCACTTGTTAACTCCTGCTTGACAGTACTACTGCTGTATGTATGTTATGTTCAGTGGACGCAGCAGATCCACCACCATTTGCTTAATTACTCTAGTCTAGTCCGTATGTATGATCCAGATCTGCCCCTCTTATCCTCCTTTTAATTACTTGTAATTTTTTTGATTAGTCTAAGCTCGCTCAGATCAGATCTGACGGCGATGGCGGCGATGACGTGTCGCATGCATGTAGGCTGATGTCATGTGGGGCTGCATGTTTAAAATTAGCAAAATGAAAAGGGAGGACTGTTGCACTGCAGTGCTAATTAGGCCAGGGGTTGGTTGTTTACTGTGTCTGTGTAGCTAACCAGCTATGGTACGCTAGGGCTAACTTGCTGGTGGGTATGCATGTCATGTCTGCTGCACTCACTGGCCGAATGCCAATTTTCCATGCTGCATCATTTGTTCCTTTAGTATGCTGGTTTTTCTTTGTGTCTAACTACGGGCAATTTGCCATCAAACTCTGTTTTTCTTTTGCTTTCATCCTTTTCCTCTCTCTCTCTCTCTCTCTCTCTCTCTCTCTCTCTCTGTGTGTGTAGTATAGAGCAGTACACATTGTGCAATATTTAAGATCAATCCTGTCCATTTTTTGTTTTGCTTGTGAACAGAAAGGTGGGCAGCATTTTCTACCCCCCTGCTTAAAGCTGCCCTGCACATTACGTGGGACAAAAACGCTTTGCTGATCAAATACTATCATACATGTCACCGATGATCAAGATCCAAGATTTGCCAGGGCTATGTCATTAACTAATAGTGCGAGCCAGACAAATCGGTGCTGATTTTGTAATGGGCTAGCACAAAGCTAGCTGTGTTTGCATAAGAAGGTCCAGCATCATTAATCTACACCATTACGTGTCAAAACAGCACTTAGTGATAACAAATGCCCAGCGCAATGTGGGCTTTGGTTTTGACATCAAAAAACTTGTCAGTAGCCAATCACAAAAACCACTGGTTTCTTCTTTTTCTTGTGTGCATTTTCTCGAGCAGCAGCTTTCTTGTGCTCCACTTGAGGAAGTGCACACATCGTCTTGTTGGTGAGGAAGGGTGGCACATCGCTTTCCGAGCAACGAATCTATCTCCCTAATAATGTATAGTTTCTCCATGAGTAAATAGTTATATACAATGTGTGTTCCTGTGGTCAAGTATTTCTTGAATTTTTTTTAGGCATCTTATTGAGCATCACATACTTTGTAGTATTATATATGTCTCTGACTATTTATGCCATAATATGAACCAAGATTTCGCTGCAAAGTGGGAAATAAACTAGAGCAATCTAGTTCTTTGCCAAATCTTTTCTTTTACCCTCCGAAAGAAACTTTCTTTTTTCATATTTTGGACAGGGAACGGGTGTGCTGAAATTTCATTTTTCTTACCCGCAAAAAAAAAGAAATTTATTTTTTCTTAATTAATGAAATTGGTTCTAACAAGCATACATGGGAATTAAATTTTGTGTCTACCGACATATAATAAATTTTGGTTTGAACTACATTTAGCATCACTATTAAATATGGCAAATGGGGATAAGATGATGGGGATGGAGATGCTTTCCCACGGATTATGATGGCCGGTGAGAGGATCGGAGGTGGATGGATGGATGGAGTAGCTATGCCATGGTAGGGGAGGCTATCCCTGTTGAGATAAGGATTTATTTGTTTGTGGATTAGACCATCTCTATGTGCCACGTAATCTGCCAGAGACACTGCCGTGTGGGCCCACGCATGCACCAAGGTCCCCAAGGATCTATTTTACTACTACTATATATGTGTGTATTGTATACAAGAGGGGTAGTTGGTTAGGGCCGTAGTGTGTAGATCTAGCTAGCTATACGGCTGGAATTAATTTTTCTAGGATGCAATCAGTGAGCCAACGTATAATATAACGTTATCTTAAATTTCTAGTACTTTGCAAGCTGGATCATTGACTTCATGCCATGCTAATCAACATCTCACATCCATATAGTCTACTCTAGTGTAGTAATAGTAGAATGTACTATGTGTGGTTGTCTATGACTGACTTGAGTGTCGTCCATACGCGTCCCATTGGTACGACATTTCCTAGTTGAATTCATGGAGGTTGGAAAAATGTTGGTACCAAAATAAACGCGGACGAGGATCACTTGTAACCATTACGCTATGGTATATTCATTTACTAGCCTTTTTAATTGTTTCATTTATTTATGTGATGTCCTCATACTTTGAGTTTTAAACTTGGCCATCTATTCTCGAAACAGGCTTTCACCCAGCTTTTATAAATAAAGCCCAAATGGCCAAACAGATACAAGGTGATGAGGAAATCCTCTTATGAAGCATGTCAAAATACCCCTAAAAAATGAAGCATGTCAAAATAAAATCAGCATTCTAGAGAATAGCAAAAACGCCACTCACTCAAACTCGAGCAACAGTACATGAGTAGCCACACCCAACAAGAAGAACCCGAGACCACTGACCAGGAATGAAACATCACCTCCTTGGGAAGTCGCCGGAGAGGGTCACCTGCCCTCTCGCTCTAGTCACGGAGCCCTGATCCTGCCAGCTGATGGTGAAGATCGAGGACAATGACTATGAAGTTGTCAGCAATATAGGGGTCGGGCCCCAGCTGAGACGGGCCATCATCGTAGATGACGGCACTGAGTGGCGCCACCCAGAGGCTCAATGTATGAGACAACCCCCGGGACCAAGGACCCCGAAGACATCCCTCACAGGAGACGACGTGGTTGGCCAACTCTCGGCAGATTCGTACAATGATGACGATCACGTCGCGGCCGCTCGAGCTCATTCCATCCAGACAAGCATGATTTGGTCTTGATGGGAGGTAAAAGGGGTGGTCCGGTTGTGCTTAATATATGGCCAAGTACGGTAAGAATGGTCGAAGTCGGCTGACATCGGTGGACATGGCATATGGACAGGGTGAAGTGATGTGATGCCTAGAAGATGGTCATCTTCGACAACCCATCACGAAAGGGGAGAACTAAGTCGACCCTGGTGGATGTTTTTTTTTAAACTACATATATATGAGAGGAGAGACCACTTGTAAAAGGCTGGCAGACATTAGATCAAAGGGAGCAACCCATTCTCGCGACCCTGCTGGGGCAAGGTAGGCGTCCGCACGCATGCAGGAGCGGGATGGCCGCCCCTTCCATGTCTCATGGCCCGCAGGCCTCCCAACATGGCCGACATAAGGAGAAAACCCGACCAGAACCGCCAAAACAAGGAATAAACAACACTACCCCGGATACTCGAACCCCACAACAGAGAGAGTGCTCGTGGTCGCAGAAGCGGCACGTCGGCTGGCCCTGCCGGCGAGGATGGCTAGGGTTTTCCGATGTCTCCCGAGGAGGGTGACGCCGGGATTTTTTTCGAATAGTTTTTTCAATTGGTCATCTATTACATCAATAGTATGTACATAGTGTCATATACTTTCCCCGTCTCAAAATAAGTGTCGTTGATTTAGTACAACTTTAGTAAGTGTCGTTGATTTAGTACAACTTTAGTACAAAGTTGTACAAATCAACGGCACTTATTTTGGGACTCCATTATAAAATGAGCATTCCTGGTTACTTCTTTCGAGCAGAAATTCGACGGTATAAATTCCTTTTGCATATAAGTAGGGTTTTATTGGTCAGATTAATGATTAAACTTAAGAGTGTGGCTAGGTCTCAGTTGATTGGGATTTAACTAAGGCTAAATCAAGTGACATAACATGTAAGAAAGAAAAAAGAAAAACAAAAAAAAATTGCACGGATCTCAACGTAAAATCCCATGAATATAGAATCGACTGAGACTTGGTTAAATCTTAGTCGACTGAGATTTAGCAATTCTGTAAACTTAAACCTCGAACTGAACACGAATTGACACGGTTTTGAGATCGAACTAAACAGCTAGCTAGCTACACCCTGTGAGATCAATTCAAGAAAACTACATTATTGTGTTCTAGTAACTAGAGTGAGAAGAGAAATTTGTAGCTAGCTAGGCAGTGGTTGGTTCTCCAGCAGATAGGTAGATGCATGGAGACTTTGGGCAGATACGAAGGTGCATAGACGTTTGGTGGGGGGACAACCACACAACTTTTCTAAGGAAAAATGATGACGCTGATGGTGATGATCCACTAAGTTTAATTTTTTTGCTTGTGGCGACACCTTCGATCCCATCTCGCACTGCTGGCGTCTTAATTTCTTAGTTTTTTTTTGTCTACCTTCTACTAGCACATATAGCTGCACCATTGTATTTTGTTGCTGGTAATCCATTCCTACTTAGCGTATTGTTCTTTCTTCATCTGAAAGGAAAAGGCGATCTCGCTCGGGGGCATCACCAGGGAGTTCCTCCGTTGACGACCTCCGGCGGCTTCTCCCGTTGACGACCTCGGTCATCGGTGATGAGGGGTTCGCCGGATCCACACGTGTGGATAATTTTAGGCCAGGGCAGCTTAGTTTTTAGGTTGTTCATCGTCACTGGATAAAGTTTCTTTAGATCCTATTTTGATGAGGCGATCGGTCCAACAGTTAGGGATGAATTTAAACTCCAGTCTGTTCAAGCAAGGATGGTGCGGCGGCGGCGGCAACCTCATGGTGGATCTGTGTCCTCGTGCTCCGCCGTTGCAACAGTGTTTGCTCTAGCGCCCGTGCGGAGCTTGGGAGGTAGTCCAGGAGCGGATGCAAATTGTGGTCTGCATTGGTGGCAACTAGAAGATGGTGGATCGTGTGCTGAGTTCGTGGTTGGATGGCAGGTATGATTTCCTCGTTCGATATCTTAGTCATGTAGGGGTATCAAATCTGGAGTTCGATGGCGTCTTCGAATTGTTGTTACTCAAATTGTTATTTGTTGCTAGCAACCTCGTTTGCGCATTTTGATGGTAGAGAAAGGTTTGTTCTTTACAACTACTCCGAATACCTTACAAAACGATCTTATATTATGGGACAGTGGGGTAGGTTATATAGGAATGAAATTTGTTAAAAGTTTTGGTAAAATGAATCACCGCTTGCACTTTTCTATGAAGCGTGGTCGACCATCAACCTCCGAGAGGGTGAAGAGCAGTCGAGACCATCGACGACGGCTGGGTACAGAGACTATATATAGTCTATAGAGCAGACCCCTACCAACTGGTTACCGTAACAAGGTGGTGTGTCGGTGACGTCATGATGGCTGGAGCGAGAAAGAAGACATCACCGAAGCTGTTTAGGCGAGCTCGGAGGGTTCAACAGAGCCGGAATGATGGGTTGGAGCGACAACACAAAGAGGACGAGACACACTCACTGAATCGGCTTGAGTTAAGAATTATACAACACACAAACTTTTTCAAGAGGCAAATTATCTGACAGACGGGCATGGTATTTCTGTTTCAATCAAATCAGTTAAGGGAAGTTTTTAATTGTGATTTCAGCTTTCTTGAGGGAAAAATGGTGATTTCAGTTAGAAGTAGAACGTGCGAGAGAAGGATCTTGTTGGATAACAAAACGGAGTCCTGGAATACGCCAACGGCCTGCTAAGGCGGAAGCCAAAAGGAGTCCGTCGGCGACCTGACCGAGCAAAGCTCCGTCTTTTCTCTCTCCCACGCCCACCAGCGATCCCATCTCACCGCCGATCCCATCTCGCCGCCGCCCGCGTGGAGAACCGCCGCCGCGGCGGAGCCGGAGGCATGAGGAAGTCCAAGGCGGCGGCGGCGGCGGCCGCGAAGCAGCCGCACCACGCGGCGCAGAACGGCCACGCCCTCCCGTCCCGGCTCGCCCGGTACCTCGACCCCGACGCGTCCTTGGACAAGGTATGTACGCCACCGCCGCCGCCGGCGTGTCCCCGAGCGACTCCGTGGGGGTTCTGATTGGTTCGGTGCTTGGGTTTTGGTTTGCAGGACCAGCTGCTGGACGCGGTGCACTGGATCCGGCAGGCGGTGGGGCTCGCCTGCGGCCTGCTCTGGGGCGCCGTCCCCCTCGTCGGCGCCTTCTGGATCGCCCTGTCAGTCCCTCCCTCCCTCCTTCCTCAAAGCCCCCATCTTGGTCTCTCTCTTTTCCTTCAGACATAGGCATAGATTCAGGTTCACTGTTAACTGAATTCAAGAGCTAATCTCACACTGAATTCAGGATCTCTCTCCCATCGTGTGATATACTTCTAGTAAGTCACGCGTGCATTGTGTGGTTAACTGCATAATTTCAGAAGGCTGATTTGTTCCGCCGTTCATTGATCGCTATGATTGGCCAGAGGAGGTGCAGCGAGTGTTAGATTCGCTGCGAATTGGAGGTTCCGTCGCATCGTCTTTGAGTGCTGGTCACCAGCTCGGCAACCAGAATCGCGATGGTTTTCGCTTTGTCTGGTATTAGATGTGACATGAGCTGTTCAATCAGCTCTTAGTTTGGAGTGGCCATCCGTCAGCAAACCAACACAATTGCCGCATACTTAGTGGTTTATGAACTCCTCTTAGTTTCTGTGTGTTCATTAGTTGAATAAATTGGCAAAGGGCTGCTGATGTATGGTTGGCCAGTTTTGTTTGTCTTGCTAGAGTTCCCTGGAAATATTAGCATTCTCAAACCAAATGAGGTGCCCTTTATTCCGTCCATGAGAGTATATATTGCATTGTGAGTGATGAATTTCCTGATTGCTGATCTTTGCTGAACAGCTGAGCACGTATGCAAACACTTAAAACCATGGCTCAGCCTTTCTCATGTCCAACAATATGCGTCTTTGCTTACATCACATAGCGTAGTGGATTATGATTGTATTTCTGGTAACAGAATTTCAGGATTATCATAAGTTCATAACATAGATGGTCTATTGCAAGTTGGCTGGAGAATTTTGTAACATGGTGCCATTTTCAAGATGTGCATACTGTCTTAGGATAGCTTTAGCACCCTTTCGATAACTGAAGACTGATCTCTTCAGACAATTTGACCATGTGGCATATTTTCTTTTGCTATGTTGCAGATTTTTTTACTATTTCCACCGTGATAGTTCATTTGTACCGTTAGCAAACAAACACAATTGCCGCACAGTTGGATATTAACTGCTCTGAGTTTCTATGTGTTCACTAGTGAATAAATTGGCAAAGGGCTGCTAATGTATGATTGGCCGGTTCTGTTCACCTTGCTAGAGTTCCTTGGAAAATTTAACACTCTCAAACAAAATGCAAACTTTGACATTTAGATATGAGTTGTACTTTTTCTTCATTCCATGAGAGTGTATTTATCTGCTCCCTTCAGCAGGGGATAAATTCTGGTGCAAATTTGTGTTGTGAGCGGTGACATTGCCTGATTGCTGATTTTTTTTTCTGAACTCCTGAGCATTTTCTATATCCAGACACTTCAAAATCATGGCTTGACATTCCCCATGGCCATTGATATGCCCGTTTGCTTATAGCACATGCCATACTGGATTAGGATTGTATTTTAGTATCAGCAATTCAGGATTATCATAACTTCTACTCCCTCCGTCCGAAAAAGCTTGTCCTTCAAATGGATGTATCTAGCATCAAGTTAGTGCTAGATACATCCATTTGAGGGACAAGCTTGGGACAAGTTTTTTCGGACGGAGGGAGTATTTTTTTTGTTACAAGTTAGCCAGGGAATTTAGTAACAGGGTCATTTTCAGAAATCTGCATGCCGTCTTAGGATAACTTTAGCACCCTTTCGATAAGTGCAGAATGATTTACCTCTTCTCAGCATAACTGACCACGTGGCATATTTTGTTTTTCTCTGTTGCAGATTCTTTACTATTTCCACCGTGATAGTTCATTTGTACTATGCACACTTGCTGAAGATTGATGAGGAAGACTTTGGAGGCCACGCCGCCCTACTTCAGGAGGGGCTCTTTGCTTCATTCACCCTTTTCCTGGTAAGCTATCGTCCATAATCATGTCTCTTCCAGACATCCATCACCGCCTCCTAGTTGCACCAACGTCGAACTCATTTCTACCACACATGCACATGTCTTCTGTTGACATGTTTTCAGTTTGCCTCCAAACTAGCAAGTGCTACAGGCACATAAACTAGCACTATCACGACATCATGTGATTCTGCTTTTTCAGTAGGAGCTGTCAAACAAACAATACAAGCTTGCAACATTAAATCAACTCCTTAATTCTTGCGTCTTTGTATTTGCGCATTGAATAAATTGGGTGCCATGGATTACTAACAGATTCTTCTCTCTCGGTTGCAGCTTTCGTGGACTCTAGTATACAGCTTGGCTCACTTCTGAGAAGCCCGTCTGCAGAAACATGGCGTCGGATTTTTGTTGTTAATTTTCATTCACCATCTTGTAAAATTAGTTATCAAGGATGTAATGGCATGGTCATATAGAACAACGTCGTCGTCGAGCTATAACTGTAATGTGGATAGAATCCCTTTAAACTTTAGTGAGGAAAATAGATTGCCTGGTCTACCCAGTCATGCTAAAAAATACTTACAATCTATCTATCATTGTTCCATGCAGGGGTGCAAAATTGGCCACTACTGCGCGCCGGTCGGCCGGCCCAAATTTGGGCAAAACAGTAGGATCAAACAAACCCAGAGCCACATGATTCTCTCCTTCCCCCTGAAGCTCCGGCGGCCGGTTCCCAGCAGAGTCTCATCGACTGCATCATTTTTTGTCGCCGATTCGAGCACACCACATGGCCAGTTGCAGCATCACCATGTGCTAGTTCTAGAGCGGGTGCACACCGGGGTTGCCACTTGCCAGCATTTGCCCGCGCCGGTTCCAGCACCCCCACGTGCCGGTTGTAGCACCGCAACGTCGCAGTCGTAGCAGCGCGCCTCACCATGGTTGTAGCACATCCCACGCCGGCGACGATGCCTTGGTTGTAGCAACATCGAGGGCTCGCCGCCAAGACAGAGAGGAGATTGGCGGTGGGCATTGCCATGAGACCGATGACCAGCGACGCGTCCTTGTACCAGCCTCATGGTGGTTTTGTTGCCAGGGGAGGAAAGTGTGGAAGAAAAAGCTCGCGGGGTGAAGGAGAGGTTGGGGATGCGAAAGGTAGAAGAAAGAGTAGAGACAGTGACGTCCTGGAGATAAAATTTGTGCGGCCCAAAACCGGTTGGTGCAAAGAGATAGGGGAAAGGGAGAGGCAGCGCATGGGCCAGGCCACGTGGCCGTTGAACTCGCCTTTGCGATCCTGTTTCCCAAGAATAGTATCATGTGGTTTAGGAGATGACATATATAGTTCGTAGAACAAGTCACTACTGCCTCCGTCCCAAAATGTAAATCATGTCAAAAATGGTACTAGTGTCAAAAATGATATTACGTTTTGGAAACGGAGGGAGTATTTGATAAAAGCACCGGAACTCAAACTACACATATACAAATCGTTGGAAGTGAGGTGGCATGTATCATAAAGGAAAACTCCGAAAGTATTGCTTGGATGTTATGCATGAAAACACGAGGAAAACATCAGAGAACCCTCGTGTTTAGTTTCCTCCTAAATCCGTGTAGATTTGAATCCATAGGAATTTCAAGAGAATCTGAAATAGCAATTCTTGTGTTCCAAAGTTTATCAAATGATTTTTTTTCCTAAAGAAAACATATCCTCTAAAATTCCTATGTTTCTCCAGCCCGAAGTTACTGATTGTTTTTCTTTTTTGAGATACCTACCCGCTTATTCCAAGTGGTACTCCAGGCCTAAGTTTTTTTTTTGCAGGGGAGGCCTAAGTTAATTTGCTTGTGCCTGAGTAATTGGTTCTTGTATTCCAACTTCAAGGTTGTCAACGTTAAGTTTGCATTGGCATGTAGATTCCCGGTCATTATGGTTCCTGTGATTTAGAGAATGGGATTGATGTTTTTTCATCTATGTATAGATCATAGATGAACTTTTAGTCGTAGTTCCAACACTGCGCATCCATGGCTTCTGATAGGATAGATGGGTTTTCCAAATATATAATTGCATACATCTTGCATATTGGATTGGTTTCTGGAGGTCCAGGGGGCGCTTAAGTTGATGTGTATTCAGGATTAACTGGTCAATCGAAGAAAAATACCTGGACCCATAATTAATTACTACAACTATAGATTAAGTTTCTAAGTTCCCTTGCATGTTACAGATGGTTCTCTGGGGATGTTTGACATACATTTTCTGAATTAGAAGTGTCGTATATATTTTGGTTAAATGCCGTTGCAACGCACGAGCACTTAGCTAGCAACATTTAGCATACTTTTTTTAAATATATGTTTGTATGTTCACTTTTGTAGGTCTGAGATAAAACTGATGCATTCGAATAAAACGGTATGCTTTCGAAATGTCGATTGACAAAGTCACTGACGTAACTATGATGGAATGGATTCAAAACACATCGAGTTTTACACATTGAGATGCATACAAATAATTGTTCTTCCTTGTATATATGCTGTACATGATAATAAAAAAGGTGTATTTCTCTCTCTATATATATTTTGCACATGATAATACAAAAGATGTATTTCTATATATGTTTATTTTTGCAGAGTATGAGAGAGATGGAGATATGGATTATATCGACATTCAAAAAGAATCCATCGACAAGGGTCCCGAGGCAATGTCGTCGGAAGGGGCTGAAAATTTCCTGAGCTTTATACAACAATATGGGTACATATATGCAATTAGAAAAAAGACTAAAAGGCCCGTAGCAATGCACAGGCGTTCTACTAATCATCTTTAGTGTCTTTAGCTTGTTTCATATTAAATGCCTTTGTCCTTGCTTGTTTGCTTGCTTGTGGATTGTTTGTGGGCTTGCGAGCACATTCAAAGTATTCACCTAGCTTATCATGCAAGATGCAGGAGAAGTCGTAGTTGTGGACGTCGAGGGTGCCATCTAGGAAGTGTCCTAGCAGTCCCCCGTTGGATTGGAGTCGCTTCACTGTCACATCGTTCCACTGTATTAGTCCTCCTACGTTAGTAGTATTCCGCAACATGAGGTACCTATCTGGTATATGTTTCTTAGCCAGTTAGCACACCATACAACATGAGGTACCTATGAACCTCTGAATATTACCATTGAGTTATTTGGTACTTACAGTAGTCTGAGGATTGATGTCGGCAAGCTTGAGGGCATGCAATATTGCATCTATATTCGGTTTGCACAGGATTGGTGACCTTGGCAGCTCAACCCCAGGCTCTGGATGAGCCAGGTGCTTCATTATATCGAAGATCTCAACTTTTTCAGATGGCACAGGGTAGGCGATGTCGGGTTCAGTGTCTCAAAGCACAAAACCCCCTCAAAGCAGTCCTCAATCCCAAGCCTCTTTTGTGCCCTCGAAGCATGGAGGTTATCACCATTCGTGAACACCTAGCAGCACAGCACAATTACATGGTCATGCTTGCATCCTAACACTTGGTTTCTGATGAAAAGTTTCGGGCTTGCACGACGCATACGAGTTTGCAGATAGGTAAGCCGAGGAGGATGTTCCTGAGCACCCAGTCAGGCTTCTTTTCTAAGGCCAACCGTCCATGAACAAAGCCGCAAAACAAATGAAACAGTAAAGAATCTCGCATTCCATTCTTTTTTGCCCAAATTATGGCCAAAACAAACACTGAAACAACAAGTTTGGCGAGAAACCGACAGGCAGGTAGTACCCGTGGAAATCATCGTAGTCGAACTTGTTGGGGAACGTAGTAATTTCAAAAAAATTCCTACGCACACACAGGATCATGGTGATGCATAGCAATGAGATGGGAGAGTGTGTCCACGTACCCTCGTAGACCGAAAGCGGAAGCGTTAGCACAACGCGGTTGATGTAGTCGTACGTCTTCACGATCCGATCGATCAAGTACCGAACGCACAGCACCTCCGAGTTCTGCACACGTTCAACTCGATGACGTCCCTCGAACTCCGATCCAGCCGAGCTTTGAGGGAGAGTTCCGTCAGCACGACGACATGGTGACGATGATGATGTTCTACCGACGGAGGGCTTCGCCTAAGCACCGCTACGATATTATCGAGATGGACTATGGTAGAGAGGGGCACCGCACACGGCTAAAAGATCCAAGAGATCAATTGTTGTGTCTATGGGGTGCCCCTCTCCTCCGTATATAAAGGGGGGAGGAGAGGGCCGGCCAAGGGGAGGAGGCGCGCCCAAGGGGGGAGTCCTAAGTAGGACTCCTCCTTTTCCTATTTGGAGAGGGAGAGGGAAGGAAGAGGAAGGAGGAAGGAAGGAAAGGGGGGGGGGGCGGCCCCCCTCCCAATTCGGATTGGGCTTGGGGGGGGGGGGGGCGCCCCCTCCCTTGCTACTTTTCCCTCCTTTCCACTAAAGCCCATTAAGGCCCATATACCTCCCGGGGGGTTCCGATAACCTCCCGGTGCTCCGGTATTATCCCGATCTCACCCGAAACCATTCCGGTATCCAAATATAGTCGTCCAATATATCGATCTTTACGTCTCGACCATTTCGAGACTCCTCGTCATGTCCGTGATCACATCCGGGACTCCGAACTACCTTCGGTACAACAAAACACATAAACTCATAATATAACCGTCATCGAACGTTAAGCGTGCGGACCCTACGGGTTCGAGAACTATGTAGACATGACCGAGACACGTCTCCGGTCAATAACCAATAGCGGAAACTGGATGCTCATATTGGCTCCCACATATTCTACGAAGATCTTTATCGGTCAAACCGCATAACAACATACGTTGTTCCCTTGTCATCGGTATGTTACTTGTCCGAGATTTGATCGTCGGTATCTCAATACCTAGTTCAATCTCGTTACCGGAAAGTCTCTTTACTCGTTCCGTAATACATCATCCCGCAACTAACTCATTAGTTGCATTGCTTGCAAGGCTTAAGTGATGTGCATTACTGAGTGGGCCCAAAGATACCTCTCCGACAATCGGAGTGACAAATCCTAATCTCGAAATACGCCAACCCAACAAGTACCTTCAGAGACACCTGTAGAGCACCTTTATAATCACCCAGTTACGTTGTGACGTTTGGTAGCACACAAAGTGTTCCTCCGGTAAACGGGAGTTGCATAATCTCATAGTCATAGGAACATGTATACGTCATGAAGAAAGCAATAGCAACATACTAAACGATCAAGTGCTAAGCTAACGGAATGGGTCAAGTCAATCACATCATTCTCCTAATGATGTGATCCCGTTAATCAAATGACAACTCTTTGTCTATGGCTAGGAAACAGAACCATCTTTGATCAACGAGCTAGTCAAGTAGAGGCATACTAGTGACACTCTGTTTGTCTATGTATTCACACATGTATCATGTTTCCGGTTAATACAATTCTAGCATGAATAATAAACATTTATCATGATATAAGGAAATAAATAATAACTTTATTATTGCCTCTAGGGCATATTTCCTTCAGTCTCCCACTTGCACTAGAGTCAATAATCTAGATTACACAATAATGATTCTAACACCCATGGAGTCTTGGTGCTGATCATGTTTTGCTCGTGGAAGAGGCTTAGTCAACGGGTCTGCAACATTCAGATCCGTATGTATTTTGCAAATCTCTATGTCTCCCACTTGGACTTGGTCCCGGATGGAATTGAAGCGCCTCTTGATGTGCTTGGTCCTCTTGTGAAATCTGGATTCCTTTGCCAAGGCAATTGCACCAGTATTGCCACAGAAGATTTTCATTGGACCCGATGCACTATGACACCTAGATCGGATATGAACTCCTTCATCCAGACTCCTTCATTTGCTGCTTCCGAAGCAGCAATGTATTCCGCTTCACACGTAGATCCCGCCACGACGCTTTGTTTAGAACTGCACCAACTGACAGCTCCACCGTTCAATATAAACACGTATCCGGTTTGCGATTTAGAATCGTCCGGATCAGTGTCAAAGCTTGCATCAACGTAACCATTTACGATGAGCTCTTTGTCACCTCCATAAACGAGAAACATATCCTTAGTCATTTTCAGGTATTTCAGGATGTTCTTGACCGCTGTCCAGTGATCCACTCCTGGATTACTTTGGTACCTTCCTGCTAAACTAATAGCAAGGCACACATCAGGTCTGGTACACAGCATTGCATACATGATAGAGCCTATGGCTGAAGCATAGGGAACATCTTTCATTTTCTCTCTATCTTCTGCAGTGGTCGGGCATTGAGTCTTACTCAACTTCACACCTTGTAACACAGGCAAGAACCCTTTCTTTGCTTGATCCATTTTGAACTTCTTCAAAACTTTGTCAAGGTATGTGCTTTGTGAAAGTCCAATTAAGCGTCTTGATCTATCTCTATAGATCTTGATGCCCAATATGTAAGCAGCTTCACCGAGGTCCTTCATTGAAAAACTCTTATTCAAATATCCTTTTATGCTATCCAGAAATTCTATATCATTTCCAATCAACAATATGTCCATATAATACCAGAAATGCTACAGAGCTCCCACTCACTTTCTTGTATATACAGGCTTCTCCAAAAGTCTGTATAAAACCATATGCTTTGATCACACTATCAAAACGTTTATTCCAACTCCGAGAGGCTTGCACCAGTCCATAAATGGATCGCTGGAGCTTGCACACTTTGTTAGCTCCCTTTGGATCGACAAAACCTTCCGGTTGCATCATATACAATTCTTCTTCCAGAAATCCATTCAGGAATGCAGTGTTGACATCCATTTGCCAAATTTCATAATCATAAAATGCGGCAATTGCTAACATGATTCGGACAGACTTAAGCATCGCTACGGGTGAGAAGGTCTCATCGTAGTCAATCCCTTGAACTTGTCGAAAACCTTCTGCAACAAGTCGAGCTTTATAGACAGTAACATTACCGTCAGCGTCAGTCTTCTTCTTGAAGATCCATTTATTCTCGATGGCTTGACGATCATCGGGCAAGTCAACCAAAGTCCATACTTTGTTCTCATACATGGATCCCATCTCGGATTTCATGGCCTCAAGCCATTTTGCGGAATCTGGGCTCACCATCGCTTCTTCATAGTTCGTAGGTTCGTCATGGTCTAGTAACATAACCTCCAGAACAGGATTACCGTACCACTCTGGTGCGGATCTTACTCTGGTTGACCTACGAGGTTCAGTAACAACTTAATCTGAAGTTTCATGATCATCATCATTAACTTCCTCACTAATTGGTGTAGACGTCACAGGAACCGGTTTCTGTGATGAACTATTTTCCAATAAGGGAGCAGGTACTGTTACCTCATCAAGTTCTACTTTCCTCCCACTCACTTCTTTCGAGAGAAACTCCTTCTCTAGAAAGGATCCAAATTTAGCAACAAAAGTCTTGCCTTCAGATCTGTGATAGAAGGTGTACCCAACAGTTTCCTTTGGGTATCCTATGAAGACACATTTCTCCGATTTGGGTTCGAGCTTATCAGGTTGAAGCTTTTTCACATAAGCATCGCAGCCCAAACTTGAAGAAACAACAACTTTGGTTTCTTGCCAAACCACAGTTCATAAGGCGTCGTCTCAACGGATTTTGATGGTGCCCTATTTAACGTGAATGCAGCCGTCTCTAAAGCATAACCCCAAAACGATAGCGGTAAATCAGTAAGAGACATCATAGATCGCACCATATCTAGTAAAGTACGATTACGACATTCGGACACACCATTACGCTGTGGTGTTCCGGGTGGCGTGAGTTGCGAAACTATTCCGCATTGTTTGAAATGTAGACCAAACTCGTAACTCAAATATTCTCCTCCACGATCAGATCGTAGAAACTTTATTTTCTCGTTACGATGATTTTCCACTTCACTCTGAAATTCTTTGAACTTTTCAAATGTTTCAGACTTATGTTTCATTAAGTAGATATACCTATATCTGCTTAAATCATCTGTGAAGGTGAGAAAATAACGATACCCTCCGCGAGCCTCAACATTCATTGGACCACATACATCTGTATGTATGATTTCCAACAAATCTGTTGCTCGCTCCATAGTTCCGGAGAACGGCGTTTTAGTCATCTTGCCCATGAGGCACGGTTTGCAAGTACCAAGTGATTCATAATCAAGTGGCTCCAAAAGTCCATCAGTATGGAGTTTTTTCATGCGCTTTACACCGATATGACCTAAACAGCAGTGCCACAAATAAGTTGCACTATCATTATCAACTCTGCATCTTTTGGCCTCAATATTATGAATATGTGTATCACTACTATCGAGATTTAATATAAATAGACCACTCCTCAAGGGTGCATGACCATAAAAGATATTACTCATATAAATAGAACAACCATTATTCTCTGATTTAAATGAATAACCGTCTCGCATCAAACAAGATCCAGATATAATGTTCATGCTTAACGCTGGCACCAAATAACAATTATTTAGGTCTAAAACTAATCCCGAAGGTAGATGTAGAGGTAGCGTGCCGACCGTGATCACGAACCATTTCCCACGCGCATCGTCACCTCGTCCTTAGCTAATCTTCGCTTAATCCGTAGTCCCTGTTTCGAGTTGCAAATATTAGCAATAGAACCAGTATCAAATACCCAGGTGCTACTGCGAGCATTAGTAAGGTATACATCAATAACATGTATATCACATATACCTTTGTTCACCTTGCCATCCTTCTTATCCGCCAAATACTTGGGGCAGTCCGCTTCTAGTGACCAGTCTGCTTGCAGTAGAAGCACTGAGTCTCAGGCTTAGGTCCAGACTTGGGCTTCTTCTCTTGAGCATCAACTTGTTTGCTGTTCTTCTTGAAGTTCCCCTTCTTCTTCCCTTTGCCCTTTTTCTTGAAACTGGTGGTCTTATTGACCATCAACACTTGATGCTCCTTCTTGATTTCTACCTCCGCAGTTTTTAGCATTGTGAAGAGCTCGGAAATTGTCTTATCCATCCCTTGCATGTTATAGTTCATCACGAAGCTCTTGTAGCTTGGTGGCAGTGATTGAAGAATTCTGTCAATGACGCTATCATCCGGAAGATTAACTCCCAGTTGAATCAAGTGATTGTTATACCCAGACATTCTGAGTATATGCTCACTGACAGAACTATTCTCCTCCATCTTGCAGCTGTAGAACTTATTGGAGACTTCATATCTCTCAATCCGGGCATTTGCTTGAAATATTAACTTCAACTCCTGGAACATCTCATATGCTCCATGACATTCAAAACGTCGTTGAAGTCCCGGTTCTAAGCCATAAAGCATGGCACACTGAACTATCGAGTAGTCATCAGCTTTGCTCTGCCAGGCGTTCATAACATCTGGTGTTGCTCCTGCAGCAGGTTTGGCACCTAACGGTGCTTCCAGGACGTAATTCTTCTGTGCAGCAATGAGGATAATCCTCAATTTACGGACCCAGTCCGTGTAATTGCTACCATCATCTTTCAACTTTGCTTTCTCAAGGAACGCATTAAAATTCAACGGAACAACAACACGAGCCATCTATCTACAACAAACATAGACATGCAAAATACTATCAGGTACTAAGTTCATGATAAATTTAAGTTCAGTTAATCATATTACTTAAGAACTCCCACTTAGATAGACATCCCTCTAATCATCTAAGTGATCACGTGATCCAAATCAACTAAACCATGTCCGATCATCACGTGAGATGGAGTAGTTTCAATGGTGAACATCACTATGTTGATCATATCTACTATATGATTCACGCTCGACCTTTCGGTCTCAGTGTTCCGAGGCCATATCTGCATATGCTAGGCTCGTCAAGTTTAACCTGAGTATTCCGCGTGTGCAACTGTTTTGCACCCGTTGTATTTGAACGTAGAGCCTATCACACCCGATCATCACGTGGTATCTCAGCACGAAGAACTTTCGCAACGGTGCATACTCAGGGAGAACACTTTTATCTTGAAATTTAGTGAGAGATCATCTTATAATGCTACCGTCAATCAAACCAAGATAAGATGCATAAAAGATAAACATCACATGCAATCAATATAAGTGATATGATATGGCCATCATCATCTTGTGCTTGTGATCTCCATCTCCGAAGCACCGTCATGATGACCATCGTCATCGGCGCGACACATTGATCTCCATCGTAGCATCGTTGTCGTCTCGCCAACTTATGCTTCTACGACTATCGCTACCACTTAGTGATAAAGTAAAGCATTACAGGGCGATTGCATTGCATACAATAAAGCGACAACCATGTGGCTCCTGCCAGTTGCCGATAACTCGGTTACAAAACATGATCATCTCATACAATAAAATTTAGCATCATGCCTTGACCATATCACATCACAACATGCCCTGCAAAAACAAGTTAGACGTCCTCTACTTTGTTGTTGCAAGTTTTACGTGGCTGCTACGGGCTAAGCAAGAACCGTTCTTACCTACGCATCAAAACCACAACGATAGTTCGTCAAGTTAGTGTTGTTTTAACCTTCTCAAGGACCGGGCGTAGCCACACTCGGTTCAACTAAAGTTGGAGAAACTGACACCCGCCAGCCACCTGTGTGCAAAGCACGTCGGTAGAACCAGTCTCGCGTAAGCGTACGCGTAATGTCGGTCCGGGCCGCTTCATCCAACAATACCGCCGAACCAAAGTATGACATGCTGGTAAGCAGTATGACTTGTATCGCCCACAACTCACTTGTGTTCTACTCGTGCATATAACATCTAAACCTGGCTCTGATACCACTGTTGGGGAACGTAGTAATTTCAAAAAGTTTCCTACGCACACACAGGATCATGGTGATGCATAGCAACAAGAGGGGAGAGTGTGTCCACGTACCCTCGTAGACCAAAAGCGGAAGCGTTAGCACAACGCGGTTGATGTAGTCGTACGTCTTCACGATCCGACCGATCAAGTACCGAACGCACGACACCTTCGAGTTCTGCACACGTTCAACTCGATGACGTCCCTCGAACTCCGATCCATCCGAGCTTTGAGGGAGAGTTCCGTCAGCACGACTGCGTGGTGACGATGATGATGTTCTACTGACACAGGGCTTCGCCTAAGCACCGCTACGATATTATCAAGGTGGACTATGGTGGAGAGGGGCACCGCACACGGCTAAAAGATCCAAGAGATCAATTGTTGTGTCTATGGGGTGCCCCTCTCCTCTGTATATAAAGGGGGGGAGGAGAGGGCCGACCAAGGGGAGGAGGCGCGCCCAAGGGGGGAGTCCTACTCCCACCGGGAGTAGGACTCCTCCTTTTCCTATTTGGAGAGGGAGAGGGAAGGAAGAGGAAGGAGGGAGGAAGGAAAGGGGGGGGGGCCTCCCAATTCGGATTGGGCTTGGGGGGGGGGGGCCCTCCCTTGCTCCTTTCCCCTCCTTTCCACTAAAGCCCATTAAGGCCCATATACCTCCCGGGGGGTTCCGATAACCTCCCGATGCTCCGGTATTATCCCGATCTCACCCGGAACCATTCCGGTATCCAAATATAGTCGTCCAATATATCGATCTTTACGTCTCGACCATTTCCAGACCACATCCGGGACTCCGAACTACCTTCGGTACATCAAAACACATAAACTCATAATATAACCGTCATCGAACTTTAAGCGTGCGGACCCTACGGGTTCGAGAACTATGTAGACATGACCGAGACACGTCTCCGGTCAATAACCAATAGCGGAACCTGGATGCTCATATTGGCTCCCACATATTCTACGAAGATCTTTATCGGTCAAACCGCATAACAACATACGTTGTTCCCTTTGTCATCGGTATGTTACTTGCCCGAGATTCGATCGTCGGTATCTCAATACCTAGTTCAATCTCGTTACCGGAAAGTCTCTTTACTCGTTCCGTAATACATCATCCCGCAACTAACTCATTAGTTGCAATGCTTGCAAGGCTTAAGTGATGTGCATTACTGAGTGGGCCCAGAGATACCTCTCCGACAATCGGAGTGACAAATCCTAATCTCGAAATACGCCAACCCAACAAGTACCTTCGGAGACACCTGTAGAGCACCTTTATAATCACCCAGTTACGTTGTGACGTTTGGTAGCACACAAAGTGTTCCTCCGGTAAACGGGAGTTGCATAATCTCATAGTCATAGGAACATGTATAAGTCATGAAGAAAGCAATAGCAACATACTAAACGATCAAGTGCTAAGCTAACGGAATGGGTCAAGTCAATCATCATTCTCCTAATGATGTGATCCCGTTAATCAAATGACAACTCTTTGTCTATGGCTAGGAAACATAACCATCTTTGATCAACGAGCTAGTCAAGTAGAGACATACTAGTGACACTCTGTTTGTCTATGTATTCACACATGTATCATGTTTCCGGTTAATACAATTCTAGCATGAATAATAAACATTTATCATGATATAAGGAAATAAATAATAACTTTATTATTGCCTCTAGGGCATATTTCCTTCAGAACTGTTACGCAACGGCCTGCATCAAAGATCACAAAAGACATCCATGGTCAATACTAGAGATAAACAAAAGAACTAGGCTTTACGGTGGATTCAGATCATACGGACCCGCAGACCGGCCATGGTGGTTCCATAGTGCTAGAAGAGCAGGATCTAGAGCTCGAGGTTGACGCTCTTGTCGACGCCGAGCTTCTCGACCATGTATTCTAGGCCAACAAGTCACTTGGAGAAACACACACATCACTTATATAGACAATCTAGAATTATCTATTTACTTGCATGTGAGGTAAGGTAGACAATCATATACATTTGTAGATCTCTCTACAAAGATATTAAAGGTTATGCCAAAACCAATAAATACACCAATATATCTAAAATGGTAAAATTAGTTTACAAGGAAAGAAAATTTTGTCTATGTAACATTATGTATTTAAAAATATCTCAAAAAAATCTCAATTAAAACATAGCTTTTACAACTAAATACATTTCAAGCTCATCACAAGTTTCTTATAATAACCAAATTACAATCATAACAAGAATTTGTACTTAATATTTTTTTAATATGGTTCTTTAGCTAATTTTAGTATGCATAATACCATAAATATTTTTATAAGACTATGTGACGAGAAAAAACAATTATGAAGGATTTAAAAAGTTCAGTATAAACAAGTGACATCACTTTATTCTAAGTAGTCATGGTCGTCTCTACAGGACCGGAGTATAATTTAATATATAAACATGTCTAAAACTTGTACTAAAGGTGACTTACCTACGCTAGTAGAGGAAATTCATCATCCGCGTAACTAGCCCCTAAGTCAGATCGTTCCTCCATAATCCTCTTGAACTCCGCCCTCATCTTTGACATCATCTCAGACCTCCTCTCCTTCAAGATGGACTGCCTCACCTTCAAAATACGGAGTTTGGCATGCCAGAGAGCCCTTTGGGCACGCCTGTCACGAGCAGCTGCCTCATCCCTCTCTTGTTGTGTACCATAAGCAGGTTGATATGGGACTCTCTGCTGGTGTGTGCCATGCTCAAAATTAGGAAATCTTGGGAACTGATAATGAGAAAAATGCAATACTAAGCAAACATACCACAACCAATAGTTTTCTAGACAAACAATAGCATAGTACTAGCAAACATATCACAATAGTTGACAAATAATAATAAATGCTACTCTTAATACAGACACATCTGGTTATAAGTTGTTATCTCAATGAAATGCACCCAATATAAGTAGTAGTAGACGCATTCAGACGATGTGACATGAAAACCATGGCTTATAACATGGAAACGAGCAAACCAGAGACAAAACAAGCACTTGTATAATTATTTCTAAACATGTTATAGTAACAGAGCATATTTCCAACAGCAGGCAAGCGAATTTCATATAAGATGTACTCAAAACTGGTTTAAAGTGATCTTTATTATCCCAAGAAAGAGAACAACGTACATGAGGGTGTGGATAGATGGCATGTTCTACTCCCCGATTTCTTTCCGGAAGTGAAGGTCCATTATGTGCCATCTGATTGTCATCGTAGAGCACAAGGACCTCCAGTGCTACGATGCTTGCTTCAACTCCGTGCAGCTCTTGATCAATCCGCTCCAGGGATGCGTCAAGCATGGTGTTGAAGGACGTCTCTAGTGCCGTCTTGGCACTAGACTTGCACTTCAACAGCTCTGGATTAACCAATATGAATCCATGCCTTCCTGGATGGGTCTTCACATTGATCTTTGCTGCTTTTGGAAGGGGGGCTTGCTGATCCAATTGAAATCGAACAAGACCAGCTTGATTCATCTCAGTGATGTGCAGATCTTGAAGTGCAGCATCAACATCAGCAAGGTTGGAAACTATTCTGACTTGGGCCATGGTGGGATATCCTCCTGTAAAAGATACAACTTCTTTCATACCAACCCTAGGTGCTAAGAGAGGAGGAAGAGGTGCGAGGAGGAAGAGGTGCGAGGAGGAAGAGTATGAGGAGGAGCACCTTCTGGCTTCTGGCGGCAGAGAAGGACGGCGACGCTTGCGGACGGGGACGCGGATAGTGACGGAGGATGGGGACGCGGCGGCGGGGAGGGGGAGGCGGAGGCGGAGGCGGAGGCTAGGGTTTGAGACGAGGGAGGAGGCGAGGGCGAGGCTGCTAGTTTTTTTTGAGTGGTTTTGAGGGGAGGGCGGCGGCTAGTAGTTGGGCTGGGCCGCGGCTAGCCGTTGGGCACACGATGACTTGTTAGTTGTTACAAACCAACAAGGGACTTTGAGCTGTCACACAATTCCAAGACGTTGTATAAATATGTCTATTTCCAGTTAAATATGTCTAAATTCCAAGACGTTACATTCTAAATAAAAACATATCTATTTCCAGTTAAATATGTCTCCACTTTCTCCCAAGTGTTGTATAAATACAATCATAACAAAAATGTTTTACTTACTACTTTATATGAATGGAAATGCATATGTACGAACACATGCGGGTACATATCTTATCTCAGTCATCCACTGGGGCAAGGTTACTTTGAGATCTGTCCAAACCACATGAATTTGACTTTCTAGAATTTCTACATTAGTGAAATAATAAAAATGGCGACGACACCATCGGGACGTGACACAGAGGCAAACATGTCACGGTTTCATGCTGGATACCCTAGGCCCACTCACCTACACTTGTAGACTTCGTCAGACAAAGGAAACACCCACCCTGCACCATACTCCAGATTCTTTTTTGGTTCTTGGTTGCATATTCGATGTAGATTGGATATAGATTCCCTAGATTTTCTTTGTTTTTTTGTCTACCAGTTTATAGTAAAGATGCATTCTTAGAGAAAACAAATCGTCGATCTGGTCAAGGGATTTTGTTAGCATTCTTGATTTCACATTGTTCATTGAAGATAGCTCAATTGTCCATTCTGGACGATCTACCATTTACGTGTGCAATCATTAGCTGCCAATTATTTCCTTTGTTGATATGCAACATGTTTCTTGTTAGTAGTCTGTTTTACTTATCAGTACTCGTTTATGCATATCCTTCCCTTTCCCGCCGCCTCTTCTGCTCTGTGTGATCTATGGGTTGTGACTGAATGAGGGGCGATCTATGGGTTGTGACTGAAGGAGGGGCGATATGGATCCATCATCAGTGCAATTGTCCATGTCAACTATATCTAAATAGCACAAAAACATCACATTAATAGCTTCATTGGGTATAATTGGCGTGTATGAAGCTAGAGACGGGGAAATGTGTGTTTTTGTGGGGAAGAAGAAGGGGAAAGAAGAATATTGGCACGTCTGATAAAAAAATTTCACCACATGGAGGAGAAAACGGGCACGGAAAATGTCATCGCACACGATGATTCAAAACAATCGTGTGCGTTAGCTGGTCAACGCACACGATATTCCTAATTTACCGTATGCGATGAATAAGAACATAGAAATTTTGGTGGAAAAGATTTTCCTAATTAAATGTCATGATCATCCACACCATTGCATAAACCCATAATTAAACTGCAGTTTCAACCATGTTGCAGTAGCACTTTCCTTTGAGAAAATATAGCTCAAAATAAAAGACTAAACAACCTTAACCATCCTAGTTCACACTTACTAATTTAAGTTAGTTGACGTAAATATAGCTCTAACAAAAGACTGACGCTCTAAACAAAGACTATTACTACACATAATTAAGAATAGCCGCCGTGGTGCCCTGCCGCCCTATGCCGCACCGTCGTCCAATGAGATGTAGAGGCTGATCTCGTCGCCCTCATCAAGCACTACATCGTTGTAGTGCCTGAAGTAGTGGCAGCGCCAGAGCTTTGTGAAGCCTCAAACAGCTTCTCCTCCTGAGCCAGGAGCCACTCCTGCTCCTCGCATTGAGTCTCGAGTGAGGTGGCGATGGCACACTCGTTCTACACCTCGTGCTCATTAATCTCTTGAAGCTGGGCTCCATGAACATCATTACAAGTTGAGTATGAGCCCATCCCGCAACTCGGACTTTTAGCTCGAGCCAAGTCAAACTCGCTCATTTTATAATGCAAGCTGAACCAAGATGCTCTGTAATGTCAAATAGTACTAGCATAGAAGGTCTATTGCCCCGTGAACGGAGTTACAGCGAGGTTCACAACATTTATTTCTTATTATAGGGGACAAACATAACGAAAGTGGCATCAGTTCCCTTAACGATTACAGCAATTTTCTCTTGTTCTAATCAGTACATCTACTGTCAGACAAACAGATACTGCATAATTAAGATTGCCTCTGGTCGTCTCATGTGCCCATTCGCCCAAAACCATGAGTCAGTTCATGACGATTTTACGCGATCACCGATGTCTCGATTCCAACTTTGCTTGACTTCCTGACGTCCTCATCCTTCACAGCCTCAACCCACAGTTCCGGAAACGCTTCCTTCATGTTGTGAAGGCTCTCCAAGGCATGGTCAGCACCTTTAATCCTTTCAGAAGTTCCAACCTGGTACATCGATTGATTCAACACATTCACCACATTAGCCTCTTGATCGACAATAAAATTCCCACAACGTAACCTGAGTTGAGATTTTTACCAGGACAGTGTGCATTCCGATTTGCTTCCCTGCCTGGATGTTCCTGACACTATCATCGAAAAATATCTGGTACGTGTTTCGTAGCCAGTGAGCACACCATACAACATGAGGTACCTATGAATCTCTGAACATTGACCATTGAGTTATTTGGTACTTACAGTAGTCTGAGGATTGATGTCGGCAAGCTTGAGGGCATGCAGCATTGCATCTATATTTGGTTTGCACAGGATTGGCGACCTTGGCAGCTCAACCCCAGGCTCTGGATGAGCCAGGTGCTTCATTATATCGAAGATCTCAACTTTGTTGGCTGGCGCAGGAGTGGGCGATGGCGGGTTCAATGTCTCAAAGCACAGAACTCCCTCAAAGCAGTCCTCGATCCCAAGCCTCTTCATGGCCCTCGAAGCATGGAGCCTGTCACCATTCGTGAACACCTAGCAGCACAACAAAAATAACATGGTTATGGTTGCATCCAAACACTTGGGTTCTGATGAAACGTTTCGGGCTTTTGCCATGCGTACGAGTTTGCGGATTGGTAAGCTCAGGAGGATGTTCCTGAGTAAAGGGTCAGGCTTGAGCTTCTCATAGGCCAGCCTACCATGAACAAAGCTGCAGAACAAATGAAACAGTCAGACTATGGCACTCCATTCTTTTTGCACAAATTACAGGCCAAAACGAACACTGAAACAACAAGTTTGGAGAGAAGCCTGTAGGCAGTACCCGTGGAAATCATCGTAGTCGAATTGGTACCCGACAGCCTACATCAAAGGATCACAAAAATGGATACATTGTCAACACCAGAGTCAAACAAAAGAAGCAGTTTTCACTGCGGATTCAGAACACACGCACCCGCAGCCCAGCCATGGTGGTTCCGTACTGCTTGTAGAGCAGGATGCAGAGCTCGTGGCTGACGCTCTTGTCAATGCCGAGCTTCTCAACCATGTATTCTGGAGCACCAGGAAGCCAATTAGTCAGACAGCAGCAAGAACTCATCAACACTATATATACATACATAGACAGAGCAAGCATGCATCTGACATCTCTCCCAGCAAACTGATGTACTAGTGCAGATTTTCAGTAGAACTAACAAGCAGAGTTTGGCTTATGTATGTATGTACCTTGGATGTTCTTCATGACGTCGAGGCCGATGCCTGATCCCACCGGGTAGAGCGTGTCATCGAGGTCTGAAAAAAAAAGAGAAAAAAGAACACACACACAAAGGCATAGCATGTATCAGACGTGCAGTACCACCCAAGATGTTCTGAAACTGAAATTAGCCTGACAGAGAGAGATATCTGGCAGCAGCAGAGGGAAGAGAGACAAAGTAGTACCGAAGAGGAGGCAGTCGCAGGTGGGGCGGCCGTCGTCGCCGTACTTGGTGCCCTCGTGGCCCATTTCGACCGGCCGGGCGATCTGCAAGAACCAGCGCCCAATCAGTCAGCGAATCAATCCACGGCCGGCCGGGGACGCGGCCCAGATCTCTAACCGAAATGAATCGAATCTGCAACGTGGCATTACAGGCCCCAGCGCGCGCGGCGGCGCCGGGTAGAACGGGGGCGTCACCGGCGAGAAGATAAACAGGACGGCCGGGCAGGGGCAGAGATTCAGGTGCAGAGAGAACTCAGCGCGCACTTACCAGAAAG
The DNA here is from genome assembly GCF_002575655.3 of Aegilops tauschii subsp. strangulata. NCBI lineage: Eukaryota > Viridiplantae > Streptophyta > Magnoliopsida > Poales > Poaceae > Aegilops > Aegilops tauschii. Next base: position 623,742,900 of record NC_053037.3, read on the forward strand.
ATTAGTTGGCCTGCGCTGGGGGAGCGGAGAAGATGGCGCTGCGCGGGGTGGAGGATTGGGGAGGGAGGGAGGGAATGGGGACGGCGAGGCCGCGGGTATATGTATGCCGGAGCGGAGGAGGGGCGTCGGCGGCGTCGGCGTGGGGAGGGAAGGTGGAAAGAAGGTGACGTTTGGTAGCGGAAAAGTGGAACCGTCCCCTCCTCCCGTCAAGCGTGGTTCGAGTACAAAACCGATACTATTAAAAATGGAAAAATCACCGACGAGAACAAAAAACAGTTACTTCTCCCGCCGTCCGTCCGTAATTACTCGACCGACGGAGGGAGCAGTACTCCTGCTTCATCAGCATATCAGCAGTGGAGTCGCGTCGAGCTCGGGACGAAGGCGGTCCGTCCTTTTTTCTTCTTTGGTGGCTGCTGTGATGTTGCCGAGCTTAGCTCAGAGAATTTTTCGGTCTTATTTGTGGTATTACTTTTTGGCGTGTGTTTCTCTCGCAAAGGCTAGCGTCCTTCTGCCTATCCGGTTTCGCTATGTCGGTATGTGTGTGTTTTGGAGTATTACGATGATCCTTATGATATATATATATAAACGTGTATTACCATAAAAAATAGTACTACGTTGGCATTATTACTATTTGAAAATAGTTATTCGCCCGTGATTTATTTACCCTTTGTCTCGTGACGTTCCACAAAATTACTCGTACCACTCGATCAACAAAAAAAAAAACAGGAAAGGTCACTGATGTTGTGGTCGGTGTGAGTGCGCGCAGTTAGGTGTCCTAATCAATCAGCCAGGCGCCATGACTCATGTCACTATCAACCAACCAACGAGTTTCCCCTTCTATGTAATCACCCCAAAAATATTAAAAACTAAGCTCAAACTTAGGTGTGAAGCCAAGGAAGCCATCATGTTGGACGTTGCCAGCCACGTGGTGCCGCCATTCTCGATCACAGAAACAGAATTTCGCACCCATTAGAATAGTGTTTTCACAGCAGCAAACAAGGATCCATTCAACACTTCAATAGTGATGTTGAACACAACACCAGGGAGACTTGAAACTTTGGTTGGGGCCTCTCGGGCTATGTGGTCCGCGATCGGTCTGGCGAATTTGTCGACGCTGGTGCGGGTAAAGTCCATGAACCTGAAAAGTGCTTTGCAGGAAAAGTGCCCCGTGCCGCTCCTGCGAGCGGCCAAGGCACAACCCTAGCTTCTTGCCGCCGCCACCGCCACCGCCCACCTCGCCTATCCCCTCCCACACCGTCGCCAGGGGGAGCCGCCGGGCAAAGCCCGTGCGTGCGTCGGCGGCGGCGGGACTCTTCCCTCCCCACGAGGCGTCCGGGCGACGCGGGCCAGCCGGCCTTTGTGGTGTTGCGCGGCTCCGCAAGGAGCGTCGGCTCGGCAGCTTAGGGTGGTATCGAGGGGCGGCGCCAGTGCTCTCTTGCACCAGGCGGAGCGCGGCTCTGGCGCGGGCTAGTACGGGGTGGTCGTGTCAAGCGGCGGTGTGCCCAGTCGGGGAGGTGTGCAGCGTGCGTGCGCTGGGCGCGGCATGGACGCCGTGGGTCTTTGGGCTGGATGGAGCTGTAGTCTGGTGCTGTCACGGTTGGCTTCGACTTCTTGCAGGCTCGGTGTGGCCCTGGGAGGTGGCTCATCACGAGGTGCTTGCTCTTGTTGTCGTCGGCGGATGCGTGGGATACGGCCAGGGACCGTGGTGGTCCATGGCCTCGGGTGACGCTACTCCGTTCCTCGCCGGCATGGTGCCTGGTACGGCGCGGTGGCTCGTGCCGCGGCCGGTGGTCCTGCTTTGGTCGGGCATCGCCAGATCTGCTGAATTGTGTGGCGGGAGGGCCGGCGGTGGTCTCTGCGAGGTGCGGGTGGTCGCGGTTCTTGTTCGGTGGTGGTGGCAGGGGCGATGCGGTAGGCCCTCGCGCTGGAGGTTGACTGACGGGGGACTCTACGCGGTGCGGTTGGCTGCGGTCGTCTAGGTGCCTCTTCGGTGACGGGGTAGCTTCGATGGTGGTGGCGGTTGGTGGGCTTGTCGACGCTGATGCGGGATGTTGTGCGGTTGAGGTAGTGTGGGAGCTCGGGTGACGACCCTGTCTCGGCCTTGTGCCGTGACCAGCGATGGCGGCGTCTGTGGCCATCGCTGACCTCCTTGGAGGCATCGCTGATTTGCTGCCGCACCCCTCCCGCATGGATCCTGCCATTGCGGCCTCTCCAAGGGAAATCATTGATGATCGGATGATGGCGACACTTTGTTGTGTCGTTTTCCCTCTTTGGGGCTTTGTCTCGGAGCTCGGCTTCAGCAAGAGGGACCGGTGGTTTGCGGTGGTTGTGGGCCAGTCTTTTGTGGCAACGATGATGGTGTAGGCGATGGAGGCAGCGCGACAATGGTTGCGGTAGTGGGCTCTTCTTCGGCGTGTTCGCGGTATTGCCCCGGTTTGTTTGTTGCCGTGGAGTCGAAGCTGTGGCGGCGGGGCGCTATGGTATACGATGACCGGCCGCAGGTAATCCGTTCGGTGATCTCCTGCGGCGCCAACCGTGCCTGGATTTGTCCTTCAGAGCTCTCGGTCGGAGTCCGAGCTGCAGTACCTGGCCATGGGTGGCTGAGCTTGGGCGCAGATCTTCATGCAGCTTCGTGCGTCCGCTACAGTGTGGGTTGAGTCGACGATCGCATGAGGCGATGTCGGAGTCGTTTGCTCAGAGTGTAGGGATGGCGATGACGCCTCTAGCGGAGGAGTGATGACGATGACGCACGTGTGCTGTCTGGCTATGGCCCTCTTTGGAGTGGTATGCGTGGGGTGTCTTATGTGTGCCGCTCAGCGGTTGTGATGGTATTTTCCCGGTTCTCTATAATTAACTGGGCAATCTGATTTTCACTCGGGTTTCCCTAATCAACCGAGCAACTATTTTCTTCTTAATGAATGCAGGATAACTGCTATTTCGGAAAAAAAAAGGTGCCTTGCATTCTGAACCTGTGGCAAATCAAATCATCTTCGAGTCTGATTCCTCAACCCTTATACATACAACTTTTGAAGAGCACACTGGCCATCCACCAGTACGTTTGGCCCTCGACTAGAGGAGCCGGTGGAGGCGACGTGTTGGCCTCCATGCTGGCAACGCTTTTGGCCAGCACCAGCGCCATGTCAGGCCAGTAGGACTCCTCTATGCGCGCGGACTCCTTGATCTGGCGCCGGTTGGCCTCCTCGATGGTGGTTGAGTAGGCGGCCTCCTCCTCCTTCACAACCACCGGCGATGGCGCAGACGGCACAACAGGAGGACCCAAGCTCCGACAATGCTGGGCCTCGTGCTCGCTGGCGAACTACGCGTCCCGGTACAGGAGTCCACCACGTGCTCGCTGGTGGTGGTGCGTCAGCTCGGCACCATTGGCCCCGGTGTTGCCACGTGCACGCACGCACCGCATCAACTCTCCACCGCTACTAAAACAGAATCTCATATAATATTAAAAAGGGGAGCGATAGGCGCCGGCGTGCCGGCCCAAATTTGGGCTGGTCGCAGCCCAGGCGTTGGATGTGTGCATGTACGGCCGTTAGATCTGGGCTCCTCCTGTCGTCTTCTCTTCCAAAAACAAATCTGAGCGATGCCGGTGAAGAACACGAGCAGCGGCGCTGCTGGCACTCTCCATGGATGAGCGAACGAGCAACCTCGAAGCACCGTCACTTCGCCGCCGGTCGCCGTCCTCGCCGGTGGTCGGTGCCTCCCAAGCGTTTCTCGCCGACTTCACGCATGCAACACCGAGCGCTTGCAAGTTGCAGTCACAAAGTGCCATGGGTCGCAGCTCCGGTTAACGACGGGGCGCAGCTCCGGTGGCGGCGGTCGCCGGCCGCAGCACTCCATGGACGAACTCGCAGTCTACCTCCCTCAGTTTCTGGTCGCAGCAAAACCGCCTGCCAGTTATAGCAAACGCGAACAACGGTTGCAGCAAAAAAGCAGCTCCTATCATTGCCGCACGCCATTTTCAGCTTACCGCTCTCTCGTTGAAGCTTTTTCAGAAGGGGGTTGAAGCTTTCTCATAGTCGGTTGCAGCTTTTCTCTGATTTTCTTCGCCGGTCACCGCCAAAAGAAGGGTGGTAACAAATTATGTTGCCGGTCCTAGCAAAAAATGACCGCGGTTGCAGCAGAAAATGTGGTCACCACCGTCGCATGTTTAGCATCACCTTTAATGATGTAGCAAATCTCGATGATGGTAGTAGCAAACATTTATGACGGATGCAGCAAAAACACGTCTCGCCATATAACCAATGCAGCTCGCGCGCTACAGGTTGCAGCTCGCCTTGTTGCGGGTTGTAGAAAATTGCAACAATGATGGTAGCACTTTCACAGATAGAAAGAGAGGAGAGGGAGGGTCAAGCTGGAGACTGCCCCTCATGGCATCACCTAGGGGGGATGTAGCAGCATCTGTGGGGGATTGTAGCAAATCGCGACTATGGTTGTAGCAGTTTCAAAGGTAGAGAGAGAGAGAGAGAGAGAGAGAGAGAGAGAGAGAGAGAGAGAGGAGATCAGGAGAGGGACGGCCAAGCTGGAGAACCCCCCGGTAGCAGCACCTAGGGTAGCCATGGAGCTGTGCTCTAGCTGGGGAAGAAAAAGGGAAGGGACGAGTGGAGGAGAGAGCTACAGAGAAAACATAAGAGAAATACAGTGCGTGGGCCAGAAAAAAGTATGAGTGCGTTGTCTCCCTGATCGTACGATCCAGTTGGATCGCGTGGCCCGCGCGCGTCCGGCGCAACGGTTTGGCCGGCGCGCAGGGTGGAAACGTTTCCCTATTGAATATTGAATTGAACTGAATGTACGGAATCTCGCTGGCTCGTGGGATTTTGGACGGTCTTCTTCTCCGTTCACTTCCGGCCACGACTTTTTTGCTCTCTTTTTTTTTTCCCTTGATGACACTTGGAATATAATAGCGCCGTTTAATCCGACGCGGCATTCTGTTTTCGCGCTGGAGAGTTGATACCGGGCACGTGGCGGCACGGCGACCACAAGGAGGGTAGGGGGCGATGATGCTTACAGCTGAATGCAGAAGCTGATGGTGCTGCATCTGGCTCAACGAAAAAAATAGCGCGCTATAAAATATAGCGAGGCCCTTCTCCAGATGCTACACAAGTTATAGCATGCTAATAGCGTGCTATATTTCAAAATAGCGTTTGCAAAAAATGCAAAATATATCCAGAAATAAAGTATTTCAGCAACTAAATTTTGACGAGTAACACATGCACAAGGGCCAAATCCAAGGCATAAAAAAGGAATGCCTGTTATCCTATCGTGGCACAATAGATAACACAGGCTTCAGTTTAGTACACAGTATAATTACAGAGAGTACAGAGTATAAACAAAGCTTCAGTTCAATAAAGAGTATAACACAAGCTACACTTTACAAAGAGAAGAAAGAATCAAAATATACTATACTCCCTACATGTTTTCCGCTGTGTACAATTACAAATTCAGAACAAACTTGTAGCTTGACAACTCAGCTACACACAAATACACACAGTTACTTAGTCAAAACCATAAACTAGGGATGAGAACTAGCGTTGGGTCCTTGTCATGTGAGAGTCTGAGAAAGAGAGTGAGAAGGGTATTGTCGAGGGGTGGTTTTGGCCTTTCAGGCCTGCTGAGCTGTGGTTATCTTATTTTTGCATCATGTGCATGCTACAACGTTACAAGTTACAACGTTATAGCGAGGCGTAGCGCGGTAATTACGTAAATAGCGCTGTAGCGGCCGAATTTGCCTAAACGTAGCTCACCTTCCCTAATACGCTATAACCGCGCTATAACAGCGAAATAGCGTGCTATTTTTTTTGTTGATCTGGCTTCACACCTTTTCTCTTCTTTCAAAAAAAAAAGAAGAAAGAGCTAAACGAAAACCATCGCAGTACAGATGGCGCCTCATTTGAAGTATGACAGCCAACTCATTTGCACGTATCTTTTTTTTAATCATACTACCGTGCACGTACATTTTGCTACTAATAAACATAGGAAGACCGAAACTAATGGTGAGACAGGGGACAAGTCGGTAGTTCCGTGCCTCCCATCGATGCTGCCGTCGGTCCTCCTCGTCTCATCTTTTCTTAGGGCCATAGAGGCGTGATGGCCCTGGCCCTTACCGACGGGAGGGGTCCTGCTTCATTTTTAGATTTTTTTTAGGTGTGTTTTGGTTTGTGTCCCGCTTAAGAAGGCAAGGTGGCTCTCCTCGCCTACCCCGCCCTGGGGAAGCGTCTAGTATCGTCGGAGGGAGTTGAGATGTATCTCCGACGGATGCCGCAATATTCGGTCGGTGCTAGTCATCAATGGATCTATTTGAATCGAGTCTTCATTCCTCGGCATCCTATGTTTACATGTTCGACCCTTCCGGTCAATATACTCTTCACCGGCAACGATTGATGATCTGGTCCACTAGTCATTGTGTTTTTTTAATGTTATACTTGATAATTGTTCATGTCTTAAAACGGAATATCAATATTCTAGTAGTTAGCCCATGAACCCATATAATGTGATTCTATACCTAATATTAAAGGGACGAACTTTTTGTGTTAAGTATAAAGATTGACGGCTGAGATCTCTTCTTCTTCTTCTTGGAGCACCAAACCGTAGCAGCTGATATTCTCCCGTTACAGGATAGCAGCAGGCCATGACTTAACTGCATAATCATGAGTCGACCATCCAAGGCCTTAGTTCTACATATATCTCGTTCTAGATACATCTATCTTTATCTATTTCTCCGACAAGTAATTCCGAATAGATGGAGTACTATTCTTCTGCCTGTCTGCATTGGCTTCTTTGGGTCATAGTATTTGGGAGAAAGAACATACAGACACACAGACAGAAACAAACGGTTTGTCTGGTAATCAGCGAGTGGAGTGTGTTGTGATGGAAGGTGGAAGCCGAAGTTGCAAGTTACGCTGCTGTTCTGTTCCGTTCTGTTAGACACCACTGTTGAAGTATTGAATGGACCCTTCCTGGCCAAGGAAACAGGTTGGCCTTCTCGAAGCTGGACGGCCTCGACCTCCTCTTTGCATCACAATTTCTAATGGGTACCAAACTCTGTTTCTGTGATGGATGTAGACAGATGATTTGCAATAAGATGTATTGATTGGCGTGTTGGTGCACGCATATATAATACAAAGGAAGGCCTCTACCTCAACTATACAAGACTAGGAGGTGGGCCACAACTCCAATACACGTGAAGTACAAAATACATACTCAACACCCCCCCCGCAGTCGAAGCGTCGCCGGAGACACAGAAACTGGACCGAAACTCCTCGAAGACGGGAGTAGGCAATCCCTTAGTCATCACATCAGCAAACTGTTGCGTTGTTGGCACGTGGAGACCCGAACACGTCCAAGGGCAACCTGCTCGCGCACGAAGTGAATATCGAGCTCAATACGCTTCGTCCATCGATGGTGCACCGGGTTGGCGGAGAGGTAGACCGCGCTGACGTTATCGCAGTAGACAAGAGTAGCCTTGTGAACATCACAAAGCAACTCCTGGAGCAGCTGACGTATCCAAGAGCATTCGGCCACGGCATTGGCCATGGCGCGATACTCTGCCTCGGCGCTGGAGCGGGAGACCGTGGGCTGCCGCTTCGATGACCAAGAGATCAACGAGGGCCCAAGGTAGACGCAGTAGCCTGACGTAGAGGATCGCGTGTCGGGGCAGCCAGCCCAGTCGGCATCCGAGTAGGCCACGAGGTCGGTGGAGGCGGAGGCCGTCAGGGTGAGTCCCAAGGACATGGTGCCGCGTATGTAACGGAGAATACGCTTCACCAAGGTCCAGTGAGAGTCACGCGGGGCGTGCATGTGGAGGCACACCTGCTGAACAGCGTACTGCAGGTCTGGTCGAGCCAGCGTCAAGTACTGTAAAGCACCGACAATAAAGCGATAAAACGCTCCATCGGACGCCAGAGACCCCTCCAGAGCAGAGACCTTCGCCTTCGTGTCGACGGGGGTGGGCGCCGGCTTGCAATTAAGCATACCGGCACGCTCAAGGAGCTCGTGGGCGCACTTTTGCTGATGCAGAAAGAAACCATCAGCCCGACGGATCACCTCGATGCCGAGAAAGTAGTGCAGGGGCCCCAAGTCCTTGAGGGCGAACTCATCACGAAGACGAGCAGTCGGCCGCTGAAGGAGATCGGGGGCGGACGCAGTGAGGATGATGTCGTCGACGTAGAGCAGCAGATATGCAGTGTCAGCTCCCAGATGATACACAAAGAGTGAGGCATCGGAGCGAGTGGACCGAAAGCCCAGAGACTGCAGGAAGGCTGCGATACGCTGGTACCAAGCCCGAGGCGCCTGCTTCAACCCGTAAAGAGAGCAGGAGAGCAAGCACACGAAGTCTGGGTGCTCGGCGTCGACGAAACCAGTAGGCTGCTCACAGAACACCTGCTCGGCGAGATGACCGTGCAAGAAGGCGTTGGAATCGTCCAACTGATGCACAGGCCAGGCACGCGAGACGGCCAGCTGAAGGACGGCGTGGATCGTGCCCGGTTTCACAACCGGGGCGAAGGTGTCGGTGAAGTCCACGCCCGCGCGCTACCGAAAACCACGAACCACCCATCGAGCCTTGTAGCGCTCGAGAGAACCGTCCGGGCGAGTCTTGTGGTGAAACACCCACTTGCCAGAGATGATGTTGGCATGGAGGGGTCGCGGAACAAGCTGCCACGTGCGGTTGCGCTGTAAGGCGTCGAACTCCTCCTGCATCGCAGCCAGCCAATGGGGATCCTGAAGGGCGGCACGAGCGGAGGTGGGGATGGGTGATGGCGTCGATGTCGAGGCAGCGCACGCATACTCGTCGGAGGAGTAGCGCGTGCTCGGCCGATGCACTCCTGCACGGGCACGGGTAACCGGGCCGGCGAGGGCGGCGGGTGCCACGGCAGCGGGGGCCACAGCGGCGTCGGGGGCCGCGGCCACAACAGGGGCGCCCGCTGCGGCGGGGGCTGCGGCCACAGCGGGGGCGCCCGCGGCGTCAGGAGCCGCGATGGCGCCAGCCGAGTGATACGTCTCCAACGTATCAATAATTTTTTATTGTTCCATTTTATATTATATTTTGTTTTGGATGTTTAATGGGCTTTATTATACAGTTTTATATTATTTTTGGGACTAACCTATTAACCGGAGGCCCAGCCCAAATTGCTATTTTTTTTGCCTATTTCAGTGTTTCGTAGAAAAAGAATATCAAACGGAGTCCAAACGGAATGAAACCTTCGGGAACGTGATTTTCGAAACAAACGTGATCCAGAGGACTTGGAGTCTACGTAAAGCAATCAACGAGGAAGGCACGAGGCAGGGGGGCGCGCCCACCTCCCCTAGGCGCGCCCTCCACCCTCGTGGGCCCCTCGTTGCTCCACCGATGTACTTCTTCCTCCTGTATATACCCACGTACCCCCAAACCATCAGATACGGAGCCAAAACCCTATTTTCACCGCCGCAACTTTCTGTACCCATGAGATCCCATTTCACTGATTTCAGCTCTTTCGTTTCTCTATCCCTATTGACTCGGCTTCCTCCTCTAGCTCGCTCAAGTTGCACGTACTAGAAGAGCTACGGGTTGAACACCTCGCTGGATGGCATCACCTATGCCATGGCTATGTTTTCAGAGTTGAGCTTGACATAGGCTATGAATCACTATATCACTTGATTATACTAAACTTTTTTAACTTTTTGACAGATGATCTTAATTAAGATATTTATTCTATTGTACACAGAAGCATTACCCAAGAAGCATACTTGCAATATTCTTATTATAAAATTATAGTGCATATTATTATAATCCCTCCTATCTATATTATTTTTCACTGAAACGGATGTATCTAGACGTATTTCAATGCTATATACATCCATTTGAGCAACAAGTAATATGGATCTGAGGGAGTATGATACTTGCAATGGATTGGAAATGTATTTAGCTGCAAAAGCTATGTTTTAATCCAGATTTTGTTGAGATGTATTAATGTAATTTTAAATTAAAAAAACCTTAATTTTTCCCTTCATATACTACTTTTACCATTTAGGTGTAATACAAATAATTGTTTGTGTTTGCCTGTCCGTTAGAATCTTTGTAGAGGCATCTACAAATGTACATGTCTAAGAAAATATCTTGAGTCTATAATTCTCTACCTCACGTCTAATTAAATAGATAATTATAGATTGCTCCACCAATTCGTAGGGGAAGATGCTACGCAACAAAAAAATATCTCGCACGATCATGCCCAAGATCACTATGTGGTTACGTGTAATGAACATCTCACCCACAATTTTGCGCAGCGGATGTGGATGAAGAAGAGTTGATGAACCGTGACAATTCCCGCAACAAGGTTATACATCTTAGCCATGAGAATTTCTCCAGGATGATCCGTCGATCTAGAGTCGAAGTAGACAATTCCTCCGAGGTATCCATGCATATCGATCCAGAGGTACGGTGGCACTTCGTGGTCTAGCACAAATTTATGGTCGAGAAAACTAGAGAGTGAAGCATTCTACCAGCATCCACCTAGAATAAATTTAGACGGATGGAGAGAGAGGCATACGGAAAAGGGAGGTGCGGCCTCGAGGGGATTGGTATACCTCTTTGGGTGCACTGGCCCCCTTTGTATAGGAGGCCTAAACGTCTCCAACGTATCTATAATTTTTTATTGTTTCATGCTATTATATTATCAATCTTGTATGCTTTATATGAAATTTTATATCATTTTTGGAACTAACCTATTAACCTAGTGCCCAATACAAGTTTTTGTTTTTTATTGTTTTGCAGGAAAACAGTACTAAACGAAAGTCCAAACATGATGTAACTTTACGGTGATTTTTTCTGGACCAGAAGGGACCCTGGAAGCTTCCGGAGAAGGCTAGAAGAAATACGAGAGAGCCACAAGCTCACATGGTGCGCCACCAGGGGCGCCACCTGAGCTTGTGGGCCCCTTGTAGCTTCGTTTGACCTAATTCCACCTCCATAAATTCTCTAAAATTCAGAAATCACCAGAGCGAGACCCGAAACAATTATTCCACCGCCGCAAGCCTATGTTCTCCCATGATCCCATCTGGAGGACTCCGCTGATACTCTGCCGGGGGGGGATCGATCACGGAGGGCCTCTACATCAACCATTCTGCACCTCCGATGATGTGTGAGTAGTTCCCCATGGGACCTATGAGTCCATAGCAGTAGCTAGATGGTTCTCTCTCTCTCTCTCTCTCTCTCTCTCTCTCTCTCTCTGATCTTCAATACAATATTCTCTTCGGATCTCTATTCGATGTAACCCTTTTATGTGGTGTGTTTGTTGGGATCGGATGAATTTGGGTTTATAATCAGATTATTCATTGAAAGTAATTTAGTTATATTCTGAACATTATTATGTGTGATTGTTATAGCTATGTAATGCTTTCCGATCTATGAGTTTTCTTTTGGCCAAGTTGATGATTAGATCTTCAGTGGAAGTGGTGCATAGTAGTAGGTGCAATCTTGCGGTGTCCTCACTCTGTGATAGGAGGAGTAGCGAGGCACGTATATGTATTGTTGCTACTAAGGGTAAAACGACGGGGTTTAATCATATTGATTGGTTTTATTTTGTCTACATTATGTCATCATGCTTAAAGCGTTACTCTGTTATTTATGAACTTAATACCATAGACATGCTGATAGCGGTTGATGGGTGGAGTAATTGTAGTAGATGCAGATGGATGTCGGTCTACCTGTCACGGACATAATGCCTATGTACTGATCATGGCATGAATAACATCATAACTACGCGTTTTTCTATCAATTGTCCAACAGTAATTTGTTCACCCATCATATTGTTATGCTTATGAGAGAGATGCCTCTAGGGAAACATATGGCCCCCGGTCTATTTAAATTATAATATTAAAACCCTAAATATTTACTTTTATTTTACTTTGCAATTTATATATCTCCTATTATCAGATTTGGTCCTTGCAATTAACGAGTAGAAGGGGATTGACAACCCTGTTGCTCGCGTTGGGTGCAAGTATTTGCTCTTGTGTGTGTAAGTACTGCTAAAGGTCGTTTGGATGAATCCCCTACTGGTTCGGTAAACCTTATTGAGGGAAATACTTTGTGCTACTATATTACTTCACCCTTCCTCTTTAGGGAAATCCCAATGAATTCCATAAATAGCAAGGCCCAAGGAGGGTTCCGCAGACCTTGGCGGAGGGACTTTCCGTCCACGCATGGGGGGGGGGGGAGGTGGTCCTAGTACGACTCAACTCCCTTTGCCTTGCCCCCCCCAGCCTCCTCCTATGGGCTGCCCGACCTAGGATGGGACACTGTGGAGCCTTGCCCCCCAAGGCGGCAAGGATAGTGGGTAGGCCCAGTATGAACCCCTAGAATATTCCCAAAAGTCTTAGAACATTCTAGACCCTTTCAGAGCCTTCTAGGGCCTTCTGTGGCCTTCTCGGGCACTTCTGAGACACTCCCGACATCACCCGGACACTCCTAGGACCTCCTGGAAGACTTCCGAGATCATCCAGAACACTGTCGGTGCCCATTCTATCATTCTCCCTCGTTTCCTAGTTCTCTTAAAGACAGCTAGTCATTAAGTGTGTGACCCTATAGGTTTGAAAACATGTGGACGTGTTCGAAACACCTTTCGGTCAATAATAATTATCAATGGATCTAGACACCCTTGATTATTCCTAATATTTATGATGATTACGATCAAGCGAACCTTTAGTTATCATACACAATTCCCTTTGCTTCGTGATACAATTCAAAACCGATGCGAGATTTTTATCGGTATCCTCGTGATCAACACTTTGATCACTATATTATTTACTCTCATGACCGGTTTGTACTCTTTTCTCCTATTTTGTATTCTGGTATCCCTGTGTCTAATACATGGTCACTGCATCTAGCCAGATGATGATGGACACCATAATACCGAGTGTACCCAGAGTGTGGTTCTCTATCGCCGGAGTAGCAAATCCTAGTCTTGAACTATCAAGCAATACAAATATTTTTCCAACATACTCGTAAGTTATCTTTATGATCACTCAATTATGGTATGACATTTGGGATCCCACAATAACCTTCCTATATCCGCGTCTATGATATTCTCATGGCCCAAGGATGCAAGTAACATTAACTCTTAATCAAAAATACCGACAACATATTGACGATGTTATCCTGCAGTATAACATATGTTGGGTCTATCCAACACCACTGTTACCCTAACAATGTGTTCTCATTATTGCATCAACAATGCCCATGGTAAGAAAAATAGAACCATCAAAAATACATGAGCTAGTCTAGAGGCCTGACTAGAGATTAGTTGGTTGTTTATCTTTCCACACATGCAAACATTCAAGAATACCAGAGTTGGAGTTTGTGTTTTTCGTAAGGGCTGCACTACGCATCCACCGGCGGAAAATTAAGGAATATCGGCTGCCTTACCAGCCGTGTGATCCATAGAAGTCGGACGGCTTGGATTATTTTTCTTTACCTCTAGTGCCGAGGCCTAAGCGCTCTAATCGGATCAGCCCAACGCACATCGGCCGGCTCACTATCGAATTGATTAACTAATTTTCCGTCGAACTCCAAAACCTGCAGCTATTAAGTGCTAGCTTCAACTAATTTCCAGTAGCTCTTGCAAATGCAAGAATAACTTTGGAATCTGGTCTATTGCAATATGAAAAATGAAAGGCACGAACTACATGACCCATGTTTCGCTTGGGGGTTTGCAACATAATCCATATACTGATATACACTCAGGGGTTTGCAACATGACCCATGTTGCGTTAGCATTGTGAACACTCATCGACGGGTCATGCGTATCTTTGAAAGTTGCGACGTGTCAAATGTTGTCACCGCAACAAACCCTTTCGTTGTTGGTCGGTCCGCAACACGTCTGTCGGTGGATATAAAAAACATCCGCCGCCTCCGGGGCCATCCGATTGACGCAAGAACAACCATCAGATATCCGCAAAATGCGTGTCACGAATTGCAACAAGCGGGTTGTTGCGATGTTCGCTTTGCAACAGCGGCTCGACTCTGAGCGTTTTTAGCTTCACATGTTTCTTAAGCATTGTTTTTGCAGCAAAGGTCTTGGTGCAGGTTTTTTTTTGTAACAGAGGTTGTGTTGCAGAAAAAATCGTATTTCACCTTTTTGCAACATAGATGATGTTGCGGGAGGATTTTTGCAATAGAGGTCGTGTTGCAGAATTTTTTTTGTCTTCACCTTTCTTAACATCGGTGGTGTTATGGAAAAAACTTATATAATATAGGTAATGTTACAGAAAAACTTGCAATGAAGATGAAGTGCTGAAACTCCGGAGCACAACCGTCGTTCGCCGACGTTTGCAACCCGGCATTCGGTCCAACCGAACCGATCGGTTCGGTTCCTCGGGTTATTGAGAAAATCGGTTTTCAAATAAACATGACCGATCGGTCAGTTGAGGAACTCCTAACCGAGGCTTCGGTGAACCGAGAAATCGGTTCGGTCCTCGGTTTAACTCTGAACAAAATCGATCTTGCTTGACAGCAAGGAAAACTGTAAAAGTTTTCTGAAAATTTGAGCTGTGGAAGAAAGATAGGAAGCAAAAATAGATCGGATAGGCAAGAACTTCTAGTGTGTCCTTATGAGGACGTGATCCACCAAAAGATAATCCCAACGGGATAGTAAAGGAGATTAGTAAGAGAAGAAGATGCAGTCAAAGCAGACACAGGAGACACTAAGGAAGGGAAGACATAAGGCGTTCACGCGTTGGGCGCTGGTTGCCAGACGGCCGGGCCGCCTGCACTGCCGGCGTTGGCGGAGTTTTCCTCGCTGTTTGCTTTTGTGCAGCAAGGGTGGGCTGTGCGTTCTTTGTTACTCCCTTCATTTCAAAATAGATGACTCAACTTTATACTAATACGATCCAATATGTTGTGCATTTAATTGGGTCACATGGGTTGCTGGGCTTTGCTAGTCTATTTGGGCCAATGCATAGCATTTCCGTATATTCGGTCAGTTCGGTCAATCCTGTGTGGAAACCGAGACCACCAAACTAATTTCGTTTTTTCACACCTCAGGACCGTGCAGAGGACCGAATTTTCAGTCTTCGGTCTATTCGGCTTTGGTGTCGGTTTTCGGTCCTCGGTTTATTTTCCCATCCCTAACCGCCGGTGTCCTAGTAGCCTACTAGTATTAATTAGCTGGCTAGTATGGTGTGAAGCGCTGAAATTCAAAGACACAGGGCCATGCAAAAAGGTAGTATTACTGTGTGAATGCACGCCCAGCATAAAAACGTGATTAGCGTCGTCGGACGGTGCAGCGCGGGCGGACGCATGCCTAAAATCGGCCGACTGTTCGCAAGCTTTTCCCTTTTCGATCGTAATGACTGTGTTTTTAATAGAACAAGAATACCATAACTTTTTTTAGCAAACATTCAAGGGGGGCCCTAACGATCACTTTGGGCCACGACTTTGCCGCTCTTTTTTCATTGACACTGCCACACTGGCATCACGTTTTTCCTTGATAGCGATTAGGCAGATCCTAATTTGGCACCCAGTCTGACACGATTCGCCCCCCCCCCCCCTCCCCCCCTGTGTGACGCATCGTGAAACTCCTCAGGACTCATCCCCAGGCCCAGCCCATGTACAATAGGTTACAGACTACTGTAAAAGCTAGCCAAGGAAAAAAGCCCACCATCAAACGCGAAGCCCAGCAGGTAGCAGAAGCACACGCAGCCCCTTTGTTTCCTGCCATTCCATCGACAGATTTGACCGCAGATCGTGGCTTCGTGCGACCTTCCTACCCTTGGTCCGCTAGAGTCTCCGCCTACCGCCGCCAGGATGAATTTTCTCCAGCCTTCAAGCAAAAGATCAGAAAGGGACTGATCAAGGTCTAGCACGGCTGCATAGGTGCAGGTTAACCCTAACTCCTTTGCTTATCTCTTGATTTTTATTTTGTTAAAATCTGCACTGCTGTGCAATTAAAAAATCTACAAACATTACAAGTTAATTAGGAAATGCTTGATTGTCTAATTCTAATTCTGTATATAAGAAGAGGAAGTGAACAATGAAAAAAAGTGGCATTTGCGTCCAACCATTAAAGCTTCAATCCCCAATCGGTCATATCATCGTCAGCCAGCACAAAGAGGATTAGGGAAAACACCATCCACCAAGAGAGACCACGGATCTGACGACATACCACATCCAATAATATGCCTATATGGTAAGTCCACTCTGACAATTAGCCTCAGTTTCAAATCTCAGTTTTTTGTTGTCCATATGAATGAATGATTGACTCGAAAACTAGATTCGGAATCAACTCGTTCTAGTACCATGCACTAAAATTTTCTATATAGCAAATTCGAAAACTATTTTTTTTTGTAAAAACTCAATAATTTGGCAGTATTTTTTAGTGCTTATATCAGTGAAAGCCTGATTTCAGGCCTATGCTTTTTGCACACTTTAAACTGTTTTTCCACTCAACCAGTGCTCATTAGTCCGTAAGAGAGCGTAAGTGTGGAACTCGCCCCCCCTATACAAAATTCCTGGCTCCGTCCCTGACACTGGTGTATAATACTGCCATGAAATCCGACGTGACATTCTGTTTTCGCGCTGGAGAGTTGATACGGGGCACGCGGCGGCGCGGCGGCCACAAGGAGGGTGCTGGATCTGGCTTTACACCATTCTTCTTTTTTAGAAAAAGAGCTAAAAGAAAACCATTGCAGTACAGATGGCGCCTCATTCGGAGTATGACAGCCAACTCGTTTGCACGCACCTCTTTTTTTATCATGCTACTGTGCACGTATATTGGTACACTTTCTCCGTTTACTTGTACAAGGCCACCAAACAGTAACCGAGACAAAAATTGATGACGTTGTCCTGCTACCCATAATTTAACTACTCGCATGCATGTAGTGGATGATAATAACACTCTCAACTACCTCCTCCTCTTGTATTATTCCATTTTTAAATACAAGGCCACTTTGTGAAATATATTTTGCATCCAATCGGCGCTGCTACTGGCCCTCCTTGTCTCATCTGTCCTTAGGGCCATATGAGTCCCGCCTCTCTCCAGAAGAAAAAAAAAGCATAGTCCCTCTGCCTCCGCCGCCCCGCTTCGTCTCCTGTGGCCTTATGGCCATGGGTGCGTGGTGCATCACGGCCCTTGCCGATGGGAGGGCTCCATTTAGATGCTTCTTCAAGTTTCGTTAGGTTTCGTGTCTTGCTCAGGACGGTGAGACGACGGCGGCTCTCTAAATGGAATAAGTTTCTCCCCGTCTAGCCCCCCTCCCCCCCCCCCCCCCCCCCCCCGATGGTGCGTCTAGTATTGTCGGTGGGCATGTGGAGGTGTGTCTCTAGCGGATCTGTCTTTGATGGATTTGCTCGGACCTGGTCATCGTTCGTCTACGTTCGTGTATTTTCAGGATGAATCCTTCCGATCTATGCTAGTCTTTATCAGCGGCGGTTGCTATTCTGGTGCACTAGTCCTATGAGGCCTTAGCACGACGACTTCCCAATTATATGCCACAATAAGTTTTGTCTGGCTCTGGCGAGGGCGGGGCAATGACGGCGTGCGCCTTGGGCTCGCTTTAGTGCTTGTGTCATCACTAGATGGTCTATGGATCTGGATGCAATTTTTATTATTTCTGGTGTCCGTTGTATTGCCATGGTAAAAGATGAATAGATCGGAAAAAAATTCCAGCCAAAAAAGACGCGTGGTGGCCCCGGCACTTGCCGACGGGAGGATCCTACTTCGTTTTTAAATGTTTTTAAGGTGTGTTTGGCTTTGTGTCCTGTTTAGGAAGGCAAGGCGACGGCGGCTCCCTGAAGAAGAAATACGATTCTCCTCGCCTAGTCCGCCCTAGTGAAGCGTCTAGTATCGTTGGAGGGTGTGGAGATGTATCTCCGACAGATGTCACGATATTCGGTCGGTACTGGTCTTTGGTGGATCTATTTGAATCGAGTCTTCATTCGTCGGCATCATGTGTTTACGCATGTTGGACCCTTCCTATCTATATACTCTTCATCGCCCACGTTTGCCGATCTGGTACGCTAGTCCTTATGTCTCTTTTATATGCTAGACAATTGTACGTGCCTTGAAACGAAACACAAATGTTCTACTCACTCTGTAAAGAAATATAAGAGCGCCCATGAACCCATATTAATGTGATTATATAATAAATGTTTATCAAATTTTGCCACGATTTACCTACCTAAATAACCTTATTCTTTTATTCGGTAGAACTATTAGTTTGCCAAATAAAATATACATAATTTTATTTGGTAATGGAATAAAAGATGGACAGTTAAGACAGTTTTCAAGAGAAACTGGTGGAAAAAAAACTCGAAGATAAGAGAAAAAATGAATAAAAAACGTATGTAAGGTTTGACAAAGCGTTTTGGCTGACACGAAAGGAAACCTTACGGCTTTAAAAAAAATTTGTAATATAGTGCATTAATTTTAAACTTTTGAATCACAAAACCAAAAAGCAGTGTGGGCCCTTGACAGAGGCCGGCCATGAGATGGTCCAAATTACTGGATTCACAGCTACAGTGCATGCTCCATTAAAACGAAGGTACTACCGTTGTTTCCTAGAAACATAAACATACTACTCCCTCCGTTTCTAAATATTTGTCTTTCTAGAGATTTCAATAAGTGACTGCATACGGAGCAAAATGAGTGAATCTACACTCTAAAATATGTCTATATACATCTGTATGTGGTAGTTCATTTAAAATCTCTAAAAATACAAATATTTAGGAACGGAGGGAGTAGTATAATTGATCTGTCTGCTTTGCCGCTACCGTCCATCTATGCGTGTAGCGCCAACCGCTCCTCTCACCATACGCGCGCGCGCACACACCACACACTGGCAGACGGCTTGTGAAACTGGCAGCGCATACACCAATCGTTTTAGTAAAAAAGAAATAAGAATAACCGAGGAGAGAGGATCCTCATCTGAATGCATTACTCAAAGTGTCCATAGAGCGTGAGGATAGGTATTGTTGCCTAGACATAGCAACCAGCTAGAGGTCCAGAAGGACAATCATCAACAAAGTTTGTAAAAATGTATGCCTAGCATCATGATTTTGTGCCCGGAACACCAAAGCAAGGTTGCGTTCCTGGTCTGCTAAATCCATCCTCCCTATATGGTCCACGGTGTGCAATTTAAACTTTGGAGTGGTTTGAACTTATCAATGTACTCGATGGCAGACCTAAGAGCAACTCTAGCAGACCCCGCAAAAGACGTGAAACCGCAAAATTCCGGCGAGTATGCGGGCTCGGCCCAATTTTTCCGGTCAGAACAGAGCCTGCATACTCGCCCGACCCGTAAAAAAATTTGCCGCGGCCCGCAAACCGCACGCCCTGGCCATTATATCTACGGTTCCGCGGCGCGTTTGCGGGTCGAAACCCTATCCCCCGCCGCCGCCGAGCCACGCAATTCCCCACCCCCTCCCCCCTTCTCCACATTTCTTGCAGCCGGCGACCACCTTCCGCCTCCAACCGCCATGTGGGGCAGCATGTGGAGCTCCGGACGCGGCTCCGGCAGCAGATCCGGCGGCGGAAGCGACCCCGAGCGCGAGCGGCGCGTCCGGTCAGACGGCGCGAGGAAGCACGGGGCGAGGAAGTGGACCAACTGCGGCCTCTCGTGGCCGGCGAGCTTCCGCGTCCGCGAGACGGACGAGTACGACCGTCGGCACGGCCGTACCCCGTCCTCTGTCACGTCCTTCTCCTTTGCGGCGAGATCTTCCTACGCCGAGAGCTCCTCCTCTTCCGGCGTGGGCCGTCTTCCCATGAAGAGGGAGTGGTCGGAGGAGCTGGAGGACTTCGAGTTCGTCCCCGTCAAGGAGGAGCCCGAGGAGCTCGGCCGCCGCGGAGTCGTCGGGCCGGAGGACTTCGTCGCTGACGTCGACGCGGTTGCGGCTGCCATTGCCGAGCGGAGCGTGCGTGAGGAGGCGGAGCGCCTGGGCCACCCCGAGGAGCTCGAAGACCTCGAGTGGCGGCAGGCGGTCGTAGCCAACCTCCCCGCCAAGGAGAAGGACGACGAGTGGCGGCGCATCCGCGAGGAGCAGAGGGCGAAGTACATCGACCTCTGCACCTCCGGCGAGGAGGATTGAGCTCCTCCACGGCGTCGTCCATGGCCGCGAGCTCGCCGCTGTGAGATCCCCACCCCTCTAGTACTAGTACTGATGTAGTATGTAGTATGAACTAGTGTTTGTAGTGTTTGATCATGTAAATACGTGATGAACTACTATATATGGTGCACTTTCTCCCGTGAAACTGTTTTTTCAAATTATGCAGTTTCATCACCGGTTTCTGCTCGGCCGCGCTCGTTCTCGACCCGCAAACGAGATCTTCGCCAAACTGCAAACGCGTTTTACGGGTCGGAATTTTGCGGGGTCTGCTAGAGTTGCTCTAAACATTGAGGTTTGCCCGGGAGTTGAATGGTGAGGCCGCGTGAGAGCGCTCAATTGCGCTGCACCCAATGGACGCTAGGCAGGACAGGTACCTGCACCGCCGTCGAGGACCTGGGCGGTGGCCCCTGCTCGCAACTCAGCCCCCCGTCGTTGAATGTAAAGATGAACGGTTTTGCTAGAACTCATCTAGCTGAGTTTTAGTTATGTCTCATTCACCTTTATAGCCATTGGATGTGACTATAAGATGTGTGTGCGCTGACGTGGCCTGTTGTACTACTTTATATCTGTTTTTATTTTTCAGGTGAATGAGACCAAATTATATCTCATCTAGATGAGTTCTAGGCACCCCAAAGATGAATCATGCTTCGGTTGGGGTGCTATAAGTCTACATGTTGTTTGTTTCTCCAAGTAAAAATGCCAGCACACAGTGTTGGTGGGAGGAGCAGACAGCGGGCATCAGATGCTGCGTCACGTTGTTGCTTCTGGAGGAGAATAAGAAGAATGAAGAGTAGGATGGTAGAATCTGAGTCCGGCCGACGAGGAGCACCGTTGTGGGCTGTGGACGGTGGCGAGGCCATAGAAGCTGGCTCTGGTGGGCCTTTTTTCCGCGAGAAGCTGCTGTTTATTGAATACTGAATCGACGAAATCTTGCTGGCTGGACGGTGCTCTATTCTTTCTTTTTAGCCACGGCTTTCGTGCCTCTTCTTTTCTTAATTAACACTAGTGGTACTACATAATAATAATTAGTATTATAGATTTTTTAATAGGGAAACGTTTCCACCCGGCGCCGGACGCGCGCGCGCCACGCGATCCAACTGGATCGTACGACCAGGGAGACAACACACTCATACTTTTTTCGGCCCACGCACTGTATTTCTCTTATCTTTTCTCTGTAGCTCTCTCCTCCACTCGTCCCTTCCCTTTTTCTTCCCCAGCTAGAGCACAGCTCCATGGCTACCCTAGGTGCTGCTACGAGGGGGGGTTCTCCAGCTTGGCCGTCCCTCTCCTGATCTCCCCTTCCCCCCTCTCTCTCTCTCTCTCTCTCTATATATATATACCTTTGAAACTGCTACAACCATAGTCGTGATTTGCTACAATCCCCCACAGATGCTGCTACATCCCCCCTAGGTGCTGCCATGAGGGGCAGTCTCCAGCTTGACCCTCCCTCTCCTCTCCCTCTATCTGTGAAAGTGCTACCATCATTGTTGCAATTTGCTACAACCCGCAACAAGGCGAGCTGCAACCTGTAGCGCGCGAGCTGCATTGGTTATATGGCGAGACGTGTTTTTGCTGCATCCGTTGTAAATGTTTGCTACTACCATCATCGAGATTTGCTACATCATTAATGGTGATGCTAAACATGCGACGGCGGTGACCACATTTTTTGCTGCAACCGCGGTCATTTTTTGCTATGACCGGCGACATAATTTGTTACCGCCCTTCTTTTGGCGGTGACCGGCGAAGAAAATCAGAGAAAAGCTGCAACCGACTATGAGAAAGCTTCAACCCGCTTCTGAAAAAGCTTCAACGAGAGAGCGGTAAGCTGGCAATGGCGTGCGGCAATGATAGGAGCTGCTTTTTTGCTGCAACCGTTGTTCGCGTTTGCTATAACTGGCAGGCGGTTTTGCTGCGACCAGAAACTGAGGGAGGTACACTGCGAGTTCGTCCATGGAGCGCTGCGGCCGGCGACCGCCGCCACCGGAGCTGCGCCCCGTCGTTAACCGGAGCTGCGACCCATGGCACTTTGTGACTGCAACCTACAAGCGCTCGGTGTTGCATGCGTGAAGTCAGCGAGAAACGCTTGGGAGGCACCGACCACCGGCGAGGACGGCGACCGGCGGCGAAGTGACGGTGCTTCGAGGTTGCTCGTTCGCTCATCCATGGAGAGTGCCAGCAGCGCCGCTGCTCGTGTTCTTCACCGGCATCGCTCAGATTTGTTTTTGGAAGAGAAGACGACAGGAGGAGCCCAGATCTAACGGCCGTACATGCACACATCCAACGCCTGGGCTGCGACCGGCCCAAATTTGGGCCGGCGCGCCGGCGCCTATCACTCCCCTATTCAATATTCAAACAGCAGCAGCCTCGACGACTTTGTTGGCTTTGCCACCACCGTCCACCACGCTGCTTCTCCCATTTTCGCCGGCCCGAGATTCCACCATTACCATCCTACTCTTCCTTCCTTCCTTCGTTCTTTCTTTCTTTCTTTCTCCAGAAGCACTCAAGCAGCAACATCACGCAGTATCTGATACCACAGAATAGCCCTAGCGTAGAATCTAGAATGTCGCCGCTAAATTAGTAGTTACAGATGTTCATTAAGGGGTGAACGGGAAGAGGACCATGCATGCCCGCGCTGGCGTTTTTATCCGGAAAAACAAACACCAGACGAACGTGGCCTCCTCGAAAGCCTGAATCTTAACCTTCACAGGTCTGAATACAACCAAACATCCTACGACGCCTGCTCGATCTAATAGCAGCGGAGAGAAGACGGAAGTCATGCTGCACCATTTGCCGACATCCTTATGCGGGAGCTAGCTAGAATCGGATCAATATCATAATTTCCCAACTGCTGAATAATCTATCCGTTTCAAAATAGATGATACAACTTTGTACTAGTTATGAACGAAGGGAGTATATGTGTACGTGTATATTGTGTCTTGGCCAACCTCCTAGTTCATCTGTATAATTGAGGTTGTGCCCCCCTCTGTACATCATATATACGTGCCTGGTGCATAGCCTATTCTTCCTCTTCTACATGGTATCTATCGCAGGTTGATCCCAACCCTAGCCACCGCCGCGGCCACCGGTTCCTCCGGTTGCCGCTGCTGCTACCAGTCGCTGCCGCTCTGCCCACCTCCAACCGCCGCCGCCGGTCGCCGCTGCTGCTACCGGTCGCCGCCGCTCTGCCCACCTCCAACCGCCGCCGCCGGTCGCCGCTATTCCAACCCGCTTCCGCCCCCAACCTAACCCAGCCGCTCCTACCCGCGCCGCCCCCATCCTCCACCCTAACCTGACCCACACCCGACCCGCGCCGAACCCTAGCCGCCCCTCTCCCCTCGCTACGCCATGAGTTCATCCTCCTCCACCGTCTCCAACCCCTTCGCCGGTCCCGATGTCACCGTCGTCCGCGATCTCAACATCCACGAGCGTGTTCCGGTGGTGCTTGATCAATCCACTGCGTCCTACTCCGCTTGAAAGGCGGTACTTCTTCTTGGTGTTTCGCGAGTACCTGCTCCACGGCCACGTCGACGGCACCGTGGGCTTGAGCCTCATGATTCACGACGAGGAGTGGATGACCCTCGATGCCACCATCATCCGCTGGTTCTACCTCACCATCTCCAACGACCTCTTCCACACGGTGGTGGATGATAACGACGACGCCTACGCCGTCTAGACCAAGCTCAACGGTCTCTTCACCGACAACAAACTGCAGCGCAAGGTTCTCCTCCACGGCGAGTTTTACGGGTGCCAGCAGTTTGACTCGTCCATCGACGATTTTTGCATGCGCCTCAAAAAGCTTGTCGATGAGCTCCGCGATCTCGGCGAGACGGTCGGCGACGAGCTCCTCATCAGCACCCTCACTGCCGGCCTCAACGAGGACTTTGGGAACGCCGCCTCCAACCTCACCCTCATCCCGGAGCCTACCTTCGCTAAGATGGTGGCGTACCTCAAGCTGGAGGAGCGACAGATGAAGATGGCCCCGACTCGGGCGACCCACACCGCTCTCGTCGCCGGCACCCGCGAGGGCCAGGCGCCGCCACCGCCGCGTCCCGCGCCGGCCCTCCCGCCCGCGCCGGTCCACTCGCAGGTGCCGGCCTCCCACTTCCCACCGCCCCCGCTGTCCGCTAACGGGGGCCGCCGCGGTGGCCGCAAGTAGCAGCAACAGGGCGCCGGTTCTCCGGGCGGAGCGGCACGCCCCCAGCAGCAGTACCTGAAGGAAATATGCCCTAGAGGCAATAATAAAGTTATTATTTATTTCCTTATATCATGATAAATGTTTATTATTCATGCTAGAATTGTATTAACCGGAAACATAATACATGTGTGAATACATAGACAAACAGAGTGTCACTAGTATGCCTCTACTTGACTAGCTCGTTGATCAAAGATGGTTATGTTTCCTAGCCATAGACATGAGTTGTCATTTGATTAACGGGATCACATCATTAGGAGAATGATGTGATTGACTTGACCCATTCCGTTAGCTTAGCACTCGATCGTTTAGTATGTTGCTATTGCTTTCTTCATGACTTATACATGTTCCTATGACTATGAGATTATGCAACTCCCGTTTACCGGAGGAACACTTTGTGTGCTACCAAACGTCACAACGTAACTGGGTGATTATAAAGGTGCTCTACAGGTGTCTCCGAAGGTACTTGTTGGGTTGGCGTATTTCGAGATTAGGATTTGTCACTCCGATTGTCGGGGAGGTATCTCTGGGCCCACTCAGTAATACACATCACTATAAGCCTTGCAAGCATTGTGACTAATGAGTTAGTTGCGGGATGATGTATTACGGAACGAGTAAAGAGACTTGCCGGTAACGAGATTGAACTAGGTATCGAGATACCGACGATCGAATCTCGGGCAAGTAACATACCGATGACAAAGGGAACAACGTATGTTGTTATGCGGTCTGACCGATAAAGATTTTCGTAGAATATGTGGGAACCAATATGAGCATCCAGGTTCCGCTATTGGTTATTGACCGGAGAGGTGTCTCGGTCATGTCTACATAGTTCTCGAACCCGTAGGGTCCGCACGCTTAATGTTACGATGACAGTTATATTATGAGTTTATATGTTTTGATGTACCGAAGGTTGTTCGGAGTCCCGGATGTGATCACGGACATGACGAGGAGTCTCGAAATGGTCGAGACATAAAGATTGATATATTGAAAGCCTATGTTTGGACATCGGAAGTGTTCCGGGTGAAATCGGGATTTTTCCGGAGTACCGGGAGGTTACCGGAACCCCCCGGTAACTTAATGGGCCTTATTGGGCCTAGGTGGAAGAGAGGAGAGGAGGCCAGGGCAGGGCCGCGCACCCCTCCTCCCCAGTCCGAATAGGACAAGGAGAAGGGGGTGGCGCCCCCCCTTCCTTCCTCCCCTCCACCTTTTCCCCCCTTCCTCTCCTAGTCCAACATGGAAAAAGGGGGGGAGTCCTACTCCCGGTAGGAGTAGGACTCCTCCTGGCGCGCCTCTCCTCTAGGCCAGCCGAACCCCCCCTTGCTCCTTTATATACGGGGGCAGGGGGGCACCTCTAAACACACAGTTGATCATTGATCTCTTAGCCGTGTGCGGTGCCCCCCTCCACCATATTACACCTCGATAATATCGTAGCGGTGCTTAGGCGAAGCCTTGCGTCGGTAGAACATCAACATTGTCACCACGCCGTCGTGCTGACGAAACTCTCCCTCAACACTCGGCTGGATCGGAGTTCGAGGGACGTCATCGAGCTGAACGTGTGCTGAACTCGGAGGTGCCGTGCGTTCGGTACTTGATCGGTCGGATCGTGAAGACGTACGACTACATCAACCGCGTTGTGTTAAACGCTTCCGCTATCGGTCTACGAGGGTACGTGGACAACACTCTCCCCTCTCGTTGCTATGCATCACCATGATCTTGCGTGTGCGTATAATTTTTTTGAAATTACTACGTTCCCCAACAGTACCAGCCGGCCCCGTGGTATGCCGGCCAGAACCCTTGGACTGGCGTTGTGCACGCCTACTCCATGCCGGTTCCCCGCGCCCCTGCCCCGGGTATGCTCGGCGCGCGGCCTCCGTCCCATCAGGCATTCTACGCTGCGCAGCAGCCCTATGCGGCGCCCTACGGGCCCCTCTCCTACGGGCAGCCGCTGCAGCCAGGTGGGCTGCCGCTGTTGCCCCTGACGGCCCCGCCCCAGCAGTCCGCCCTCCCACCGGCGCCGTGGGACCCGGCTCTCTTGGCGGCCCTGCACTCCGCTCCCTCACCGCCCACCTAAACCGGCGGCGGTGACTGGTACATGGACACTGGAGCTACCGCGCACATGGCGGCTCATCCCGGTAACCTCCACACCTCCTATCCTGTCCAGACTTCCGCTCGCATCACCGTCGGTGACGGTTCCTCCCTTCCCATTACTCACATAGGACATGCATCTTTTCCATCTACTTCTACTCCATTGTCATTATCTAACATCTTAGTTTCTCCTGACCTTATTAAAAATCTTGTCTCTGTTCGTTCTTTTACACGTGAAAATCCTGTTACCGTTGAGTTTGACGAGTGTGGTTTTTCTGTTAAGGACGCTCGTACCCGGATGGTACTCCACCGATGTGACAGCCTCGACGAGCTCTACCCGGTCCACTCCATCGCCTCCACCACCTCCGCCGCCCCTGTCGCTCTCGCCACCAGAGTGGATCTTTGGCACGCTCGCTTGGGTCATCCCAACCCCGCCACCCTTCGTCATATACTTCGGAGTTTTTCTTTCATGTGTAATAAGATCGAGAATCACTCGTGTCATGCATGTCATCTCGGCAAACATGCTCGTCTTCCGTTTAGGGAATCTTCTCATGTTGCATCATACCCATTTGAGTTGATTCATAGTGATGTTTGGACCTCTCCTGTTGCAAATAATACTGGCTATCTTTATTATCTTGCTATCCTTGATGATTTTTCGCACTATGTATGGACCTTCCGGTTGCGTCGTAAGTCGGTGTCATCTCCACTCTCACCGCTTTCTACTCCTATGTTTTCACGCAGTTTGGTCGTCCCATTCTCGCGTTTCAGACATATAACGGGAAAGAGTTCGACAACTTAGCCGTTCGCACTCTCCTCACCACACATGGCACGACTTTTCGTCTCACATGCCCGTACACTTCACAACAGAACGGTCGCGTTGAGCGTGTCCTTCGCACTCTTAATGACTGTGTTCGGACCCTTCTTTTTCATGCCAATGTGCCTCCGCGCTTTTGGCCCGACGCTCTCGCCACCGCATCACTCCTCATTAACATCCGCCCCTGTCGCACTCGCAGGAACTTGGCACCTCATCACCTCCTCTTCGGTGCACCACCCTCTTATGATGAGCTTCGCATCTTCGGCTGTCTCTGCTACCCTAGCATCGCCGCCACTGCGCCTCATAAGCTTGCACCCGCTCCGTCGCATGCATCTTTCTCGGCTACCCACCTAACACCAAAGGCTACCACTGCTACAATCCTGTCTCACATCGTGTATTCACCTCTCGACACGTTTACTTTGATGAGAAGGTGTTTCCGTTTCAGCAGCAGGTACCTCTCGTCGCCCAGTCGCCGCTAGCCACTGGCGGCCCTTCGGCGACCCCGTCAGGTGGACGACCCCACTCGGCTCTCGGACCGCCTCCGGTCTTTGGCGGTCCTCGCGCCGTGGGCGAGCTGTGCCTCAGGCCCCCAGGCCTCTGTCGCCGTCTCCGCCGGCTTCGACGCCGGCGCCTTCCCCCCGCCGCCTCGGCCGGCACCGCTGCCTCGGGCGGTGCGGGTGCGTCGGGCGATGCGCTCTCCCCGGCCGGTTCGGGTGCCTCGGTGGCCGCCTCGCCAGCCGCCTCCTCGGGCCTCGTCCCGGAGTTGCCATCTCGCCCCCTCACTCGGGCTCGAGCCGGCGTTCACCGCTCGAGTATGCGGTACTCCAGCGACGAGTATCTCCTCGCCGCCTCCGCTGCCGAGCCGTCACCGATCCCTGCGTCCGCTAGAGCAGCCCTTCGTGATCCTCACTGGCTTGCTGCGATGCAGGAAGAGTTCAACGCTCTTCAGCGGAACCGTACCTGGACACTGGTTCCTCGGCCTTCTCGCGCCAATGTCATCAGCAGCAAGTGGGTCTTTCGCCATAAGACCCGCTCGGATGGTACATGATACGTCTCCGTCGTATCTACTTTCCAAACACTTTTGCCCTTGTTTGGACTCTAACTTGCATGATTTGAATGGAACTAACCCGGACTCACGCTGTTTTCAGCAAACTTTCCATGGTGTTATTTATGTGCAGAAACAAAAGTTCTCGGAATGACCTGAAACTCCACGGAACATCTATTTGGAAAATAAGAAAAATACCAGAAGAAAAATCCACGTCAGGGGGCCCACACCCTGCCCACGAGGGTGGGGGGCGCGCCCCCTACCTCGTGGGCCCCCTGACGCTCCACCGACCTCAACTCCAACTCAATATATTTACTTTCGGGGAGAAAAAAATCAGGGAGAAGGATTCATCGCGTTTTACGATACGGAGCCGCCGCCAAGCCCTAAAACCTCTCGGGAGGGCTGATCTGGAGTCCGTTCGGGGCTCCGGAGAGGGGGATTCGTCGCCGTCGTCATCATCAACCATCCTCCATCACCAATTTCATGATGCTCACCGCCGTGCGTGAGTAATTCCATCGTAGGCTTGCTGGACGGTGATGGGTTGGATGAGATCTATCATGTAATCGAATTAGTTTTGTTAGGGTTTGATCCCTAGTATCCACTATGTTCTGAGATTGATGTTGCTATGACTTTGCTATGCTTAATGCTTGTCACTAGGGCCCGAGTGCCATGATTTCAGATCTGAACCTATTATGTTTTCATGAATATATGTGAGTTCTTGATCCTATCTTGCAAGTCTATAGTCACCTACTATGTGTTATGATCCGGCAACCCCGAAGTGACAATAATCGGGATCACTCCCGGTGATGACCATAGTTTTAGGAGTTCATGTATTCACTATGTGCTAATGCTTTGTTCCGGTACTCTATTAAAAGGAGGCCTTAATATCCCTTAGTTTTCGCTAGGACCCCGCTGCCACGGGAGGGTAGGACAAAAGTTGTCATGCAAGTTCTTTTCCATAAGCACGTATGACTATATTCGGAATACATGCCTACATTACATTGATGAATTGGAGCTAGTTCCGTGTCACCCTATGTTATGATTGTTACATGATGAACCGCATCCGGCATAATTCTCCATCACCGATCCAATGCCTACGAGCTTTTCATATATTGTTCTTCGCTTATTTACTTTTCCGTTGCTACTGTTACAATCACTACAAAACCCAAAAATATTACTTTGCTACCGTTACCGTTACTTCCATACTACTTTGCTACTAAATACGTTGCTGCAGATATTAAGTTATCCAGGTGTGGTTGCATTGACAACTCAACTGCTAATACTTGAGAATATTCTTTGGCTCCCCTTGTGTCGAATCAATAAATTTGGGTTGAATACTCTACCCTCGAAAACTGTTGCGATCCCCTATGCTTGTGGGTTATCAAGACTATTTTCTGGAGCCGTTGCCGGGGAGCATAGCTCTATTCTTTGAGTCACTTGGGATTTATATCTGCTGGTCACTATGAAGAACTTGAAAGACGCTAAGACAACAATTTATCCCTCAACTATGAGGGGAGGTAAGGAACTGCCATCTAGCTCTGCACTTGATTCACCTTCTGTTTTGAGTAAGCTTGCGACACCTAAACCTGCTTCTGCTATTCGTTCTGATATGTCGCATGTTATTGATGATGCCACTTCTGCTATGCATGATACTTATGATGAAACTACTTCTATGCTTGATACTACTGTGCCACTCAGTGAATTTCTTGATGAACAAATTGCTAGGGTTAGAGAGAAAGAAATTATTGATACTGATTATATTGATGAAAGTGACGATGAAGACTTGCCTGTTATTCCTGAGGGTTATGTTTTTGAAAAAGAAGCTGCTTTAGCTATTTTAGCTTGCAAAGATAGATATGAACTCAAGAGTTTATTAGCTAAATGGAATCAGCAATCTCTTAATGCTAGAATGAAACCTGACCCTGCTTTTGCTACTTCACCTATCTGTGTTACCGATAAGGATTATGAATTCTCTGTTGATCCTGATATAATTACTTTGGTTGAATTTGATCCTTTTCATGGCTATGAATCTGAAACTGTTGTGGCACATCTTACTAAATTAAATGATATAGCCACCCTGTTCACTAATGATGAGAGATCTCGCTATCTTTATATCCTTAAAATATTTCCGTTCTCATTAAAGGGTGATGCTAAGATATGGTTTAATTCTCTTGATCCTGGTTGTGTGCGTAGTCCCCAGGATATGATTTATTACTTCTCTGCTAAATATTTCCCTGCTCATAAGAAACAAGCTGCTTTGAGGGAAATATATAATTTTGTGCAAATTGAAGAAGAGAGTCTCCCACAAGCTTGGGGGAGGCTTCTCAAGTTACTTAATGCTTTGCCTGATCATCCTCTTAAGAAAAATGAAATACTTGATATCTTTTATAATGGACTAACCGATGCTTCCAGAGATTACCTGGGTAGTTGTGCTGGTTCTGTTTTCAGGGAAAGAACACCTGATGAAGCTGAAATTCTATTGAATAATATGTTGACGAATGAAAATAATTGGACACTTCCTGAGCCAGCTCCAGAGCCAATTCCAGAGCCTATTCCTAAACCAACTCCGAAGAAGAGAGGTGTTCTATTTCTCAGTCCTGAAGATATGCAAGAGGCAAAGAAATCTATGAAAGAAAAAGGTATTAAAGCTGAAGATGTTAAGAATTTACCTCCTATTGAAGAAATACATGGTCTTAATCTACCACCTGTTGAAGAAACATATGATCTTAATCCTCCACCTATTGAAGAAACTCATGGTCTTGATAACCCGACACAGGTAGTAAAGGTAAATTCTCTCTATAGATTTGATGAAGGTGGTATTCCACACTATAAGTCTGCTAGACAATGCTTAGAGGAGTTTGATAATTTTATTGTCAAACAAGAAAACTTCAATGCTCATTTTGGTGGACAATTGAAATATAATTCCTATACGCTTGAGCACTTGGGTGACTATATGGCTAGAGTTAAAGGTGAACTTAAACTCATTACTAAACATGCTTCTATGGTTACCACTCAAGTAGAACAAGTACTTAAGGCTCAAAATGATTTGCTCAATGAAATGAATAGTAAGAAAAATGATTATGCTGTTAGAGTGGCTACTAGAACTGGTAAGATGACTCAGGAACCTTTGTATCCTGAAGGCCACCCTAAGAGAATTGAGCAAGATTCTAAAAGAAATAATATTGATGCACCTAGTCCTTCTAAAAAGAAGAAAAAGAAAAATGATAGGACTTTGCATGATTCTAGTGAACCTATTGTGAACCACATGAGAATCCAAATGATATTTCTATTTCTGATGCTGAAACACAATCTGGTAATGAACATGAACCTGATGAAAATTCTAATGATTATGTTCATGATGATGCTCAACCTAGTAATGATAATGAAGTAGAAATTGAACCTGCTGTTGATCTTGATAACCCACAATCAAAGAATCAACGTTATGATAAGAGAGACTTTGTTGCTAGGAAACATGGTAAAGAAAGAGAACCATGGGTTCAGAAACCCATGCCTTTTCCTCCCAAACCATCCAAGAAAAAGGATGATGAGGATTTTGAGCGCTTTGCTGAAATGATTAGACCTATCTTTTTGCATATGCGATTAACTGATATGCTCAAAATGAATCCTTATGCTAAGTATATGAAAGATATTGTTACTAATAAAAGAAAGATACCGGAAGCTGAAATTTCCACCATGCTTGCTAATTATACTTTTAAGGGTGGAATACCAAAGAAACTTGGAGATCCAGGAGTACCCACTATACCATGCTCCATTAAAAGAAACTATGTTAAAACTGCTTTATGTGATCTTGGAGCCGGTGTTAGTGTTATGCCTCTTTCTTTATATCGTAGACTTGATTTGAATAAGTTGACACCTACTGAAATATCTTTGCAAATGGCTGATAAATCAACTGCTATACCTGTCGGTATTTGTGAGGATGTGCCTGTTGTAGTTGCAAACGTTACTATTTTAACGGACTTTGTCATTCTTGATATTCCCGAGGACGATTGTATGTCTATTATTCTTGGAAGACCCTTTTTGAATACTGCAGGGGCTGTTATTGATTGCAACAAAGGCAACGTCACTTTTCATGTTAATGGTAATGAGCATACGGTACACTTTCCAAGGAAACAACCTCAAGTTCATAGTATCAATTCTATTGGAAAAATTCCATCGATTATTTTTGGAGGTTTTGAATTTCCTCTTCCTACTGTCAAGAAGAAATATGATATTCTTATTATTGGGGATGTGCATATCCCCGTTGAGGTAACATAGTGTTATTCGAAATTTCTCCGGTTCCATGTTATTCGGAATGAGTTTGTTAACAAGACTTGATCAACCTTGTTAGTGGATTCTTTTTGATGAGCATGAGATGGATGAAACTAGAAGGCACAACCTTCCGTACCCTCCTACTTTCTGTTATTTAGTTGAAATAAAGTAAAAATAGTATTTTTCTGTCTGTTTTCTGATTTATCTGTGCAATATAAAAATACCCCGAAAATAAAAGTTCTCCAAATGCCCTGAAAATGGAATATGATTTTTTCTGAAATATTTGAGAATATCTGGCACTAAGAACACAGCAGGAGGGGCAAGCACCTGGCCACGAGGGTGGAGGGCGCGCCCTACCCCCCTGGGCGCGCCCCCTGCCTCGTGGGCCCACGGTGGCCCCCCTCCACTTATTCCTGCACCCACACACTCCTTCTTCCTCCCACAAACACCAATATCCAGCTCAAGCACGAGTTCTAGCTCATTTTGCTGCGATTTTCGATCTCCTTGTTCAAAGCACCTCTCACAAAACTGCTTGGGGGGATTGTTCCTTGGTATGTGACTCCTCCATTGGTCCAATTAGTTTTTGTTCTAGTGCTCTATTCATTGCAAATTTGTGCTGCCTAGGTGACCATGTTCTTGAGCTTGCATGTCAAATTTATATGGTTCCAAGTAGTTCTAATGCTTGATATAGGCTCTAGTCACTTGTAGGAGTAGTTGCTATCAATTTTATTGAGCTTGGTTCACTTTTGTTTGAAGTTACTAACAATTTCAGAATTTTTCAGAAAACAATGAAGAGATTTTTGAGGGGCTCATCGAGCCGAAGCTCGAAGGAAAAGCAAAATGAAGAAGCACAGAGGCCCAAATATAATTTGCCTCGCACCGCGGAGGTCCGGCCGTGTGAATGGCCTTCCGATGATTTTTTGAGAGAAGCCGGGATTTATGATGATTTCTATTCATTGGCTGAGAATGCTGGCCTCACCGACTTCCTCCGCGACCAACGTCATCAGTATCTCTTACTCACCAATACTTTTGTGCAAAACTTCTACTATTTTCCTAAGGAATCACCTCCTTCAGTAGAGTTTCATTTATATGATGTTGTTAAGAAGATGCCACTAGATGAATTTTGCAAGGTTTGCAAAATACCCTTCGAGGGTACCTTAGATGAACCACATCGTAAAGATGTGGACGGGTTTATTGACACCATCACTGTGGGGGAAACCAGGAAGGTTTTCGATGCAAGAATCACTAGCATACATTTTCCTGTTTTACGCTACTTTGCCATTTTTGCTAGTCGTTGCTTGATTGGTCGCGGAAACTGTGGAAACCTTAGTGTTCCTGATATTATCATTTTGTTCCATGGTTTATTTTCCGATAACACTGTTAGTATGGGCGGTATTATTGCTAAATGGTTAAGTTTGAATCGTACAAAGGGCCCCATCTTTGGAGGTATTTATGCTTCACGCCTTGCTGCACATTATAACATACCTATTAGGCTCTATGAGAAAGAAGAAAAATTGCTGCCCAATGCTTATTTAGATTATAAGAGTATGGTAGCGCATGACTTTATTGTTAAGAATAAGGAAGGGGAGCTTAAATACAAATTGTTCTTTGATAAACATCACCATGAGACTATTACCATGCCTGCTCCTTTCTTGTTTAATTTATCTGAAGGCCCGTATCTCGTTCCGTGGGCGGCCATTTGCGCCTACAGGAACGCTACACCAGCCCCTGAGCCGGAACCACAATTTGAGCCTCCACGACAGTCTGATTACTTTTGGGATCCAGAGATGACTGCCAGCCAGTGGCAATCAAAGTCTTCTTCATCTCAGTACGACCCCGACTACAACTACGGGTATCCGCCAGGCCATCCGTGGGAATAAACCAACTTAGGCCAAAAGCCTAAGCTTGGGGGAGTACGTATTTCCCACCGACATTACATTTATGTTTACACACACTCATTGCTAGATGTCGGTGCTCATACTCTTTCACTGTAATATCCTTGCTAGTTTATTTTCCTTTTCTTGCTTTCTTCTTGTGTGTTTGATAAACCTTAAGAAAAACAAAAAAATTAGAGTAGCTTTTAGCTAGTTTACTTTTCTTGCTGTAGTGGTAATAATTAAAAAGAAAACCCAAAAATATTTCCCGTTCTTCTTTTGCTTGTTGGGAGCTTTCCCGTGTAAATAGTTTTATTTCTTTTCTTTTCTTTGGGGGGTCGATAAGAGAAGACCATGATTAAATTGTTGAAGTGGCTCTTATATGCATTATTGTTGATTTAACCAAGAGCCCATATTGCCCTGTCTTCTCCTGTTTATTGAATGTTCGCAGATTCCAGCTTAGTCCAATGCACGTGCACTCTTATTATTATTCACATCGTTCGGTCGTGCAAGTGAAAGGCAATTATGACGATATATGATGGACTGACTGAGATGGGAAAAGCTGGTATGAACTCGACCTCTCTTGTTTTTGTAAATATGATTAGTTCATCGTTCCCGATTCAGCCTATTATGAATAAACATGTTTGCAATGACAATTAGAGATCATAGTTGCTTGTGCCATGCTTGATTAGCTATGAGTTATAATGGTTTACCTTGCGTGCCAACATGCTATTAAAATGGTTGTGATGTGGTATAGTAGGGTGGTATCCTCCTTTGAATGATTTAAGTGACTCAACTTGGCACATGTTCACACATGTAGTTGAAACAAATCAACATAGCCTTCACGATATTTATGTTCATGGTGGATTATATCCTACTCATGCTTGCATCCAATGTTTATTAATTTTAATGCATGTTCATGACTGTTGTCGCTCTCTAGTTGGTCGCTTCCCAGTCTTTTGCTAGCCTTCACTTGTACTAAGCGGGAATACTGCTTGTGCATCCAACCCCTTAAACCCCAAGTTATTCCATATCACTAGTAGAAAACAGGGCTTTGGTCACAGGGCAATATTAACATTAGTCCCGGTTCAGTCACGAACCGGGACTAATGTGAGCATTGGTCCCGGTTCGTGCGGCTAAGGCATTAGTCCCGGTTCACCTGAGCCCTTCAGTCCCGGTTTGAGACACGAACCGGGACTAAAGGGTGCGATGCCCTTTAGTCCCGGTTCGTGTCTCAAACCGGGACTAAAGGTCCCATTTTCAAACTCTAACCCCCCCCCCCCCGTGGATCGCCTTTTCGGTTTTGTAAAAAGCAAAAGAAAATGATAAAAACTTCAAAAATTAAAGTCCTTCGAGATGTAGTTATGTTACTACATCTACTAGTTAGGAAAATTTAAAAACTTAAATTTAGACATGTTTTGCGAAAAGTGTAGGGAAAATGTAAAACGGCTATAACTTTTGCATACGATGTCAGAAAAAAAACGTATAATATATCAAAATGTTCAGCACAAAAATCCGCATCCGATTTTGACTGCCTACGGCCTGTTTGCAAATTTTTAGAATCCTCAAATTCTAAAAGGAAAAAAGTTATGCTCAAATTTCTGTTTTTTTGAATTTTTGTTAAATCTGGTCAAACTATGGTCAAGCTACTTATTCAAGAAGTATTAGTGTTACTAAATAATTATTCAAGAATATTAGTGTTACTAAATAATTATTTCAGTTTTTTTGAATTTTGGTCAAATCTGGTCAAACTGTGGTCAAACTAATTATTCAAGAATATTGGTGTTACTAAATAATTATTTCATTTTTTGAATTTTGGTCAAATCTGGTCAAACTATGGTCAAACAATGGTCAAACTAATTATTCAAGAAATATTAGTGTTACTAAATAATTATTTCAGTTTTTTTGAATTTTGGTCAAATCTGGTCAAACTGTGGTCAAACTATGGTCAAACTACTTATTCAAGAAATATTAGTGTTACTAAATAATTATTTCAGTTTTTTGAATTTTGGTCAAATCTGGTCAAACTGTGGTCAAACTATGGTCAAACTACTTATTCAAGAAATGTTAGTGTTACTAAATAATTATTGTTTTTTAAAACAATAGTTTCAAACTCAAACAGTGAAATGTGTGACTTCATGCTCAAGCTAAATTCCTGAGGGTTAATAGAATTGACATCTTACTATTGTCAGGAAAACAACAAGTGCAGACTTGGAAACGAGGGAGAATAGAACTCGGAAGTTAAGCGTGCTCAGGCTGGAGTAGTGAAAGGATGGGTGACCGTCCGGGAAGTTAGATGATTTGGAATGATGAGGGGTGATTAGAGATTAGAGGTTAATTTGAGCAGTGATGAGGGGTGGTGATTAGAGATTAGAGGTTAAAATAATTCAGAAATTTGAAAATCAAAAAAAAAATTCAAAAAAAAATTTGAAAAAAAAAATCATAAAATTTCCTTTAGTCCCGGTTCGTGTAAGAACCGGGACTAAAGGGGGAGGCTTTAGTAATGACCCTTTAGTCCCGGTTCCAGAACCGGGACAAAAGGCCCTTATACACCGGGACAAAAGGCCCTTTTTCTACTAGTGTATGAGTCCACTATACCTTCCTATATGCGGTATCTACCTGCCGTTCCAAGTAAATTTGTATGTGCCAAACTCTAAACCTTCAAATAAACATTCTGTTTTGTATGCTCGAATAGCTCATGTATCAACTAGGGCTGCCCTTATCTTCCATGCTAGGCGGGTTATTCTCAAGAGGAGTGGACTCCGCTCCTCACTCACGAGGGAATGGCTGGTCACCGGGATGCCCAGTCCCATGCTTTATGCAAACTAAATCAAAATAATTGCAAACAAAACTCCCCCTGGGACTGTTGCTTGTTGGAGGCACTCGTTGTTTCGAGCAAGCCATGGATTGATGCTTGTTGGTGGAGGGGGAGTATAAACTTTACCATTCTGTTTGGGAACCGCCTATAATGTGTGTAGCATGGAAGATATCGCCATCTCTTGGCTGTTATGTTGACAATGAAAGTATGCCGCTCAAACTATTATTTATCTCTGCTTTAAAATCGAGCTCTGGCACCTCTACAAATCCCTGCTTCCCTCTACGAAGGGCCTATCTATTTACATTTATGTTGAGTCATCACCCTCTTATTAAAAAGCACTAGCTGGAGAGCGCAGCTGTCATTTGCATCCATTACTATTAATTTATATTGGGAATGACTATGATTGGATCTCTTTTACCATGAATTACAATGTCTAGTCAGTCCTTGATCTTTAAAGGTGCTCTGCATTTATGTTTTGCGGTCTCAGAAAGGGTTAGCGAGATACCATCTTGTTATATCATATCATGATTGTTTTGAGAAAGTGTTGTCATCCGAGATTTATTATTATGGCTCGCTAGTTGATTATGCCATTGATATGAGTAAACATGAGACCTGAGAGTTATTGCGAATGTGGTTAGTCATAATCTTTGCTGAAAACTTGAATGCTGGCTTTACATATTTACAACAATAAGAGCAAACAGAGTTTGTAAAAGTTTTTCTTCATCACTTTCAGTTTATCAACTGAATTGCTTGAGGACAAGCAATGGTTTAAGCTTGTGGGAGTTGATACGTCTCCGTCGTATCTACTTTTCCAAACACATTTGCCCTTGTTTTGGACTCTAACTTGCATGATTTGAATGGAACTAACCTGGACTGACGCTGTTTTCAGCAGACTTTCCATGGTGTTATTTATATGCATAAACAAAAGTTCTTGGAATGACCTGAAACTCCACGGAACATCTATTTGGAAAATAAGAAAAATACCAGAAGGAAAATCCACGTCAGGGGGCCCACACCCTGCCCACGAGGGTGGGGGGCGCGCCCCCCTACCTCGTGGCCCCCCTGACGCTCCACCGACCTCAACTCCAACTCCATATATTCACTTTCGGGGAGAAAAAAAATCAGGGAGAAGGATTCATCACGTTTTACGATACGGAGCCGCCGCCAAGCCCTAAAACCTCTCGAGAGGGCTGATCTGGAGTCCGTTCGGGGCTCCGGAGAGGGGGATTCGTCGCCGTCGTCATCATCAACCATCCTCCATCACCAATTTGATGATGCTCACCGCCGTGCGTGAGTAATTCCATCGTAGGCTTGCTGGATGGTGATGGGTTGGATGAGATCTATCATGTAATCGAGTTAGTTTTGTTAGGGTTTGATCCCTAGTATCCACTATGTTTTGAGATTGATGTTGCTATGACTTTGCTATGTTTAATGCTTGTCACTAGGGCCCGAGTGCCATGATTTCAGATCTGAACCTATTATGTTTTCATGAATATATGTGAGTTCTTGATCCTATCTTGCAAGTCTATAGTCACCTACTATGTGTTATGATCCGGCAACCCCGAAGTGACAATAATCGGGACCACTCCCGGTGATGACCATAGTTTGAGGAGTTCATGTATTCACTATGTGCTAATGCTGTGTTCCGGTACTCTATTAAAAGGAGGCCTTAATATCCCTTAGTTTTCGCTAGGACCCCGCTGCCACGGGAGGGTAGGACAAAAGTTGTCATGCAAGTTCTTTTCCATAAGCACGTATGACTATATTCGGAATACATGCCTACATTACATTGATGAATTGGAGCTAGTTCTGTGTCACTCTACGTTATGATTGTTACATAATGAACCGCATCCGGCATAATTGTCCATCACCGATCCAATGCCTACGAGCTTTTCATATATTGTTCTTCGCTTATTTACTTTTCCGTTGCTACTGTTACAATCACTACAAAACCCAAAAATATTACTTTGCTACCGTTACCGTTACTTCCATACTACTTTGCTACTAAATACTTTGCTGCAGATATTATGTTATCCAGGTGTGGTTGAATTGACAACTCAACTGCTAATACTTGAGAATATTCTTTGGCTCCCCTTGTGTCGAATCAATAAATTTGGGTTGAATACTCCACCCTCAAAAACTGTTGCGATCCCCTATACTTGTGGGTTATTAGTACACTTGATCGCTACAAGGCTCGCTGGGTGGTCCGTGGTTTTCAGCAGCGTGCTGGCGTCGACTTCACTGAGACGTTTGCACCGGTTGTCAAACCGGGCACGATCCGCACCGTTCTCCAGCTGGCGGTTTTCCCAGGCTGGCCGGTTCATCAGATGGATGTCTCCAATGCCTTCCTTCATGGCCATCTTGAGGAGCAGGTTTACTGTGAGCAGCCCACCGGTTTCGTCGACGCATCTCTTCCTAGGCATGTGTGTTTGCTATCCCGGTCTCTCTACGGGCTCAAGCAAGCACCTCGCGCCTGGTACCAACGTATCGCCGGGTTCCTTCAGACACTGGGCTTTAGTGTTACTCGCTCTGATGCCTCGTTGTTTGTCTATCACCGCGGCGACACGACTGCATATTTGCTCCTCTACGTCAACGACATCATCCTGGCGGCCTCCTCCGCAGCCCTTCTTCAGCAGATTACTCTCCGGCCGCGTGATGAGTTTGCCATCAAGGACCTGGGCGCTCTACATTATTTCCTTGGCATCGAGGTTGTTCGGTGACCCGACAGCTTCTTACTTCATCAGCAGAAGTATGCGCACGAGCTACTTGAGCATGCCGGCATGCTCAATTGCCACCCTATTGACACGAAGGCCAAGGTTTCTGCTCTCGAGGGCTCGCCCGCGTCGGATGCTCCGTTCTACCGGTCCATTGTTGGTGCTCTTCAGTATCTGACTCTCACCCGGCCAGATCTTCAGTATGCTGTTCAGTGGGTGTGTCTCCATATGCACGCCCCTCGTGACTCCCATTGGACCCTCGTGAAGCGGATTCTCCGCTACATCCGTGGCACGATGGCTCTTGGGCTCACTCTCACGGCGTCTACTTCTCTGGAGATGGTGGCCTACTCCGACGCGGATTGGGCTGGCTGCCCTGACACCCGTCGCTCCACCTCTGGCTACTGCGTCTACCACGGTCCTCCCTCATCTCGTGGTCGTCCAAGCGACAACCCATGGTTTCGCGCTCTAGCGAGGAGGCGGAGTACCGAGCAGTAGCTAATGTCGTCGCCGAGTGCACCAGGCTACGACAGCTACTTCTGGAGTTGCATCATGACGTCTCCCAGGCTACGGTTGTCTACTGTGACAACGTCTCTGCGGTGTACCTTTCCGCCAACCCCTTTCATCATTGCCGGACTAAGCACATTGAGCTGGACATTCACTTTGTGCGTGAGCAGGTGGCCCTTGGACGCATTCGGGTCCTCCATGTTCCGACCGCACAACAGTTCGCCGATGTGATGACTAAGGGCCTGCCAACTTCCACCTTCGAGGAGTTTCGGTCCATTCTCTGCGTCTCCGGCGTCACTTCGACTGCGGGGGTGTTGAATATATGTGTATGTGTATATTGTGTCTTGGGCCCACATCCTAGTTCATCTGTATAGTTGAGGTTGTGGCCCCCCTCTGTACATCATATATACGTGCCTGGTGCACCGATCAATGCATTGTGTTGCACAACCTATTCTTCCTCTTCTACACCAACTAATCGATGTTGCACGTGATCACTCACTAGTTACTGTGCAAGCTTCTAATTACCAAGGAACAACATGCATCATGCATGCACATGTACGTACGAGTTAAGATTTAAGGATCAGCAAATCAAATCACGCACCCTTTTCTAAATAGTAGTATGGTGAAACCCTTACCTCTGTACAATTCTGATGCACACATTTAAATTTATTTATTAAAGTATGAATAACATCACCGTTACCCTAAAAACACATGAAGGAGTTAAAAAGCCACAACCGGTGTATAATATGAATACATGCCTACACATATATTGCCTACTAGATCAGGATGGCATGCGTTGCTGCGCCCGTCTATTTTTTCCAGTAAAATAGTAGAAATATTCCCAGGTTACATATGAACCAAGTAGTTTGCAACTCAAGGATAATACCGTATTGTAGTTTTGGATTAATAAAGCAAACATTTGTTCTTAGGAGAATAATATGACAAAATTATATAATTGTGACGGTAAGTTGCCATCCATTATGGGAAAATAACGAAAGAAATATCCGAGAAAAATAAAAATGGCTCAAGTAGTTAGTCATGTGATTGTTCAAAATTGTAGGTATACAATGAGTTGTTCCAAATATAAGTTAACCAACAAATTTGCGAGTACATCATCAATTTAAGTTGGAGCTATACATGGAAGACCCTATCAAATAATATCATCAGAAATAGCCCACCACAAGTAGCCTGGCGGTAGGTTCCGTTGACGGCCGTCTGGCCTTAACGGGCGCTGACATGGCAAAGGGCCCTACCGCCGCCGACCCTGGCGGTAGGCTCCAACACCCTACCGCCGAGGACTCTGGCGGTAGGGTCCTAGAGGATAAGGTTTGTGGGGCCCACTCACCACCACCCACTCCACTCATCTTCTTCCCCGAGCTCAAACTCTCTCCCCCTCTTCTCCCCCACCCAAGCACCCACTAGATCCCCCTCCATTGCTTGAGATTTGTCCGGTGGATCGGGGACATTTTCATCACCCAAGGTACCGCTCCCACCCCCTTCATTTGGTTGGTTGAAATCATCTACTTTTGTTGGAATCAACTAGTTTTGCAAGCCCTAGTTCTTCCTCTAGTTTTGCATTTATTGTGCATTTATGGGGCATTTATGGTTAGCCTAAGTAGTTTGTGTCAATCCTTGTTGTGGCAAGCTAGCTTAAGTGTTAGGGTTAGGGGTTTAGTTAGGTTAGGGTTAAGGTAAGGATTAGGGTTAGTGCTATGATTAAGGTGTCGCTCCTCTACAACCTTCTCGCACGCTACCGCCAGACTCATAGCTGCAATGTCCATCCCTACATGAATATAGGGGTTTAAAATGACAATCAACAAAATAACTCAAATGGACCACAACACTTGTAAGGTGATCTTGATCTTAATTATTTTCTTAAGCCTAACCATAAGCACAAAGATGATCACTAATCATAGCACTAGATCTAGATACACAAACAATTGTAGGCACATAATACATATGGAAATAACAAACATGAGCCTAAATGAATCATACTAATTGATTTGACCACACCAAAATGATGAACTAGGGTTTGCAATAAAATGAGCTAATGCACACAAACCAAGATTTGAACCAATCAAAATGAGGGAAACTGAGAGAGATACCTTGGGTGATGAAAGTGCTACGAATCCACCGGAGAAATGTCAACCAAATGAGAGAGATTTGAGAGGCTCTTGTGGTAGAAAGAGAGAGGGGGGTGACTTGAGCTCGAGGGAGAGGTGATGTGTGGGGTGTGCTGAATGAGTGGGGGTGGGGACCAAAGGTTCCCCGTCCCAACCTTATCCACCCCAGGAGCCTACCGCCAGAGACCACGGCGGTAGGTTTTATATACCTACCGCCAAGGTCCCTGGCGGTAGGTCCCCTTCCCACGTCAGCCTGTCCTGTAACCAATTCGGCCCATTTTTGGGCGGTAGGGTTTGCCATCCTACCGCCATGGTTTACGGCAGTAGGTTGGGTAATCCTACCGCCATGGTTTATGGCAGCAGGGTTGCCACTTCCCTTGCCTTTCTTTTTTTGCCCCTTGGTCTTTGCCTTTCTTTTTTAGCCATACAATGTAATGACTACAGAAATGACTTAGAGCATTTGTCAAAATACCGAATATTCAATCAACATGAAGTTCAATTGACATTATCAAATACCACGGAAATGCATAAATAACATCACAACATCAAGTTCATTACATGAAGTTCCATCTATCAAATTTAACTGATTTAGAGCATTGGTTCAAATTTAACTGACACATAAAGGAGCCCCTAATAAGCCGGCAAGTAGGACCTAATCGTCTTAATACGTTCGATTTGTTCCGCACGCTTTCTCTTAGGCTTCGGTTCATACTCGGCAGAACCCGCCCAATGGATCATCGAACCCTTTGTCTAACGGAACCAGGCCCATCGAGCACGCCGGTTTGGATTCTCCGACACTCCTTGTTTGGTTTCCCATCAAATGATCTTCCCGAGCTTTGCCATGTCCACCTCCTCGAATTCATCAATGCTTACGGAGAACCCTATCTCCATTGCCAAAGTCCATCTACACTCATCTTCCTTCTCCTGCAACTCTTTAACTATCTTCAATTTTTCTATCTCGAGCTCTTCAGGGTACTCGTAGAACACATACTTGTTCAGATCACTCGTAGTCGCGTTTGTCTCTTCACAACTCTTAATCCAATTTTGAAGCTCCCTCAGCATCCTACGGCGTCGTTCTCCTTCACACTTCTCATATGCTATTTGCACCTCCCGGGCCCTGTTTTCCATGCTACATGAAATGGAACAAACCAAAACTTAAATCAAATGATAAAAGCCAAACACAAAGCTTAACTTATTTAGAATTACCTAATGCACAAAGTTCTGACTGGTTCAAGTGACATAGGTTACATAAATGATAAGGGTACATGCCATTACAGTCCAAATGACACTACAACATCATGTGTTTCAACCCCCTCTATTCGTCCATCAACACGACATCTTTGTCGTACGGCCCTGGGTTGCAACAAATGATATCATTTCTTTCACGTACCCAAGCCCAACGAGATGCCCGACTAGGTATCGCCGATGATGGTTGCCTAACTAGCCAGTCAATGATCTGGCCAGGGTTGTTAAAGTCCATTTCATTCACTTCATCCCTTGTTCCACACAATGCAATTTGCCTTGCAAGAGCACGTCTATGAATTTTCTCTACCTTCTTGAGATTGCTTATGTTTTTCTCTTTAGCTTGGTATAACTTAACTTTGTCATCGTCGCACTTCGACACATAATACTTTGAAAATTCTCTACAAGCCCATCTTTTCCTCAATGACTGCACGTTCACGCTTCGCCGCTGCCTCCGCGGAAGTCTCAACAAAGATGATCGATCCCATCC
This sequence comes from Aegilops tauschii subsp. strangulata, assembly GCF_002575655.3. Taxonomy (NCBI): domain Eukaryota; kingdom Viridiplantae; phylum Streptophyta; class Magnoliopsida; order Poales; family Poaceae; genus Aegilops; species Aegilops tauschii. Next base: position 623,787,153 of record NC_053037.3, read on the forward strand.
TACAAGTCGAGGGATTACTATAACTGTCATCCAAGGAAAAATCCTAACCGTCTCTTCACAAAAACTATAACCCTAGGACTAGATCGAGCTACAATTCGAGAGGTAACTACTATAACGTTCCTCATAAGCATTTACTTAAACATAACCCTAACCATAACCATAACCCTAGCCATAACATTAAACCCAACCCTAACAAAACCCTAAATGATAGTTCTTAGTACCCAAACAATGCTAGTAACACAATACATAAAGCACAAACATTACCCTAAATGCATCATATACATTGATTTGACCACAACAAAAGCATGAACTAGGGTTTGCAACAAAATGAGCAAAATACATGATTCCAACCAACCAAATGAAGGGGACACTACTAGGAAAAGGCTAATTAGTGGCGCACCTGTTTTGCCCATTAATGGCGCACTATAGGTGCGCCACTATTACCACGCCACTAGTAACAAATGTGCGCCATTACTATCACAGATAGTAATGGCGCACCTAGGCTAGAAGTGCGCCATTATTATCTGACTTAGTAATGGCGCACCACATGGAAGTGCGCCATTACTAACAATTTTTTCAAATTTTTTTCAGAATTTTTATTTCAAATTTTTCTTAATCTCGGGTCACTATGGCTTAATCTTGGGTCAATATGCTTAATCTCAAGTCAAATCGGACTAAGTGATCAAACTTCCCGGAAGGTCACCCATCCTCACACTACTCCAGCCGGAGCACGCTTAACTTCACAGTTCTATCCAACCCCAGCACCACCTCACTTAACAGGCACTTGTTGATATATCTATCATATCAATCCTATTAAACCTTGTTGATGTCTATGACTTTGTTCATGTTCATGAGTGTGATGAAATTTTGAAAAATTATTTCAAACTTCCCGGTCATATTACGTATCATATTTTGAAAAAAAATTCCAAAAAAAAAAAATTCGAAACCAATTTTTTTTCTGCTACTAGTGGCGCACCTATCAAATGGTGCGCCACTAGTAAGTGTGAAACTTTTTCCATTTTCCCCCCTCTAGATCTTAAAAGCCCCGTATCTTTCGTTCTGTTAGGTTTTTGGGGATTCTGAAAATCTTCAACGGGGTTCCTCTCAAAAGGTGTGTACAGCAAGGATGATTGTGGAAAACTAAAAAGCAAAGACTCAAATCATACAAGACACTCCAAGCAAAACACATATCATGTGGTGAATAAAAATATAGCTCCAAGTAAAGTTACCGATGGACGAAGACGAAAGAGGGGATGCCTTCCGGGGCATCCCCAAGCTTTGGCTTTTTGGTGTCCTTAGATTACCTTGGGGTGCCATGGGCATCCCCAAGCTTAGGCTCTTGCCACTCCTTGTTCCATGATCCATCAAATCTTTACCCAAAACTTGAAAACTTCACAACACAAAACTCAACAGAAAATCTCGTGAGCTCCGTTAGCGAAAGAAAACAAACACCACTTCAAGGTACTGTATTGAACTCATTCTTTATTTATATTGGTGTTAAACCTACTGTATTCCAACTTCTCTATGGTTTATAAACTATTTTACTAGCCATAGATTCATCAAAATAAGCAAACAACACACGAAAAACAGAATCTGTAAAAAAAACAGAACTGTCTGTAGTAATCTGTAACTAACGCAAACTTCTGGAACTCAGAAACATCTACCAAAATAGGAAGACCTAGACAATTTGTTTATTGATCTACTGCAATTGGAATTAGTATTTTATCACGTTCTGGTGATTTTTAACAATTGTTTTCGTGAACAGAAAGTTTCTGGAATTTTCAGCAAGATCAAATAACTATCATCCAAGAAGATCCTATAGGTTTAACTTGGCACAAACACTAATTAAAACATAAAAACAAGTCCAACCAGAGGCTAGATCAAATATATATTCCTAAACAGAAGCAAAAAGAAAAAAAACTAAAGTAAAATTGGGTTGCCTCCCAACAAGCGCTATCGTTTAACGCCCCTAGCTAGGCATAAAAGCAAGGATAGATCTAAGTATTGCCATCTTTGGTAGGCAATCCATAAGTGGCTCTCATAATAGATTCATAAGGTAATTTAATTTTCTTTCTAGGGAAGTGTTCCATGCCTTTCCTTAACGGAAATTGGAATCTAATATTTCCTTCCTTCATATCAATAATTGCACCAATAGTTCTAAGGAAAGGTCTACCAAGAATAATAGGACATGAAGGATTGCAATCTATATCAAGAACAATGAAATCTACGGGCACATAGTTCCTATTTGCCACAATAAGAACATCATTAATTCTTCCCATAGGTTTCTTGATAGTGGAATCCGCAAGGTGTAAGTTTAAAGAGCAATCATCAAATTCGCGGAAACCTAACAAATCACACAAAGCATAGCATTCATGATCTTTAATTTTAATTTTAATAGTAGGTTCCCATTCATCATAAAGTTTTCTAGGGATAGAAACTTCCAACTCAAGTTTTTCTTCATAAGATTGCATCAAAGCATCAACGATATGTTTAGTAAAAGCTTTATTTTGGCTATAAGCATGAGGAGAATTTAGCACGGATTGCGACAATACAATATATCAAAGAGCAATTATCATAATTAAATTCCTTGAAATCCAAAATAGTGGGTTCATTGATATCTAAAGTTTTGACCTCTTCAATCCCACTTTTACAAATTTTAGCATCAAGATCTAAAAACTCCGAATTTTTGGGACGCCTTCTAGGTAAAGGTGACTCATCTCCAGTCCCTTCATTATCAAGATTCATATTGCAAAACAAAGATTTAATAGAGGATACATCAATAACTTTTAGATCTTCATCTTTATTCTCACAAAAAATTTCCGGCTTAGCGGCCATCTTATTAACTAAGGTGGCCTGCTTATCCGAAACCTCAGCTATTAATTTTTCGAGGTGAGCAATCTGAGATTTCAAACCATAAAATTCTTTAGACATATCATCAAGATCTTTATTCATATAACCCATAAAGCTATTTTGTTCCTTAAGCTCGTTCCTAAAGAAATTATTATGCTCAAATTGTAAAGTCATAAAACTCCTGACATTGCTTTCGATCTCTTCTAACCTTTTAAGGTGGAGATCACCAAATCTAGGTAGAGCCATCGCGGCAAGCAAACAATCCAACACACGAGCAAACAAGAAGCAAGCGAAAAAGATGCGAACGGAAAAGAGAGGGCGAATAAAACGGTAAGGGTGAAGTGGGGGAGAGGAAAACGAGAGGCAAATGGCAAATAATGTAATGCGAGGGATAAGAGTTTGTGATGGGTACTTGGTATGTCTTGACTTGTGCGTAGACTCCCAGGCAACGGCGCCAGAAATCCTTCTTGCTACCTCTTGAGCACTGCGTTGGTTTTTCCTTGAAGAGAAAAGGGTGATGCAGTAAAGTAGCGTAAGTCTTTCCCTCAGTTTTTGAGATCCAAGGTATCAATCCAGTAGGAGACCACGCTCGAGTCCGACGCACCTACACAAACAAATAAGAACCTCGCAACCAATGCGATAAAGGGGTTGTCAATCCCTTCACGGTCACTTACGAGAGTGAGATTTGATAGATATGATAAGATACTATTTTTGGTATTTTTATGATAAAGAGAAATAAAGATGCAAAGTAAAATAAACTGCAATAGAAATAGCTAAGTGTTGGAAGATTAATATGATGGAAAATAGACCCGGGGGCCATAGGTTTCACTAGTGGCTTCTCTCAAGAGCATAAGTATTACGGTGGGTGAACAAATTACTGTCGAGCAATTGATAGAATTGAGCATAGTTATGGGAATATCGAGGTATGATCATGTATATAGGCATCACGTCCGCGACAAGTAGACCGAAACGATTCTGCGTCTACTACTATTACTCCACACATCGACCGCTATCCAACATGCATCTAGAGTATTAAGTTCATAAGAACAGAGTAATGCTTTAAGTAAGATGACATGATGTACAGGGATAAACTCATGCAATAAGATATAAACCCCATCTTTTTATCCTCGATGGCAACAATACAATACGTGTCGTTTCCCTTTCTGTCACTGGGATCGAGCACCGCAAGATTGAACCCAAAGCTAAGCACTTCTCCCATTGCAAGAAAGATCAATCTAGTAGGCCAAACCAAACCGATAATTCGAAGAGACTTGCAAAGACAACCAATCATACATAAAAGAATTCGGAGGAGATTCAAATATTGTTCATATATAATCTTCACCATAAACCCACAATTCATCGGATCTTGACAAACACACCGCAAAAGAAGATTACATCGAATAGATCTCCAAGAAGATCGAGGAGAACTTTGTATTGAGATCCAAAGGGAGAGAAGAAGCCATCTAGCTAATAACTATGGACCCGAAGGTCTGAGGTAAACTACTCACACATCATCGGGGAGGCTATGGTGTTGATGTAGAATCCCTCCGTGATCAATGCCCCCTCCGGCGGAGCGCCGGAAGGCCCCAAGATAGGATCTCACGGGTACAGAAGGTTGCGGCGGTGGAAATAGGGTTTTGGCTCCGTATTTGATGGTTTGGGGGTACGTGGGTATATATAGGAGGAAGAAGTACGTCGGTGGAGCAACGAGGGGCCCACGAGGGTGGAGGGCGCGCCTGGGGGAGGTGGGCGCGCCCCCCTGCCTCGTGCCTTCCTCGTTGATTGCTTTACGTAGACTCCAAGTCGTCTGGATCACGTTTGTTCCGAAAATCACGTTCCCGAAGGTTTCATTCCGTTTGGACTCCGTTTGATATTCTTTTTCTACGAAACACTGAAATAGGCAAAAAAACAGCAATTTGGGCTGGGCCTCTGGTTAATAGGTTAGTCCCAAAAATAATATAAAAGTGTATAATAAAGCCCATTAAACATCCAAAACAGAATATAATATAGCATGGAACAATCAAAAATTATAGATGCGTTGGAGACGTATCACTCGGCTGGCGCCGTCGCGGCTCCTGACGCCGCCCCCCCCCCCCCCCCCCCCCCCGCTGTGGCCGCAGCCCTCGCCGCCGCGGGCGCCCCCGCTGTGGCCGCAGCCCCCGCCGCCGCGGGCGCCCCTGTTGTGGCTGCGGCCCCCGACGCCGCTGTGGCCGCCGCTGCCGTGGCACCCGCCGCCCTCGCCGGCCCGGTTACCCGTGCCCGTGCAGGAGTGCATCAGCCAAGTACGCGCTACTCCTCCGACGAGTATGTGTGCACTTCCTCGACATCGACGCCATCACCCATCGCCACCTCCGCTCGTGCCGCCCTTCGGGATCCCCATTGGCTGGCTGCAATGCAGGAGGAGTTTGACGCCCTACAGCGCAACCGCACGTGGCAGCTTGTTCTGCGACCCCTCCGTGCCAACATCATCTCTGGCAAGTGGGTGTTTCGCCATAAGACTCGCCCGGACAGTTCTCTCGAGCGCTACAAGGCTCGATGGACGGTTCTCTCGAGCGCTACAAGGCATAAAAGCAAGGATAGATCTAAGTATTGCCATCTTTGGTAGGCAATTCATAAGTGGCTCTCATAATAGATTCATAAGATAATTTAATTTTCTTTCTAGGGAAGTGTTCCATGCCTTTCCTTAACGGAAATTGGAATCTAATATTTCCTTCCTTCATATCAATAATTGCACCAATCGTTCTAAGGAAAGGTCTACCAATAATAATAGGACATGAAGGATTGCAATCTATATCAAGAACAATGAAATCTACGGGCGCATAGTTCCTATTTGCCACAATAAGAACATCATTAATTCTTCCCATAGGTTTCTTGATAGTGGAATCTGCAAGGTGTAAGTTTAAAGAGCAATCATCAAATTCGCGGAAACCTAACAAATCACACAAAGCATAGCATTCATGATCTTTAATTTTAATTTTAATAGTAGGTTCCCATTCATCATAAAGTTTTCTAGGGATAGAAACTTCCAACTCAAGTTTTTCTTCATAAGATTGCATCAAAGCATCAACGATATGTTTAGTAAAAGCTTTATTTTGGCTATAAGCATGAGGAGAATTTAGCACGGATTGCAACAATACAATCTATCAAAGAACAATTATCATAATTAAATTCCTTGAAATCCAAAATAGTGGGTTCATTGATATCTAAAGTTTTGACCTCTTCAATCCCACTTTTACAAATTTTAGCATCAAGATCTAAAAACTCCGAATTTTTGGGATGCCTTCTAGGTAAAGGTGACTCATCTCCAGTCCCTTCATTATCAAGATTCATATTGCAAAACAAAGATTTAATAGGGGATACATCAATAACTTTTAGATCTTCATCTTTATTCTCACAAAAAAATTCCGGCTTAGCGGCCATCTTATTAACTAAGGTGGCTTGCTTATCCGAAACCTAAACTATTAATTTTTTTAGGCGAGTAATCTGAGATTTCAAACCATAAAATTCTTTAGACATATCATCAAGCTCTTTATTCATATAACCCATAAAGCTTTTTTGTTCCTTAAGCTCGTTCCTAAAGAAATTATTATGCTCAAATTGTAAAGTCATAAAAATCCTGACGTTGCTTTTGAAACCAATTTTTTTTGCTACTAGTGGCGCACCTATCAAATGGTGCGCCACTAGTAAGTTTGAAACTTTTTCCATTTTCCCCCTCTAGATCTTAAAAGCCCCGTATCTTTCGTTCTGTTAGGTTTTTGGGGATTCTGAAAATCTTCAACGGGGTTCCTCTCAAATGGTGTGTACAGCAAGGATGATTGTGGTAAACTAAAAAGCAAAGACTCAAATCATACAAGACGCTCCAAGCAAAACACATATCATGTGGTGAATAAAAATATAGCTCCAAATAAAGTTACCGATGGACGAAGACGAAAGAGGGGATGCCTTCAGGGGCATCCCCAAGGTTTGGCTTTTTGGTGTCCTTAGATTACCTTGGGGTGCCATGGGCATCCCCAAGCTTAGGCTCTTGCCACTCCTTGTTCCATGATCCATCAAATCTTTACCCAAAACTTGAAAACTTCACAACACAAAACTCAACAGAAAATTGCGTGAGCTCCACTTCAAGGTATTGTATTGAACTCATTCTTTATTTATATTGGTGTTAAACCTACTGTATTCCAACTTCTCTATGGTTTATAAACTATTTTACTAGCCATAGATTCATCAAAATAAGTTTGACATAGTAATGACGCATCTATGCAAAGTGCGCCATTACTAAGTTTGACCAAGGTTTGACCCAGTCATACACATAGTAATGGCGCACTTTGTACAAGTGCGCCATTACTATGTCAACTAGTAATGGCGCACTATCCCCTGGTGCGCCACTGCTAACATTTTTTTTTTCAAAACTAGTAATGGCGCACCACACCAGGTGCGCCATTAGTAATATGTCAATAATGGTGCACCACATACATGGTGCGCCATTAATATCCATATTATCTATAGCCCTTTTCCTAGTAGTGGGAGTGAGGGAGGTACCTTGGGTGATGAAAGTGCTCCGGATCCACCGGACAAATCTCAAGCAAATGAGTGAGATTTGAGAGGCCTTGTGTGAGGAGAAGAGGGGGGAAGAGGCCTTGACCTCGAAAGAGTGAGAATGGAGAATGGGGGTGAATGAGTGGGTGGGGGAGCACAACCCCCACCCCTCACAAGTCACAGCCTTATCCAGGACCCTACCGCCGGCGGAAGGGTCCTTTGCCACGTGTCAAGGGACGTTAACAGCCAGACGCCGTCAGGGCACCTACCGGCAGGCGCAGCGGCGGTAGCCCGTGTAAAGCTACCACCTGGGATGGCGGCGGTAGCAAATGGGTCAAATCTTAAAAAAATTTCAGACCGGAGTCAGATCCTGCTAAACTACATGAAAAGGGTCAAAACACGAAATTTTGCCACCAGGTTCACATGATATACCTCTGATCACTGTGCAAGCATGCAGCGCAGGGCTGCCAAGCATGCCATGTCCAATCGTATAGCTATCCTAAGCTATAAAGTGAATTTAAAACAATATTCTAGTAGTAGTACTATGTGGCGGGACATGCGCAGCTGGGTTGTCGCTTAAACTACTTATCTGTCCCTCTGCCATATGCCACAGTAGTTGGACCTACCCTGCCTGCTGCAGCCTGGAGGTGCGGCTGTAGCGCCACTGTTTGCCTGGTTAACTAGCCCGACACTGCAGACCACAACACGAATGTGACAGGGCTGAACGGACTAGATAAGGGGGAGTCGGGACTCCCGGGTGCTGTGGCACCTTTTCGTTCTGGATATACACCACATCATTTATTTGCACATCATAGAAAATAAATCTACACACATAAATAGGCAAAACAGAACCCTGAATAGTCATGAGACTCACCAAACCTCCTTCAGCACATAATCACAGTCTTATTCATAACAATATCGTTTCATTTACAATGTCATGCTGTCTCGTAGCTGCAGGGTTTCAAATGGATGGGGAAATAGCAGCTCATAGTACTATGAGATGACTCAATCTACGTAGAAAATAGCAGCGCTTGCATTCTTCATATATGTAACTGTGAGCTACACATCTGATCACAACTAAGTGCTCATGAATTGAATTGAAATTAACACAACTACAAGTGCAATACAGTTTACTACACATGTTCAACAAACAGAAACAAACACATCTTACTAATTTGCCAGTTTCAAGCAGCTAACCAAAGGCCTTTCAGGCAAAAGAAAACAAGTTCAGTTAAGAAGATGATATTTCCATACCTGCAACCCATAGAACACCTAGGCGCCGGCGATGACTGGACGAGCGGTGCCTCCGGCTGCTGCAAGCTTGCCTACGTCGCGTAACTAGTGCTCCCCAACCAGTTATCGACTTCAGAGAAAGAGCCTACACTGTCCAAACTTGTACCACCGCCGCCGCCGTCGTCGCCGCCCCCGTCCGGAATCACCGACGCTATGGCGGCCGCCACCTAGGTCAGAGAGAGGGAGAGGAGGGAGAGAGTGAACTGGCGAGAGGGGAATGGCTCAGATCTTGACCGCACCCGACCGACAACCGCGTCCCGACCGCAAACACGGCGTTAACGGCCGTTAATGCGCGGCCGTCGATGGTTGGCCACGGTGGCATCTGATTCGTGGGCCCAACCGGTCGGTTCGGTGCTTAGAGTGGGCGAAGCGGGCGGTTCCACGACTTGGTAGTTTTTGCCACGGATTCGGAAAAAAGTGGTAGTTCTCGGCACAAATTTGTAAAGTGGTAGTTTCTGGGCATGTTTCTATGAAATGTGGTAGTTTTTGGTTAAATACTCGAGTTGTTCCAAATATAAGTTAACCAACAAATTTGCGAGTACATCATCAATTTAAGTTGGAGCTATACATAGAAGACCCTATCAAATAATATCATCAGAAATAGCCCACCACAAGTAAACGATAACTGGTACAACCAATCCTTACTTTATTTCATAAGCAAACAGTTCTGCATATACAACACATCATTTATTTGCACACCATAGAAAATAAATCTACACACATAAATAGGCAAAACCAGAACCCTGAATAGTCATGAGACTCACCAAACCTCCTTCAGCACATAATCACAGTCTTATTCATAACAATATCGTTTCATTTACAATGTCATGCTGTCTATGTAGCTGCAGGGTTTCAAATGGATGGGGAAATAGCAGCTCATAGTACTATGAGATTACTCAATCTACGTAGAAAATAGCAGCGCTTGCATTCTTCATATATGTAATTGTGAGCTACACATCTGATCACAAGCTATCACGAATATGTACATCAATCACAGGAAATCACCTTCCTACTATGGTGTATGTACATTATAAGTCGGGGCACACGGAAGGGTAATTTGGTGTGGTGGGAATAGCTGAAGTAATGGCATAATTCGTATTCATCTAAGGTTCGTTCAAGCACTACTGACCCTGTGTGAATAGGAAGGGACTTTGGTATATGGTACAATAGCTGAAATAGTAGCCAAGTTGCTGGACCTATGGTTTAAGCACTAAAACCATTGTGTGTGGCACTCCAGGGGTTGGTTGGGATGCTGGTGCATGCCTGAGCAGCCATCTTCACCATCGCTTCAGGAAGGATGCCGGCATTGCAGATGTTTGCAAAGGACCGCATGTGCTTCATTCCATACTGCGCCAACGAGCCACATTGTGATTCAAAAGCACGCACCTGAAGAAAGGGAGGACATAAGATTAGTCATATGCACAACAGGGGCAGAAGAAATTACATGCTGTAACCGCATTAATTATAGTATATTCCATATGACACGTGTATGTATGCATAGAGAGCTGGCAGTATGTCGAAGTGAAGAAACTAGTTAGAGCATCCAAAGTTTCAATCCAGGAATATCGATCCTGAATAATGTCAGTCCTGAGTATATATCCCGTTATTCCAGTACTATTGGGATATATTCTATTGTGTCTATTTGTCAGTAAACCAATAACAACAATTTTATCTACAGAATTTGGTCACAGTAGTTCCAGACAATTAACACATGACCAATAGGCAATATAAAAAACACAACAGAAGCAAAAGTAAGATAAGAGATGTTGATAGATGAGCAAGCAAAACGATGTCAAATAGATCCTTACCATAGACTTGAGACAACTCCAGTCATCAGCAAGAGGCTCGCCAGCTGGGCGAACAGTCTTTAGAACCATTGGACCATCCGCAAAACCAAACAGAAGGTTTCCAATCAGCTCGACGCTGTTGTCAATATGAGATCTATGACCCATCATCTCGAGCAATTGCTTCCGAGCATCGTTTTTCTCAGTGGAGCTCTCAGCCAATTTCTGGTACTACATGCAGAACAAAAGAAAGAAAGAAATCAGTTAGTTTATCCATCTTTTTTTTACTGAGTTTATTATGAATACTCTATTGTTCTGGGTAAAGTAGCATGAGATATTTCTTATGATATAATTACGAACCTTGCGCCAGAAATAGACAAGATCAGCATCCCTCTGATTAACAGCTCTTGAGAAGGACGGCAGTGAGTTATCTTCAACAAATGTAGTGTTGTCGTTAGCAGGATTTGACCCAATGTACAAGAAGAGATGTTGATCATTCAGATCCAAAGAACCGTATTGCATCACATGGGAACCATAGCTGTATGAGTCCTGAGCTGCCGTTCTCTTCTTGACCTGCTCAACCATTAATTAGTGTTGTTGGGAAGGAACTGCTCCAAGATTAATAAGCTATTTTTTTTTTTTTGAGATTTAAGCACTTACCAAGTCATATTGCTGCTTGAGAGATTCAGTTCTCAGATTGTGTACATCACTGTCAACATTGAAAGTTGCACGTTATTTGAGCACATAAGAACCATAACAAAAAACCTAGTTCCTTTCAAACAAATGACCCAAGGATTTTGACTCAGGGTTCAACTATAAAGTGCTGAATGCAACAGTTACTACCATGGCAGCCAACATGATAACATATAGGTGACATTTTATTCTAGTGCAGTTTGATAAGTGCCGTACCAGTTACTAGTTAATCATTTTGAAACGACACACCTGTACAGTACCAGAAAGTACTAACAGATATGAGTCATGTGTGTTCGAACTTCGAACTGACCGTATCAAACCATGATTTTAGCATGTGAATGAATGGAAAACATGGTACAACAAAGTGGGATACCTGTCTTCCATCCAAGAAATACTGTACAGGTCGCCCAAGCAGGTGTCATATTCGGACGGAGGGCTAGGGTACTCGCCGGGGCAATACGTTCCCCAACTGCTCTCCTCCGCGTTCGACGCGGTGGTCGCATAGACACCGATGTCATTTGGCAGAAGCCCCTCAAAGACGCTCCCAGCTTCACAGGCTTCAAGATAAAATACCTACAAAATAAGAGTCAGGCCATTGTTTTAACTAGCAAACAGTGCCGAGCAAAAATAACCAAAGGACGATGGGTTACCAGGCTTTTGTAGGTTCCAGCAGCGTGCTTTTTCTTCAGGACATCTACAAGATCGTCACCGTAAACGTATGGATAGGTAGGCATCCCTGAAAGTTTTACCAGAACAGAAAAACCATGACATTAATAAGGTAATTGTGCATGTCTAGATTTGTACGTACGTCTGCATTTATATGAAATATCTGTTCTGACTGGTTTTAGATACTAAAATCTCGAAAGAAGACAATAAAAGAATGGCAGGTTCTGAATACTTACCAATGACCCCAGGACCCCCATGGTCACTGTAAAACACAAAAATGTGATCATTAGGGCCACTGTCCACGACTTTGCCGCTCCCACCACTCACAGCGGTTTTATTACCGAGCAGGACAGCAAACAAGTTCTTGACATTAACCTCCTTCCCAGTGTAGTCCTACAGTGGAGATTCAGTCAAACAGACAAAATTGTGGATACTGGATAGGGGTGCATGATCATTGGAATATATTGGTTCATTCCATCGAGATGTTGACATTATCACATGTAAATTTGACATCAAAGACCAACTGGAAAATGACATAAAGACTGATCACATTTTAGGCATTTAATCATTTTCAATGCAGTACAAAGTGCCATTGAAATTTCTGTTTGTGTAATTTCTAGAGTAATACCATATTCACATTTGTCTGCAACCATCAAACAGTTTGTATCATCCCATAAGGTAATCTATACCAATCTTAGTTTTTTACTACATCAACAAATACTGGAAAGTTTTCCATGAAGACGCATGCATGATTACCTTAGGGACCCCAGCATAGACATCTCCACCCTGGGGGTGGTTGATGATGACGCCCGGCCTCGGGTTCTCCAGGTTGTGCGCAATGTCATCGTACATGAAGACGATGATGTTCTCATCCTTGAGACCACCCGTCTTCAATATCTGGTAGGCGTGGCAAATATCCGCCTGCAAAGTGCAAAGTTTCGGTCCACAAATTAAAACACACTATTCATTGTCGTCAACAAAACTAACTAGGAGGGAGAAAAATAATCTGAGATAGGCAGCAACACCAAACGAACACCGAACACTTTTTTTGACCTATTCTTACAGCTATGCACACAAACGAATTAGAATTTCGAGTGTGGATTTTCTAAACCTAGGTGCATTGTAACCTTTATTTGGACCGTTTGCATGTGTGCTGGTTGCATTGAGATTTGTGCCAGGGCTGTAGGCCTATGTGAACAGTAATTTAGGGGCATACCCTGACTTGGCTCATGGGCCCACAGTAAAGATGTCGGAGAAAGCATGGGCACACGGCGGGCTGATTGTCTCCAGAGATATGATTTGTGCAAATTCTCTCCGAGATTGATGCAAAATAAAATAAAATAAAATATGCACAATTATTTGGGACTTGGGCACACCTTCCTTCCAATCAATTGTTAACCTGTAATTAATTATAACTAGCACATATGCCCGTGCGTTGCAACGAAAAATAAAATAGTATGCATATAAAGTCAGTGAGAATTATATGTGTAAGCAAAACCCTGTGTGCACACAAAAAAGGAACATTTAACTTCTCGATTTCGCCGCGTGCGAAGGAATCAATCCGCTATTTTTCCATTCATTGATCGAGGGCATTTAAAAGTGTTGTTACGTCATCGTACGCCAGAGAAGGCCCATGAGTTATTCAATCTACTTTTCCTTTCAATCCTTACAATCGAGGGGTTTTTAAGGTATGAAGTTTCTGAATATTTTAGGAAACCTGAACAATTTTTTAAATCCTGAACAGTTTTTTAAAAATTATGTACATTTTTGGAAAAACGCACAAAATATGAAAGGGAACATCTTTTAAAATTCACAAAGATTTCCCGAGAACACCAACTTTTTTCATAAAAACTTGAACTTTACTTGAATTTGTGCACATTTTTGTAAAACGGGAACATGTGTTGAAAATTCATAAGATTTTTAGAAAATGTGTATCTCTTATAGATGAACATTATTTTTAATGGTGAAAATTCACTAAAACAAGAATATTTTTCGAATTTGGAGCATTTTTTGAAAAGCATTTTCTTTTTAGAAATCTCGAACAATAAATGTTTATTGAAAAAATAGGAAACTTCTTGCAAGTTCTGACTATTTTTCAAAATAGCCACAAAATTTTGGAATTCTGAACATTTTCCAAAACTTGGTTTTTTTCAATTCTGAACGTTATTTGAGAATTTTTAATTTACGAAATAAATTCGAAAAGTAAAATAAACTTGGAAGAAAAAAAGATAGGGAAAGAGAATAAAAATAAAACTAAAACACAGGAACAAAGAAAAATGGGCCAGCCCATTATTGGTTGTTCTGTGTGAAACTCCAACTATTTGTCCCCTTGTGCGGAAAATAGAATTTCCCAGCTGCATGGGTAGAAAAATAAGTGGGCTGCCTTTGCTGGGCCACGGCGCGCGGCCCATGTACGAAAATTATTTTTCTAGCAGCCAAACGCATAAGAATTTTGGACCACCTCGGATAGAAAAAAAATTCTTTTCGGCGGTGAACGGACGAAAAATTTGACGAAACACACCTTGCTTTATTAGTAGGTAGGTATTGCCATATAACTCAGTAACAAAATGATTTCAGATTCTTTTGCACCATTTATCTATTTCTTCTACCATTGACAGACGGGCCCCGCATGGATAGAGAGAGCTGCCAGCTGACGGGGCGACACTTTTTGCTATGTGGACTGTTTGATTGGTCAACAGGGTGCCACGTACACAACATACGGAGCTCTATGATGAACCGGTGATCCTATAATCACCACCAGCCGTATTATAGTTCAAGTTCAGTGACAACTTGGTGCCTACTTAGACTGCTAGACGGAGACAATCGTGCATAGTTCCAAATTTGGCTCATCGATCTCATAGCTCTTGAACAGCATAGATGAGCCACTACTTTCCCAGGTTTACTTTACTCTTAACCGGCAGGAAGAAAAATCTGGAGAGGGCGGGACGGGGCACGAAGGAGCAAAGAGTAGAATCCATGATAGAGCGTGCGCACCTGGTGGCGGTAGTTGTAGTAGCCGCTGGAGCCGGCGACGAGGACGGCCCACCTGGTCCCGACGGAGCCGTCGTCCGATGGCAGCCGGATGGTGGGCTGCAGCCGCGCGTGCGCCATGGCAAGCAGCAGCGCGAGGGGAAGGAGGCGGAAGGACGACATGGCCGCCATGCGTGGTGCTTGCTGGGGTTCTGATCCCAGAATAAGCGAAAGAAACTTCTCCTTTTATTATGCGCCGGCGCCGGCGCCACAGGGGATATATCTTTTCTTATTGATGAAATTTCGGCAAAGCGAAAGCCTACCACCCACTACTGATGAGTGATGATTCATTCAGCTGTCCGCGTCGGACGCAGCAGCGCCGTCCATGGCCGATTGGTTGCGATTCTTGCCGACCTACCGTACGTGTCTTCTTAATATCAGCCGTCAATTGGAAGCTCCACCGAGCGCGCCAGCATTTGGTTTGTTGTGCGCGTGTTAGCAGCCTAGACCAATCAACTCAAATCAGCTGGCGCGTCGGCTGGCTAGGAATCTCTCTCGTCCGTTCACGTCACCATCACCAGCGTACTGGGTAATTTAACTGGGGCCACATCGCCTAGAGCTAACTGCTAAGTCGTGTCGCGTCAAGATTGTTGCACATTATTTTAGGAGTCCTTTAAAGAACTAGACTAGATTCGGGTGAGGACACAACCTATTGTTAGATGGTTACAGAAGAAAAGTGGTATCCCGGCCCATCAGGGTTTTTTGATGATATTCATTTAGTGGGAGGAGACGTCATTTCTGTTGACTATATGTGTCTTTGATGAGTGTCTTAACCTTATACTAACTGTAGTACAAAGTTGTACTAAGGTTGAGAAATTTATTGTGGGACGGAGGGAGTACATGTTTGTGAGCATCTTCGTTTGTACCATGTTTAAAAAAACGAAGAATCTCTTCGTGCCTCGCACCACTCAACATTCACATTGTATAATCATTTTACAAATCATCTAATAAGTGCATCGCTATAAGATACGTTCAAAAAATCGATAAGAATGCAGCAGAACTTAACAGACTTTATTAGACTAATTTTGAGCAGTGGGTCCGTAAGCAAATGTCGAGAGAAAAGCAACCTGGAAGTAATAATTTGACAGGCAAGTAGGAAGGCATGTCAGCCGCAACAATCAAAGGAGAGATCATAATAAACAAGTGACCGACTCCTCGAAAAATATATAAAATCCTTGATAGATTGATAGAGAAAAACGAATCACCTGGTGCCATTCCCTTGCCTGCAGCAGAGGACCTCTTCTTCCCCAACTTGGAAATCTCAAGGCCCCTTCCACCACCTGTGAGCAAAATTATGCAGCAAAGCAAAGCAGCCAGGCACTAGAGCGGCAGCAAGCCAGCACTCAGAATGCCATCAACCAGCTTACGTACGTGCACGCAGTCAGCAAGCACGAATACAGCAACAAGCAAGCACCCTGAAGTGGACAACGAGTGGAACATACACCTCGAGATCTGCCTACCTCATTCAGTCTGAGGGATGCTACAGGGCAAGTGCAAGATCTTTGATTGGCTTGCCTTCCTGGCCGCTGCAATACCGCCGACGTGCTCGCAAAAAAGGGATGGCCACACGACCTGGCTTGCGCGCTCTGCGCTGGCCAACCAGAAGACGCATTGCACCTACTGGCTACGTGCCTCTACACGATCATAGTATGGCAATCCTACGATGGAGCAACCTGCCGGCGGCCCTTTCTCCCACAACAACAACTACATCGCTGGGCTGAATGGACGAAGCACACCACAAGCTAGCTATCCGAAAATGAGAGGAAACAATGGAGCTCCCTGGTACAATTAGTCTGGTGGTCTACATGGAACGAACGCAATGCCAGAATTTTCAGAAACCAGCCGTCCACTGCTACGACCCTGGTGGAAAAGATAACCGAGGAAGCGGGTGTCTGGCTGACTGCAGGAGGGCGCAAGGCAAGCTCATTGCTGTTAAAACCCAGAGAACCTGACTAGGACACTGTCGGTGCGTAGTGTGGGCGGTGTTGGCATCTTTGCCACGATGTAACTGGCGCTTAAGAAAACAAGCAAGCACCCAGCGGAAACCGCGACGGAGGAACACGACATGCAAGAGGCAACATCACAAAGATGACTGGAGGAGAGCAGCGAATGGGGAAATAAGTTAATTTGCTGGCCAGAGGCGGCAGCGGCGACTACAGGCAGCAGCGAATCGATTCCAGGCAGCGGCAGTGGCAACGCGCTTGTGCGATTGCTCGATCCAATCTTGTGGCTACTCAATCTGCTGTATCAGTGTACATAACTTGAACGATACGCAATCGACACGTCGGGGGAGACGGGAGGACACCCAACCCAGTACAAGACTAGAAGCCCACCTCCTAACCTAGCTCGCTCTACATCACCAAGTATAAGAAATGGGTCGAATTCTAGGCCCAAGAGGGAGACGCGATGCCCGTGTTGGCTTGCAAGCCAGGAATGGGCTACTTGCCTTGTAATCGCATTAGCATTGCTAACAAACATGCCCGTGCGTTGCACAAGGAAAAAAATCATCTCTCATACACACACCCGATGACATGAACAAATCCCTTGAAATCTTTCATGATCCCGCACGACAAACAACATGATAAGTGGTGCTGTGCAAAAACATAAATGCAGATTTTTGAAGTGTATTCAAGGTGTTTCCAATTTAAAAATATCTACCTAGTTGACGGTATCTCTTTACGCCTTTGTGGTGGTTAATCCTTAGTGATGCCCAACAAATATTGCATTAGGATGAAAATAGAGAAGTACATTTTAGTACTCAACAATAGTTTGTGCATAAGAGCATTTTGTCTTGCTAATATATGTGTGTGCAACTGTATTCCAAGTCTGGATTTAATTTGGTTGCAAACATGTTAGACAGCTCCACCAAAAACAAGCAATTTATAAGGATATGCATACCGAATATTCAAGGTTGCATATCAACATCAATATTGTTTTAAAAAACTTTATGGGGACAATTTCAAACAATATGGAAATCAATGTTAAGCCACTCGTTTACATAAAGCTCGTATCAGTAGTTTGGTGTACATCATCATATAGGGGTCGGTCATTGTGCAATGTGCGAGGACTTTTCATTTATAACATGTTAGATTTCGAGTTAGGATTTTTAAGATATGAATATATCAAAAATTAAATAAAAAAGGGGGTTGGGTGGTATAAGTTGGGATCAAACTCGGGTCTCTCCGGTGGAAGGGTGAGGCTATAACCAGTGGGGTGCCTACATGCTTGTTGTGCATTAGTAGGTCGCTGCTTAATAAACCAAAGGCTGATGCTGTGACTTGTGAAGAAAAAATGAATAGTTTTTCTCCACATACTGGTGGCATGGGGTTAATTACAACTCAATGGGTAATCTAATGATGGACCGGCAGAAACACTAATCCTTTTATTAGTAGGTATAGATATAAATAGCAACACTGGCGGTAGCTATGGACTTTTTTTTGAGTTAAAACGAAAACTTTATTCATTAGAAATAATCTGTACATCGTTTGTGAGATCATTACAATTTCATTTGGAGGCTCCTCAAACCAATCCGAAGTTGAAGAAAATCTGGCTAATCTAGCAAGTTCATGTGCTATTTTATTTGCCTCTCTATTACAGTGTTCGAATTTAGTCATGATAAATCACATGCATAGTGAAAGCAGTCATCGAAAATTGCCGCCGCCGCACCCGCTGATTGTCCTCCATCCTGCATGGTCTCAATTACATCCAGATTATCTGAGTTGATGACTAATCGGTTGCACCCCGCCCTTTGCGCTAATGTTAGTCCAAATTTGAGAGCTAATGCTTCTGCCATCAGAACATCCGCGCAATGGTCGATCTTTCCATTTCCTCCTGCAATAAACCTACCTTTGTCGTCTCGCAAGACTGCCCCCATCGTACTCTTCAGCATGTCATGGTCAAAAGAGGCGTCAACATTGAGTTTCACGAAACCCCTAGGAGGACAAAGCCAACCCCCCTTTTTTATGGACGCCTTTGAAGATGATGCATTTACAAAATTGCATGTAAGGGCTGTGATCCCCATTGATATCTGAGTTGCATTCTGAGTTACTTCCTTGTGCACTAATTTCCGTCTCTCCCACCATAGATACCAAGCTGAAATAGCCATCATTTCTCGTATATTTTGGTACCCCATAATATGCAAATCTTGCTCTGGAAGAAGTAAAAGGTATTCCAATATCGCCTCTCCAGCACGATCAACCTCACAAGCTCTATCAATAATGTCCTCCATCCCTAGTCTCTTCCAGACCTCCTTTGCTTTAGTACATAGAAAAAGCACGTGTTTCATGTCTTCTACACCCTGAGAGCAAGTAGGGCACAAGGGCGAAACCTTCATGTGTCTATTAGCAAGTGTTGCCCGGCATGGGAGAGTGGCATGTAACGTACGCCATATAAATTTTTTGACTTTTGTCGGACATGATAACTTCCATATCTGACACCATATAGGGTTAGGTGTGGTTCGCCCCATCGCATTAGAGTGTTTTAGTTGACTCCCATACTGATAGTTCCACTCCACAGAGTAAGCAGAGTGTACCGAGAACATACCATTTTTTGTATAACTCCAGGCAATGAAATCTGTCACATTATGTTGCAAAATTGGGATTGAAAGAATCCGTTGTGCGTCAATGGGCCACATAGTTTGTCTAATCAGGTCCTCATCCCAATTATTGGAGATGGGGTCAATCAAATCCACCACTTTTGATCACAATTGTCCCCCCTTAGGAGTCACAATCTTCCTAGTGGCACAATTTGGGATCTAGGCATCTTCCCAGATATTGATATTATGTCCATTCCCCACTCGCCAAATATAGCCACGTTTCAGGGTAGTTATGCCTGCTATGATGCTTTGCCAGGTGAAGGAAGCACCATGCTTTGGCTTGGAATTCAGCAAGTCGCCATCAGGATAGTACTTGGCCCTTAGAACGGTGGCACACAAGGATTCAGGATTATCAAGGAGACGCCATGCCTGTTTGGCAAGCAGTGGATATCACGGAAACCCATTCCTCCTTGGACTTTTGGTACACACATTTTCCACCAGGCCATCCAGTGCATCCTCCTCTGGTTCTCCTCGTCTCCCCACCAGAAATGCGCAATCGCGTCGATGATTCCTTTACAATTTTTTTTAGAAATTTTAAAGACCGACATTGCATAGGTAGGTATGGCTTGGATCACAGCCTTGAGCAGGATCTCCTTCCCTCCGGCAGATAGTAATTTTTCCTTCCAACCACTATTTTTCTTAACAATACGTTCAATCAGAAATTTAAAGCAATCTGTTTTATCAACACCCACGTTTGCTGGCAAGCCCAAGTATTTGTCATTCAGTGCCTCCGTCATTATATTCAGTATTGTACACATTTGTTCTCTGATCTCAACCTTTATATTAGGGCTACATAAAATACTGGACTTTTCCACGCTTACCAGTTGTCCCGACACCGCACAATATAAATCTAGTGCTGATTTCAGGGCCATCGCATTATGTTGGTTGGCTTTCATCAAGATCAATGAATCATAGGCAAAGAGAAGATTTGTAACTAGCGGGGCATCTCTACAAACTTTAACTCCTGATATTTCCCCGTTCTCCTCAGCATGCAAGAGCAAAGCATTCAACCCTTCTGTGCATAGCAGAAAGAGGTATGGTGATAGCGGGTCCCCCTGTCTCAGCCCTCTGGTAGGCTGAAAACTCTCACTTTCCTCAGCATTAATCCTTACTTTGTATTCTACAGTTATGACGCATTGCATAACCAAATTAACCCACTCTCGACGAAAACCCAACTTCAACATAATCTCTTAAAAAACCCACTCGACTCTATCATAAGCTTTGTGCATGTCAAGTTTTATAGCACACAAACCCTCACTACCCTCTTTTTTATTCTTGATTGTGTGAAAACATTCGTAGGCCACTAAAATATTGTCCGCTATCAATCTACCCGGTATGAATGCACTTTGCGTTGGGCTAATGATTTCTGGTAAAAAAAAGTCTTCAGTCGAGAAGCCACCATTTTTGCAATTATTTTGTATACCACATTACATAAGCTGATCGGCCTAGATTGGGTTACCTTTTCTGGTGTATTATCTTAGGAATCATCACAATTGCTATATCATTCCATCCATTCGGGATAGTACATGTATTGATTGCTTTCAAAACCTCCTCAATTAGGTCTTCCCCCAGCATGGGCCAGAACCTTTTATAGAAAATGGCATGGAGTCCATCTGGCCCTGGAGCTTTCAGGTCCCCAATATCGAATAAAGCCTTGCGAACATCTTCCGCGGTATAAGGAGCAGGTAGAGCATTATTCATTTCGTTTGACACTCTCCTACGAACTAGTGATAAGACTTCTTGATTCGGATGGTGAACTTCCGATGTAAAGAGCTTTGTAAAATATTCAGTGATGTGATCCGTCAACTCCTTTCCTGTAATCCAATTTCCAGACTCGTCTAATAGTCTCTTTATATTATTTCTTTTTTTCTGGCCATGGCGGCGTTATGAAAGAAAGAGGTATTACGATCCCCGTGCATCAACCAGTTCGCCCGTCCTCTCTGTAATCAAAAAATTTCCTCTTGATCCAAGATATTCTCAATTAGCACAATAATTTCCTTCTGACGACATCGAGACTCCGCATTCAATGGGCCACGCCTTATTCTCTCCAATTATTTTTTTAATTTCCTAATTCTCACCTTTGGTCCCTTCAGAGTTTCCCGGTCCCAGTTATGCAGATTGGCATGCACTGCTCTTGTACGATCAGCAAGTGAGGGTCCAATACCTGCAAGTTTTGCTTTCTCCCACGATGCCTTAACAATTTCAGTGACCGTCTCTTCCTTCAACCACCTCGCCTCAAACTGTTTAACACGCCCCTCTGGTTGTTTAAAGATTTTTTTCATCTAAGTAATCTGTATCCAGTACGATTTGGCGATGATCAGAATGAACATGTTCTTCGTTCATCACTGCCGCTCGCGGGAATTTGTTTGCCCACGCTATATTACAGACCACTCGATCAAGACGTTCACGTATTTTGCCTCTCCTCCAAGTGAACAGGTCACCCGTATAGCCTAGGTCCTCTAGCCCGCAATCCATTAGACATTCACGAAATTCTCTCATCATACCAAGTGGTCTAGCCATACCACCCTCTTTTTCTGATGGGTATAAAATTTCATTAAAATCCCCCAAATCCACCCAGGGGTGGTTACCCTTACTATATAGATTGCGAATATCGTCCCAAGAAAGATGGCGTTCATTCCATTTCGGGCGA
This sequence comes from Aegilops tauschii subsp. strangulata, assembly GCF_002575655.3. Lineage (NCBI taxonomy): Eukaryota > Viridiplantae > Streptophyta > Magnoliopsida > Poales > Poaceae > Aegilops > Aegilops tauschii. The sequence continues at coordinate 623,809,246 of NC_053037.3, forward strand.
CCATAAAAACCCGTAAACCGCCACTGAACCACATCCTCGTACATCAAAACAATATCAATAAAATGGGATGAGACATAGTTCAACTCAACTTTATTCGATTTATGATAAAACAAAGCGAGGCCACGGGCCTTGCCATCACTTTCCACTACAAACATAGAATCAAAACCTAAAGTACGACAAAGTTCATTGGCTTTACAATTATTCAAATGGGATTCAGAAAGGAAAATTAACTCTGCCCTTGTACGCTCCTGTAGGTCCAGAAGCTCACGAACTGCCGTGTTAGAGAGCATACCACGGCAGTTCCATCCTAGGATATTCATTTTGCCCGGCGGTCCTCCTCCTCGGAGGCCGCCGATGTGCCAATCTCGTCTTTCTCTTCACCAACCGATTCCACACCTTGCGGAACATACTCTTCTTCCTTCTCGTCTATCTCCTTTGCAATGTGAGTAGCCCTGCCCTCCTCGTCCTAGACAACTACCACTCTACCCATGCACACCCGTTTGGATGAGACGGTTACATCACCATAAAACATGCGCTCATAGCTATCCATCTCTTTCTCAAAGAAGAACTCTAAGTCACTGCCCGTCGGGCGAACCCCAAAAGAATGTCTCCTTTTTTTTCCTAGTACTTGCTTGCGGGCAACGTCAACTCTGTTCGCCCCCGCTTTCTTTTTATCTTTCTTTTTTGAGTTGCCCTGCATAGGATTTTTGGCTGCATTGTATTTAAATCGCAAGGCGTTATTCTCAGTATCACCACCTGCCGCTGCGATCCTTGCAGCCACAGCGCTGGACAGCGCCTCGAGCACTCCCGGCTGGAAGAGTAGGCTGCCATCATTTGTCCCAGGCGCTAGGACTTGGCTGGCCATGCCCTGTGATTCTGTACAAATGGCCATATGATCCGCCAGGGGCGCTTGGACCAGTACAACAGTAGAACGCAGCTGCTGGTCATGCATCCCATCCTGGCGCAAGTCTTCCAGGACTTCTTTGCCCTGAACCGCATAGCCCCGCCCGGCCGGAGCAGCCGGCGCGTCAGCCTGGTCCTCCTGACCAAGCGACACACCCGCCGGGGCATGCAGTACCGCCCCCTGAGCCCGGCCCTCCTGGCCGGTGGTCATCTTGACGGAAGAGATGGCCCCCTTATCGAAAACCGTGAGACCAAGTTATAGTGACCACAAACATAGGTGAAATGACCGATTGGCCAAGTTGTAGTGAACACAAACATAGGTGAGAGAGGGATGGGTGGATAGCCTCTGAATCAGTTTCTCTATGAAATCGGGTTTAATCGAGCAAATTACACAAGAGAGATCGAATAGGATAGGTCGTGCCGCTAACAATCTGGTATTCAGAGCCTAAATCCTGGAGCTGCCAGGGCATAGCCATTTCATGAGATACAAATCAAGGCGGCGTGTGACAGCGATGGAGTTGTTGGTGGAAGGGAGAAAGATCTACGATCTTCTCAAGGAGGGATCGAGGAGGATCTGGACCGCAAGCTTCTAGAGCAGCGCACTGAGACACTCAAGGTTGTCCGCAAGATGTTCGATGAAAGCTCCACCAAGCTCGACAACCTCTTAACCAAGCTCGATGGCGTGCAGGACGGTCTCAACATCGACATTGGGCAGATCTGTATCGACAATGACAATGGCGGCAAGGGAGATCCATTGTCCGAGGGAACAATCTCCACATCACCGAGATTTCCAATCGGTGCTCCGATGGATGGTGCAGCTCACCATCAAACCACGGAGAAGGAAATTCATGTGAGGGTCTAAGCCTACATTCCACCACCGGGCTGAGGTGCGCGTGAACCAAATTCTTCCAGAAATTCGAGCAGCCGGAGCGTGAGGCGGAAGCGCAATCCACTCGGCTAGCGATGGAGCAGACGTGCGGTCCGTCAGATGGCCGGCATCATCTGCTCCAACGGCGGCTCCTACGACGACACCCCTCCCGCCACCGACACCTACACAGAGAGCTATAGCCGCATCGACAATCGCAATGGCAAGGGACTGACGCGGAAGTGGTGATGTCTGGTTACCCTTCTCCATTTTATATATGTTTCTAGTAGTTGTCCGGTAATGAACTTGATCTTTTGGTCCGTTTGTACAAAGTTGATGCTATGTTTGGTGACGAACTATGTTGCTATGTCCATTATATTGCTATATGTTGTATGTACGATGATCTACGTAGTTGCTATATGTTGATCTAGATGTATGTCCGGGTGGTCTACGCAGTTTCTCTACGTTCCAGATAACATGATTTTAAGGGGCCGGAAATGAGGGGATGACTGCGAAGGCAATAAAATAGGGATGACCGGTAACTATCCACGGAAGTGCCCACACGCTGACAAGTCCGGTAGATGATCTTAGTAAGCTGTCACACTCTTTTTTCATTTGAACACAGTATGGACGCAAGCGCTCATACATACAAGTATAGGCTCACTCCTATGAACGCACACACGCACACTCTATCCTTATGAGCACCTTCGAGAGACTGAGCCGGCATATCATCTTGAGATTTACGAAAAGTCACCGCAGGCGCCTCGTCATCGACAGGAACGTCTCCTCCCACTGAAGACGCATCGCCGGAATCCTGAAATAAATTCGGGAATAATGCGAGCACCAGGACTTGAACCTTGGTGGGCTGGAGATACCACTGTGTCTCTAACCATCTAACCATAGGTTGGTTCGCAGCCGTCACACTCCTGATCAGGCGCCATCCGTGCGCACACAATTGTACACACACGTAGTAGTACCAAATATATGCAGCTGTATCATTTCTGCATCACAAAAACAGAATCTCGTATCAGATTGAATACCACTAGTGTAAAGAAAAAAAGGAATCAACAAAGTCGTGGTACAAAAAGAAAGAAAAAGAACACCGTCCAGTCCAGTCCAGATCCCACGAGCCAACAAGATTCCGTTCATTCATTCAGTTCAGTTCAATATTCATATCGACTTTGCTGGCTTGGCTTTGCCACCACCGTCCAACACGCTGCTCCCCTTTCCGCCGGCTGGCCCGAGATTCCACCATCCTACTCTTCCTTCTTCTTTCTCAAGCATTCAAGCAGCTACATCACCGAAAGTGCTTTTTTGCTCCCGAGCTCAAATGAGCTCGGTGAACAATAAAATTCGAAAAAAATTCAAAAATTCTAATTTTTTGGAAGAAACATTGACAAAAGTTCTGAGAGCATACAAAAAACGTCATGAAATCACATTCCTGTAAGGCGTGGCAAAAAAAAAAAAACAAATTCAGTGCTTCAAAATGCTTTTGAAAGTAGCATTTTCAGAGTACTGATTTTGTTATTTTTGCCACACCTTATAGGAATGTGATTTCATGACAAATTTTTGCCAGCACTTAAAACTTTTGTCAATGTTTCTCGCAAAAAAATTGGAATTTTTTTGAATTTATTTTATTTTGTTTTAATTTTACTGTTCATCCAAACTCATTTGAGTTTGGGTGCAGAAACTCTCTGCGTCCCTACATCAGTATAGGATGCCGTTGCTTACTCATCAACAGAATGAGTACTAGTGTAGTATGTTGCCACGCTACCTACATATTATGATTATGTTTATCAACAGAACTCCTAACATGTGCATCCCTCCACATTGACCCGAGCTCATCTGCTCCCTTGCGTGAACATTAAATTCAGAAAAAATACTAGAGTTACTCAAAAGAATCTGATTTTTGTTTACATGGAAGATATTTGAGTGTGTGATGTCCGTGCCAAATTTGGTGGTGTTTGCACATCTGAGCAACTCTCATAAAAAATAACAAAATTGGGGTACATGAGAAAGTTTATTGTTCACGCACAATTTTGTCATTTTTGCCATGAGCTCCTCAGATGCTAGAACACGATGAAATTTGGACCGGACAACAGACATCTGAGTGTCTTCCATGCCAAAAAAACATATCATATTTTAAAGAAAAATATATTATTTGTTTTTCAATTTACTGTTCACCGGGAGTAGATGAGCCTTGACTCAAAAATGAATATTCATTGGACATATATGTTGCTGTCTCGTGGATTGGATATCGACTTCATTGCTATACATGTAATTACAAATATATCATAAGAGCTATATTAGCTTATTGCAAGGTATATCAACCACTTGCCTTCAGCAAAATTCCGCTTGGGCCTGTCGTAGTAGCAACATTTGTGGCAGTTTTCACCTGGTCTGGGTGTTTCCACCTCCTATTGTTTTTGGATTTTTTTGGGATCAACCTTTCCATGTTTGGTTTTTTCTTGTGTTAGGTGTCGTCTCGTTTTCTTTGTTTTTCTGGTCCTTTTTTTCTAGTTGTGTTTCTTTTTACAATTTTCCATTTTTGCTATTACTATATTTTATTTTGCTTTTTGTTTTTCCATTCCTTTCCCTTCTCATTCATATAAATTTTCACTTTCATTTAGTTTTTCTTTTATTCGCTTGGGTACAGTACAATATGTTTTTCTAACTTATATTACACCCTGTTTAGACATGTGAACACTTATCTAAGAGATCAGGAGTACTTTTATGCACAACATGAACATTTTTTAAAATGGTGTGAATATCTTTTTTGTTTAAACGATATAGAAATTTCGAACAAAGTTAAGCAAAAACATTTGAAAAATGAACAAACCTTTATTATAATTGTGCAAACACTTTTAAATTACATGAATATTTTTAGTTACATTAAATTTTTGCAAATACAAGAATACATTTAAAATTAAATAAAATTTGTTAGTACATGATAACTATTTTTAATATACCGTAATCATTTTTTATATTACAAACTTTTCTGAAATACACGACCAAAACATTTTCAATATCCAGTGAATTTTTTTTAATATGTGATAAACTGTTAGTACGCAAAAAAAATATAAATAAGAAATGGTTTTTAAATATATGATTAATACTTTTAATACAAGAACACTTTTACTATTTTTTAATAAATTTTTCAAACAAATATAAAATGAGATAAACACAAAAAGGTAGAGAAAATAGCAAATCTTGTTTAGTCTGCACCAAACTAGCAATAAGACATTGCACTTGTTATTTTTTAAACAACTAGACATGCTTCGTGAGTGAAAATCAGTAGGCTGGCCCAACACGTATACCTGCAGCAAGGTAAGTATCTCACTCGCTAAGTGATAGAGGGAGCTCCTAATTGGCGCTTCAGACGTCAGTTCCCTAAGGTGGCGCCCACGTACCATCGCCCATGGGCCGGCCCACATAGGAGACCGATCAATCTTTCCATTGATACCTGGTTCGTTCCATCGATCGCATTTACCGGTCGCTACCCGTAAAAAAACCAGTCAACCATTGATTAATACAGAAAAACAAAAAAATTGCAAAAACAAAATTTTCATGTATGAAAAAGTGTTCATGGATTTTTTTACAAAAGTTAACGAATTTTAAAAAAAGTTCACCGAATTTGAAAAAGGGTTTTTATCATTTATGCCACTGGTTGTGTCTCACTTCTCAGTTTTGCCATTAGGAATTTTAACTGCTCAAAAATTCCATCGTTCCATGAGATGATTGCTGAACAATGCCATTAGATATCTCAAAAATGACATCATTCCATTAGATGTTTGCTCAAAAATGCCATTAGACATTGTTATTGTCAGGTCAAACTCGTTGACCATATTATATAAAGAAAATACCCCTATACCCACATATCAGCTCTCTTTATCTCACAATGATAAGTGTGGACCCCACTTGTGAGGAGTACGCAAACAAATAATTTTAGAGGAAAATGATAATGCTGTTGGGATCAAGTGGGATCCACACTTTATTGTAGTGAGATAGAGGGACAACTGACATGTTGGTCTATAGGTATTTTGGTCATTATAACACGGCAAAAGAGATTTGAGCTTACATTAATGGTGTCCAGTGGCATTTTTTGAGCATGCGCCTAACGAATCGATGGCATTTTTGAGCAGTTGAAATTCCTAGTGGCAAAACTAAGTAGTGAGACACAACTAATGGCATTAGATCATCGAGTCTGAAAAAAAGTTCATCGGATTTGAAGAAAGTTAAGTGATTTTTTCGAAAAGTTCGTCGAATTTGAAAAATGTTCCAAATTTTAGAAAAGGACCATCGATTTGAAGAAAAGTTCATTAAATTTCAAAAGAAGTTTGTTGAATTTAAAAAAAGTTCATCAATTTAATAAAAAGTTGACATATTTTCAAACAATTCATCAAACCAGGAAGAAGAAACAAAAAACGAAAAGGAAAAGTAAAAATGGAAAAAAGAAAAAAGGAAAAAGGGAAAAGAAAGAATAAAAGAAGAGAAAAGTTCCATCTTACCGGATCACGCTGGGTGGCGGGGTGGTTACACCAGCGCTACTAGATGAGGGAGGTCGCTAGTTCAAATCACGATCAACCCGCTTGCTTTTGCGGGTGTCCGTTTGCAAAAACACTAGTAACAAGCGGTTCAGGCGCCAAATAGGGGAGCAACTAACGAAGGAGTACTCCTTCGGGAGCTGAGAGCGCGCTTCGGCTTTTTAGATGCTATTTTGTGTGTTTTTTTGGCTTTTCGGGTTTTTATCGGTCTTTCTTAGCTTTTGAAAAAAAAATCGAAAAAACATTGCACGGAAAAACTTGGTTCTTTTACTTCCGCGAGAGGACGGATTTGCTTCCACGAGAAGCATGGTCGTGCCTCTCGAAAACGGGAAAAAACACTTTCTTTTCTTTCTCGAGAAGCACAGACTTGCTTCCGCGAGAGGCACATAATAGTCGTGCCTCCCGGAAACGATTTTTTTCTTTTTTGGGTCTTCCGCGAGAGGCACAATCATGCCTCTCGGAAACGAAAAAACAGTTTTTTTTTCTTTTGCGAGAGGCACCGGTTTACTTCTCGTGGACGCAAAGATTTGCTTCTGTGTGAGGCACAGTCGTGCCTTCTTCAAAAAGGAAAAAAGTGCTTCCGGTTCTGTTTTTTCGTTAGGTTTTTACGTGAGAAAACGTTCGTCAAAACTTATCAACATGTGATCTAATTTTGAAGATCTCAATGAGAGGAATCTAACGATGAAAACAGTTCGAAATTTGGGCGCAAGGTTGAAAAGATATAATGTTTTGAATAAACGAATCTTCGGAAAAAAAATCCCAGATTGCGACGAATGGCGTCACTTGTCGCAGCATGATAAGATGGGAGTTATCTTTATAATGAATGCTCCTTAAATATTGATTTCGCTGAAATAGGGTCTGCCAGTGCGAGACCATACCCTTGGTGGCCGCGCTCCTTGCCCCAACCCAAGGTTGGGCCTGCTTGCAAAGACAATCTTGAAAGTAGATCCTTTTTTCCTTTGGGGGGGGGGGGGGGGGTGAGGCAGACCTTTATATGCCTTAAACTATATATACTTTGTAGACATGTACATTTGTAGATCTCCCTACAAAGATACAACACAAATAAATATACTATAATGCATGCATCCAAATAGTAAAATTAGTTTATAAAAAACATGCCTTGTTTATTAAGATATATATTATTAGAAACACCTGTATCAAAACAACAATAAAACCATAACTTTCGCAGCTAAATATATTTCCAGTTCATTACAAGTGTCTTATAATAACGAAAGCTAAAATTTGTGCGATAATAATATCATAAGTATGGTTCTCTAGCTAAATATTTTAATGAAGGTCGTGTGTAAAGAATACGTGTAAAACAGTATAAAAGTTTATTATAAAAAGTCTTATGTTAAATAGTGAGTGACACTATGTGATTTAATGAATAAGGATTTTAGTTTAGATGATTGTATAAGTGAGTTTATCTATATGATTAAATAAACTATTTGTCAAAAATTAGCACTGATGGTAATGAAATTTTAATGAGACCGTTTTTGCAAAAAGAGATAATCAATGTTTTCTTTAAAATTGTTAAAAGTACTTGGGCCCGAGCTTCAGGTGAGATTTTTCCAGATATTTGTCGTGTTATACTTGAGTCTTTTGATAATATAATTATACTTAATAATACAGTGATAATTCTTAACCCTAAAAGTAATGACCCTCAATGTCTGAAAAATTATCGACCTATCAGTCTTTGTAACTTCATATATAAAGTGATATTAAAGTGTATAGTTAATCATCTCCGGCTGATTCTTGAGGATCTCATATCTGAAACCAAAACTATATTTGTGGTAGATTCGTGTCGGAAATGCGATTATCTCTTTCGAATATTTTCATATGATCCAGAATAGTAAAAGCCAATTTAATACGCATTGTGCCTAAAAGTTGGAATTTGGGTAAGCATATGACAAGGTGGATTGGAAATTACTTGGGGCTTCCATTCACAAGTTTGGTTTCAACCTAGGTGGGTTTTGGGTTATGAGGTGTGTTTGCTCGAGAAGATAGTCGATTAGGTGCAATTTTTTTTCAAGACTATTAGAGCATCTCTAGCAGACCCCGCATCCGGCCGGCCCACAAAACGCGTTTGAAGTTCGCGGAAAAACTGCTTGGCGGGCCAGCGCGGACAGCCGCAGATGCAGACCCCGCGTAACGGACCCGTAAAAAAGGATATTCGTGAAATATGCTCTTTTACGGGTCGGCTTTGCGGGGTCTGACCTGGCGCAGCTACTCCCGGCCCAGAAAATCTAAATTTGCACCTTAATTTGATCCAACATAATGCATTTCTTTGCCTTTTCAACAACATTGGATACATAAGACATCACCAAATCTTTGCTAGAATAGCAAGACCAAAGAAAACAAGAACCACAAGTATGCATTTTAGAAGAATTTTCCAACTTCCATAACTGCTCCCATTAGTTGAAGCAATATCTTCTCCATGCACTCATTGTTGATCTGCGAATTCTTGATCTTGCATTCTTCATTCTTCATCTTTGGTTCAAAAGTAGTAGACGTTACTTCCCCTCTATTTGCAAATGCAGCCGCATCATTGCCTTCGATTCTACTAAGGAGTACGCGGACGTCTATTAAGTTTCTTTCTATAAATAAATCAATGTATTCGCCTTCCCAAAACCAAAATGACCATCCATCTTCCTACACACATGATGATGTTCGACATGAGCTACCGCAATTGAACCAAAAAATGAGCTATCAAAATGAGCCGAACGAAAACAGCACGTACCCCATCGTTTTCGCATTTGAAGAACACCCATCCGGGGTGCTTCGGCGTGCCCGAAGTTAGCCGCGGCACTGTCCGCGTGCAGTCGTCGCACTGTATGAGCGGCATCGACGAGCCACAGAGCCGCTGCGCGAGCGCCGAGCCCAGTGGACGGCCGGACGAATCCATGCCCGCAAACCGTCGGCGGCGGCGGGAGGACGAACCCGTACCTGCATGCGGCGATGCGACCATGCCGGGGCTTCGGGAGATGCTCCCCAACCATTCCGTCGCTTGGCGCAGCCACCGGCGGCCGGAAAAGCCAAATCTGGCGGCCCGCGATGAAGGGCCGCAAATCCGCAACTTTCCGGGCCGCCGACGCGGGAGGGGGGGGGGGGGGGGGTAGAGGGGAGGCCTCGTGCGTGTGGCGGCCTTTTCGGCATGCTCCCGCCGGTTGCTTTCGCCGGAATCTTGGGCGGCGGCCCGACGGCGGGGTGAGGGGGAGAGGAGAGGTGGTTGGTGGGGAAAGCGCGGGCCGAAATGCCCCCCCCCCACCAACCGCTTCCGCTTATATGCAGGGCACCACAGTGGCGAGGGGGAAACCCGCGTATCCGCCGGTTGGGGCCGAGATTTTGCCGCGCCCCTCAAATTTTTTTGCGGGCCGGCCGCGTTTACGGGGTCTGTTCGGGCGGGATTTTCCACGCCGACCCGCATTTTGGCGGTTATTTTGCGCGTCGGGCCTTTTTGCGGGGTCTGCTAGAGTTGCTCTCAGGGGGTTGCGACAAAAGAGACCCATTAGGTGAGTACTTATTATTCATTGATAATGACGTTGTTAGGATCTAAACAAGGTGGTCTCTGTTGGGAGATTCACATCATTAAGTTGCCTCAAATAGTCCAGGTATCTCTAATATTCTTTTTGCCAATGATAGTTTGGTATTTTCAAAGCTTCCGTGGACGAAGCTACAATTATTCAACAAGCTTTGACCTTGTTTCAAAGATGCTCCGTCCAATATTTGAGTAATGCTAAATGCTCACCTTTATTCAGGGAGATGTGTCGTGTCCATACTAGGGAAGCGATTATGGAATTGGTGAAGGTAAACTCTAATGCATCTTTTATTCCTGAAACTGGCAGTAGCACAATTAGCATTCTAGCTCGCAACCATTTGGGTCATGTCTTTGTTTCTACATGCAAGCGAGTTGGAAATTGTCAGTCAATGGAGGAACCTGAAGTCTGCACTGCTCTGGTCGGCATATCTTTGCTGGGTCGTTTCTACAAAGAAAGACCAATGATACCGCAGCTAGACTGCTCGGTGGTTGCAAAAGAGTTAGAGGCTCGGGAACTAGCTCTGTCAGCCTCTTTTCCTCTCATGTGAAACACCAAGATGGTCCTTGCCGACTTCTCATATAAGATCCGCATTGTCAGCGTGTTTTTGTGTGTGTTAGTGTTGACTGTGTGCATGCTATCTACGGAGAGCTCGGGTGTGTGCTCATGCTGTTTGTATCCTCTTGATGCTCCATGTGAGCCAATAGAATCCATACTTTGTCAAAAAATCAGATCGGTATTGTAGGTATAGACTGAAATAAGTTCACCCACGGGCTGGCGCCCTTAGCCAGGAGAGATGTTGACCAGGAGGTGATTGTTGATGTGCCGAGTGACCTGATGAGAACTGAATGTAACAGGCTGTCGTGAGTAATTTGTGTTTACTCCTAATTAAATGAAAAAATCTCACAGTTCTTCAAATGTCACAAAACATTCAGGTTTGATCATTAACTCAGATTGTCAAAGTTGGAAACTCCTCACGGGATAATTATTTGGTTGTTGGTTTCCCTTGAGTGAGGATCTGTGTGGAAATTTCTCTAGGTACCATGCTATGCTTAACAGTTCTTCACTTCACGAGTGTTCAGATTTGTGAAACATTAAAAAGAGATGTTCACACGTAAGTGTTGTAAAACTATGTTAAGTGTATGCTTCTGCAGGGACACGTTGCGTGTTACTTATAGGCACAAGAGATTACAGGGTTTAGGTAGTTAGGTTGTTGTAGGATTGATCTCCAAGTCATGATCTATACAAGGGATAGAGATCAACCTAAACATATCCTAACTACCTAAGTACAACGCACGCCCCCACACATGTATACGGTTTATAACTACACTGTATACATCCTAATGTACATACATGATCTATACAAGGGATAGAGATCAACCTAAACATATCCTAACTACCTGAGTACAACGCACACCCCCACACATGTATACGGTTTATAACTACACCGTATACATCCTAATATAGCTAATGATCACTTGGGTAATTCTCATAAAAATGATAGTCTACTTGAATGTGTTTTGTTCTTGCATGGAACAATGGGTTTGCTGACAGATAAGTAGCACCAATGTTGTCACATCACAATCGTGCAACTGAAGAATGATTTATACCTAGTTCAGCAAGCAAGGTTTGAACCCATATCAACTCAGCCATGGCATTTGTTAGAGCTCTGTATTCAGCCTCAGTGCTGGATCTGGACACAGTTGCTTGTTTTCGTGCACTCCAAGATATAAGGTTTGGTCCAAAGAAAACAGCAAAACCACCAGTTGACCTTCTATCATCAGGACAACCTGCCCAGTCAACATCTGAAAAGGCACTTACCACAGTTGAGGTTGATCTTGTGAACTTTAGTCCCGTACTCATAGTACCTCTGAGATATCTCAAAATCCTCTTCACTGCAGTCCAATGCTGAAGAGTAGGAGCATGCAAGAATTGACACACCTTGTTGACAGGAAAACATATGTCAGGCCTTGTAAGCGTCAAGTACTGCAAAGCACCTACCACACTTCTGTAATTTGTAGCTGGCTCGGCTCCTAAAGACTCCCCTTCTTCCTTGGAAATTTTTTCAGTAGTTGAAAGTGGCATGTTTGAAACTTTACAATTCATCATACCTGACCTTTTTAATATATCTGACACATATTTTTCTTGACTTAAGACTATCCCATCAGTTACCTTTTTCACTTCTATTCCCAAGAAATAGTGCAGATCGCCAAGATCCTTTAGAGCAAAGTCTCTCTTAAGATCTTCTAACGGTGCATTGATTGCTTCTTGTGATGAGCTAGCCACAATAATATCATCAACATATACCAACATAAAGATGATTAGTTTTCCCTTCTTATAGAAGAAAAGTGACATGTCAGCCTTTGAAGGCCGAAAACCAAGCCTTTGAAGTTTATCACTTAACCTAGAATATCATGCTCTAGGTGCTTGTTTTAGACCATATAATGCCTTGTCAAGTTCACAAACATAATGATGCTTGTCTTTTACCTCATACCCAGGTGGCTGTTTCATGTAGACTTCCTCCTCTAGAACGCCATGAAGGAACGCATTCTGCACATCAATGGACGAAGACTCCAACCATTTGATACTGCAACAGAGAGAACAAGTATGATAGTAGCTGCTTTAACAACTGGACTGAATGTGTCCTTATAGTCAATGCCGTATCGTTGCTTAAAACCCTTTGCTACTAATCTTGCCTTGTATCTGTCTATTTCTCCACTGGCCTTTCTTTTGCCTCTATAAACCCATTTACAATCAATTATATTTCTGCCTCTTGCTGGAGGAACTAAGTGCCATGTTTTATTTCTAATGAGTGCATTATACTCTTCATCCATAGCATGTTTCCAATTTCTATCTTCAAATGCCTCAATCAAATTTCCTCGCTCACCTGTAACAGCTAGGCCACCAAAGCGCATATTATCATACCTGACCGTGCCATCTGTACGAACCTTTGGCTTCAAAACCCCATGTTGTGACCTGGTTCTTTGGATTGGCACAGATACTGCAGTAGAGGGCCGCTGCACAGAAGACCCAGAGGAATCCGGCACGACAGATGATCCAGCAGCTCCCGATCCCAGGCCTGGCGCGGCAGACGATCCAGCTGCGCTCGATCCCAGGCAGATCTCCTCGGAGCCGGGGCCAGTCGCTCGTTGGGCCACTTGTCGAGGACCGACTGGGGAACCACCAGATGCAGGGAGGCGCCTGGGCTGGCGCGCGAGTGCGGCTGGCCCACTTGCTCCGCCGGGCCCACCGTGAGTTGTCGTTTCCTCGCCCGCGGGGCCGCGGGGGACGCGTGGTCATCCATTGCTGGCCCGCCTGACCCCGAGGCGGGTGTGCTGCCACCGCCTGGCGCGGCAGGCAAGGGCGAATCCTCATCGGGATCGCCGCCGTCAGCTTCTGGTGCAGCACCTGAATCAGCTTCGTGCTCCGCGCTTGTCCTTTCCTGCTGCATAAAATCACAGTGCACAACCGGATTTCCTCCAAAATTTATAGCATAATTTTTATGAGAATTACCCAAGTGATCATTAGCTATATTATGATGTATACGGTGTAGTTATAAACCGTATACATGTGTGGGGGCGTGCGTTGTACTCAGGTAGTTAGGATATGTTTAGGTTGATCTCTGTCCCTTGTATAGATGATGTATGTACATTAGGATGTATACGGTGTAGTTATAAACCGTATACATGTGTGGGGGCGTGCGTTGTACTCAGGTAGTTAGGATATATTTAGGTTGATCTCTATCCCTTGTATAGATCATGACTTGTAGATCAATCCTACAACAACCTAACTACCTAAACCCTGTAATCTCTTGTGCGTATAAGTAACACGCAACGCGTCCCTGCAGATGCATACGCTTAACATAGTTTTACATGGTATCAGAGCCATTCTCCTCTAAGCACATCCCTTGCACCGCCACCCCCCTTGTGCCGCCATGTCGTCCTCAAGCTCCACCACAGCCGCCCCATCCGTGCTCATCCCCATCGCCGAAAAACTCCATCGCTCCAACTTCAACATCTGGCGCGCGCAAGCTATGGCCGCCATTTGTGGCGCCCAGCTGGTCACCTATCTCGATCCAGAGAGAGAGGTGCCGACGCCCAAGCTGTCTGACAAAGATGGCAAGGTCACCGACGTACCGAACCCGGCATATGAGATCGACAGGGCTCGAGACTCTCAGGTTTTGAGCTTTCTTTTCAATTCCATCTCACCCCCTGTGATGGTCCAGATTGCAACGTGCACCACGGTGTCAGCAGCATGGACTGCAATCACGGAGATCTTCATCTCCCAGACGCAGGCAGCCATCGTCAATACGACGATCGCCCTCTCCACCACCAAGAAGGGGAACTCCACCATTGCCGAGTACCTCGGCCGCATGAAGGCCCTCGGCGATGAGATGGCTGCCATCGGCAAGCCGCTCATGGACGATGACATGCTGTCGTATATCCTTGCTGGCTTGGATTTCGACTACATGTCTTTTGTCTCCTCCATCTGCGCCAGGACTGTCCCCATCAAGCCCAACGAGCTCTACACCCAACTCATCAGCTTCGAGAGCCGCCTCGCCATGTTCGAGGGTGGCAACTCGTCGTCACACTCCTCCGCCAACGCCGCTTCCCGTGGCGGTCGTGGTGGCTTCCCTCGCGGCGGAGGCCGCGGCAGGAACGGAGGCGGCCGTGGCAATGGAGGAAACGGCAGCCGCGGAAACGGCCACGGTGGACTTGGCCAAGGAGGCGGGGGACGAGATGAGCTCCCTGAGGTGTTCTGACAGATCTGCAAGAAGCCCAACCACACTGCCATCGAGTGCTACAGGCGCTTCGACATCGCATTCACCAAGGAGAAGAGTGCGAGCGTCGTGTCCAACTCCTCCTATGGCGTCGACACCAGCTGGTACGTCGACACAGGCGCCACCGATCACATCACCGGCGAGCTGGACAAGCTCACAATGAGGGAGAGGTACAACGGACATGATCAAGTGAACATGCCCAACGGAGCAGGTATGAAAATTACTCGTATTGGTCAAGCATATGTTCATACTCCCACTCGTAATCTTGATCTAAAAGATGTCCTTTACTCACCTAAAGCCACAAAAAAAATATTGTATCTGCTCATCGTCTATCACAAGACAATCATTTGTTTCTTGAAACTCACCCTCGTTTCTTCTTTATCAAGGACAAGGCAACAAGGAGCACCCTCCTCCAAGGCAGGTGTAGAGTGAAAGTGCATTATATCGACTAGAGGGGGGGGGGTGAATAGGCTATTTTTATAAATTCTTCACTGAGGAATTTGTGGGTGTGGAAATTCCTTAGCGAAGAACTACTTGCAGCGGAATAAGGACTCAAAAGTATGCATAGCAGAACACAAGCATAGTCATCATGATGAAATGAAAACAAGCACAGAGTACAGAAAGCGTAAACACAGGATAACACAAGATGAAGACAAACAGAGTGAGGAAATTGAGCTGAGGAAATTGAGAAAGTCTTCAGTCAAAGTCTTCAAACACATATATGAACAATTGCACAACACAGGAATGAGTAAATGAAAGAGTTGAGGAAATAGAACCAGTAAGCTTGGTGAAGACAATGATTTGGTAGACCAGTTACAACTGCTGTCTCAGTTGTACATCTGGTTGGAGCGGCTAGGTATTTAAACCTTAGGACACACAGTCCCGGACACCCAGTCCTGAACACACAGTCCAGGACACCTAGTCCTCACCGTATTCTCCTTGAGCTAAGGTCACACAGACCTCGCCCAATCACTCGTGGTAAGTCTTCAGGTGACTTCCGAACCTTCACAAACTCGGTCACTCGGCGATCCACAATTCCTCTTGGATGCTCTAGACCATGACGCCTAACCGTCTGGAAGAAGCACAGTCTTCAAAGGTAACAAGCGTCGGATCCACGCAGGATCAATCTCTTCAGTGATGCTCAATCACTTTGGTTTTGTAGGTGTTTGGGTTTGGGGTTTTTCCTCACTTGATGATTTTCGCTCAAAGTCCTCGGAGGATGGGATGCTCTCAAATGACAAGTGTCAATTTCTCTCGGAGCAGCCAACCAGCTAGTGGTTGTAGGGGGCGGCTATTTATAGCCTAGGGAGCAGCCCGCATGATAAGACATAAATGCCCTTCAATGATATGACCATTAGGTGGGTAGATATTTTGGGACAGGTGGCGCATAGCACAGCAACGGTCGGAAATTTGAGGTTCAAATTCCTCAGGGCTATCATGTTCCTCACTGTGTAGGCAATCCGCACTGGCGAATTCCTAACTCCTCAGTCAGAACAAATTCCTCAGAGACCAGAAGAACTTCGTCTCTGTCACTGAAGAATATGACTGAACTGTATGAGATTTCCATTGGCTTCACTCGAAGGGATTGGTAGGTGTAGGATTTTGAGTTGAGCATCACATGGAAATTTTTCCTTAGTATTTCCTCGACCCCCTTTAACAGTACGGTGTTTCCTATGACTCAAGAAAGAGAAAATGAAACTACGAAAATAGAAGTCTTCACGCTTCATATTCCTCAAATGAATACCAAGTCTTCAAGGTCACACCAATTTCTTCACCTTCAAAGTCTTCAGAAAGTCTTCAGAAATCCAAAGTCTTCAGTCGAAGAACTTCATTTTTAGGGGTCGACTTTCTCTGTAATTATCAAACTCCTCATAGACTTATAGATCTGTGTACACTCACAAACGCATTAGTCCCTTAACCTATAAGTCTTCAATACACCAAAATCACTAAGGGGCACTAGATGCACTTACAATCTCCCCCCTTTTGCTGATTGATGACAATATAGGTTAAGTTTTCAACGGGGATAAACATATGAAGTGTAAATACTGATATTGAGGAATTTGATTGCAAGATGTAGAAGCACTCCCCCTGAAGATGTGCATAGTGAGGAATTTTCTTTTGAAGCAATGCACACTTGAAGAGTTGAATCATGGAGATCTCCCCCTATATCTTGTAATTCATACACGCATTTGACATAATATATGAAGAATTTGAAATGCATGATGAAATATGGTGACTGATGTAATTCAGCATGCATGCAATAACATTAACGAGGAATGCAGAAGAAACAGCAAAAGTATCAGGTCACCATAGAGTTTAAGTTTGTAACTCGATCCAGTAAAGTCTTCAAAAGAACGAGAGTTGCAACTTAAAAAAACGCCCATTTAAGATAGACCCGCTTGAAGACTAACTCAAATTTCTCCCCCTTTGTCATCAAATGACAAAAAGGGTTGAAAATGAGGACTAACGCCCCTGAGGAATATCAAGGTGATGAAGGAGCGTCAGCGTTGTTGGGGTCGGTTGTTGGAGTAGGGCCTGCCGTAGTGTCGTCCAAATCTTCATGTTCATCAGTGATGAAGAATAGGAGCTGGCCACCAAGGAAGGAACCTTGACCTTCTTGTACTTCTTCGGAGGAGGTGCAACCCAGTCAAGATCGTCCTTGAGACCCGTTGTCTTGAGATCTTCTTCACTATAGACTTGAGACGGAACAGCCCAGGTGCGGTTGAGGATTTCATGAAGGTAGTAGTGGTTTTTCTTCACTGCATTGTGGGTAGCAGTCATGTTGTGAAGAATTGAACCAAACTGACGCTTGACCCATTTATGATTACGATCAACCTTCTGGTGAAGACTGAGGAGAAGCTCACGGTCAGTCATCACCCTGGGTGCTGTGCCTTGAGGATTTTGCTTGGGTGCGTTGGCGGCAGAGTCATGGGTGGCAGAGTCATCATTGGTGGAGTAGGATGCAGCCTTGCGAAATTGTCCATCCAATGGACGAATGCCTTCATCAATTACAGCAGTAGCCTTGCCCTTTTCATCAGCTGAGGAAAATGTCCGTTTGAGGACTTCAATTGGGGGCAAGTAGCTGCAATGGTTCAGTGTATCAGCTTTATAGTTGAGTGAAGACCTTGTCCTGATGAATCTCATAATCCAAGGTGCATAAGGCTTCAACTCAAATGGTGACATGGCGACATTAGCCAGAGTCCTCATGAAGAAATCATGGAAGTTCATGGGAATGCCATGAATGATATTGAAAAGCAGATTCTTCATGATGCCAACGACTTCTTCTTCATTTGAGTCGTGGCCCTTGATTGGACTCAATGCCTTCGTTAGAATGCGATAGATAGTCCGAGGCACATACAACAATTCCTTCACAAGGAATTTTGTTCTTGAGGTCTGACCTGGCTTCAAAGGCTTCATCAGCACTTGCATGTAGTGATCGGTTAGCTCAGGTTCATTGTAGATGCAACAAGCACCTTCAAGGGGCGGACTGAGAGGTAAGGCACGAAGCAATTCAGTACCTGGTGCCTTGTAGTGAGTGTTTTTAGACATCCAGTCCAGCACCCATGAATTCACATCTTCAGAATTTCTGGTGATGTGCAGCGTTGCATAGAATTGAAGAATAAGTTCTTCATTCCAATCACAGATGTCAGTGCAGAAATTTAACAGTCCAGCGTCGTGAAGAACACTGAGGACTGGCTCGAAGCACGGTAGAGATTCCATGTCCACGTGAGGAATGTGCTCATGATCGAAGACTTTGTCTTTGTCGAACAGCACTGTGTTGGGGAACGTAGCAGAAATTCAAAATTTTCTACGCATCACCAAGATCAATCTATGGAGTTTACTAGCAACAAGAGGGAAGGAGTGCATCTACATACCCTTGTAGATCGCGAGCGGAAGCGTTCAAGAGAACGGGGTTGATGGAGTCGTACTCGTCGTGATCCAAATCACCGATGATCCTAGCGCCGAACGGACGGCACCTCCGCGTTCAACACACGTACGGAGCAGCGACGTCTCCTCCTTCTTGATCCATCAAGGGGGAAGGAGAGGTTGATGGAGATCCAGCAGCACGACGGCGTGGTGGTGGAAGTAGCGGGATCCCGGCAGGGCTTCGCCAAGCGCAAGCGGGGAGGAAGAGGTGTCACGGGAGGGAGAGGGAGGCGCCAGGGCTTGGGGCTTGCTGCCCTCCCTTCCCCCCGCTATATATAGGGCCAAGGAAGAGGGGGGGGGGGGCGCAGCCTTGGCCCTTCCTCCAAGGAAGGGTGCGGCCAGGGAGGAGTCCATCCTCCCCAAGGCACCTCGGAGGTGCCTTCCCCCTTTAGGACTCTCCCTTTATCTTATCTCTTGGCGCATGGGCCTCTTGGGGCTGGTTCCCTTGGCCCATATAGGCCAAGGCGCACCCCCCCACAGCCCATGTGGCCCCCCGGGGCTGGTGGACCCCTTGGTGGACCCCCGGACCCCTTTCGGCACTCCCGGTACAATACCGATAAAGTGCGAAACTTTTCCGGCGACCAAAATAAGACTTCCCATATATAAATCTTTACCTCCGGACCATTCCGGAACTCCTCGTGACGTCCGGGATCTCATCCGGGACTCCGAACAACTTTCGGGTTACCGCATACTAATATCTCTATAACCCTAGCGTCACCGAACCTTAAGTGTGTAGACCCTACGGGTTCGGGAGACATGCAGACATGACCGAGACGACTCTCCGGTCAATAACCAACAGCGGGATCTGGATACCCATGTTGGCTCCCACATGCTCCTCGATGATCTCATCGGATGAACCACGATGTCGAGGATTCAATCAATCCCGTATACAATTCCCTTTGTCTATCGGTATGGTACTTGCCCGAGATTCGATCGTCGGTATCCCGATACCTTGTTCAATCTCGTTACCGGCAAGTCTCTTTACTCGTTCCGTAACACATCATCCCGTGATCAACTCCTTGGTCACATTGTGCACATTATGACGATGTCCTACCGAGTGGGCCCAGAGATACCTCTCCGTTTACACGGAGTGACAAATCCCAGTCTCGATTCGTGCCAACTCAACAGACACTTTCGGAGATACCTGTAGTGCACCTTTATAGCCACCCAGTTACGTTGTGACGTTTGGTACACCCAAAGCATTCCTACGGTATCCGGGAGTTGCACAATCTCATGGTCTAAGGAAATGATACTTGACATTAGAAAAGCTCTTAGCAAACGAACTACACGATCTTGTGCTAGGCTTAGGATTGGGTCTTGTCCATCACATCATTCTCCTAATGATGTGATCCCGTTATCAACGACATCCAATGTCCATGGTCAGGAAACCGTAACCATCTATTGATCAACGAGCTAGTCAACTAGAGGCTTACTAGGGACATGGTGTTGTCTATGTATCCACACATGTATCTGAGTTTCCTATCAATACAATTCTAGCATGGATAATAAACGATTATCATGAACAAGGAAATATAATAATAATAATAACCTATTTATTATTGCCTCTAGGGCATATTTCCAACACACTGAGGAATAGAAATTTGCCTGGCTGGCAGTCCAGAAATGCCTCTTCCTTATGCGAGCAGAGTCATAAGGGTTGTAATCAGTGAAGAATACATGCTCACCAAAGAAGGCATCGGTCTTGAATTTTTGCTTCCTGGAGAATGGATCCTTTGGTTTGGGCAGAGGAGTGTCAGTGAGTTGCATCACAACCTTAGGAATCGCAATCTCAGGTTCTTCAGGCTGAGAAATTTCTGGTTCCTCTTCAGTGGCAGCCTGGTTCTTGAATTCTTCATTTTCAGTATTCAGCACTAGCGGCTGGAATGTCTTCATGAGCTTCATCAGATCCCATTTGAACTGTAGTGACTAGGGACTGAGGAATTTGCTGCAGTGGAGTGAAGAGTGGAGAATTGGGGTGTTGACTTTCCCAAAAGTCATCATTCATCACAGGTGTGGTACAGCCAATGTCCACATCTTCATCTTCAATTTCTTCAACGCCGGCCTCTTCAGCAGTAAACTGA
The DNA here is from genome assembly GCF_002575655.3 of Aegilops tauschii subsp. strangulata. Taxonomy (NCBI): domain Eukaryota; kingdom Viridiplantae; phylum Streptophyta; class Magnoliopsida; order Poales; family Poaceae; genus Aegilops; species Aegilops tauschii. Next base: position 623,829,882 of record NC_053037.3, read on the forward strand.
GGCACAGGCGAGGAAACAACTGGGGTTGAAGTGATTTCATCTACTTCAATTTCTTCATCCATCTGCTCTGACGTAGCAGCAGAAAGAGTTTCTTCATCAGATCCGCTAGGGATCACATATTCTTCATCAAAAGGAACAAGGTCCTTTGATGGCATGGTTGAGATTGGAACAACATCAATCGGGTTTGCAAAAGAGCTGGTCATAGGCCTCATTTTCTTCGGAGCAGAAGAATCTGAAGAAGCTGATGCTTTCCTTTTCTTCACTGCTGCACGCTCTGTAGCCTTGGTCTTCTTCACATCTGATGCAGATGGAAGGATTGGAGTTGGAGTAGGCGCAGGTGGAGCAGAGGAATTTGGTGCAGTTTCTTCAGGCACAACTGATGCAGTTGCCCTGACCTCTTCATTTTCTTCAGGCGCACCACAAGTGGGTGCCCTGGGAATTTCATCAGCGGCTGGAATGCAGTCATCAGCCCTGGAACTCACATTATCTTCAGCAGCCTGATTTTCATCAGCGGTGCTGGCATGTTCTTCAGTTTGCTGAGCAGATGCTTCAGCCGGAGAAACTTCAATATGCACAGGGGCAGCGGCACTTGAAGTGAGTGTCTTCGTCAGATTGATGAACCTGACCTTGGCTCCTTTCCAATCAGCATAGTAAGCATTGAAATCATCGCTGAGGACTTTGATTTCAGACTGGAGCTTTACGAGTTCATCAGTTGTCATAGAGACAACGTTGTTCTTCAGAAACTTCTCCTTCCTGTACTGTGCTTTCTTGAGTTGCCTAGCCTTCTCATATTTCCATTTTTCTTCACTGATGAAATGGGTCAGCATGTGACTTTGGCCAGGTGTCAACTTGAAATCAGGCATAGGAGTGTTTGGGTCCTTGTGCCAGAGATCAATATAGTCGAGGATCAACTTTGGATCCAAAAGCAGTGGCACTTCTGTGCCCTTGGCTCTAGCGGCCCTGACTTGCCTGACTCTGATGATCTTAGCAAGTTCTTCATCATCAGCTCCATCATCTTCAAACGGTACTTGGAAGGCGACCTGCTTCTTCTGAGGACTTGGGCGAGAGCCCCGTCCTGCAGTGGTCTTAGTCTTCAGCAGAGAGGGTCCTGCTGAAGAATATGGTGCAGCTGAGGAACTAGCTGAAGCTCCTGAGGCAATGGAGATGCCTGTAGTCCTTTGGCACGTGGCAAGATGCACAGGTGCTGAGGATTTTGTCGGAGCAGCTGAGGACTTTGGAGGAGCAGGAGCGGCTTGAGGAATTGGCCGTGAGGGCTTAGCTGAGGAAATTGGTTGTGAGGGCATTGAGGAAGAGGCACTTGGCTTGTGCGCAGGCTTCTTTGCCATGGATTTCTTCAGCCTTACAGAGGCCTCAGCAGCAGCAGCAGTGGAATCTTCGTTGAATTTCCTCACTGCATCTTTTGCCTGTTTGGCCAACTTGGCCTGGCGCTTGGCCCATTCTTCAGGAAAATCCTCACCGCGCTTAATGCTAGTGGGATCTGCCTCTTGGCCAGGTGCCAATGGAGGTCTTGAGCATGGAGGAGTAATAGCGAATTTCTTCATGTATTTTGGAGTCACATACCTGTACTCCCTCCACTCTTTTGCCCATCTCCTTTCTATCCTCTGAATGCGCACCTTGCGCTGATTTTTATCTTCCTCAGGGGGTGTGCAGTACCCAGCATAAATTTCCTCAGGGATTTCAAAGGCAGTATTGACCTCAGGCCTCTTTCCTCCTTACTGTGGCCTCTTTTCATTAGCCATTTTCTTTAGTTGAGGAATTTGAACAATTGAACTCTCTGAAGAAGTATGCAACTTTTCTTCAAGGAACGCTGCAAATGAGTTAAGTTGATGAGAACCTAGTGATTCAGCAGCGGACATGAGTACCTGTGAACAGAGTATAGTTGCGAGGAATTTGGAGAGGTCATATGCGTTCTCAGAAGGTTTTTCAATAAGAACAAGTTTGAGGAATTTGACCAGATGAGTCTTGAAGAATTTCACTAAGCGTTCTTTGTCTTAGGTTCCAGAGTTGTATAGATCAAAGATCAACACAATTGAGGAATCTTGAAGAAAAGTGATGCTTAGAGAAACGAATCAAGAGCAGATGACATGTGAGGTGTTTAGTGTGTGAGGATTTGAAGAAAAACACCTTTGAAGATTTTGTAGTAAACATTTGAATCAAAATGGGCAGTAAAAGTAACTTTTAATTACCCTGAACAAAGAACACGACGAAGTGGGATGTGGAGAAGTGAAGCTCGTCTGTGCAGATCTTCCACGCCCTAACTTGGCGGAGGAAGACGGCTACGGCGGCGACAGAGTGAAGATTTCCGTGGCCGGCGTGAGTACGGCAGCGACGAGGTCGAGGCAGTGAAGCTCTTCCTCACCGGCGAGGATGATGTAGTGGCGGCGCTAGGGTTTGAGAAGCTCGAGCTTGGAGAGAGGTCGAGCGGAGTAAAAGAAGTGAGGAAGGGGAGAGGGGGTATTTATAGCCACGGTGAAAAATGGTTCGCCCGAAGAAATTGGACGAACGTGCCCCTGACCCTTCTCATTCGCATGACATGTGTCACCCACGTACTGAGAAGTGGAGATCGTGTTAGATCGTGGGTGAATAGATAAGTATATCATGGGAAGCGGAATGATTTGAGCGGCAAAGCCAAAAAATTGGATAAGATAAGTTAAAAGTTCCGTTCGCAAATTCTTCAGCTGACAAGGACGCAGTGAAGATTTTGAATGAGTTTCAAATAGAACGCACATGAAGAATTTGTGAATAGATTGGGTTGAGTATAGCATAGAGGGGGAAGGGTCCGATCACATTCACTTAGCAGAAAAACCAACTTGAAGAATTAGCCATAAGTGAATGTTGTAGAGGACATAAACTCATATATATATAGCCAATGAAGAGAAACGACGGAAACAGTGAAGATTTTGCAAAGTTGAAGAATATGAACAACTGAGGAATTTCAAAACTGAGGAAAAACTCAAATTGAAGATTTTCAACTTTTGTGGTGGCGTGACCCACCGTATAAGAATGATGATTTTAGACACCGCGTACAATTGTCGTAGGGTTCTGAGAATCAAATTCTTCATTAATTTCTTCACACTTAGAGTGTTATTCTTCATTGATTGAAGAAAAACGTTTCTTCATGTGTTGCACATCTAAGTCATCAATTTTGCATAAGTGTTAGGATGAGTGTCCTTTTCAAAGAACATTCGAAGATTCTAAGATATTTAGCTCACACCGCAACTTGCTAAATCTCTTCTCATCCAAGGGCTTTGTGAAGATATCGGCTAGCTGTTCTTCAGTCTTCACATGCTCAATAGAAATGTCGCCCTTCAACACATGATCGCGAAGAAAATGATGACGAATCTGAATGTGCTTTGTCTTTAGTGCTGAACTGGGTTGTGAGCAATCTTAATGGCACTCTCATTGTCACAGAAGAGAGGCACATTCTTCACGTTGACGCCGTAGTCCTTGAGAGTTTGCTTCATCCACAGCAACTGAGCATAGCAAGAACCAGCAGCAATGTACTCAGCTTCAGCAGTAGACAGTGATACGCAGTTCTGTTTCTTCGAGGACCAACAGACCAAAGATCGTCCGAGGAAATGACATGTACCAGATGTTGACTTGCGATCCACACGATCACCAGCATAGTCAGAGTCAGAATATCCAACGAGATCCAAAGCCGAGCCCTTGGGGTACCATAATCCTAGTGTTGGTGTGTGAGCTAGATATCGAAGAATATGCTTCACAGCCTTATGGTGTGATTCCTTCGGTGTAGCTTGAAATCGGGCACACATGCAAACACTAAGCATAATATCTGGCCTAGATGCACATAAGTACAATAAAGAACCAATCATGGAGCGGTATACCTTTTGATCGAAGTCAATACCATTTTCATCAGTGCACAGATGGCCATTTGTGGGCATAGGATTTTGACGCCTTTGCAATCTTGCATGCCGAATTTCCTCAGTACATCCTTGAGGTATTTCTCCTGAGATATGAATATGCCATTGCGCTGTTGACGAATTTGAAGACCTAAGAAGAATTTCAACTCTCCCATCATAGACATTTGATATTCTTCACTCATCATATAGGCAAATTCATCACTATAACGTTGGTCAGTACAGCCAAAGATGATGTCATCAACATATATTTGGCATACAAACAATTCATCATCATATGATTTAGTGAAAAGAGTAGGGTCAAGTGAACCGGGTTTGAAGCCTTTCTTCATGAGGAATTCCTTCAAAGTATCATACCACGCCTGAGGGGCCTGCTTGAGGCCATAAAGGGGCTTATTTAGTCTGAAGACTTTGTCAGGATGCTTAGGATCTTCAAAACCTGGGGGTTGAGCAACATATACTTCTTCCTCAAGCTTACCATTGAGGAATGCACTTTTCACATCCATTTGATATAAAGTGATGTCGGGTGGTAGATGCGACATATGCCAACGGATGGCTTATCATTGTGGGAGCCAATAAAACGTCGCCGGTGCCTGGAATCGGGATGAGGCGAAGACATGCACGCCGGCGGATCTTACCCAGGTTCGGGGCTCTCCGTGGAGATAACACCCCTAGTCCTGCTCTGCTGTTGAGTTCAAGGGAGAAGAAGAGCAAGGCTAGCTCTCTCTTCTCTCTATCTATGGTGCGTGTGCTATGCTTAGAAGCCACCCCCCTGCATGGGTGTCCCGGGGGGTTTATATAGGCCTACCCCCCGGGGGTACAATTGTAATCCGGCTGGGCGCCGGTCCCAACCGTCAGTGTCTACGCTCGCCGGCTTCTCCGCCGGCTGTTGGGGCCCGCCGGCTGGTAGGTCCCGCCAGCTGCCGGCCTCTTGGTCGACAGGCCGGCCCCACCGCTTAGGGTCTTGTCGGCGGCTACTTACTGTAGCCTCCCCCTGATGACGAGGGCTTCGTTGAGGTAGGCGTAGCTACAGTGTGCCGCCTCGAGGGCTATCACTGTAACCTCACCTTGTCTTGTCTCCTTAATGTGGCACATGCTTCGAGAGAGAGGAGTAGCCGGCTTCTGGGGGCCGGCTACGCCCATGGCCGACTGGGGGAGGCCGGGCCGCCATTGCGCTTCTATCTGGCTGCAGGGGCCCGCCGCCCGTGGACCGTACTGGCGTATTTCGTGGATGACGTTGAGGCCAGCATGGCTACAGTGCCGAGCCGAACGGGAGATGGCCGTCCCGTACGGCGTCCTGTGGCCATGCCTGCCTCGGGCTTCGGGAGTAGTGGGCCGCACTGTGGCCACTCCCCGTCTTGTCACCGTTACGTGGGTGTAGTTTTGGTGGTTTGCGGCCTTGGCCGGCTCCTTGGAGTCGGTGTTCTACGTGCCGGCTCTGGGGAGGCGGCGTTCTTCATGGCCGGCTCTGGGGAGTCGGCATCCTCTATGGCCGGCTTCCTAGAGTCGGCCGTCCCGTGGTTATCTTGGTGGGAGGTTGCTGAGGCTGGGTTGCCCCCTGAAGGTCGGTTTCAGAAGTAGCCGGCCTGGGAAGGCGGCCCAATGCTTGAAGTGCTCGAAGGCCCAAAGGCCTGATAATTTTTTAGAAGAACCAGGGGCAGTCGGTCAGGCTACCCGTGGTCATTTACTCCGACAGTAGTCCCCGAAGCTGGTTGGGCTTCGAGGTTGAGTAGGAGTCAAGAAGTTCGGTCAGCTTCCTATCTTGACAAGTCGGCAGCTGGGAGCCGGCTTTGGTCAGGCGCACCGCCTTGGTCGAAAACTCCGGAGTCGGAGGGCGGGAGCTCGCTAGTGCGTGCACCGGGCCGCGGGCCGGCCGCTTGCCATCTGCGAACCACGTGGCCTCTCTCGGCTAGAAAGCCTGCCAGCCCACGCGCGCGACGGGACGTCGCCGCGGGGCGGGGGCCCGCCACGTCCATGCCCGGGCCCAGGCGCGGATTTTCTGCAGCCCGAAACCGTCCGCACGTCTCCCTGCGGCAGTTTCGGCTCGCCTTTAGGGCGTAATAATCGCGAGGCGTGGGGGGAGTGGGTGCAGTTAATCCCACGTCTCACCCCACGTCTGGCCTTCCCGGCCTCGCCTCGTGAGGTTATAAGTAGGGGGAGAGGGAGGGCGGCAGGCTCTCGCACGCTCCTCCTCCTCCCACCGTCTTCTCCTTCTTGCCACTTCCTGCGACTGCGCCTCGCCGCCGCGCTCTTCCACCGTGCGTTCCCCCGCCGCCGCGCTCGTTTTTCGCCATGCCTCCCGCCACGGAGCAGTATGGCGGGGATTGGGACGGCTCCAACGTCCACGAGGACCACGTCGAGTTCCTCCGCCAGACGCGGCGGCTGCCCGGCACGGACAAGGTGGAGGTCCGTCTCGCGCCGGCGAGGGAAATTACGCCGGAGCCGCGGGAGGGCGAGCGGGTGGTCTTTCGCTCGCATTTCCGACGCGGCATCGGCCTGCCCGTGAGCACATTCTTCCGCTCCTGGCTTGATTTCTACCTGCTCCAGCCGCACCACCTCACCCCAAACACGGTGGTGCTGCTGTCTGCCTTCGTCACCCTGTGCGAAGGCTACCTCGGCGTCCTCCCCACCCTCGAGCTCTGGGGGGAGTTCTTTCAGTCCAAGCTGGGCACGCGCATGCAGGGCGTGCCGGCTCAGACTGGGGCCTTCATCGCGTCGCGGAGGTCGGCCGCCGACAACCCCTTCCCCGTCATCACTCTGATCCAGTCGGTGAAGAAGTGGCAGAAATCATACTTCTATGTGAGGAACGTCGCCCCGCACGGCGACAACATCAACCTGCCGGCTTACGTAGCCGGCCCGCCGGCGGGCAGGCGGCCCCAGTGGTCCTACCGGGCCGTGTCGCTCACGCCGGCTGGAAACGCGGCCGTCGCCCAAGTACAAGTGATGATCCAGTCGGAAGGCTTGTCGGGGCCCGACCTGCAGGCCGCCTTCGTCACGCGCCGGGTACTTCCGCTCCAGAGCCGTCCTCATCTGATCAGTCAGATGAGCGGCCAGCTCGATCCGAGCCGGATGTGCACCAAGGACATGCCGCACGCGGAGGTCGCCTATATGGTGAACTACCTTGCGAACTACAAACTCTCCGAGGAGTGGCAGTTCGGCAAGGAGCCATACAGCCGAGCCAATCCACCGCCCATGGTATGCTCTCCTTGTCTCTTCTTTTTCTTTTGACTTTGTAGCCGAGTTCCTCTTGGCCGACTCTAACTTAGTCGGCTTGTTTTCGTCAGAGCCCTCTTCTTCGGCCGGCCGGTGGGTCAGACGCGGAGCATCGATTCGTCCCCGACCGGACGGAACACGATCTGGAAGACCCCGACTTGGGGGCGGCCGGTATGGACGACAACATCGAGCCGGGTGGTGGCCAAGCCGGCGGTGAAGCAGGCGGCTCCAGGCTCGGAGTCACCTTCGATGACTGGCCGGACGACGATGAGGCCGAAGTCGCCCCGCGCCGCCAGCCGGCATCTGGACGCGGCGCGGGTTCCTCCGCCGCACCGCCTGCTCGGGGCGGAGGGCAAAAGCGTCGCGCCGCCCAGGGTTTGTTCGGCAGTCGGACGAAGAAGCCCAGGGGCGGGGCGGCAGCCACCAGGCGGGAGGAGGCGGCCGCGAAGGCGGCTCGCTTCCGCAAGACGGTGAAGCAACCGCAGACCGTGTCGACGTAAGTTCACTTTCTTTTGTATACTCTTTTTTCTTTCTTTTCTCTGGTGTTTCCTGAGCCCTTGTCTTTTTCTCCGATGATCAGAGCTCCGTTGTCGCTTGAGCGGGCAGCTGCTGCCTCCGTCATCGAGTCACCGAGGGGGTCTGGGAGCACCACCCGCCGTGTGGACCCCCGCGCCGAGCTTCAGGCGGCGATGGAACGGAACACGCGGGAGGCGCGGGAGGAGCAGGAGGCGCGGGAGGCGGAGGCGCGGAAGGCAGCCGCCGCCCAGGCGGCACGGGAGGAGGAGGCGGCGAAGGCGCTCGCCGATGCCGCAGCCAGGGCCCAAGCAGAGGCTGTAGGTGCAGAAGCAGCGGGGGAGGTCTTGATGGTCACCCTTCTGCGCGTTGCGGCGCCGGGGTCCATGGAGCCCTCGCCAGAAGGAGCCAGCGGCGACCAGCCAGGGCTGGGGAGAGACGACGACGTCATCATCCTGGAGAGGGCGCCGGTGCCGACCCCGCCAACTGGGACGGCTCAAGGTGGCCGGCCTGATCAGCCGCCTACACAGTCGGCGGGGGGCGAGCCGGCCGCGAGGACTGAGATGGCGGTCCGGATGCCGCCGAGCCGGCGCGCGGGGAAGGCTGCGTCGGAGCCACAGAAGGCCGCGTCGGAGCCGCAGCCGGCCGTGGGCTCCAGCCCGTCGGCCCAGGATGCGGAGGCGGCCAGCGCAACCTCAGGGTGGACGCCAGGCGGAGGGACGGCCGTGATGAACGTGGCCGCGCAGGACGTCCGGACCCGGCTCCAGGGCCAAGCTGCGGCGCTGAGGCAGTTCACCGACGAGTTCCTTGCGACGCGGGCGGCCATCCGGGTCAGTCTTCCCATCTTGCTTCTTCTTGGTCTTGATTTCTTCTTGATCTTGATTTCTTCTTTATCTTGATTTCTTCCGTGGGGGCGCGTCAGCGCACCCACTGGGTGTAGTCCCCGAGTTCCGAGTCGGCTGCTGAGCGGGCGGCTTGGAACTTCTTAGAGGATTTGTCTTTGCTATTCTTGCTCTTGACTTCGGTCTTCTGGCTATCCTGCAGGATTACCGCAATCTTCGTGCGGCCGCCTTCAACTCCCAGGCTCGGGAGCTGACCCAGAAGACCGCCGACCTTACTGAGAGCCGGGGTACGTGCTTTGAACTTTATCTCATGTGGGGGCGCGTCAGCGCACCCACTGGGTGTAGTCCCCGAGATTCGGGCCGACTGCTGAGCAGTCGGGTCGAATCTTCCTCGACGACTTCCTCTTACTGTTCTTTCTCTTTCTGCCGTCTTCTGCAGCGGCCAACGCCGGTCTCAGGGCACAGCTGGGGGAGTCTCAGACTGCCCTTCGTGCCAAAGATGCCGAGCTCGCCGCCTTGGTGCAGGAACGCGACCGCCTGGTCAAGAAGTTGGCCGACCAGGAGGAAAGCCACAAGGCGGCTCTGAAGGTGGTGCAGGACCGCGAAGCCGCCCTCCAAGCTGAGTACGAGACGGAGGCGGCTGGCTGGGCTGAGGCCAGGCAGACTCTGATTTCTGGCTATAGTCAGATCGAAGATCTGGTTGACGGTAAGCCGCCGACCTCTTCGTCCTTTCTTGCCGTCTGCCACTTTTGGCTCGTTTTCTGACTTGGTGTTCTTTTCTTCTTCTTTCTTGCACAGAGTATTTCCCTGGCTATTCTACCGTTGCCAACCAGACCATCGAGGCCCGCCGCCAAGCGCGAAGGCAGGCTGGCTTCGAGATCTCGCCAACCGCCGGTCGTTCGCTGGAGGAGCAGCTCTTGGCAATCCAGGCCCGCATCCAGCCGGCTCACCGACTGCTTCGCCGGCTTCAGCGTGCCGGGGCACAAGTCTTGGCCGCCCTCTGGCCCGGCCAAGCGGTTCCTCGCACCCCCAGTCGGACTGCCGACTGGCTGGAGGTGGCAGTCGGCCGCTTTGAAGCTTGGAAGGCCTCGGCGGCTCGCTCCGGCGCCAGGCGGGCGCTGGAGTTCGTCAAGGCCTGGTATCCCGGCCTGAGCCTGGATCAGCTGGCTACCTGGCGGCAGCAAGCCGACACGGAGCTGGAGCCGGCGCGCCCGGCTATCATCCGGCGGGCTTCGGCGATCGCCGACTACACCGACACCAGCGTCTTCGCCCCCGAGGTAGACGACAACGGTGTCGCCCAGCCGGAGGAGTGGTTCGGGCTGAACCCGGCGGACGGTGAAGACTCGGCGGAGGAGATTAACTCCAGCGATGAGGGTAAAGAGGAGGAGGAGGAAGGTGAAGACGCTGAGCCGGCTGGTGGAGCAGCCGGCCAGCCTATGCCTGACCGCGCTTCCAGCACCACGTCGCACGCGAGTGCGTCGCCTACCGCTGGTGGTGACCAAGCCGGGACCCGCTAGGCGGCCACTCCTTCAGCCGGCGAGGCCGCCTTCACCGACCAGCTCGGCCCGCGCACCGCGCCTTAGTCTAGTCTGTCGTCTTTTATTTTCCTGTCCTGTTACTTTTGGAACAATACTTTGTTAAGTCTGCACAATTCCACCCACTGGGGGTGTATTCAAACCATGTTGATGGCCAGCCCGTTGGGGGCCTTATATGTATATATAACTTATGCGTGCGTTTGGCCTTTCCTCGTACTTTGCTTTTTATCCTTCCGCTGTTTCCTTTGCCGCCCTCCCTTGGTTGCCGCCTCCCCATTCCAACAGTTGCTCTGCAACCTGTAGCTGGAGGAGTGCTTGGCCAATTTGGGGGGGGAGTACTCTAGCTTTGCTGGACTCAAGCTAAGTGTTTAGGAAGCCGGCTAGCCGGCTGTTCTGACAGCTGGCAAGCATGTTTGGAGGCCGCCTTTCTGCTATATAAGTTCGTTGTTCCTTAGCCATTTTTCGTGTGGGCATCCTTTCTGCCTTGCCTCTTGCTAGTCGGACAGTCGGTTCTTCGAGCTGCGACTTTCAACAAGGGAGGACTCGGGTGCCGGCACACTACTTGTCTGGCTTCAGGTAGAACTTTTAATATAGCTTGAGGCGGCCAGTCCCCGGGCCGACTAGTCGAACCCGGTGCCAGACAAGAAATCAAATGTAATAATACATTCATGGATATGACACTTGTCATTCATAGATAAACAAAGGCAGTCCCCGAGTACTGTTCGGGGGGCCTGTTGGTTCGTGCTTAATACAAAAGCGGAGCGTGATACATACTGCTTTCAACTGTAAAATCTTCTCAGGAGGTTCGCGTTCCATGGTCGCTCCAACTCCTTGCCGGAGTCGTCTGTCTTGCGTGTTCTTGGTTTTTGTGCGTCGATCAAGTAGTAGGAGTCGTTGCCGAGTGCCTTGCTGATGATGAAGGGGCCTTCCCAAGGGGCCGAGAGCTTGTGCTGGCCGGCTGTTCGTTGGATCAGCCGAAGCACAAGGTCGCCCTCTTGGAAGGATCTTGGCCTGACCTTGCGGTTGTGGTAGCGGCGCAACCCTTGCTGGTAGATGGCAGACCGGCTGAGTGCTAACAGCCGGCCTTCTTCCAGTAGGTCGACGCCGTCTTCTCTTGCTTCCTTGGCCTCCGCCTCCGTGTACATGGTGACCCGAGGCGAGTCGAACTCGATGTCGGTTGGGATGACAGCCTCGGCACCATATACAAGGAAGAACGGAGTGAAGCCGGTTGACTTGTTGGGGGTAGTACGCAAGCTCCAGAGGACAGCTGGGAGCTCATCGAGCCAGCAGCCGGCCGATCGCTCCAGTGGTACAACCAGTCGGGGCTTGATGCCGGAGAGGATGAGTCCGTTTGCTCGCTCGACCTGGCCGTTTGACTGCGGGTGGGCAACGGACGCTAAGTCCAGTCGGCCTGGCTCCAGCTGATTGGCTTTTCAGACCAGTGCATGAACTCGGGGGGCGCTAGAGGCGACTACATTTACTTCTTGATGCTGTCGGCGCCGACTGCGCTTGTCGTTGGCTTGACTGGTGAAGACGACGTAGGCGGCGTGCTCTTCGGGGAATTCGTCTTGGACGGCTCCGACTGCCGGCCGAGCCGCCGGCTGCTGGGGGGCCGGAGGCAGCGGGCCAGGAGGCGGAGGCGGCAACAACCCTTCGCCCTTGGAGATTCGCGTCAGCCAATGGCATTTTCGGGTTGTGTGGTTGGACGGCTTCGCGCCGCTATGGAACTTGCAGGGGGCGTCAAGAGCCTGCTCGTAAGAGAAAGCCGGCTACCAGGCCGGCCTGCCACCCTTCTTCTTGGGAGCGGGCCGCTCTTCGGGCTGCTCATCTTCGACTGTGGCCACCTGCCGACTGGTGGAGGTCGGTATGGGGGCCTTGCGCTTGTGATCGTTCTGGTAGGGGCGCCGACTGGAGTCGCCAGCCGGCGTCTTTGGAGCCGGAGCGAGCTCCTTCCCAGAGGCGTCCACCCGGAGCTCGGTCTTCATCGAGGAGTCGGCCATGGCGTACTTGTCCGCAATGATCAGCAGTTCGTCGAGAGTAGCCGGCTCGTCGCAGAGGAGTCGGTGCTTGAGGAGGGTGCCCTCTCGGCACCCGGCGGTGAAGTACTCGATGGCCTGGACCTCGTGCACCCCCTCGCAGGAGTTGCGGAGCTCGGCCCATCGCGTGAGGTAGTCGCGGGTCGACTCGTCAGGCCCTTGGACGCATAGGGAGAGCTGGCGAGGCTTGGGAGGCCGCTTGTACGTGCTGGTGAAGTTGCGGACGAAGACTTCCGTGAAGTCCAGCCAGCTGTTGATGCTGTAGGGCTTGAGGCTGCTGAGCCATGTGCGTGCCGTGCCTTGCAGCATGAGGGGAACGTTCTTCACGGCGACGCACCGATTGCTGTTGGCTATGCTGACAGCAGTGGAGTAGTCGATGAGTCAATCTTCCGGCTTCACTGAGCCATTGTATTTGGGCGTGTCTCTGGGGAGCGAGAACCCTTTGGGGAAGGGCTCGTCACGGATGCGGGGACCAAAGCATGGCGGGCCGACATCATCCTCTTCTTCTAATGCCAAGGATCGAGCAAGGCGGTCGATCCGATGGCGGGCGTCGTTCTCGCCGACTCCTTCTCGGCGGCCGAGTCGGTCGCCAAGAGTCGGGTGCGTGATAGGCGGCGGGGTGAGACGTCTTTCTCTTCGAGGCGGAGGAGGAGGCAGATTTCCTTGGTGCTCTACTTCTCGAGGGTGGCCTTCCGCGTCGCGCTCGATGGTGATACGAGTCCGGCTGCGGCTGGTAGCCGGCTCCTTGTCTTTCTTCTGGTGTGCACCGCTCGCAGTCGGCGAGCGGGACGTCGCAGCGTGTTCTCGGCGCGGGGGATGACTATCGGCGCGGGCACCGGCTTCGTGCCGTTCTGCAGCCGCGTCGATCAGCTGCTGGATCCGCCTTTTCATGTAGGGGAGTTCATCAGCTCCCAGCCCATTCAGCTCTTCGGCGGCCGCCTGAGCGGCTCGTAGATTCTCGAGCGGGGTGGCGTAGACGGGGCGATCTGTCCCCAGCATGCCAGCAATAGCCGCGCCGCGCTTCTGGACGAGGCCGACTCGGCTCGGCCCGCTAGGCGGTGGCGTACCAAAGGCGGCGCGGTCGACTTCGCGCTGGTGGGCCTCGGTGAGGCGTCTCATGGAGGGTATCTTCTGGCCCTCCGCGACGAGGGCGAGGCGACGTGCCTCCAGGGTTTCGGCGTCGGCGTTGTCCGGGATGGGGGCGGGGAGGTCGTGCATTGCCGCTCGCAGAGCGGCGTGGGCGTTCTCGCCTGAGTTGGCGACGTGGCTGATGACCAGCACTTCGGTGACAACGCTGCTGCCACTGTCAGCTCAAGGGAGAGGATCGTCGAAGACCACTACGTCGGAGGGGTAGGCATCGAACGATGCCGTGTCGGAGTCGACGAGCATTGGGTCAGTGGAGCCGACCGACTCCTCATCTGCAGCAGGCTCGCTAGAGACGTGAAGCTGGTCGAGGAGGCTGACAAGGCGGCTCTCGGGGCAGTCCGTGCCCGCGTCGGATGCGGGCTCGTCGGAAATGCGAGCTTCGCCGAGCAGATCGGCGAGGCAGCTCGCCGCGCAGGCGTCGTCGACGCCTTGCAGCGCGTCGAGGCAAACGCCATCGGGCGCAGCAGGCTGGCTGCGCTCGCGGGGGAGGAAGAGGGTTCCCGTCCAGAACAGGTCTCCGGACGACGGTGCACCTAGCCCCACGGTGGGCACCAAATGTCGGGTGGTAGATGCGACATATGCCAACGGATGGCTTATCATTGTGGGAGCCAATAAAACGTCGTCGGTGCCTGGAATCGGGATGAGGCGAAGACATGCACGCCGGCGGATCTTACCCAGGTTCGGGGCTCTCCGTGGAGATAACACCCCTAGTCCTGCTCTGCGAGGTCTCCGCATGATCACTAGATCAGAGAGGGTAGCTACAATCGCTCCTAGAGCTGTTGAGTTCAAGGGAGAAGAAGAACAAGGCTAGCTCTCTCTTCTCTCTAGCTATGGTGTGTGTGCTATGCTTAGAAGCCACCCCCTGCATGGGTGTCCCGGGGGGTTTATATAGGCCTACCCCCCGGGGGTACAATTGTAATCCGGCTGGGCGCCGGTCCCAGCCGTCAGTGTCTACGCTCGCCGGCTTCTTCGCCGGCTGTTGGGGCCCGCCGGCTGGTAGGTCCCGCCGGCTGCCGGCCTCTTGGTCGACAGGCCGGCCCCACCGCTTAGGGTCTTGTCGGCGGCTACTTACTGTAGCCTCGCCCTGATGACGAGGGCTTCCTCGAGGTAGGCGTGGCTATAGTGTGCCGCCTCGAGGGCTATCACTGTAACCTCACCTTGTCTTGTCTCCTTAATGTGGCACATGCTTCGAGGGAGAGCAGTAGCCGGCTTCTGGGGGCCGGCTACGCCCATGGCCGACTGGGGGAGGCCGGGCCGCCTTTGCGCTTCTATCTGGCTGCAGGGGCCCGCCGCCCGTGGACCGTACTGGCGTATGTCTTGGATGACGTTGAGGCCAGCATGGCTACAATGCCGAGCCGGACGGGAGATGGCCGTCCCGTACGGCGTCCTGTGGCCATGCCTGCCTCGGGCTTCGGGAGTAGTGGGCCGCACTGTGGCGACTCCCCGTCTTGTCACCGTTACGTGGGTGTAGTTTTGGTGGTTTGCGGCCTTGGCCGGCTCCTTGGAGTCGGTGTTCTACGTACCGGCTCTGGGGAGGCGGCGTTCTTCATGGCCGGCTCTGGGGAGTCGGCATCCTCTATGGCCGGCTTCCTAGAGTCGGCCGTCCCGTGGTTATCTTGGTGGGAGGTTGCTGAAGCTGGGTTGCCCCCTGAAGGTCGGTTTCAGAAGTAGCCGGCCTGGGAAGGCGGCCCAATGCTTGAAGTGCTCGAAGGCCCAAAGGCCTGATAATTTTTTAGAAGAACCAGGGCAGTCGGTCAGGCTACCCGTGGTCATTTACTCCGACAAGTGATATCATGATGGTTAGCATAAGCAAGTAATATGCGAATAGCTTCAAGTCTAGCAATAGGTGCAAAAGTTTCATCAAAATCAATTCCTTCAACCTGTGTGTAGCCTTGAGCTACTAGCCGTGCCTTATTCCTCACCACAAGGCCATTTTCATCTTGCTTGTTGCGGTAGATCCACTTTGTGCCAATGATATTGTGTTTGCGAGGATCTGGACGATTGACCAGTTCCCAAACGTTGTTGATCTCGAACTGATGTAATTCTTCTTGCATGGCCTGAATTCACTCTAGCTCCAGAAATGCTTCATCTACCTTAGTGGGCTCTGAGATAGAGACAAAAGCATAGTGCCCACAAAAGTTAGATAAATGTGAAGCTTTTGAGCGTGTGAGAGGACCTGGTGCTTCAATGTCATCGATGATCTTCTCAACTTGCACTTCTTTTGCAATGCGAGGATGAGTAGGTTGTCGTCGAGGAATTTGATCAGCATTTTCTTCAGCAATTTCTTCAGGTGCATTAGCTCGACGTTCTTCACGTTCTGGAATGAATTCTTCAGCAGATTCTTCGGTAGGAATGACATCCTCAGTAGCCTTGAACTTGATAGTTTCCTCAGGTGCTGGTTCATCTATCACAGAGGGTAGGTGCTCTCTTTGCGAGCCATTAGTTTCATCGAACCGCACATCTACAGTTTCAACAACCTTGTGAAGAACGGTGTTGAAGACTCTGTAGGTGTGCGAGTCCTTTCCGTAACTAAGCATAAAACCTTCATGTGCTTTCGGTGCAAATTTAGCATTGTGATGAGGATCTCTAATCCAACATTTAGCACCGAAGACTTTGAAATAACTCACATTGGGTTTCTTGTCAATGAGGAGTTCATAGGCAGTCTTCTTGAAGAATTTGTGAAGATATACCCTGTTGATGATGTGGCATGCAGTATAAATTGCCTCAATCCAGAAGTGACGAGCCGTCTTGTACTCATCAAGCATAGTGCGAGCCACAACAAGAGTTCTGTTCTTGCGCTCCACGACGCCATTTTGCCGAGGAGTGTAAGGAGCAGATAACTCATGATTAATACCAAGTTCATCAAGATAGTCATCAAGACCAGAATTCTTGAACTCAGTTCCATTGTCACTTCTGATGTGCTTGATCTTCACACCAAAGTTGGTTGAAGCCCTCGAGGAAAATTGTTTGAAGACTTCCTGCACTTCATGTTTGTAAGTAACAATGTGTACCCATGTGTAACGAGAGTAATCATCAACAATAACAAGCCCATAGAGAGATGTGTCATTTGTGACAGCTGAGTAATGGTTAGGACCAAAGAGGTCCATGTGAAGCAATTCGAATGGTCGAGTAGTGGTCATGATAGTCTTCACTGGATGCTTAGCCTTGGTCATCTTTCCAGCTTCACAAGCTCCACATAGGTGATCCTTGAGGAATTTGACATTCTCAATGCCAATGACATGCTTCTTCTTCGCAAGCGTGTGCAAATTCCTCATGCCTGCATGACCAAGTCATCGATGCCATAGCCATCCTTCTGAAGCTTTTGCAAGTAGGCACACGGCTGGTTGCGGTCCTGTAGAGAAATCAACAATATACAAGTCTCCTCTCCTAAAGCCTTCAAAGACTTTGGAATTGTCAGCTTCCATAACCACAACACAACGGTACTTGCCAAAGACAACTACCATATCAAGATCACAAAGCATTGAGACAGACATGAGGTTGTATCCTAAGGACTCGACAAGCATGACTTTGTCCATGTGTCGATCCTTTGTGATCGCAACCTTACCTAGACCCAATACCTAACTTTTGCCTTTGTCAGTGAAGATGATATGCTTCAGATGCGATGGTGATAAGGGAGCATCAATCAATAGATTCTTGTCACCAGTCATGTGATTTGTACATCCACTATCGAGGACCCACTCAGTGGCTTTGGGTTGATCATCCTGCAGATGAATTAGTGCATCTTACGAACTTCATATACTTCATCAGTGAAGAATATGACATCAATTCATCAGATCAATTTCATCAAGCAATAGAATAGATAAAGCAGTATGAGGACGTGGGAAATGAAAGTTCATTTCTTCATGATTAGCCTGCGTCCTTTCAGGCAAACTTCACGTCTCCAGCAAATTCTTCAGATGTTCAAGTACGTCTGGAGACCTGACCCTGCAGAAAAGATTAGTTCTTTTTCTTCACCACCCACATCTGAAGGGGTGGCAAAGAGTTCATCACTCTGCGAGCTCCATATGAGAAAGGTGGCATAGAAGCCAATCCGTTTCGTTTCACATAAGAGAAGTTAGGGTAAGCATATGAATAAGCAGAGAAATTCTTCGAGGACTTATGAACACAATGATTAGAAGAATAATGCTCATATTCATAGCCCTTGGCTCCTCCCTGCGAAACAGAGTTGTTAGCACGATGATGTTCATATGAGGCCTTTGATCCTCTTGAGGAATTTGATCCATGTGAGGAATTTGGTCCGTATGAGGACTTGGATCCATATGAAGAATTTAGTCCATATGAAGTATTTGATCTGGGGTTCCTATTCCTCACAGGTGGTGTCATGAGGACATTCACCTGAAGACTTTCAAGGCATCTTTTGGGAACACAGATTTTCTTCATAGGAGAACCGTTCCTGCAGTTAGTGCCAACATATCTAGCAAATACTTCACCATTCTGATTTTTGAACAGTTTATAGTTGGAGTCAAATGACTCATCAGAAGAATGAGGAGATTCACATGTAAAGCCAGATAAGTTAGATGGATCAACTAGAGGTCCCTTTGCAGCAACCCATGAGGTTTTGGGGTACTGCTCAGGCTTCCAATATGTACCATCAGCATTGAGTTTTCTCTCAAAGGCAATACCCTCTTTCCTAGGGTTTCTGTTGAGGATCTGCTTTTTAAGCACATCACAAAGAGTCTGATGCCCTTTGAGACTTTTGTACATGCCTGTCATGTACAATTCCTTTAGCCCTGCATCGTTAGTGATACTAGCAATGTCCTCAGATGAGGAATTAATGATTGCAGAGACAGTTGAGGAATTTGTAGCATTAGGAGCATTTGAACATTCAGGTGAAGAATTAGCAGATTCACGTTCAATGCATTTCAAACATGGAGGAACAAATTCCTCCTGAGCAGCGCTGATTTGTTGAGCAAGTAATGAATCGCGCTCCTTCTGAAGATCTTCATAACTCACTTTTAGCTTCTCTAGATGTTGCTTTCTTTGAAGAAATTCATAAGAAAGCTTCTCATGATCAGACAAAAGAGTGTTATGATGACCTTGAAGGTTGTCATACCTAGTCTGAAGTCTCTGAAGATTTTCAGTCAAGGTTTTAGTGCGATCCATTTCTTCACCCAACATATCATCACTCTTGTCTAGCATGTTTCGAACCTATTCAAGGGCCCTTTGTTGTTTCACAGCAATCTTAGCAAGTTTAGAATAGCTAGGCTTAAGGTTTTCATCAGATTCATTTTCACTTGATTCAGATGAGGCATATTTGAGTACCTTTTCACCATCTGCCATAAGGCATGGTGAGGAGGATGATGATTCTGGTTCGAATGTCATTGATTTGAGAAATTCCTTGAAGTCCTCAAACCAAGGATCGTGACGGGTTCGATGACCTTCATAGACATCAGAGAGACGGTCCCAGATAAGCTTCGCATGATCGAGATGCATAACGTTCTTGAACTGATTTTGAGACAGACAGGAGCAGATGACGCCCTTCGCCGTGAGGTTGAGAAGAGTGTACTTGCGAATGTCATCAGCTTCCGCCGTCTTGCACAGATCGGTAAGACCAATCTCAGTGACGGTCCACAGTTCGCTGTTCATCGCCATGAGGCGCTTCTTCATCATGGCCTTCCACTTGGGATAATCATGACCGTCAAAGATGGGACATGTCACTTTCTTCATACCTGTGGTCGACATAACTAAAACTCCAGGCGGTTAAACCAAAATCACACAGAACAAGGGAGTACCCAATTGAAAGTGCGTTATATCGACTAGAGGGGGGTGAATAGGCGATTTTTATAAATTCTTCACTAAGGAATTTGTGGGTGAGGAAATTCCTTAGCGAAGAACTACTTGCAGCGGAATAAGTACTCAAAAGTATGCATAGCAGAACACAAGCATAGTCATCATGATGAAATGAAAACAAGCACAGAGTACAGAAAGCGTAAACACAGGATAACACAGGAGGAAGACAAACAGACTGAGGAAATTGAACTGAGGAAATTGAGAAAGCCTTCAGTCAAAGTCTTCAAACACATATATGAACAATTGCACAACACAGGAATGAGTAAATGAAAGAGTTGAGGAAATAGAACCAGTAAGCTCAGTGAAGACAATGATTTGGTAGGCTAGTTCCAACTGCTGTCTCAGTTGTACATCTGGTTGGAGCGGCTAGGTATTTAAACCTCAGGACACACAGTCCCGGACACCCAGTCCTGAACACACAGTCCAGGACACCTAGTCCTCACCGTATTCTCCTTGAGCTAAGGTCACACAGACCTCGCCCAATCACTCGTGGTAAGTCTTCAGGTGACTTCCGAACCTTCACAAACTCGGTCACTCGGCGATCCACAATTCCTCTTGGATGCTCTAGACCATGACGCCTAACCGTCTGGAAGAAGCACAGTCTTCAAAGGTAACAAGCGTCGGATCCACGCAGGATCAATCTCTTCAGTGATGCTCAATCACTTTGGTTTTGTAGGTGTTTGGGTTTGGGGTTTTTCCTCACTTGATGATTTTCGCTCAAAGTCCTCGGAGGATGGGATGCTCTCAAATGACAAGTGTCAATTTCTCTCGGAGCAGCCAACCAGCTAGTGCTTGTAGGGGACGGCTATTTATAGCCTAGGGAGCAGCCCGCATGATAAGACAAAAATGCCCTTCAATGATATGACCATTAGGTGGGTAGATATTTTGGGACAGGTGGCGCATAGCACAGCAACGGTCGGAAATTTGAGGTTCAAATTCCTCAGGGCTATCATGTTCCTCACTATGTAGGCAATCCGCACTGGCGAATTCCTAACTCCTCAGTCAGAACAAATTCCTCAGAGACCAGAAGAACTTCGTCTCTGTCACTGAAGAATATGACTGAACTGTATGAGATTTCCATTGGCTTCACTCGAAGGGATTGGTAGGTGTAGGATTTTGAGTTGAGCATCACATGGAAATTTTTCCTTAGTATTTCCTCGACCCCCTTTAACAGTACGGTGTTTCCTATGACTCAAGAAAGAGAAAATGAAACTACGAAAACAAAAGTCTTCACGCTTCATATTCCTCAAATGAATACCAAGTCTTCAAGGTCACACCAATTTCTTCACCTTCAAAGTCTTCAGAAAGTCTTCAGAAATCCAAAGTCTTCAGTCGAAGAACTTCATTTTTAGGGGTCGATTTTCTCTGTAATTATCAAACTTCTCATAGACTTATAGATCTGTGTACACTCACAAACGCATTAGTCCCTTAACCTATAAGTCTTCAATACACCAAAATCACTAAGGGGCACTAGATGCACTTACAGTGTAGAGCCGGCCTCTACCCCTATCATCGGCTTCTTTAGGCCCGGGCAGGCATGCTTTCGGTGCCATCAAGATTTCTCCGTCAAGATGGCACGATCGATTAGGTCATCCGTCACTAGTAGAAAAAGGGTCATCTGTCCCGGTTGGTAAGGGCCTTTTGTCCCGGTTTTTGAACCGGGACTAAAGGGTCGTTACTAATGCCCTAGCCCTTTAGTCCCGGTTCTTACACGAACCGGACAGATGGGCCTCCACGTGGCCGGTGCGGCGAGCCCAGGCAGGAGGGCCTTTGGTCCCGGTTGGTGGCACTAACCGGGACCAATAGGCATCCACGCGTCAGCATTTCAGGGGCTGGGGGTTTTGTTTTTTTTTGAAAGGGGGGGGGGTGGGGGTTTTGGGGGGTTAATTTAGGTGTTTCATATATTGTGTTAGCTAGCTAATTAATAGAGAGAAGTGTCCTCTCTTATCACCGTGCTTGGTCGACGCTACGTACTATATACGTATAGAGAGGACTAGACAGGCTAGCTAGTAAGAAAATGAAGGAAATAGAAGATCGTCATGAACATATGCATACAGAGAGAAGTGATATCGACCACCTCTCCTTCTCCGAGAGATTGGTCGAACAACAAGTTCTCGTATATCTATCCGACACTACCGGCTACATATATACAATAATTATCTCTTACAATATAATCTCCTAATTATATATGAACACAGGGTCCACATAGTATTCTCCGTTTTCAGCGATCACGTGGTCAAGGAAGAATGCCGCCAATTCCTCTTGAATTGTTCGCATACGATCTGGTGCTAGGAGTTCATCCCGCATCCGAAAGATCTAATTTGAAGAAGGGGGTCAATACATATATATGTGAATAAATGAAACTCAACACAAATGATGGTAATAAAATAAAATTGTGAATATTATTGCTTACGCACTTCATATTGTTCGTCAGAGTAGCCCCGCTCACAGCTTGTGTGGCGGATGGACTCGCAAACGCAGTATCCACAGAAATCATTCCCTTGTTCCTGCCACAACCACTTTACAAGAAATGAGGTCAATCAAACTGATAAGCAAGCATGCTAAATGGTATTGATGAAACTAGCGCTTGAATCACTAGGAGATGCACGGAACATGCTACTATAGTACTTACTTTCGGGTGTCTAAATTGCAGCTTCTTCGGCAGTCTCGGAGCTTTTTTGGTGAATTTTCTCCAAACCCTGCTAGACAAAGAAAACAATTACTTGATATCAGGAAATGAACAAAGTTGCTGATATGGTGGATAATGATCGATTTAACTTACTTCCCGAGCATTTGAGTCATGTCCGCATAGTCCTGGGGATCTTTTCGTCTCGAGTCTAAGACGGCTACTACTCCCTGCTCAAGCTTAATCTCTAGGAGAATATAGTGGAAGCTGCGCACGCATGCGTAAGTCATCAATTACATTACTATAACCTGGACTAATAAGGGAAACCGAATATGCACAAGACAGTAACACTCACTTGAAGTTGTAAGGAAAGAGTATTATATCTTTGTTTTCATTTATTACCAACGATCGTAGCAAGCTGGCCTCGGTATTTTTGGCATGATATTTAACCTCAGTTGCATCTATGAGATTTGTGTTAATGAATCCAATATCACCGATTTGTCTTTTCTTTAATTTGACGATCTTCAATCTGCATAATATAGTTAGGATAATTATAAATACATGCAATGAAAGAGCTGACCTATATAGAGAGACTTAATGATAGAAGTAGTACTACTTACAGATAGTAGCAAGTGACCGTTGATTTATCGAGGGCCTTTTGATTGAAAAACTGGAAGAACTCCTCAAATAGAACATTCAATAGTTCAATTCCAACGAGGTCGTGCTCCTCTTTAACTCTCAGCGTCAAAGTATCCCTCCCCCCAGACTCTCTGCAAGTTTTCATGTACCAATCATGTAATCTTCGCATCATCGTTGTTAGAGATCTTTCATCTTTGACGAGAGGCTTCCCGTCATGGTATTTGTGTTCGTCCACCTCCAAGAAATCATAATGTACATCGTCGGGCAGGTAATCTCCAAGATTGCTATAACCGGCCACCAGCCTCGGATCATTAGCGACGATGTCGCTAGACACCTTGAGCGGGGGGCACGATTGGTTCGCTTGTTCGCCGAGCTGGGCAATTTTTTTCCCAGCTCGTCATTCTTTTAACCTTTGATCACTGACAGTACTTCCCGACCGCTCCGCTTCGACAAATATCTGTGCAATAATGCGCTCATAGTTGCCTTTCGGCGGAGACTTTGGTGGTTTTGTCAGGGCAGCCAGAGTGCGCTTCGCTTTCACCGGATCTACCTTCTCCTTCGGAGGTGGATGTTTCTTTGCTTTCACCCCTTCAAAGAAGTTCGTCACTTCGGCTCGCACGATCTTCGTGGTTTTCTCCTCGGTCCTCTCGTATGGTAACTTCTCTGGAGTCTTCAGAGAAGGACCGAATCTGTATTGCCTCCCGCCTCTGGCTGTACTGCTAGACGCCGGCAGAGCAGACGGAGCGGCTGCGGCTGTCTTCTTTCCTTGCTTACGAGGCGGAGGAGAAGGACTACGACGCGCCGGAGCAGCCGGAGCGGCGGCAGGTCTCTTCCGCCCTTGCTGACGAGGCGGAGAAGGAGGAGGCTGGCTACTCGGGCGCGCCGGCGCAGGCGGAGAAGGAGGCGGAGTGCCGCAACGCGCCGGAGAAGGAGGCTGAGTGCCCTGATCACTCGCCAGAGGAGGAGGCGGAGTGCCGCCACGCGCCGCAGAAGGAGGCTGAGTGCCCTGATCACTCACCGGAGGAGGAGGCGGAGGAGGAGCCGGAGTGCCCTTACTCGCCGGAGGCGTACGGTTTGGCAGGTTGATGAGCTCCTTCCGCCATAGGCATGGAGTCTTCAGAGCAGAACCCAGCCGAGTCTCCCCTTCACCGGTAGGGTGGTCAAGCTGGAGGTCCTCAAATCCCTCCGTTATTTCGTCCACCGTCACCCTAGCATATCCTTCTGGAATCGGACGACAGTGAAAAGTTGCGCCGGGTTCAAGAGGTCGAACAGAGCCGACAGCCGCCTTGACTTTGAAGTTCTCCCATCGCGTCATAAGGTGGCAATGTTGAGACTCCATGATAGCATCCATGGGGTAGCTAACAGGAGCTATCAAGACATGCTCCGGCTGAAGCAGCTCGGTGGAAGCCACGCTGCTTCTCCGCTGAGATGGCGGGGTAGCTTCGGGGGTAGTTTTGGCAGGTCGATTGCTGCGAGCTACGTCTCGTTCCTCTAGCGCTTGAACCCTTTCGTGCAGCTTCTGAATTTGGGTCTGCTCCACTTTTTTCCTCCTCTCCTGGCATTTGTAACCGCCTGTGTCCGGAAAACCAGCCTTCCACGGAACAGAGCCTGGCGTGCCTCGTGTCCGTCCAGGGTGCTCAGGATTCCCGAGGGCCATTGTGAGCTCGTCGTTCTCTCTGTCTGGAACGAACGTCCCTTGGTGCGCTGCATCGATATAGTGCTGAAGCCTCTTAACTGGTATTCTCATTTGCTCGTCCGTCCAAACACACTTCCCTGATACAGGGTCCAAGGTTCCGCCAGCCCCGAAGAACCAAGTCCGGCAACGGTCTGGCTAGTTCATTGTCTCGGGTTCGATCCCTTTATCAAGCAGATCATTCTCAGCCTTGGCCCACTTAGGCCGGGCTTTGAGGTAGCCACCTGACCCCATGCCATGGTGAAGCTTCTTCTTCGCAACATTTTTCTTGTTTGTCGCTGACAACTTCTTACTCCTTTCCGATGTCTTGTGGGCCACAAATGCGGGCCAGTGATCTCTGATCTTCTCATATTTGCCGATGAATTCTGGTGTCTCTTCTTTGTCGACAAACGTTTTCAGCTCATTCTTCCACCTCCTGAATAGGTCTGCCGTCTTCTTAAGAGCATGAGACTTGATTAATTGCTCTTTAACTGGCTTCTCCGGATCCTCCCAGGTACACATTCTTCTTGCATTTGTCCAGGTATATACTTTCAGTGTCATCTAAACAGTGCGTGCATGCGTGGTATCCCTTGTTTGTCTGTCCTGAAAGGTTACTGAGAGCGGGCCAATCGTTGATGGTTACAAACAGCAACGCGTGCAGGTTAAATTCCTCCTGTTTGTGCTCATCCCACGTACGTACACCGTTTCCATTCCACAGTTGTAAAAGTTCTTCAACTAATGGCCTTAGGTACACATCAATGTCGTTGCCGGGTTGCTTAGGGCCTTGGATGAGAACTGGCATCATAATGAACTTCCGCTTCATGCACATCCAAGGAGGAAGGTTATACATACATAGAGTTACGGGCCAAGTGCTGTGATTGCTGCTCTGCTCCCCGAAAGGATTAATGCCATCCGCGCTTAAACTAAACCATACGTTCCTTGGGTCACCTGCAAACTCAGCCCAGTACTTTCTCTCGATTTTTCTCCACTGCGACCCGTCAGCGGGTGCTCTCAACTTCCCGTCTTTCTTACGGTCCTCACTGTGCCATCACATCAACTTTGCATGCTCTTCGTTTCTGAACAGACATTTCAACCGTGGTATTATAGGAGCATACCACATCACCTTCGCAGGAACCCTCTTCCTGGGGGGCTCGCCTTCAACATCACCAAGGTCATCTCGTCTGATCTTATACCGCAATGCACCACATACCGGGCATGCGTTCAGATCCTTGTACGCACCGTGGTAGAGGATGCAGTCATTAGGGCATGCATGTATCTTCTGCACCTCCAATCCTAGAGGGCATACGACCTTCTTTGCTGCGTATGTACTGTCGGGCAATTCGTTATCCTTTGGAAGCTTCTTCTTCAATATTTTCAATAGCTTCTGAAATCCTTTGTCAGGCACAGCATTCTCTGGCTTCCACTGCAGCAATTCCAGTACGGTACCGAGCTTTGTGTTGCCATCTTCGCAATTGGGGTACAACCCTTTTTTGTGATCCTCTAACATGCGATCGAACTTCAGCTTCTCCTTTTGACTTTCGCATTGCGTCCTTGCATCGACAATGACCTGGCAGAGATCATCAACATCGGGCACTGGTTCCTCTTGATCTTCAGAAGCTTCCCCCGTTGCAGCATCATTGGGCACATCGTCTGGTTCCTCTTGATCTTCAGCAGCTTCCCCCATTGCAGCATCACCGTATTCAGGGGGCACATAGTTGTCATCGTCCTCTTCTTCTTCGCCGTCTTCCATCATAACCCCTATTTCTCCATGCCTCGTCCAAACATTATAGTGTGGCATGAAACCCTTGTAAAGCAGGTGGGTGTGAAGGATTTTTCGGTCAGAGTAAGACTTCGTATTCCCACATTTAGGGCATGGACAACACATAAAACCATTCTGCTTGTTTGCCTCAGCCACTTCGAGAAAATCATGCACGCCCTTAATGTACTCGGAGGTGTGTCTGTCACCGTACATCCATTGCCGGTTCATCTGCGTGCATTATATATAATTAAGTGTGTCAAAAACCATTACAGAACATCATGAATAGATAATTAAGTGACCAAATTAATAGAAGTTCATCATCACATTAAAACCAAAGTACATACATAGTTCTCATCTAACAACATATAGCTCTCCAGAGCATCTAATTAATTAAACCATACATTGAAACTATGTAAAACATTTCAATGCGAAAACAAATGCGATCATAATCGCAACCAAGGTAACAATTGATCCAACGGCATAATGATACCAAGCCTCGGTATGAATGGCATATTTTCTAATCTTTCTAATCTTCAAGCGCATTGCATCCATCTTGATCTTGTGATCATCAACGACATCCGCAACATGCAACTCCAATATCATCTTCTCCTCCTCAAATTTTTATATTTTTTCCTTCAAGAAATTGTTTTCTTCTTCAACTAAATTTAACCTCTCGACAATAGGGTCGGTTGGAATTTCCGGTTCACATACCTCCTAGATAAATAAAATCTATGTCACGTTGGTCGGCATAATTTTCATAAACAATAAATGAACCAATAGTTATAAAGATAATATATACCACATCCGAATCATAGACAGGACGAGGGCCGACGGGGGCGGATACCAAAACCATCGCACTATATAATAACAAGCAATAAAGTAGTAAGAAAATTAGACAAGTATCTATCTAAAGTGAGAATTTTTTTCTTTTAGAAAGAAGATAAGAACAAGAAGCTCACCACGATGGTGCCGGCGACGAGATCGGCGCGGGCGATCGACGGCGGTGAAGACGGGAATGGGACGTGACGGGCCGCTAAACCTAGACAAATCTCGAGGAAAATGGAGCTTTGAGGTCGAGCTTCGAGACGAGAAAGCTTAACTAGTGTGGCTCGGGCATTTCATCGAACACCTCATGTGCATAGGAGGTGAGGTAGAGCACCACAAAGCCCTCCCCTCGCTGTCCAGACAAAAACAGAGCACTCCAGTGCTCTGCTCGCGGGCGAGGGGTATATATAGGCACCTCATTGGTCCCGGTTCGTGGCATGAACCGGGACTAAAGGGCAGCCTGTGGTCCCGGTTCAAGCCACCAACCGGGACCAATAGTGGTGGGCCAGGAGCGAGGCCCATTGGTCCCGGTTCGTCCCACCAACCGGGACCAAAGGAGCCAGACGAACCGGGACCAATGCCCCCACGAGGCCCAGCAGGCCCCTGGCCTCACGAACCGGGACCAGTGCCCCCATGGGTCCCAGTTCTGGACTGAACCGGGACTAATGGGCTGACCCGGCCTGAACCAAAGCCCTCTTTTCTACTAGTGCGTCTTTGCAAATTGTTCAACATGTTCTTAGAAAGAACAAAATTCCTTTTTTAGTTCATGAGTTGAATAAAGAGGGGGTGTGTGATGCATGCCAACAAGGCAAAAGTCACCAACTTCCCTATCCACATTCTAGTAGTTCCTCGAGTGCTCCTTTAGAGCTTATCTATTCTGATGTATGGGGGCCTACCCATGATTCAATCAATAAGAAGAATTATTATGTGAGCTTTATTGATGATTTCAGTAAATTTACTTGGATATTTCTTCTCAAGCATAGGTCAGAAGTCTTTAAAGTATTCCATGAATTCCAAGCACTCGTAGAAAGACTTTTTGATCGCAAAATCATCACCATGCAAACCGATTGGGGTGGTGAGTATGAAAGGTTAAATTCCTTTTTCCGCCAAATCACACACCATGTTTCCTGCTCGCATGCCCATCAGCAGAACGGCCCCGCCGAAAGAAAACACCGTCACATTGTGGAGGTTGGCCTCTCCCTGCTAGCTCATGCGTTTATGCCCCTCAAATTTTGGGATGAGGCATTCATAGCTGCCACATATTTGATCAATCGTACGCCAAGTAAGGAGATCAATCTTGAGACTCCACTAGAAAAATTATTTCATGAGGCACCAAACTATCATGCTCTTCGTACTTTTGGGTGCGCATGTTGGCCCAACCTCCATCCTTTTAATGCTCGCAAGCTCGAATTTCGCTCCAAACAGTGCGTATTCCTTGGCTACAGTAACCTTCACAAAGGTTTCAAGTGTCTAGATATAACTGCTGGACGTGTTTATATTTCTCGTGACGTCGTGTTTGATGAAACAGTGTTTCCCTTTGCCAAACTAAACCCCAACGCCGGTACACCCATCAGATCCGAAGTCCTGCTTCTCTCTGAAAATTCCTCCTCCTTACCTCTTGATCATGGGGACGAACATATAGCTAATGATCACTTGGGTAATTCTCATAAAACTTATGCTATAAATTTTGGAGGAAATCCGGTTGTGCACTGTGATTTTATGCAGTGGGAAAGGACAAGCGCGGAGCACGAAGCTGATTCAGGTGCTGCACCAGAATCTGACGGCAGCGATCCCGATAAGGATTCACCCTCGTCTGCCGCGCCAGGCGGTGGCAGCACACCCGCCTCGAGGTCAGGCGGGCCAGCAACAGACGACCACGCGTCCCCCCACGGCCCCGCGGGCGAGGCAACGACAACTCACGGCGGGCCCAGCGGAGCAGGTGGGCCAGCCGCACTCGCGCGCCAGCCCAGGTGCCTCCCTGCATCTGGTGGTTCCCCAGTTGGTCCTCGACAAGTGGCCCAACGAGCGACTGGCCCCGGTTCTGAGGAGATCCGCCTGGGATCAGGCGCCACTGGATCGTCTGCCGCGCCAGGTCTGGGATCGGGCGCTGCTGGATCGTCTGCCGCGCCGGATTCCTCTGGATCTTCTGTGCAGCGGCCCTCTACTGCAGTATCTGTGCCAATCCAAAGAACCAGGTCACAGCATGGGATTTTGAAGCCAAAGGTTCGTACAGATGGCACGGTCAGGTATGATAATATGCGCTTTGGTGGCCTAGCTGTTACAGGTGAGCCAGGAAATTTGATTGAGGCATTTGAAGATAGAAATTGGAAAAATGCTATGGATGAAGAGTATAATGCACTCATTAAAAATAAAACATGGCACTTAGTTCCTCCAGCAAGAGGCATAAATATAATTGATTGTAAATGGGTTTATAGAGGCAGAAGAAAGGCCATTAGAGAAATAGACAGATACAAGGCTAGATTAGTAGCAAAGGGTTTTAAGCAACGATACGGCATTGACTATGAGGACACATTCAGTCCAGTTGTTAAAGCAGCTACTATCAGACTTGTTCTCTCTGTTGCAGTATCAAATGGTTGGAGTCTTCATCAATTGGATGTGCAGAATGCGTTCCTTCATGGCGTTCTAGAGGAGGAAGTCTACATGAAACAACCACCTGGGTATGAGGTAAAAGACAAGCATCATTATTTTTCTGAACTTGACAAGGCATTGTATGGTCTAAAACAAGCACCTAGAGCATGGTATTCTAGGTTAAGTGATAAACTTCAAAGGCTTGGTTTTCGACCTTCAAAGGCTGACACGTCACTTTTCTTCTATAAGAAGGGAAAAATAATCATCTTTATATTGGTATATGTTGATGATATTATTGTGGCTAGCTCATCACAAGAAGCAATCAATGCACTATTAGAAGATCTTAAGAGAGACTTTGCTCTAAAGGATCTTGGCGATCTGCACTATTTCTTGGGAATAGAAGTGAAAAAGGTAACTGATGGGATAGTCTTAAGTCAAGAAAAATATGTGTCAGATATATTAAAAAGGCCAGGTATGATGAATTGTAAAGTTTCAAACATGCCACTTTCAACTACTGAAAAACTTTCCAAGGAAGAAGGGGAGTCTTTAGGAGCCGAGGCAGCTACAAACTACAGAAGTGTGGTAGGTGCTTTGCAGTACTTGACGCTTACAAGGCCTGACATATGTTTTCCTGTCAACAAGGTGTGTCGATTCTTGCATGCTCCTACTCTTCAGCATTGGTCTGCAGTGAAGAGGATTTTGAGATATCTCAGAGGTAGTATGAGTACGGGACTAAAGTTCACAAGATCAACCTCAATTGTGGTAAGTGCCTTTTCAGATGCTGACTGGGCATGTTGTCCTGATGATAGAAGGTCAACTGGTGGTTTTGCTGTTTTCTTTGGACCAAACCTTATATCTTGGAGTGCACGAAATCAAGCAACTGTGTCCAGATCCAGCACTGAGGCTGAATACAAAGCTCTAGCATATGCCACGGCTGAGTTGATATGGGTTCAAACCTTGCTTGCTGAACTAGGTATAAATCATTCTTCAGTTGCGCGATTGTGGTGTGACAACATTGGTGCTACTTATCTGTCAGCAAACCCAGTGTTCCATGCAAGAACAAAACACATTGAAGTGGACTATCATTTTGTTTGTGAGAGAGTAGCCAAGAAGCTATTGGACATTCGGTTTATTCCTACTAATGATCAAGTTGCAGATGGATTCAACAGTCGGTGCAACACTCTTCTGTGTGTGAAATAGCCCACTTCCGACAGCGGTAGCAGAATGCATTAATTATATTTGTAGATATATTTATTTCCAAGAATAGCTATATATAGTTGTGCCATACTCGCTACTTCACAACCAGAAAATAAGAAATGCATGTTACAGCAAAACACGTGAATCAGAATGTGATGCTTGCTATCCCTGGATGTCAAAATGATGTTGTTCCATCTGAACAAGAAGGTCGATTAGTAGCTGTAGGATTTAAAATGGACGGGAAATTAGCAGCTCATAGTATGAGACTACTCAGTTAGTAGAAATAGCAGCCCATGCATTCTTCATATATGGAATCGCGAGCTACACATCTGATCACAAACTATCATGAGTATGTACAGCAATTACAGGACATCACGTTTCTACTATCGTATATGTACATTATAAGCTGGCACAGCAAAGGTAATTTGGTGTCGTGGAATAGCTGAAATAATGGCATAATTCTTCTTCATCTAATTAAGGTTCGTTCAAGCACTACGAAGTACTAGCCTATGTGAATAGGAAGAAACTTTGCTATATGGTGCAATAGCTGAAATTGTGACTAGGTTGCTTCACCTACGGTTTAAGCACTAAAACCCTTGTGTGTGGCACTCCAGGGGTTGGTTGGGATGCTCTTGCATGCCTGAGCAGCGACCTTCACCGTCGCTTCAGGAAGGACGCCAGCATTGCAGATGTTTGCAAAGGACCGCATGTGCTTCATTCCATACTGCGCCAATGAGCCACATTGTGATTCGAAAGCACGAACCTGAAGAAAGGGAGGACACAATATTAGTCATGCACAGCAGGGGCAGAAGAAATTACAGGCTGTAACTGCATT
The DNA here is from genome assembly GCF_002575655.3 of Aegilops tauschii subsp. strangulata. NCBI lineage: Eukaryota > Viridiplantae > Streptophyta > Magnoliopsida > Poales > Poaceae > Aegilops > Aegilops tauschii. Next base: position 623,861,019 of record NC_053037.3, read on the forward strand.
AATTTTATGCCATATGACACCTGTATGTACATACAGTCAAGGGAGAGCTGGCAATATGTCGAAGTGAAGAAACTAGTTACAGCATGCAAGTTTCAAACTTTCAATCCAGAAATTATCGATCCTCAATAATATTGGGATATATTCAGGACAATATTAGTCCTGAATATATATCCCATTCTTCCGGTACTATTGGGATATATTCTACAGTATTTGTCAGTCACAGTCAACTAATAACAACAATTTTATCTACAGAATTTTGTCCCTGTAGTTCCAGACAATTAAGAAATAACACATAACCAATAGGCAATAACAATAGATAACAGAAGCATAAGTAAGATAAGAGATGTTGATAAATGACCAAGCAAAGTCAAATAGAGCCTTACCGTAGACTTGAGACAACTCCAGTCATCAACAAGAGGCTCACCGGCTGGGCGAACAGTCTTTAGAACCATTGGACCATCAGCAGAACCAAACAGAAGGTTTCCAATCAGCTCGACGCTATTGTCGATATGCGATCTATGACTCATCATTTCGAGCAATTGCTTCCGGGCATCGTTTTTCTCAGGGGAACTCTCAGCCAATTTCCGGTACTGCATGTAGAAGAAAAGAAATCAATCAGTTAGGTTATCCATCTTTTTTGTACTGAGATTATTTATGCATATTCTATTTGTGTGGGTAAAGCATGGCAATGATCTAGCGATGACGTGACAACCAATCAACATGAGATATTTCTCATGAAATAATTATAAACTGTACCTTGTGCCAGAAGTAAACAAGATCAGCATCTCTCTGATTAACAACTCTTGAGAAGGACGGCAGTGAGTTATCTTCAACAAATGTAGTCTTATTATTAGCAGGATTTGAGCCGATGTACAAGAAGAGTTGTTGAGCATTCAGGTCCAAAGAACCGTATTGCATCACATGGGAACCATAGTTGTATGAGTCCTGAGCTGCTGTTCTCTTCTTGACCTGCTCAACCATTAACTGGTTATGTTAGGAAAGAACTCCTCCAAGATTAATAAGCTAAAATAAATAAATTGGAGTTTTAAGCACTTACCAAGTCATATTGCTGCTTCAGAGATTCAGTTCTCAGGTTATGCACATCACTGTCAACATTGAAAGTTGCACGTTATTTGACCACGACTATGAACCATAACGAAAAACCTAGTTCGTTTCAAACAAATGACCCAAGGTTTGACTCAGGATTCAACTATAAAATGGTGAATGCTACAATTACTACAATGGCAGCCAACAAGAGAACATGTAGGTGACATTTTATTCTAGTGCAGTTTCATAAGTGACGTACTAGTTACTAGTTAATCATTTTGAAACAACACACCTGTATGGTACCGGAAAGTACTAACTGACATGAATGCCACATGTGTGTTCGAACTGACTGTATCGATTTTAGCATGTGAATGAATGGAAAGCATGGTAGAACAAAGCGGGATACCTGTCTTCCATCCAAGAAATGCTGTACAGGTCGCCCAAGCAGGTGTCATATTCCGGCGGAGGGCTGGGGTACTCGCCGGGGCAATACGTTCCCCAACTGCTCTCCTCTGCGTTCGACGCGGTGGTCGTGTAGACACTGATGTCATTCGGCAGAAGCCCCTCGAAGACGCTTCCGGCTTCACAGGCTTCAAGGTAAAATACCTACAAATAAATTTCAAGCCATTGCTTCAACCAGCAAACCATGCCGAGCAAAAATAACCAAAGGACGATGGGGTACCAGGCTTCTGTAGGTTCCAGCAGCGTGCTTTTTCTTCAGGACATCTACAAGATCGTCACCGTAAACGTATGGATTGGTAGGCATCCCTGAATTTTTTACCAGAACAGAAAAAACATGACACTAATAAGTTAATTGTGCATATCCACATTTGTATGTATGTATGCATGCATATAAAATATCTGTTCGGACCGGTTTTAGATATTAAAATTCTCGAAAGAAGACAATAAAAGAATTGCAGGTTTTGAAACTGACCAATGACCCCAGGACCCCCATGGTCACTGTAAAACACAAAAATGTGATCATTAGGGCCACTGTCCAAGACCTTGCCGCTCCCACCACTCACAGCAGTTTTATTACCGAGCAAGACAGCAAACAAGTTCTTAACATTAACCTCCTTTCCAGTGTAGTCCTACAATGCAGATTCAGTCAAACAGACAGAAAATTGTGGATACTGGATAGGGATACATGATCATAGAAATATATTGGTTCATTCCATCAAGATGTTGACATTATCACATAGAAATTTGACATCCAAGACCAACTGGAAAATGGCATAAAGACTGGTCAAAATTTTGGCATTCAATGATTTTGAATGAGGTACAAACTGCCATTGAAATTTTTGTTCGTGTAATTTCTAGAATATCATATTCACATTTTTCTGCAACCATCAAACAGTATGTATCATCCACTAAGGTAATCCATATTAATCTTAGATTTTTACTACATCAACAATAATTACTGGAAAAATTTTCCTCAAAGACCCATGCATGATTACCATAGGGACCCCAGAATAGACATCTCCACCTTGGGGGTGGTTGATGATGACGCCCGGCCTTGGGTTCTCGAGGTTGTGCGCAATATCATCGTACATGAAGACGATGATGTTCTCATCCTTGAGACCACCCTTCTTCAAGATCTGGTAGGCATGGCAAATATCTGCCTGCACAGTGCAAAGTTTCGCTCCACAGATTAAACACAATACTTCATTGTCATCAACCCAACGAACTACAAGGGAAAAAAAAATCTTAAACATGCAGCAACACCAAACGGAACTTTTTTTCCAACATATTCTTATGGCCATGCATTGTACCTTCTATCTAGACCGTCTATCTGTGTGCCAGGTCGCCCGGGACTGCAGGTCTATGCAGTGGAAGAGCATAAAACAAAACCAAGAACGGGCCAACAGCTTACTTGGTGGGCCATCTTTTGTTATCGGGCCGAATCCAGATCAAATTCTCAAAGAAAGTCCAGAAAAAAGGACGGGCCATGGCCTTGTTTGGTCCCCAAGAGGGTCCCCCCGGGCCTATGTGAACAGTAATCGAGGCCCGCACTCTTACTCGGCTCATGGGCGCACAGTACTGATGTTAGAGAAAGCACCGACACATGGCGGACTGATTCTCCAGCGATGTAATTTGTGCAAATTGTATGTACGCGAGATTGATATTTAAAAAATGCAGGATTATTTGGGACTTGGGCACTCCTTCCTTCCATTCAATGGTTAACCCGTAATGATAATGTTTGAACACTTGGCCATTTCTGTATAACTTGATAACAAAATGATCGCAGTTTGTTTAGCTCCATTTATCTATTTCTTCTACCCACAGACAGGTGGGGCCTGCATGAGTAGAGACTAGCGAGAGAGCTGCCGGCTGACAAGGCAGTATTGCTTGCCACGTGGAATGTTTGGTCGGTCAACAGAGTGCCACGTAGGCGAAATATGACGCTCTATAATGGACAGGTGACCATACAATCGTGAGTCATATTCAATGACCTTAACGAGCGTATTTCATAGTAGCGGGACCGTGGTGTTCTTTCAGTTCAAGTCCAGTGACAACTTAGTGGCTACCTAGACTGCTACACCGAGACAAAACGGCGTACTAACTCTAACCCTCCGTAGCTCCAAAACCAAAACTGCTCATCCATCTCCTAGCTAGCTCTTGAACAAGCATGGATAGACAAGCGGCCGGGTGCAGCGCCCCCTGGTTCAGCCACTACTTTCCCATGAAGGAATACTCTTGACCGACAGGAAGAAAAAGGTTGGAGGATCGCGGGAGGAGACGCCAACAAGCAAAGAGTAGAATCCATGATAGAGCGTGCGCACCTGGTGGCGGTAGTTCTGGTAGCCGTTGGAGCCGGCGACGAGGACGGCCCACCTGGTCCCGACGGAGCCATCGTCCCCCTGCCCGGCCGCCATGCGCTGCGACGGCAGCCGGACGGTGGGCTCCAGCCGTGGGGTGTCGGCGTGTGCCATGGCGAGCAGGAGGAGCAGCAGCGCGAGCGGAAGGAGGCGGTTGGACGCCATCGCCATTGATGGTGCTTCGGTGTCTGGATTCCAGAATAAGCGAAAGAAACTTCTCCTTTTATCATGCGCCGGCAAAGGGAAAGCGTACGTACCACCCACTAATGATTCAGTCAGCTGTGCATGGCCGATTGGCTGCGCTTTCTGCCGACCTACTACGTCTACGTGTGGGGTGTCCTCTTCTCCTCGGAGAAATATCAGCCGTCAATTCGAAGCTGGTTTGTCGTTAGCTGGCGCGTCCGGCCCTACGCCTGGCTTGGAATCTCTCTCTCGGCCGTTCACGTCACCGTCACCAGCGTACTGCGTAATTTAAATGGGACCCGCTCGCCTACTCCTACTGCTAAGTCGTGTCGCGTCCAGATTGTTGCACATTACTTTACTTCTTTCTTTTTTCAAAAAAACTTACAATCTATTCATCAATCATGTCACTACAGATAATACTATAGGTAATAAAAATGAAACTGATAAGTGTCGCACGTGTGGCACGAAGCAATTCCACCTTGACGTTTTTTGATGGCAAGTTTAGTTATCAAGGATGACAACTTTTTGTTTGGATGACAAGTTTTAGTTTTTAGAGACGACTACAAGTACTGGAGTGATCCGAATGCGCGCGTCATCGCCGCTCCTTCATCGGAGCCGTACAAACTATATTGTAGTAGACGATCGAGAAGTCGTCGTGCTAAGACCCAAAGGTCCTTTAAAGAACTAGAATCGGGGGAACCAACATGTGGTTAGATGGCTATGGGATACACTAGTAGGAAAAGGGGCTTTTACCCCGGTTTGTAAGGGTCTTTTGTCCCGGTTTTCGAACCGGGACTAAAGGGTCGTTACTAAAGCCCTAACCCTTTAGTCCCGGTTCTTATACGAACCGGGACAGAAGGTCCTCCACGTGGCCGCTGCTGCCAGCCCAGGCAGGGGGGCCTTTGGTCCCGGTTGGTGCCACCAACCGGGACGCAGGGCCTTTTGTCCCGGTTGGTGTCACCAACCGGGACCAATATGCAGGGCCTTTTGTCCCGGTTGGTGTCACCAACCGGGACCAATAGGCATCCACGCGTCAGCAGCTGGCAGGAGCTGAGGTTTTTGTTTTTTTTAAAGGGGGTGGTTTAGGGGTTTTGGGGGGTTAATTTAGGTGTTTCATATATTGTGTTAGCTAGCTAATTAATAGAGAGAAGTGTCCTCTCTTATCTCCGTGCTTGGTCGACGCTACGTACTATATACGTATGGAGAGGACTAGACACGCTAGCTAGTAATCAAATGAAGGAAACAGAAGATCGTCATGAACATATGCATACAGAGAGAAGTGATATCGACCACCTCTACTTCTCCGAGAGATTGGTGAAACAACAAGTTCTCGTATATCTATCCGACACTACCGGCTACATATATACAATAATTATCTCTTACAATACAATCTCCTAATTAAATTATAGGAACACAGGGTCCACATAGTATTCTCCGTTTTCAGCGATCACGTGGTCAAGGAAGAATGCCGCCAATTCCTCTTGAATTCCTCGCATACGATCTGGTGCTAGGAGTTCATCCCGCTTCCGAAACATCTAATTTGAAGAAGGGGGTCAATACATATATATATGAATAAATGAAACTCAACACAAATGATGATAATAAAATAAAATTGTGAATATTATTGCTTACGCACTTCATATTGTTCTTCAGTGTAGCCCCGCTCACAGGTCCTGTAGCGGATGGACTCGCAAACGTAGTATCCACAGTAATTATTCCCGGGTTCCTGCCACAACCACTTTACAAGAAATAGAGGTCAATCAAACTGATAAGCAAGCATGCTAAATGGTATTGATGAAACTAGCGCTTGAATCACTAGGAGATGCGCGGAACATGCTACTATAGTACTTACTTTCGGGTGTTTAAATTGCAGCTTCTTCAGCAGTCCCGGAGCTTTTGTGGTGAATTTTCTCCAAACCCTGCCAGACAAAGAAAACAATTACTTGATATCAGGAAATGAACAAAGTTGCTGATATGGTGGATAATGATCGATTTAACTTACTTCTCGAGCATTTGAGTCATGTTCGCATAGTCCTGGGGATCTTTTCGTCTCGAGTCTAAGACGGTTACTACTCCCTGCTCAAGCTTAATCTCTAGGAGAATATAGTGGAAGCTGCGCATGCATGCATAAGTCATCAATTACATTACCATAACCTGGACTAATAAGGGAAACCGAATATGCACAAGACAGTAACACTCACTTGAAGTTGTAAGGAAAGAGTATTATATCTTTGTTTTGATTTAATGCCAACGATTGTAGCAAGTTGGCCTCGGCTTTTTTGGGATGTTTTTCAACCGTATATGCATCTATGAGATTTGTGTTAATGAACCCAATATCACCGATTTGTCTTTTCTTTAATTCGGCGATCTTCAATCTGCATAATATAGTGAGGATAATTATAAATACATGCAATGAAAGAGTTGACCTATATAGAGAGACTTAATGACAGAAGTAGTACTACTTACAGACAGTAGCAAGTGATCGTTGTTTTATCGAGGGCCTTTTGATTGTAAAACTGGAAGAAATCCTCAAATGGAACATTCAGCAGTTCAATTCAAACGAGGTCATGCTCCGGTTTAACTCTCAGCGTCAAAGTACTCGTCCCATCAGACTCTCTGCAGGTTTTCATGTACCAATCATGTAATCTTCGCATCATCGTTGTTAGAGATCTTTCATCTTTGACGAGAGGCTTCCCGTAATGGTATTTGTGTTCGTCCACCTCCATGATTTCATAATGTACATCGTCGGGCAGGTAATCTCCAAGATTGCTATAACCGGGCACCATCCTCAGATCATTAGCGATGATGTCTTTTGACACCTTGAGCGGGGGGCACGACTGGTTCGCTTGTTCGCTGAGCTGGGCAATTTTTTTCCCAGCTCGTCGTTCTTTTAACCTTTGATCACTGACAGTACTTCCTGACCGCTCCGCTTCGGCATATGTCTTTGCAAGAATGCGCTCATAGTTGCCTCTCGGCCGAGACTTTGGTGGTTTTGTCAGGGCAGCCAGAGTGCGCTTTGCTTTCACCGGATCTACCTTCTCCTCCGGAGGTGGATATTTCTTTGCTTTCACCCCTTCAAAGAAGTTTGTCACTTCGGCTCGCACGATCTTCCTGGTTTCCTCCTCGGTCCTCTCGTATGGTAACTTCTCTGGAGTCTTCAGAGAAGGACCGAATCTGTATTGCCTCCCGCCTCTGGCAGCTGTACTGCTAGACGCCGGCAGAGCAGATGGAGCGGCTGCGGCTGTCTTCTTTCCTTGCTTACGAGGCGGAGGAGAAGGACTACGACGCGCCGGAGCAGCCACAGTGGCGGCGGGTCTCTTCCGCCCTTGCTGACGAGCCGGCGCAGGCGGAGAAGGAGGCGGAGTGCCGCCACGCGCCGGAGAAGGAGGCTGAGTGCCCTGATCACTCGTCGGAGGAGGAGGCGGAGGAGGAGGCGGAGTGCCCTTACTCGCCGGAGCCGTCCAGTTCGGAAGCTTGATGAGCTCCTTCCGCCATAGGCATGGAGTCTTCAAAGTAGAACCCAGCCGAGTCTCCCCTTCACCGGTAGGGTGGTAAAGCTGGAGCTCCGCAAATCCCTCGGTTATTTCATCCACCATCACCCTAGCATATCCTTCTGGAATCGGCCGGCAGTGGTTGGTTGCGCCGGGTTCAGGAGGTAAAACAGAGCCAACAGCCGCCTTGACTTTGAAGTTCTTCCATTCCGCCATAAGGTGGCAATGTTGAGACTCCGTGATAGCATCCACGGGGTAGCTAGCAGGAGCCGCATGCTCCAGCTGAAGCAGCTCGGTGGAAGCCACGCTGCTTCTCCGCTGAGATGGCGGTGTAGCTTCGGGGGCAGTTTCGGCATGTCGATTGCCGTTTCGTTCCTCTAGCGCTTGAACCCTTTCGTGCAGCTTCTGAATTTGGATCTGCTCCACTTTTTTCCTCCTCTCCTGGCTTTTGTAACCGCCCGCGTCCGGAAAACCAGCCTTCCACGGAACGGAGCCTGGCGTGCCTCGTGTCCGTCCAGGGTGCTCAGGATTCCCGAGGGCCATTGTGAGCTCGTCGTTCTCTCTGTCTAGAACGAACGTCCCTTCCTGCGCTGCATCGATATATTTCTGAATCTTCTTGACTGGTATTCTCAAAAGCTCGTTCGTCCAAACGCACCTCCCTGATACAGGGTCCAAGGTTCCGCCAGCCCCAAAGAACCAAGTCCGGCAACGGTCTGTCCAGTTCATTGTCTGTGGTTTGATCCCTTTTTCAAGCAGATCATTCTCAGCCGTGGCCCACTTAGGTCGGGCTTTGAGGTAGCCACCTGACCCCGTGCGATGGTGAAGCTTCTTCTTCGCGGCATTCTTCTTGTTTGTCGCTGACATCTTCTTACTCTTTTCCGATGTCTTGTGGGCCACAAATGCGGGCCAGTGATCTCTGATCTTCTCATACCGGCCGATGAATTCTGGTGTCTCTTCTTTGTCGACAAACGTTTTCAGCTCATTCTTCCACCTCCTGAATAGGTCTGCCATCTTCTTAAGAGCATGAGACTTGATTAATTGCTCTTTAACGGGCTTCTCGGGATCCTCCTCTGGCGGTAGGGTGAAATTTGCCTTCAGCTCAGTCCAAAGATCATCTTTCTGCATATCATTGACATAAGACACCTCAGGGTCTTCCTTCTTAGGCTTATACCATTGGTGGATGCTGATCGGGATCTTGTCCCTAACTAGAACCCCGCACTGAGCAGCAAATGCATCCTTTGTCCGGATGGGTTCAATCGGTTGGCCGTCGCGCGCGATTGCTGTGATCTCAAACCTTTCATCCGAGCGCAACTTTCTCTTCGGGCCTCGTCTCTTTACCGCAGTTGTGCTGGATCCGGAGGGCTAGAAAAAAGAAGAAAGACGAGTGTTAATTAATATGTGTACATACCAAAACAATGAATGCATCAATTAGCTAGTCAGCACGGGCTTAACTAATATATTTACCTGGCCGGACTCTGTTCGGTCACCGGAGCCGTCACCACGGGCTCCTTCTTGCACCAGCATTGGGTCACCGGAGCCATCATAATCATGTCTTTCCTCCTCCACTCTTCGATCACCGTAGCCTGCTTCTTCACCATGTTCTTCCAGACCATCATTGTTGTTAAGATACGACAAGATATCACCTCCGGCTAAGATTATGTCCCCCAACACCTCTTCTGCTTGCTCGTCTCGTCCGTGCTCCATTGTTTCTGCAAATATTACAACATGGCAATTATTACACAAACATGACAACAGTTGGATATATTAGTGCAAACGTAGACCTAGCTTATTCCGGGTTTGGGGTGGCCTCGGCAACGCTTCAAGGGTAGGGGGCGCGGCGGGAGGGGGTAGGAGGCCGACATCGTTTTTTTCTAGGGTTTGGGTGTCCTCGAGAGTTTTGGTCGAGCGAGAGGGCCGGGGGGTGCTCCCGTGGTATAAGTTATCACGGTCGAGAGGGGGTATAAATATCGACCGTCCATCATGTCGAAGTTATCTGGGAGGGAGTTATATATATCGACAACGACGACATACATACATGGGAAAATAATGTTATCGGGGAGGGGGTATATCGACCCCCCCCCCACGTGTTGAAGTTATCGGGAGGGGGTTATATCGACAACGACAATGAACGTACATGGGAAAATAATATTATTGGGGAGGGGGTATATCGACCCCCCTCGTGTTGAAGTTATCGGGAGAGGGGTATATCGACGACGACAGACCCGATAAAACATTAGAAAACGTAGAAGAAACAAAAAGAGGAGAAGAAGAAAGGAATAGAGGAGAAGATCGAAGAAAAAAAAGAAGAAGAAAAAGAGGAGAAGAAGAAAGGAATAGAGGAGAGTAGAAGAAAAAATAGAATAAATTCTATTTTTTCTTCTTCTCTTCTATTCCTTTCGTCTTCTCCTCTTCTTTTTCTTCTTTTTTCCTCTTCTTATTTATTTCTCCTCTTCTTCCTCTCCTCTTCTTCTCCTTTCTTCCTACCATCATTGTTCATATTTCATTGTTCATATTTCATCATGTTCATATTTCGAAAAAAAGTAAAGGTTTTGCCTAATGCATTGTTCATATTTCATCATGTTCTATGAACAAAAAAACATCATATTTCATCCACATCCATGCATACATCATATATGTGATCATCTATGAAAAAAAAATCATATTCTACAAAAAAAATCATTACATATATATATATGAACAAAAACAATTATGATAACAAGCATATATATCATCATATATATAAAAAAACAAGCATATATATATGAAAAAAAACAAGAAACAATGCTAGGGAGGGCGCCGGCCGGACCAAGGTGAGGAGGACCGCGGGGTCGGCGGCAAGGATGGCGACGGGGCAGTGGGCGCGCGCTCGGGGTAGGGGGCGACGGCGGCGAAGGGCGGGGCAGGGCGACGGCGACGACGGGGATGGGCCGGGGCGGCGCGCGTCGGGGCATGGGCGCGGCTGACGGCGAGGGCGCGGGCAACGGCGACGGCGACGACGGGCACGGGCGACGGCGACGTCGGGGGCGGCGGGCGGCGTCGGGGCGGCGGGCGGCGTCGGGGCGGCGGGCGGCGTCGGGGCAGCCTGGCGGCGTCGGCGTCGTCGGGGCAAACTGCAGATGAAATCTGCAAATTTTGCTAAGTGTTTGCTTATATAGCAAAGCCTTTATATTAGTCCTGGTTCGTGCCACCAACCGGGACTAAAGGTAGGCATTAGTCCCGGTTGGTGCCACCAACCGGGACCAAAGGCCTTTTTCAGCAGCGCAAAGGGCGGGAAGCGGCGACCTTTGGTCCCGGTTGGTGGCACCAACCGGGAGTAAAGGGGGGGAATTGGTCCCGGTTGGTGCCACGAACCGGTACCAATGCACCCCTTTAGTCCCGGTTGGTGGCACCAACCGGGACCAAAGGCCTCTTGCTGCCCGCGTCGCGGCCAAAAGTTTAGTCCCATCTCGCTAGCCGAGGGGCGCCCGTACCAGTTTAAAAGCCCCGGCGCGGCTGCTGTCTCGAACTCCTCTAGAAGGCTTCTGGGCCTAACTTTGGCGCGCTGCCCGTTGAGCCCTCTAGCCCTTCTGGGCCTGTATTTGCAAACCCGAGGGTTGGAGGGCCCAACAATTTTTTTTGCTGTATTTAGTTATTTTGTTTTCTTTTTTGCTTTATTTATTTTGTTTTGTTTCTACTTACAACAAAAAACTTATTTATTTTATTTTATTTTGTTTCTAATTACTTATTTATTTTACTTTATGATAATTCTTTTTGCTATTAAAGTTTCTATCAAAAAAAGTTCTTTATGAAAATTCTTTTTGCTGTATTTAGTTTTTTTGTTTTCTTTTTTGTTTTGTTTGTACTTACAACAAAAAACTTATTTATTTTATTTTATTTTGTTTCTAATTACTTATTTATTTTACTTTATGATAATTCTTTTTGCTATTAAAGTTTCTATCAAAAAAAGTTCTTTATGAAAATTCTTTTTGCTTTTAATGATTTTGAACAGAAAATACTTCGATAATTTTAGTTGCATCAATTTTATATGATTTTAGTTTCAATAATACTAGAGGTTTCTTATATGATTTTAGTTTCAATAATACTAGTTGTTAATTTTTGGCCTGTTATTTTTCATGCATTTACTAATTATTTTGAGCTATAAGACCCTAAAATTGAAAAGTATTTCAAATGAACTCTGAAAAGGTTGAAAGTTGGCATGGTATCATCATTTCATCCACATAGCATGTGCAAGAAAGTTGAGAGGGTTACGGCAAAAACTGGATGCACTTCGTGTACAAAACGGACAATGGTATCATACTCGTCTGTTACAAAGTTGGCATGGTATCATCATAATAGTTGCGGGAGAAAGTCTTCACTTTTTCTTCGCTTGTGTCATTTGCTTATTGCGCCGTAACCATGGATAATCTTCATCGTTTATCAGGATGCTTGGGTCAGCCTTGACTTTGAAGGGAGGAATTTCATGAAACTTTTCATAATCTTCAGACATGTCTGTCTTGCCCTCCACTCCCACAATGTCCCTTTTTCCTGAAAGAACTATGTGGCGCTTTGGCTCATCGTATGATGTATTCGCTTCCTTATCTTTTCTTTTTCTCGGTCTGGTAGACATGTCCTTCACATAGATAACCTGTGCCACATCATTGGCTAGGACGAACGGTTCGTCAGTGTACCCAAGATTGTTCAGATCCACTGTTGTCATTCCGTACTGTGGGTCTACCTGTACCCCGCCTCCTGACAGATTGACCCATTTGCACTTATACAAAGGGACCTTAAAATCATGTCCGTAGTCAAGTTCCCATATGTCCATTATGTAACCATAATATGTGTCCTTTCCCCTCTCGGTTGCTGCATCAAAGCGGACACCGCTGTTTTGGTTGGTGCTCTTTTGATCTTGGGCGATCGTGTAAAATGTATTCCCATTTATCTCGTATCCTTTGTAAATCAATACAGTCGAAGATGGTCCCCTGGACAACGAGTACAACTCATCACAAACAGTGGTGTCACCTCTGAGACGTGTTTCCAACCAACTGCTGAAAGTCCTGATGTGTTCACATGTAATCCAGTTGTCACACTGCTCCGGGTGTTTGGAGCGCAGACTGTTCTTGTGTTCATCGACATACGGGGTCACCAAGGTAGAGTTCTGTAGAACTGTGTAGTGTGCTTGAGACCAAGAATATCCGTCCCTGCATATTATTGAGTCCCCTCCAAGCGTGCCTTTTCCAGTCAGTCTCCCCTCATACCGTGATTTAGGGAGACCTATCTTCTTAAGGCCAGGAATGAAGTCAACACAAAACCCAATGACATCCTCTGTTTGATGGCCCATGGAGATGCTTCCTTCTGGCCTAGCGCGGTTACGGACATATTTCTTTAGGACTCCCATGAACCTCTCAAAGGGGAACATATTGTGTAGAAATACGGGCCCAGAATGACAATCTTGTCGACTAGATGAACTAGGATGTGCGTCATGATATTGAAGAAGGATGGTGGGAACACCAGCTCGAAACTGACAAGACATTGCGCCACATCACTCCTTAGCCTTGGTATGATTTCTGGATCGATCACCTTCTGAGAGATTGCATTGAGGAATGCACATAGCTTCACAATGGCTAATCGGACGTTTTCCGGTAGAAGCCCCCTCAATGCAACCGGAAGCAGTTGCGTCATAATCACGTGGCAGTCATGAGACTTTAGGTTCTGGAACTTTTTCTCTGGCATATTTATTATTCCTTTTAAATTCGACGAGAAGCCAGTCGGGACCTTCATACTGAGCAGGCATTCAAAGAAGATTTCTTTCTCTTCTTTCGTAAGAGCGTAGCTGGCAGGACCTTCATACTGCTTCGGAGGCATGCCGTCTTTTTCGTGCAAACGTTGCAGGTCCTCCCGTGCCTCAGGTGTATCTTTTGTCCTCCCATACACGCCCAAGAAGCCTAGCAGGTTCACGCAAAGGTTCTTCGTCACGTGCATCACGTCGATTGAAGAGCGGACCTCTAGCTCTTTCCAGTAGGGTAGGTCCCAAAATATAGATTTCTTCTTCCACATGGGTGCGTGTCCCTCAGCGTCATTCGGAACAGCTAGTCCGCCGGGACCCTTTCCAAAGATTACGTGTAAATCATTGACCATAGCAAGTACGTGATCACCGGTACGCATGGCGGGCTTCTTCCGGTGATCTGCCTCGCCTTTGAAATGCTTGCCTTTCTTTCGACATTGATGGTTGGTCGGAAGAAATCGACGATGGCCCAGGTACACATTCTTCCTGCATTTCCCCAGGTATATACTTTCAGTGTCATCTAAACAGTGCGTGCATGCGTAGTATCCCTTGTTTGTCTGTCCTGAAAGGTTACTGAGAGTGGGCCAATCGTTGATGGTTACAAACAGCAACGCGTGCAGGTTAAATTCCTCCTGTTTGTGCTCCTCCCACGTACGTACACCGTTTCCATTCCACAGCTGTAAAAGTTCTTCAACTAATGGCCTTAGGTACACATCAATGTCGTTGTCGGGTTGCTTAGGGCCTTGGATGAGAACCGGCATCGTAATGAACTTCCGCTTCATGCACATCCAAGGAGGAAGGTTATACATACATAGAGTCACAGGCCAGGTGCTGTGATTGCTGCTCTGCTCCCCGAAAGGATTAATGCCATCCGCTCTTAAACCAAACCACACGTTCCTTGGGTCAGCTACAAACTCAGCCCAGTACTTTCTCTCGATTTTTCTCCACTGCGACCCGTCAGCGGGTGCTCTCAACTTCCCGTCTTTCTTACGGTCCTCACTGTGCCATCGCATCAACTTGGCATGCTCTTCGTTTCTGAACAGACGTTTCAACCGTGGTATTATAGGAGCATACCACATCACCTTCGCAGGAACCCTCTTCCTGGGGGGCTCGCCGTCAACATCACCAGGGTCATCTCCTCTGATCTTATACCGCAATGCACCGCATACCGGGCATGCGTTCAGATCCTTGTACGCACCACGGTAGAGGATGCAATCATTAGGGCATGCATGTATCTTCTGCACCTCCAATCCTAGAGGGCATACGACCTTCTTTGCTGCGTATGTACTGTCGGGCAATTCGTTATCCTTTGGAAGCTTCTTCTTCAATATTTTCAATAGCTTCTCAAATCCTTTGTCAGGCACAGCATTCTCTGCGTTCCACTGCAGCAATTCCAGTACGGTACCGAGCTTTGTGTTGCCATCTTCGCAATTGGGGTACAACCCTTTTTTGTGATCCTCTAACATGCGATCGAACTTCAGCTTCTCCTTTTGACTTTCGCATTGCGTCCTTGCATCGACAATGACCCAGCGGAGATCATCATCATCGGGTACTGGTTCCTCTTGATCTTCAGCACCTTCCCCCCCTTGCAGCATCATTGGGCACATCGTCTGGATCCTCTTGATCTTCAGCAGCTTCCCCCGTTGCAGCATCACCGTATTCAGGGGGCACATAGTTGTCATCGTCCTCTTCTTCTTCGCCGTCTTCCATCATAACCCCTATTTCTCCGTGCCTCGTCCAAACATTATAGTGTGGCATGAAACCCTTGTAAAGCAGGTGGGTGTGAAGGATTTTCCGGTCAGAGTAAGACTTCGTATTCCCACATTTAGGGCATGGACAACACATAAAACCATTCTGCTTGTTTGCCTCAGCCACTTCGAGAAAATCATGCACGCCCTTAATGTACTCGGAGGTGTGTCTGTCACCGTACATCCATTGTCGGTTCATCTGCGTGCATTATATATAATTAAGTGTGTCAAAAACCATTACAGAACATCATGAATAGATAATTAAGTGACCAAATTAATAGAAGTTCATCATCACATTAAAACCAAAGTACATACATAGTTCTCATCTAACAACATATATATAGCTCTCCAGAGCATGTAATTAATTAAACCATACATTGAAACTATGTAAAACATTTCAGTGCGAAAACAAATGCGATCATAATCGCAACCAAGGTAACAATTGATCCAACGGCATAATGATACCAAGCCTCGGTATGAATGGCATATTTTCTAATCTTTCTAATCTTCAAGCGCATTGCATCCATCTTGATCTTGTGATCATCGACGACATCCGCAACATGCAACTCCAATATCATCTTCTCCTCCTCAATTTTTTTATTTTTTCCTTCAAGTAATTGTTTTCTTCTTCAACTAAATTTAACCTCTCGACAATAGGGTCGGTTAGAATTTCCGGTTCAACCACCTCCTAGATAAATAAAATCTATGTCACGTTGGTCGGTATATTTGTCATAAACAATAAATGAACCAAATAGTTATAAAAAGATAATATATACCACATCCGAATCATACATAGGACGAAGGCCGACGGGGGCGGATACCAAAACCATCGCACTATGTAATAAGAAGGAATAATAAAAGTAACAAAATTAGACAAGTATCTATCTAAAGTAAGAATTTTTTCCTTTCAGAAAGAAGATAAGAACAAGAGTTTCACCACGGTGGTGCTGGCGACGAGATCGGCGCGGGCGATCGACGGCGGTGAAGACGGGGACGGGACGTGACGGACCGCTAAGCCTAGACAAATCTCGGGGAAAATGGAGCTCGGAGGTCGAGTTTCGAGAGGAGAAAGATTAACTAGTGTGGCTCAGACATTTTATCGAACACCTCATGTGCATAGGAGGTGAGCTAGAGCACCCAAATGCCCTCCCCTCGCCGGCCAGAAAAAACAGAGCACTGTGGAGTGCTCTGCTGTGACGATGGGGTATATATAGGCAACTCATTGGTCCCGGTTCGTGGCACCAGCCGGGACTAAAGGCCTTTGGTCCCGGTTGGTGCCACGAACCGGGACCAATGCCCCCTTTAGTCCCGGTTGGTGGCACCAACCGGGACCAAAGGCCTTGTGCTGCCCCGCGTCAAAAGTTTAGTCCCACCTCGCTAGTTGAGAGGGCTCGAGAGTGGTTTATAAGCTCTGTTGCGCCCACCCTCTCGAGATCCTCTCAACTGCAGGCTTTCGGGCCTAACCGTTCTCTCTGCCTGTGGTGCCTACTGGGCCTTCTGCGGGCCTGAATCCTGGCCCATGGATGGGTTTCAAGTCGTATTCAGGCCGTGGTGGCCCAGTAGGTGGCATAATTTTTTTCTCTGTTTTTTGTTTTCTCTTTTGCTTTATTTGTTTTGTTTTGTTTCTACTTACAACAAAAAACATATTTATTTTATTTCTAATTACTTATGTATTTTACTTTAACTATTTTATTTTTATTTATTTTACTACTGCTATTTTTATTTAATTTATTAATGTTTATTTATTTTAGTTACTATAGTTTATTTTATTTTATTTTATTAAGGTTTATTTATTTTTATTTTTTTATTAAGGTTTATTTATTTATTTACTATAAAAAATGAACATAGATGCGTCTATAGAGAAAATTCAACCTAAATTCATAATAAATTTCTATGAAATTCAAAGAAATTTACTGTGAATTTAGGTCAAATTCCCTGTATAAGGGCATCTATTTTCACTTTGAGAGGAGCTCAACAAGGCAGAGAGGGACGGGCTTATAAACTGGTGTGAGCGCCCTTCGGTTGGCGAGGTGGGACTAAACACTGGCCGCAACTAGGACCAGCCCTTTAGTCCTGGTTTGTGGTATGAACCGGGACTAAAGGGTGGTGGGCCAGGAGCGTGGCCATTGGTCCCGGTTTGTCCCTCCAACCGGGACCAAAGGGTCCGGACGAACCGGGACCAATGCCCCCACGAGGCCCGGCAGGCCCCTGGCCGCACCTGTGACCAAAGCCCAGTTTTCTACTAGTGATAGTCAGCCCATCAGAGTTCAAGTGGTAGTCTTGGCGCTGATGCTCACATTTTCTGAATTTATTATTTCAGTCTTTTCGACGAGACGTTCCCGTCAACTACAATGTAACTATGGTGACTTTTTCAATCTCAAGATGTTCATACGAGTGAGTGTATGTACGAGTTTGTGAGCGTCTGTCTATACCGTGTCCAAAAAAGAAGAACTAAATGTGTGCCTCGCGCCACTCGATATTCACATGGATAATCATTTTACATATCCTCTAATAAGTCCAACGCTATAAGATACGTTGAAAAAATCAGCAAGAATGCAGCAAAACTTACCAAAACTTTATTAGACCAATTTTGAGCAGTGGGCCCTAAAGCAAATGGCGGAGAAAAAGGCAACCTGGACGTAATAATTTGACAGGCAAGTAGGAAGGCACGTCAGCCATAACAATCAAAGGAGAGATCAGAATAAACATAGCTTAAAGTGCCGGTCCAGATAAGAACATTTCTTCTTTTAGTTGTTGTAAAGCGCAGATGGCCACATACACGCGCATACAATCATTCCTATGACCCCCCCCCCCCCCCCCCCCCTCCCTATCCCTAGGAGAACCTTTGAGATACTGAGCCGACACCATTGCCAAGTCTAGGACTTCAATCCTGGTGGGCTGGTTCCACCACAAAACACCTAACCATTTGAGAATTTCACTAGATAAGAACATTTAGTTCTCGAGGTATTAATTACATGATAAGTTCCAATAAAATTTTAATATACTAATTAACCATGGGAAGCATCGTCATAAACCATAGACTATATATGCACGCATGAGAGCCGCAAATGCATGCACACGTTGCTCAAACATGATCAAAATAAGTTCCAATGATCAAAAAAGGGGTTTCCCCATGATTTTTTTGGCATGATCAAAAGAAGTTCTGATACATGTTGCTCAGACATAATGAAAAAAAAAACCTTGTTCTTTTTTACAAAGAAAGGGGTTTCCCCCACTTCCATCCAACTTTGGATGAAACCCACAGGAAGAAAGTCAAGTATGAGTAGCTAACCAGATAAACCAAAGCGGGTTAAACCAAGAGCAGATTATTACATGGTTTTTGTCACAACAAACACAAACTACAAAGAACAACGCAATATCACCAAGCCATACCCTTGCACGCGTCTAGCAACAAAACCAATTGATGTCCACAACTAGGGTCTGACGTTTGTTCTCCATCCATTGCATTCACTGCACAATCAAGCCCATGCAACACGGGGCAGCTCCCCTCGATGGTGGTCCAGCAGTCTGATGCATTTTCGTCCAGTGCAGCCTTGAAAACAAAATTCATTCCGCAAAGACCATAAGCTCCAGAAGGAAGCAGAGCAAACCAAATTAAAAATACCATTCTTTTTATCTTGAGACCACAACTGAATGATATCCAGAGGAGATCTTGGCATGTCACAAAGAAAAAACTTAGCGAACACAGACCAAAGATGCTTTGCCACACAATTGAAAAAAAAACGGTGTTGCACCGTTTCTGTTTCATTACAAAATAAAAATGAGGCATTAGCAGTAGTCGTACGCTTGCCCAAATTTTCTCTAGTTACAACTTTGTTATTGACCAACAACCAAAGAAACACATGATTTTTGGGGGGTTGGGGGGGGGGGGGGGGGGGGGGGGGGAGCACAACACTTTCCAAAAGGCACACTTAACCTGCGAAATCATACCACCAAAGTACATCATCTCATAAAATGATTTGATCGAGTGCAAACCAGTAGCATGTAGCATCCATTTAGTAGTGTCATGGGCAGATGTGAGGACAACGGGTTTAACCAAATCAACCAGTTCATACCACAAGGCAATGCCATTTTGATCCACACACCTCTTGAAGGTTAATTTCAGTTGGTGACCATCCCAAACTTGGGATAAAGTGCCCAAAACGTGAAGACAAATGATAAACACATCCCAAAACGTGCTTTAACGGAGAAATTTCCCAGCCACACATCATGCTTAAATCTGTTAAATAAAAAACGAAAGTGAAATGGACCGCAGCCCACCTGCGTGCTGGTGTCAAATTTTAGTAGTTTCGTAGGGCCCGGCCCCAGCTCAACCCAATACGTCGTCAACCAGGCCCATCCTTCTCCTCATTCTCGACTCGGATCGGATCCCTAGGGCTAATTCCCTTGCTTCCAATCCGTCTCCTCACGCACACTCATGGTGGCGGCGCAGCCACCACGAGCAGCCTGATCGCCGAATCCGGCAGCCGTCGGCCCCCTCCTCCCTACCGCTGCAATCCAAATCGACGGAAATGATCGGGGCAGGGCGCTCCACCTCCACTGACGCCTCCGCCAAGCCGAAGCGTCCGCGCCTTGCAGATGGCGACGGTGGCGGCGGCGGAGAGGCGGACAACGACCGTCTGAGCGCCCTGCCGGACGACCTCCTCCACGAAATCCTGTCGCGCCTCAATGCCCTGGAGACGGCCGGTACGTGCGTGCTGTCCGCGAGGTGGCGGCACCTCTGGCGCGCCGTGCCGTGCCTCGACATCGACATCGACGAGCGGGAGTTCACCGCCAATCAGCCTTTTTTCGTCAACTTTACCGGCAACCTTCTCCGCGGACATGAGGTCGCTCTCCTGGAGGACCTGAGGGTGTACCTGTGCTGCGGCGTCCTCGGGTGGTCCGCCCCTTGGGTCCGCCGCGCCATAGGTCTGGGCGAGCCATCGCCTTGCCGGCTCAAAAGGTTGCATCTTTCCCACGTGTCATCTCTGCAGCCGACGGAGCTCGCTAGCCATGTCAGCTCCCGCTGCCCTGCTCTCGAGGACTTGAAACTGCAAGAGTGCGGCTTCTTGGCCACCGGCTACCATCAGGATCGTCTCCTCCTCGCTCAAGAAATTGGTCCTCGACGGCAACTATGATGAAGACGGCGCCGATGAGTTTTTCGTCTTCATTATAGATGCTCCTGCTCTTGTCTCTCTTCGCTTGGGCACCTCCTATGATGTTGATTCCATTGTTGCTCCTAACGAACCACATACCATGCCGTCTCTTGTTGATGCATCCATTCAGCTATCCATTGGCTGCGGCCTCGCCACAACCGCGTACCAATCCGGTCTTCTTGCCGCTCTCTGCAATGTCAAAAGCCTGCACTTGTTACATTTTGGGGTCGCTGTATGTTCCACCTCTTCTTGGCATCCATTTTATCCTGTGGTTTTTAAATGACATAAACTGATTTCTTGCGTTATAGTTGCTGGGCAAATTTGACAATTTTGACCTATAATCGAAATCAAATCACAGAATGAACTGGTTGCGAAAATATTTCACTCCCCTGACCCTTTTGTGTAGCGCCCGCCACGCCGGCGCCACACCCTACGGTGCAGCGCCTAGCTCCGGGGCGTTGCATCTCTGTCCACCGTGGCAGCCCATGGGCCCGCACCCAGCAGTGCAACGCCTCCGAGCTATGTGCTGCACCTGTAATGTGTAGCGCCTAGCCGCTAGGCGCTGCACTATGATTTATCTGCAAACGCGCCAGCCCTCTCCTCCCCCACCCTCCCCATTGGCAGTTACAGAAAAACAGGGCGGCGGCCATCTGCACTCCCCCTCTCAATCCCCTCTCCCAAATCCTTCCGATCCGACGATTTGGTCCGTGCATTTGTTCACCAATCCATCGTAGAAGGTACTCTCCTCCGATCCCCTTCTTTCTATCCATAGAAAATATTATATTTTGAAGATTTGGGGAACCCTTGTTTGAATCTTGCATGTATTAGATTTGGGCAACTTTTGTTTGAATCTTGCATATATTAGATTTGGGGAACCCTTGTTAGATTAGAGTGTGGTTTGGATAGATAGGTTGACATGTTATTTATATAGTTTGGATACATAGATTGACATGTTATTTCTATGGAGAAGTAGATTGACATGTTATTTGTTTGGAGAAGTAGATTGACATGTTATAGTTTGGATACATAGATTGACATGTTATAGTTTGGATACGTAGATTGACATGTTATAGTTTGGATACGTAGATTGACATGTTATTTGTATGGAGAAGTAGATTGACATGTTATTTCTATGGAGAAGTAGATTGACATGTTATAGTTTGGATACATAGATTGACATGTTATTTGTATGAAGTAGGCCCAAGTAGGGGGAAGCACCATATGCTTTGGATCTTGCATGTAGTAGGCCTACTTTAGTTTTTTTGAATTGAAAAGATAATCGTGTTGACAAGAATGCTTTGTTGAAATTGTTAGGATGGTTTGGCTTCTCGATGATCATTGGGACCACCAAGACCGGTCGTACGCTATGTCGGTGCAGCAGCGGGTAATACTGAAAGTGGCCGGTGTTATGAATTTCATATGTTTTTTCAAACACAAATGCCCCATATGTACTGTTATGATTTGTTTGTTTGTAGGAGCTTGCACCTCTGAAGCTTCGGTCTCACGGGATCAGCCTTGGAGGGATGCGCTATGATGAGCGGTACACACCTTATGTTAGGGAGGCAGGACTTCTCCCTTTCATTGAGTTGGTCAGCCGGTCGACGCCACCCAACAATGCTGCAGCACTCACCGCGCTTATTGATCATTGGAGGCCGGAGACACACACTTTCCATCTTCGGACCGGGGAGATGACCGTGACGCTGCAGGATATTGCTATGATCACCGGTCTTCCTATCGATGGCAATCCTTTATGTATGAACACCGATTCTGAAGGGTGGCGCGCGCAGATGCATGCCCTTATCAGTATGGTTCCTCCGGAGCCTCGGGAGCCAGAAAGGGAAGATAAGAAGAAGGAAAGAGTCGCAGCGGGCGCTACTTTCACGTGGATATCATCGAACTTCGCTCATTGCCCTGATGATGCTAATGAGGACATGGTGAAGACATATGCTCGTGTCTACATGTGGTACGTGATATCGAGGACAATGTTTGCTGATGGCACAGGCAAGAATGCTCCATGGATGTGGCTGAAGGCGTTGACCGTCTTCGATAGCAAATGGAGTTGGGGTTCGGCGACACTAGCTTACTTGTATCGACAGGTATGAAGTTGTTTCCTTTTCACTTCATTGATACATTATCAATGCGCTCTTGCGGCAAATTTGACCATGTTCTTTTTTATGTGCAGTTGGACGATGCCAGTTGTAGGCACACTGGAGGTATTGGTGGTTGTCTGCTCGCACTTTCCATATGGAGCTGGGAGCGTTTGCCGGTTGGACGACCTAAGACCGTGAAGTACGAGGATTGGGACAATAAAGACGGCCCACTACGGCTCCCCACTTGGGCTTACAAGTGGGATGTGTTAAATGAGACGACGGATGATCCCTCGGTAATGTACAAGTTGTACAAGAGCGAGCTGGACGCGATCACGCCTGAGCAGGTGAACCGACCTTGCATAAGTGATTATCATGCTTGTATCTTCACTCGATATCAATTTTGCATTCAATCCCATTTTGCAGGTGGAATGGGAGCCGTATGGAAAAGGAGAGAGTTTTGGTAACCCTATAGAGTTCAGGCTTAATCCGATGTGCATTTGGGATAGGGATCTCTGGCATATGCGGTGCCCACTGATATGCAACTGGGCGGTTGAGCTTCACCTGCCACATCGGGTGTTCCGCCAGTTTGGTTTGTTCCAGCCACACCCGCTGGAGTGGGAGGACACGGACAAGTTGCTACACGCGTAAGATATAATTAACCTTGAGCACTTAGCAGCTTCTCGACAGTTTCAATGATGCTAATATTCTGTTTCTAACTTGCAGGTTGGATAGGAAAAAGCAGCGGAAGATCAAGGATTGGGCCAGCCATCACAGGAAGTATGTCGTGCAGTTCGCTCTTAGTGTGGAGCAAGCAAGGGCTGGAAAACGAGCCCAGCTTCGTGAGCACTGCCCGATCGCGTTCAACAACTATCTCGCATGGTTTCTTGCAAGTACCCGCGTGGAGGTATGCCAGCCGGCGTATGCTGAGGAGATTCTGGAAGAACCCACCGTTTTTGATGAGGTAGCCCAGCACCAGTACAACGCATTAGTCAGGAAAGGCAACTCGGTGATCCCTTCAGCTCCAATGATGAACTTTGTGGTTAGCCCTTTTTGCTTTTCCATTCGCACTTTTCACATCTTCGCTTGCCTAACACTTTGATACCGTTTCTGTTCATAGCGTGCCCAGATCAAGAAAGCAGCTAACGAGACCGAGACTATTCTGGAAACAACCCCGGCTGGCAAAAGCGATGGGGAAGGTGCACTTCGAGAATTCATTAAGGTTCACATCTCCTTCAAACTAGCACTTAACATTTGTTGGTACGTTCCATGTCTCATTCACTTGTACATGTTGCAGCGCCAGGGCCAAAAGTTAAGGCGGCTATCAAACCTTTTCTGTTGTCGTGACCCCGAGTATGTATCACCAGAACGGTCTAGGTCGGCGACACCATCAGATCCCGCTTCGGGGCAGAGCCATGGTGAACCTTTCGAGGATGAGGATGTGGGTGCGGTCACCCAAGAGGTATGTCATGACGATATATATCCATTTGTTGATGCATTGCTAACTATATCCTCACACACGGTCTTTCCATATCTTTTGTTGATGCATAGGTTGCTGATGATATGACCTTGGGGACGTACCGGGCTCGGTCTGCATACGAGTTGAAGCCTAGGAGGGGAATCAACAAGTACACACCTGAAGACTTCACCCAAAGAGGCAAAAGGACGGTCGGCACCTCGCGGATGGCGGCTTTGGATGACTATTTGGATGACGATGTCGAACCGGAGGCGGAGCCGGAGCCGGAGCGGGTTCCTCTTCCTAGGAAGGTGAAGAAGATAAGCGTCAAGAGGGGGGGAGGACCCAGCAAGCGTGGAAAGCACTAGTCATCTTAGTTTTTTTATAATGTTGAACTTCGAGTGCGAATTGTTATGTCGTTGAACTTGGAGTGGTCGTACCTTTTATGTCGTTGAACTTGGAGTGGTGGTAGATCTATGGTCAACTGGAACTTATTGTGATGGTTCTTTTCTAAGAAATGATGTCTTTTGTGAACCCTTTTTGAACCTGAATGTTTGTTATACTAATTGTTGAACTGTGGCTGAAAAAGACCCAGTAGAGGGGGGGAGGAGGCACAGTAGGTAGGCCTCAAGTTTCAGGCAAAAAAATTGCTAAGTGTTTGTGCAGCGCCCAGCACGGAGGCGCCACACTCTACAGTGCAACGCCTGAGAGCTAGGCGTTGCACTGTAGAGTGTGGCGCCTCCGTGCTAGGCGCTGCATATGTCTGTAACTAGCCATACTTCTGTTGCTTTCTGGATAGCTACAGACATATGCAGCGCCTAGCTTGGAGGCGCCGCACTGTACCGTGCAACGCCTAGCACGCAGACGCTGCACTATAGAGTGTGGCGCCTCCAAGCTAGGCGCTGCATATGTCTGTAACTAGCCATACTTCTGTTGCTTTTCTGGATAGCTGCAGACATGTGCAGCGCCTAGCTTGGAGGCGCCACACGCTACAGTGCAACGCATGTCTGCAACTAGCCATACTTCTGTTGCTTTTCTGGATAGCTACAGACATGTGTAGCGCCTAGCTTGGAGGCACCGCACTCTACAGTGCAACGCCTAGCTCGCAGGCGCTGCACTATAGAGTGTGGCGCCTCCGTGCTAGGCGCTGCACATGTCTGTAACTAGCCATACTTCTGTTGCTTGCTGGATATCTACAGACATGTGCAGTGCCTAGCTTGGAGGCGCCGCACTCTACAGTGCAACGCCTAGCTCGCAGGCGCTGCACTATAGAGTGTGGCGCCTCCGTGCTAGGCACTGCACATGTCTGTAGCTATCCAGAATGCAACAGAAGGTATGCTTCCGGTTTAGGCAAAAATTTCGCTAAGTGTTTGTGCAGCGCCTAGCCCGCAGGCGCTGCACTGTACAGTGTGGCACCTCCTGGCTAGGCGCTGCACTGGTCTGTAGCTATGCAGCCAGAACAGAAGGTACTTTACAGTTTGAGGCACTTGGACTTGGACTTAGTGAATTTTTTAGCTATCCAGAGAGCCACAGCAGCTAGGCGCCACATGGTAGATTGCAGCGCCCAAGTACTTCACGACACATAGTAGTTCATAACACATCGTACTTCACGACACATAGTAGTTCTTACAACCAAATCAAAGAGGAGACATAGTAGTTCACCGCACATAGAAGTTCACACAACCAAATCGAGGAGGAGACATAGTAGTTCACGGCACATAGTAGTTCACAACCAAATCGAAGAGGAGACATAGCTCTATTGCGTAGAGCAAGGCCCCTTTCCCTTCTTCTTCTTCCTCTCTTCTTCCTCTTCCTCCTCCCTTTTTCTTATGAGGTGAGCCTCCTTAACCACCCTCTCCATGAATATCTGATTGTCCCTCTCTTCTTTTTCAGCTGCAATTGCCCAAAGCTTCATGGTTCTTTCTTCAAAATCCTATTGATATTATACATTTTACTTCTTTATCTTCTTACTGGCTATGCAACAAGAAATTTTTGCGTTTGACTGTAGCTTCTTCGCTTGTCCCGTGGGGACTATGAAATACTAGGAAAGCTATTTTTTCAATAGGTCTAAATGATCTTCTATTAAACAGGTCTGTCAACAAATAATGATGTATTGGAGGATCGCCGAGACAAATGAAAATCTTAGGATGGAACTGCCATGGTATGCTTTCGAACACGACATATTTTGACTTCATGGAGCTCCAAGGTCAGATTGTTGCGGATTTGACTTTCCTTTCAGTGTCTCATTTGACTTGTCAGGACGGTGAGCTATGTTGTACTTTATCTTTTGATTCCATGTTTGTAGTGAAGAGTGATGGTCAGGCCGGTGGCCTCATTTTATTTTAGTTGAACTATTCATCAGCTAATTTTAGTGATATTTTGTTTATGGTTAAGACCATTGTACAATGGGGCTTTATGAGTTTTTATTGTCATCCGGCTTGGTGTCCTCTTCATTTGTTTTGGCATGATATCCGTAATTTTCATAAAAAGGGAGCTCAGCTTTGCGTGGTTCTAGGAGATTTAAGTGAAATTTTATACTTGTCCGAAAAAGAGTGAGGCAATGCGAGTCCCGATGCAATGATAAAAGATTTATGTGAGTGTCTCATGTAGTGTGGCTTTGAATATTTTATTTCGTTGGCCATCCTTTTACTTGGAGAAGAGGCGATGTCGGGGAAAGACTTGATCGGGGCAGTTTGTAATGTGGAATTGGCAAATAAATTCCCACATGTCACGGCTATCAATGGTAAACATGTGCATTTTGACCATCAGACCTTTGATTTTGTACATTCACAAAATGGTAACTTATTTATCAAACCTTAGTATTGTGTAAAGCACTTTGAAGCTAGATGGCTTAAGGAAGAGACTGTTGAGGAAATTGTGAAGACAGCATGGGGTAAGGCAAAAATGGCAGGTGTTGGTCCGTCTCTTGCGGCGCGTACTCGGGAGGTGCGGATTTGCATTCTTGGGATTGTGATATTCTAAAGGCCAAGAAAAGAAGAATTAACAAATTAGGAAAATGAGTTAGAGAAGCTGAGGCGTGGTTCTATGAATGTCAATTCCCTCTCTAGGCAAAAGAAAATTCTTGTTCTCACTGAGAATATTTTGGACCAAGAAAAAAAAAACTGGTGACAGAGAGGGCGAGCAAAATGGCTGATGCATGGGATCACAATAGTTCTTTTTTCATAATGCTGCTATGACCAGAAAAAAGAGGAATATTATTAAGAAACTTCTGGATAACTCGGGGGTTTGGAGGCACGGTACGGAATTGAAAGGTCACATTACCAGCTATTTTACTAATCTTTTCACTTCAGAACTTTTGTTATTGAACCAGGCATTACCCCTTTCCATTACTGCGACATAACGGAAATACATCATTTGTCCAGAAAATGAGATGGGAAAGAGGAAAGCGGGTTCAAGCATCGCTGGGAAACCCCTTTTCACTTCAGAACTTTTGTAACCGAGCCACAAAGTTTTATCCCTTGTTTGAAGAAGAGTGTCTGTTGACATGAAAAATGCTCTCCTTGCCCCTTACACTATCGAAGATTTGTTGGTAAGGCCCTTTTTGTTTTTGTCGATCTGAAAGCTCCAGGGCCAGATGGACTCCATGCTATTATTTATAAGAGATTTGGCGGGACAATATGTTTGAAGACGTTCTACAAGCGGTAAATATGTCACTATTCCGTTTGGTTGGAATGATACTGTGATTGTTATGATCCCAAAAAGTAATTCTACTCAGAAGGTTGCCCAATTTAGGCATGTAGTTTGTGTAATGTGGTGCACAAGATTACTGCAAAAATTGTGGTAACTCGTCTAAAGGTTTTTCTGCCAGAGATTATCAGTCCGAACTAAAGAGCATTTGTGCCCGGTAGAATGACAACATGCATTGTATTAGTGGCTTATGGGTGCTTCCATAAAATATAAAAGAGCAGAGATGTCAAAGAGAGTCTGTGTGCTATCAAACTCGATATGCAAAAAGCTTATGATTGGGTTGAGTGGCCTTTCTTAAGGAGATTATGTTGAAACTTGGCTTCCGGGAGAATTGCGTCAATTTTATTATGCAATGTGTTTCAAGCCTTCAAGGGGTTTACAGCAAGGAGATCCTTTATCTACTCATCTATTTTAGTATGCAATGTGTTTCAAGTCTTGGAGGACAACCCGAGGCCCTCGCGCCCTTAGGGAACAATGCCTGCCGCCACCGGCAAAGAAGCTGCCGATACTAGCGGCACGGGACATGAGGAAGATTCCAAAGGCGGCTAGGTTTAAGCCTCCCAGGTCATGAGAGCAAGGTGACATGGGAGTCAATTTACCGAAGGGAAAAACCCGCTTGGGTTAGAGTTGATGTGTTGTAAGGACTATTGGAAGTTTCTTGTATTCGAGAAACCTGAGGACCTTGTCCCTGGACGAGTGGTATATTATCGATGACTTCATGGGGCTGGAACCTTACCTGCGAAACTCGCGTAAACTGGAGAAGCTCACTTGCACTGCTGCTTCTTTCATCAACTATAACCATAGAACAATTTAGTCTGTAATTAATTCTTATATGTTGTTCATCAGGTCTCAGATTTTATATTTAAGAAGATGGGGAAACACATTCACACATCTTCTCAGGACCTCATGAATTTCAAGTGCAAAAACCTCAGGCTTTAACGAAATCATATACAAAGATGGTGATGCTTCTATCCACCTACTAGTCAAGTTTTTTATGGGCCCGGGGAGGACTCTGCCGAACAACAAGATCAAACTCACTAAAGTCGATTAGCCAAACCGTATGTCAATACACTATATTTGTTTGCTATGTCAATACAGTACGGTGGTGCAGATAATTCATTTTTGAAATGGACAAAAGTTTTTTGTCATCTTATTAGTTAGTTAGTAAGAATGAGAGTTCGCAGAAAGCAAACAAGGGCAAGGAGACCGACGTACTCACCGCATGATCGCACCTAATATTCCATGTTGGCAGTCGCCCTTGGACCGTCTGAGTATGCGTGGGTGTGGCTCCATGAAGTTCATCAGATTAAGATGACAAATTCCCAACTAAGCGATGATACAGGTGACAGTGTCACGTACACTTTCGATAAGGTGCCTCATTACACTTACTTCACTAACTAACATGTAGATTAACATGCACACCTACGAATCAGAAAATTACATCTACAGAGATCCATCATGTAGCCTTAGTCAGAATTTGGACACTGATAACAGATGAACATTGCAAGAGGGAGTAGCAAGCAAGCAACAAGCACTTAATATTGTTTGGGTCCGACGATCAGTAGTAGAATGCTGGGAGCCAGTCCTTGCCGTTGATGAAGTCGACGGTGAGGAACTTGGCTGCCTGCGCCTCGTCTAACCGTCGCGACCATGGCACACGCTGCGACGCGTCGGCCCCTGGCCCCGTGCAGTTGAACTCCCCGAGCATCACATGTCTGCAAAATCAAAGCAAGCACATACATATTATTGATCATTTCAAGATTTGCAATTAATTCATCGGTCAGATGGTTGATCGTTGTTCGAATTTGTTTGTGCGTACGCAACGTACTCGGTGCTGCCAGAGAAGTTGTAGTTGGTCCACCCGGCAGGGTTGACAGTCTTGGAGAGGTAGGTGTCGGCGAAGACGACGCGCGAGTAGGCCTCGTTGGCGCGGCCTAGGTACACCTCCCCAACACCGTACACCTTCCCCTTGAGGAAGACGAAGCCGCTGCTGCCGCTCTCCTCCTTGCGGTCTTGCGCGGTGATGGACCCCAGGATCGGCGTCCGCCGGTCGGGCTTCACGAAGATCTCCGCGCACTGGAATATGGACTGGCCACCGCCAAAGATGAAGTCGATGTTGCCCTGGATGTAGCAGCTCTCGTAGTAGTGGCGACCAGTACTATCGAAGAGGGTGTGGTGGGGACTGTAGAAGGCGCAATGGTAGAAGGCCACCTTGTCGCCATTGACCATGGTGGCCACAGTGCGGATCTCCGGGTTGTTCGGCAGGCCCGCGCGCGCCGCGTTCTGTGCGCACGTATGAAAATAAGTTCTTCGGACGAAGTTTTACACACGCTGGCAATTCGAGAATAGGAAGAGAAATAAGAGGAAAGCAACTAGGAGTGCACCCTGAAGCTAATGCCAAAGACGATGACATTGTCTGCGTGCACGGCGAACGTGGCCGACTCGGTGTTGTGCGGGGAGGCTGACTCGTAGGAGATGGACGTCCGGCCCTTGCCGTTTCCCCTCACGAAGATGAACGGCTTCGTCTCCGGAATCACGACTTTCTCCCTGCATCCATACGATAACACGCGCATTTGTGAAAACCCACCCACACCCAACAAACACATGCCTTCTTCTAGTTGCGCTGCGTCCACATGAACAAATAATTGTGCGTGCATGCAGACGTACGCGTAGACGCCGGCGCGGAGGTGGACGACAACCCACTCGGAGTTGCCGTCCGGCACCGCATCGATGGCAGACTGGATGGTCTTGAACTCGTCGTTGGGGCCGACGATCAGCGTGCGCTTGGCGTTGAGCTTAGAGGTGAGGAGGGGGCCGTTGACAACATCATCGCTCTTCTTGGCGAGCTTGTTGTGTGCGTCGCAGAGTGACAGCGAGAGGACCACCGCTGCGGCGAGGAGGAGGAAGCTAGGCTGGGCCATCATGGGGGGCATGCGTGGGTGTGTTCTGCGAGAATAGCTCGCTGCGCCCCAGGACATTGCCGGAGGAGTGGTTGCTAATAACACGGAGCTCGTTTCTGTCCACTCGCTACTGGTGAACATGCGAAGGCTAGGAGGGCAACGCGGGGGCATCTTGATGGTTTGCCATGCATCGTTAAAGCTGCCAATGAAAATTGCTCTTCGTTTTGATGGATTGTCTGGTGTGGTCTAATTTTTTAACGTGTGGCATCGCGGTATTCTAGTCTAACTTACCCGAGACCAACACACAGTATGTCAGAGAGGCGCATGGGCAAATCATTCAAGTGTAATCAAGCTCAACCTATCGAGTATTGGCACACGACACGTAGACACACTAGGAGGCCGCCCTTTGGTGGCTCTTAATAGTCTCTAATAATGGCAAATTTTAACATGCTCCCTCTTACCCCCTCCTTTTACATATGAGGTAAGAAGGTAAGAGTTAATCTAACCACTATTTAATGTGATCAACGGCTCAGATCTACTACATACTCTTATCTCCCATGTGAAAAAAGGGGGTAAGCGGGAGCATGCTAAAACTGCTCTCTAATACTTGCGCCACCTGGGATGATGACAATCGGTAGCAGCACCTGGACTAAAAAGCACTCACCTTCGGGTTCCAGCGTCCACCATACAGCCGCTGCAGCCAGTATTCCATTCCGGTCCGAATTCTACCATCCTCCTCTTCGGCGTTCTCCGGATGCTAGAGAACTCCGAATAGTATAATATTCTCATCCAAATATTAGCATGACCTGTCCACACCAATAGTAGAATGTCGGTGGTAAATTGCAAACCTTTTTAAAATCATATTCGAGAAGATTAGATTGAAGTGCACAGCAGGTCCTTGAACTATTTTAAGGGCGGGAAATTTTAATCTGACCACTAATTAATGAGATCAACGGTTCAGATTTATTATATACTCTTACCTCTCATGTAAAAAGAGGAGGTAAGAGGGAGCATGTTAAAACTGCTCTTTAAGAGTATCACGTAGGTCCTCAAATTATGAAAATCGTCATCCAAGTCCTTGAATTACAGTATGTGTCATGCTAGGCAAATTATAGGTCCCCAGACTACTTTAGCGTTGAGCTCATTTTGGACCTGAATGACACACTTATTGCAGTTTGAAGATCTGCATGATGATTTCATAGTTTGAGGACGTACATGACACCACTGAAATAGTTTGGGGACCTACAATGTACATCACTAAGAAGATTATGTGTGTCCCTTCTGGTATATCCGTTAAAATTAGAACGATGTGGACATGGCCCTTAGATGTCACACACAAATCAAGAAGTCACATGCTGTCCTTTATCTAGAGAAAATGTGAAGATGGCCTCATAGGTCTGGTTCATCTTGAGGTCTGAACGGGAGCACAGCTCTGTTTTTTCTAAGGTACATACATTCTCTGATGGCGCCCTTCAGTATGTCGAATGAGAATACATATGCACCTAGTTGTCCTTGCAGGATGTCGTGTACTAGTATATACAGTAATGAATACAACAGCTCCACTTGTAGAAATATCGAATCGGCCGGCGTCTTCCCCTGCTTTCATCAGCCTGTCCACCCATATTCTGACCGTGAAAGAGTTAAAGAGTACAGGTTACCTTGATACTTCATTTTGGGTCAATACAAAATCCACCCTTTGCCTTTCCCGAAAATAATAATTCAGAGATGAACCAACTAATACATTCATGTATATAGCAAACCCTAGCTGAAAATAAACAAAATGTGCTTCTACTGCAGAGCAGTGGAAGCTTTTGCCGATGATTGCAAGCCTTTTTAAGTGGAGAAGATTATGTATGCGCTGGCACAAAAAAAACTTCAGAAGTATGGTTCATCTTGAGACGTCTGAACACAAACAAACATTCCTTGGGGCTAGCAGAAGTTAATTTGCGAGAGGGGCCTGGGTTTGTGGCCACCTCGCAACTCCGTTTGACCTAATTCCGGGCTCATAAATTCCCTAAAATCCATAAACCAACAGAGCGAGACTCGAAACATTTATTCCGCCGCTGCAAATCTCTGTTCTACCGCTATCCCATCTGGAGGCCTCCGTCGGAACTCTGCCGGAGGAGGTATCGATCATGGAGGGCCTCTACATCAATCTTACTGCACCTTCGATGATGTGTGAGTAGTTTCTTGCCGGACCTATGAGTGCATAGCAGTAGATCTCTCTCTCTCTCTCTCTCTCTCTCTCTCTCTCTCTCTCTCTCTCTTCAATACAACGTTCTCTTTGGAGATTGATATTATGTAGTCCTTTTATCCGGTGTGTTTGTTGGGAACCTATGAATTGTGGATTTATGATCAGATTATTTATTGAAAATGATTGAGTTATTTCTAAACTTTATGATGTGTGATTGTTATAACTATGTAATGTTTTTTCGATATATGAGTTATCTTTGGCCAAGTTGATGACTAGATCTTCAGTGGAAGTGGTGCATGGTAATAGGTTCAATTTTGCGGTGTCCTCACTTCGTGACAGAAGGGGTAGCGAGGCACGTATTTGTTTTGTTGCTACTAAGTATAAAACGATGGGGTTTGATCATATTAGTTGATCTTATTCTGTCTACATTATGTCATCATACTTAATGCATTACTCTGTTTGTTACGAACTTAATAAGTAGAGAAGCAAGCATAGAAGCACTCTTGAAGTGGAGTAATAATAATAGATGCAGATGAATGTCGGTCTACTCGTCACGAACGTAATGCTTATGTACTGATCATGCCATGAATAACATCATAACTATGCATGATTATATCAATTGCCCAACAGTAATTTGTGTACCCACCGTTTGCTATATTCTTGAGAGAGATGCCTCTAGTGATGCTATGGTCCCCGTGGTCCATTCACCTTATATTACTAAAACCCTAAATAACTTGCTGCAATTCATTTACTTTTATTTAGTTTTGCAATTTATATATCTACCACTATCAGAATTAATCCTTTCAATTAACGAGTACAAGGGGATTGACAACCCTCTTGCCCGCATAGGGTGCAAGTTTTTGTTTGTGCGTGTGCAGGTACTGTTGATCGTCATTTTGTGTGAATCTCGTATTGGTTTAATAAACCTTGGTTCTTTACCGAGGGAAATACTTTCTCCTACTGTACTACATCACTCTTCCTCTTCAAGGAAATGCTAACGCATATCACAAGTAGCAGTGTCTCCCTAGAAAGACAGATTCTTCATAATGTTCTTCCTTTCCTTGATTTGTACACTGCCAGGGGTGTCTCCTCGAGTGGATGGTTTCTTTCTCCTATTTTTTCCGCTCCTTCCCCCTGACGGTGCCTCGGCAAGAAGCCTCTCTAGTTTCGGAGTCCTGGGATCCCACGGTAGTGGGGCTGGGGACTTCATCTTCTTTGCCCGAACACGCCAAGTCCGAATTAAGAAAAGACGAAGTCATCTGTCGAACAGTAAAAAAATGTGGTTATATATGAAAATGGAGACCCGGTTGAGATAAACTTGCCTCGGCAACGGGAAGGGCTTGGCAGAAGCCAATATCCTCGGTCGAGTGGAAAGAGAGTCATCGCCATGTTCAAGTAGGAGCTTCCACATCTCATTGATGTGCATGGAAGAACTCCTTCACCACCGCGTCATCCTCGGGCTTGAATTCCCACATTGGGAGTGCTCGGTTTGAAGCGGGAGGATTCGACGATAGAGCATCACATGGACTGTGTCCGCTAGACAAATGTCCTTGCCGACCAAGCCTTGAGCTTGCTCTGAAGAACTTTGACCTCTCGCACGTCTCCCTAGCAGTCTAGGCCCTCGGCCGCCCAGGAGACTAAGCTCCTCGGCGGATTTGCCAAGAAGCAGGGAAACCTTTCGTGGCCGCCAATAGAGGGGTCCTCCACATAGAACCACTCCTCTTTCCGGGCCTCTGCCGTATCGGCGAAGGAACTATCGAGCTAGACCGCGTCTGCGGGATGGATAATCATAGCCCATTCGCACCACGCATGTTCATGACTAACCGAGCACGGCTTGACGCAGAACACCTTCAGCCACAGGCCGAAATGGGGTTCGATGTGGAGGAAAGATTCGCAGAAGATTATGAAAGCCGCAATGTGGAGAATAGAGTTCGGGGCCAGATGGTGAAAGTTAATCCCGTAATAGAAGAGGAGGCCCCGAACAAAGGGTGAAGGGGAAAACCTACACCACGGACAAGATGTGAAATGAAATTACCCGTTCCCCTTCGTGAGGAGCGGGGATTGCAGATGCCGAAAGGCTAGCGCCCTCTTCTATGGGAGAGCGGCACTTGGTTGTGGGGGCAAGGTACTCGGAGGCTTTGAGCTCGACAAGGGTACCGGCGGTGACGGTGGAGCACATCCACCGTCCTCCTCCACGGTGGGTTTTGACCCTGAGTCTCTCCTCCATATCGTCCAACTTGAGCGGCAGAGGAAAGAAGAGAGATGGATCTCAAGGCAATGTCGCTGATTGGGATTTTTGAGCATTTGGGTTAAGGAACAAGGGGGAAGTTAGATAGATTTGATGGCTCCCCCCTCCTCCGCCTTCTAATAGGGTAATCAAAGGCCCAGGGTCGCCCTGTTTCAGGGAACAGATCGATGCTTCCTGAAGCATCGTGCAGTTAATGTGCGTAAAAATCAAGTGCGTTTTAATGAGGCCGCTGGAAGACCAAAGGCTCGCTTCCTTTGTTGATAGGACGTGCCAGTGAAAACGGCCTTGGGTGATGTCCCTCATAAAGACTGTGGATTAAGTGGTTTGATTCTGCCATAGGAGGTGATGGTTTAACCCTTGACCGGGAAAGCTGCCAGGGTTTGACCTAGTCAAGCCTTTCGGGGTAAGACCTTCTGCGGCTGTGCTCGGGCCTTACTTCGACCCTGTCGGACCAATAAATCACGTCGTGGAGGAGGTCTCATCACAAGATATCTTCCCTCATTCCGAGAACCACGGGGATATGAGGTTGCGATCAACGAAGCCAAGAAAACCTCGGAGGTGGACGATGGAACTCGCCTGCGAAGCCAAAGACTCAAACTTTTCAAATTATCTCGAAGAAGACGTCTGATGTTCACGTCTTGAAGACTAGTTCAGAGGCTACTGTTGGTGTCCTAGATTAAGGGGTGCTTGCCACGTCGGCCCACCGGTGGCGGGTTGGGCCGAGGAACCATTGAAGACAGTTGACATGGCCATATCATCCCTAGCCCTCAGCGCGATCAAGACGTAGATCTCCTGAAGACTTGGTGTTCACTTTAAGCGTGCCTCAACCAGCATGCTTATCTCTAGAGATTGTAACCTGATAACCCACAAGTATAGGGGTTCGCAACAGTTTTCGAGGGTAGAGTATTCAACCCAAATTTATTGATTCGACACAAGGGGAGCCAAAGAATATTCTCAAGTATTAGCAGTTGAGTTGTCAATTCAACCACATCTGAAAGACTTAATATCTGCAGAAAAGTATTTAGTAGCAAAGTAGTATGGAGGTAATGGTAACGATGGCAAAAGTAACAGTAGCAGTTTTGTAGTAATCGTAAGAGTGGCAACGGAAAAGTTATGGAGCAAAGATCAATATGAAACAAGCTCGTAGGCAATGGATCAATGATGGATAATTATGTCGGATGGCATTCATCATGCAACAGTTATACTCTAGGGTGGCACAGAACTATCTCCAGTTCATCAATATAATGCAGGCATGTATTCCGAATATAGTCATACGTGCTTATGGAAAAGAACTTGCATGACATATTTTGTCCTACCCTCCCGTGGCAACGGGGTCCTATTGGAAACTAAGGGATATTAAGGCCTCCTTTTAATAGAGTACCGTACCAAAGCATTAGCACTTAGTGAATACATGAACTCCTCAAACTACGGTCATCACCGGGAAGTGTCCCGACTATTGTCGCTCCGGGGTTGCCAGATCATAACACGTAGTAGGTGACTATAACTTGCAAGATAGGATCAGGAACACAAATATATTCATGAAAACATAAAGGGTTCAGATTTGAATTCATGGCACTCGAGTGCTAGTGACAAGCATTGAGCATAGCAAAGTCATAGCAACATCAATCTTAGAACATAGTGGATACTAGGGATCAAACCTAACAAAACAAACTCGATTACATGGTAAATCTCATCCAACCCATCACCGTCCAGCAAGCCTACGATGGAATTACTCACGCACGGCGGTGAGCATCATGAAATTGGTGATGGAGGATGGCTGATGATGACGACGGCGACGATTTCCCCTCTCCGTAGCCTCGAACGGACTCCAGATGTGCCCTCCCAAGGAAGAACATGGCTTGGCGGTGGCTCCCTATCGTAAAACGCGATGAATCCTTCTCTCAGATTTTTTTCTCCCCGAACGTGAATATATGGAGTTGGAGTTGAAGTCGGTGGAGGTCCAAGGAGCCCACAAGGATAGAGGGCGCGCCCTAGGGGGGTGGTCGCGCCCTCCACCCTTGTGGCCAGGGTGTGGGCCCCCTTTGGTTGATTATTTCGCCAATATTTTCCAAAACTGATCTCCGTGAAGTATTAGGTCATTCCAGAACTTTTATTTCTGCACAAAAATAACACCATGTCAATTATGCTGAAAACATCGCCAGTCCGGGTTAGTTCCATTCAAATCATGCAAATTAGTGTCCAAAACAAGGGCAAAAGAGTTTGGAAAAGTAGATACGATGGAGATGTATCAACTCCCCCAAGCTTAACCCATTAATTGTCCTCAAGCAGTTCAGTTGACAAACTGAAAGTGATAAATAAAAACTTTTACAAACTCTGTTTGATTTTGTTGTTGCAAATATGTAAAGCCAGCATTCAAGTTTTCAGCAAAGATTATGGACTAACCATATTCACAATAACACTTAGGTCTCACGTTTACTCATATCAATGGCATAATTAGCTAGCGAGCAATACAAATAAATCTCAGATGACAACACTTTCTCAAAACAATCATGATATGATATAACAAGATGGTATCTCGCTAGCCCTTTCCAAGACCGCAAAACATAAATGCAGAGCACCCCTGAAGATCAAGGGCTGACTAGACATTGTAATTCATGGAAAAAGAGATCCAGTCACAGTCATACTCAATATCAATTAATAACAATGCATACAAATGACAGTGGTGCTCTCTAACTGGTGTTTTTTATAAGAGGATGATGACTCAGCAATAAAAGTAAATACACAGGCCCTTCGCAGAGGGAAGCAGGGATTTGCAGAGGTGCCAGAGCTCGAGTTTTTGAAACAGAGATAAATAATATTTTGAGCGGTATGCTTTCATTGTCAACATAACAACCAAGAGATATCGGTATCTTCCATGCTACATACATTATAGGCGGTTCCCAGACAGAATGGTAAAGTTTATACTCCCCCACCACCAACAAGCACACTCCTGGGGGAGTTTTGTTTGATATAATTTTTATTTGATTTGATTTGGGCATGGGACTGGGCATCCCGATTACCAGACATTTTCTCGTGAATGATGAGCGGAGTCCACTCATAGTGAGAATAACCCACCTAGCATGGAAGATATGGACATCCCTAGTTGCTACATGAGCGATTCGAGCATACAAAACAGATTTTCATTTGAAGGTTTAGAGTTTGGCACGTGCAAATTTACTTGGAACAGCAGGTAAATACCGCATATAGGTAGGTATGGTGGACTCATATGAACAACTTTGGGTTTATGGAAGTGGATGCACAAGCAATATTCCCGCTTAGTACAAGTGAAGGCTAGAAAAAGACTGGGGAGCGACCAACTAGAGAGCGACAACAGTCATAAACATGCATTGAGATTAACCAATATTGAGTGCAATCATGAGTAGGATATAAGTCACCATGAACATAAATATCATGGAGGCTATGTTGATTTTGTTTCAACTACATGCGTGAACATGTGCCAAGTCAAGCCACTCAAATCATTCAAAGGGGGTTACCATCCTATCATAGTACATCACAACCATTTTTAAAGCATGTTGGCACGCAAGGTAAACCATTATAAACTCCTAGCTAATTAAGCATGGCATGAGTAACTATAATCTCTAATTGTCATTGCAAACATGTTCCATTCATAATGGGCTGAATCAGGAACGATGAACTAATCATATTTGCAAAAACTAGATAGGTCGAGTTCATACCAGCTTTTCCTCATCTCAATCATTTCATCATATATCGTCATTATTGCCTTTTACTTGCACGACCGAACGATGTGGATAATAATAATAGTGCACGTGCATTGGACTAAGCTGGAATCTGCAAACATTTATTCAAAGGAGAAGACAAGGTAATATGGGCTCTTCGTTAGATCAACAATAATGCATATGAGAGCCACTCAACATTTTCATCGTGGTCTTCTCCTCTCGACCCCCAAAGAAAAGAAAAGAATTTCAAAGAAACACACAAATATTTTTGGAGTTTTTGTTTTCCTGAAGAAAGTAAAACAAGAACGAGCAAAACTATTTACACGGGAAAGCTACCAACTAGCAAAAGAAAAACGAGAAATCTAGTTGGGTTTTCTTTTAATACTACTACTAAGCATGCATAGAAATGACATAAACTACAACTAATTTTTTTGGTTTTTTTAAGGTTTTTCCAACACACAAGAAGAAAGTAAGAAAAAGAAATAAACTAACATGGATAATACAATGAAAAAGTATGAACACCGACAACTGGAATGAGTGTGTGAACATGAATGTAGGTGAGAAATACGTACTCCCCCAAGCTTAGGCTTTTGACCTAAGTTGGTCTAAGGCCACGGCTGGCCTGGCAGATATCCAAAGTTGTATTCGGGGTTGTACTGAGATGCAGCAGCTACTACCTGAAGGGCTGCAGCATGGAGGCGAGCAGCCTCCGTCTCCCTCTCATATTCATTTGCCTCCTCTCCAGTTATAAAATATCTCCCTCTGACATGGAAGTTAAAGAAGGCAGGAGCAGGAAGAGTAACATGGACAGCGCTGCAGTGGGTCCCCACTGTGGGACAGCGTTGCAGTGAGGTTCACTAAGAAGACCCCACTGTGGGATTTGCAAGCAGTATTAAAATCTTCAAGGTCCATGGTATATGATTCATCATAAAGATCAAATAAAATAGTATGGGTATTGCGCTTAGATGAAAATTCAAACCTCCGCACAAAGGAATCGGTGAGGTGATAGTATTGTCGGCACTTATCTGATACGAAGTCCTCAAGATCAGCATTACGTACATACGCATCAAATTCATCCTTGAAACCTGCATGAACCATAAATTCATCCGACGACCATTCAGCAGGCTGCACTTGAGCTTCCCTTGGTGGTTCTATGTCCGGCTCACGTATCGCGAGCCTCGGTGCTTGCTTCCTCGAAGAACCACCTTGGTACATTCTCCTAGACATTTTTCTTCCTCTGAAAATTTCTGAAATTTTAGTGACTCAAAATAAAAGTGAACCAAACTCAACAAAATCGATAGCAACTACTCCTGCAAGTATCTAGAGGCTATATCATGCATCAAAACTACTTTGGATCATAGAAATTTGACATGCAAGCTCAAGAACAGGTTCACCTAAGCAACAAAAAATTGCAGTAAATAAAACACTAGAACAAAAACTAATTGGACCATTGGAGGAGTCACATACCGAAGAATAATCCCCCAAAGCAGTTTTGTGAATGGAGCTTTGAGCAAGGAGATCGAAAATGGCAGCAAAATGAGCAAGAATACGGGTTTGAGCTACGGGGTGATTTTTTTCTGGAGGAACACGAAGTGGATGGGTGCTGGAATAAGTGGAGGGGGTTCACGTGGGACCCACAAGGTCGGGGGCGCGCCCTCCACCCTTGTGGCCCACTGGTGAGACCCCCTGGTGTGTTCTCAGTGCCAAAAATATTCAAATATTCTATAAAAAATCTTACTAAATTTTCAGGGCATCTGGAGAACTTTTATTTTCGGGGTATTTTTTTTATTACACGGATAATTCAGAAAACAGACAAAAAGTACTATTTTTGCTTTATTTAATCTAAATAAAAGAAAATAAAAGATAGGTACAGAAAGTTGTGCCTTCAAAATTCATCCATCTCATGCTCATCAAAAGGAATCCATTAACAAGGTTGATCAAGTCTTATTAACAAACCTCTTTCGAATAACATGAAACCGGAGAATTTTCAAATAACACTAGGTTACCTCAACGGGGATATGCATGTCCCCAACAATAAGAATATCATATTTCTTTTTGACAGTAGGAAGAGGGAATTCAAATCCTCCAATAGTAATAGTTGGAATTTTTCCAATAGAATTGATACTATGAACTTGAGGTTGTTTCTTCGGAAAGTGTACTGTATGCTCATTACCATTAACATGAAAAGCGACATTACCTTTGTTGGCATCAATAACAGCCCCTGCAGTATTCAAAAAGGGTCTACCATGGATGATCGACATACTGTCGTCCTCAGGAATATCAAGAATAACAAAGTCCGTTAAGATAGTAACGTTTGCAACCACAATAGGCACATCCTCATTAAAAACGATGAGTATAACAGTTGATTTATCAGTCATTTACAAAGAAATTTCAGTAGGTGTCAACTTATTTAATTCAATCCATATCTAAATTATTTCGGGATTTCGAAAAATTCTAAAATTTAAAAAGTGCAAGTTTCGAAAAAAATGACAAATCATAATATGTTCGTTAACTCAGAAAATGCTCGGGCAACGATAAAATGTTCGAGATTTTGAAAAAGTCTCTGTATATTACAAAAACAAGTCATGATTTTGGAAAAATTCTCGCATAATTAAAATGTTCATGATTATTAAAAATGTTCATGTATTCAATCATATCCGGGAATTTGAAAAAATGTCCATGAAATTTGAAAAATACCATCTTGTATGATTGGAAAAAATGGTCGAGGAATACAATAATGTTCATGATTTTGAAAAAATGATCAGGTATTCAAAACATATTCATGAATCTGAAAAAATCTCCATGAAATTTTAGAAGATGTTCACAAAAATTCCAAAACATATCGCAAATTTCAAAGTAAGTTCCCCAACTTTTTTAAAAGTTTATCGGTTCAAAAAAATCTTTGTTGAGTCAAAAAATGTTCATGAATTCG
Organism: Aegilops tauschii subsp. strangulata; assembly: GCF_002575655.3. Taxonomy (NCBI): domain Eukaryota; kingdom Viridiplantae; phylum Streptophyta; class Magnoliopsida; order Poales; family Poaceae; genus Aegilops; species Aegilops tauschii. Next base: position 623,902,450 of record NC_053037.3, read on the forward strand.
CAAACTGTTGACGCGTTTCAAAACATGTTCGTCTCAACATAACAAATGTTCGTAGTAGGTGTTCATGAAGTCTTTTATGTCTAGGATTTGATTAGTTTTTGGAAAGTCTTTATATGTCTTTGCCTTGGTAGTAGTTCGTGTTTGATGAGATTTGTTTTTGGAGTTTTAAATATTCCCATGCGTGGCACAATGACAAGTGTGGCGTCCAGTGGGAAGCTCATAATAGCCTTGGGATTTACCACGTTGAATGCATTGTGATCATGTGAACATCGTGGCCATCATGAGAGAGGGGTGGGAAGAAAGATAAGTGACAACATGGTGGGCCACCGTGTTAAAATAAAGGGTGCTCATATGTCAGGGTATTGAGCCATACTTATTTGGCTAGGGCGTAATATTTTTGTCTCCGGTTGCAACGCATGCACGTGTTTGGTAGTCTATATCTATACTTTTTTTTTGACGGAAGTCTATATCTATACTTAGCAATAAAGAGGTTATTGCTTCAGGCAGTACGTCATGAAAATTACCCCCAAAGTTGCAAAATATTACCCACCAATGCCACCTATAAGTGATAAAAAAAATGTTACACAGGGGAATCCCCTGCCTGGGCCGGTCCATGCAGTAGGGACCTCCTATACTGCGCTATGCGCGCTGAGAGAAGATGCAGCGTGCCCGTTTGGGCTGGCCCATGTCCAGGAGTCCAGTTTTTTAAATTTCGTTTTTCATTCGTGTTTAAAACCTTAAATAATTTGGGACTTCAAAATAGTTCTGAAAATTAGAAAAATAAGAATTTTGAACTAATATGTTCAATAAATCATAAAATGTTTGTGTATTGAAAAAATGTTCGTGATTTTATAAAAAAAATTGTTTGCTGATCCAGAAAATGTTTCAAATTTGGAAAACAAATATTCGGGAATTAAAAAAATTCATGATTTTGTAAAAAGTTCATGTACTACAAAATGTTAATAAAATCGCAAAACTTCATAAATTCAAAAAATTCCATGAATGGAAAAATACCCTAAAAATTGAAAAACTGTCTGTGACTTACAAAATGTTTATTAATTCATAAAATGTTCGCTGATTCATAAAATGATCAAGCATTTCAAAAATTGTTTCACCAATTTCCAAAAAAATGTTCGTCGATTTGAGAAATGTTTGCCAATCAAGATTATTTTTAAATGTGCACATTTTAAAAAAATATTTGCAAATAGTATAAAATGTTCATGAATTCAAAAAATGTTCTTGATCTTAGAAAGTGTTCAAAAATTTGTAAAAGTGTTCACGAATTTAAAAAATGTTCAAGATTTCTAATATGTTCATGAGTTTATAAAAATGTTCCTGATTTTAAAAATTGTTCGGGATTTCACGATAATGAGAGTGATAGTGTTTCTCGGTGATGCAGCAAAATATGATCATGGCCTTTGGAGATTAAGATTTTTTCCTTTGGAACGTATGGGCCCTTTTGCTAGTAATAATAAAGATATTATTGCTTCTGCCTGTCCATCATGGAATTGCCTCTAGAGTTGGCAGATTCAAATGTTTTTTAATTTTTTATATCTTTCAAGCGCTAACTCCAAATCCAACATGTTATATATGAAAATCTTTTAGAAAAATGTATAGATTCCAAAAATGCTATTCTCTTTCATGTTAATCATTTTAAAATTAAGTTTAGGATGCAACCTTAATTAATACCTTCTTATATATGGGGCATTTTACAAATGCCTATTAATTAATACCTTCTTATATATGAGGCATTTTATAAATGCCTATTAATTAACACCTTCTTATATATGAGACATTTGTAAATACCTATTATATATGTTTTGTTGGGGAACGTTGCATGGAAAACAAAAAATTTGTACACACATGCAAGATCTATCTATGGAGATGCATAGCTACGAGAGGGGGAGAGCATCTACATACCCTTGAAGATCGCTAAGTGGAAGCGTTTATCAACGCGGTTGATGTAGTCGTACACCTTCACGACCTGTCCCCATCAAGCACCGAACGTACGGCACCTCCGCGTTCAACCCACGTTTAGCTCGATGACGTCCTCGCCTTCGTGATCCAGCAAGAGGGGCGAAGTAGTAGATGAGTTCCGGCAGCACGACGACGTGGTGACGGTGGTGGTGAAGAACAATCTCAGCAGGGCTTCGCCAAGCACAATGGAAACTAGACGGAGGATAAACTAGAGGGGACGGGGTTGCCGTTACACGGCTTGGTGAATCTTGATGTGTTCCGGGTGCTAGCCCTGCCCCTATATTTATATGTTGAGCCTTGGGGTCATTTCTTGGAGAAAGAGCCCCCTCAAAGTCTGTTTGTCATGTAGGGCAAGTGTCCTTCTCAGATTCCAGGACCAGACGCCGGGGTCCTCGGCATCTGGCCCAGACGCCATGGTCCCTAGCGTCTGGCCCCTGGCCTCCGCAAAACTGTCTTTTGCACCTTCCTAAAGCCCCATGGGCTTTACCCCTTGGCCCAAATAAAGTGTTCTCGCGCTAGAACATTTCGGGAAACATCTGAAACCCTTTCCGGTGAATTCCGAAACCCTTCCGGAGACCAAACACTATTATCCCATATATCAATCTTTACCTTTGGACTATTCCAGAGCTCCTCGTCATGTCCGTGATCTCATCCGGGATTCCGAACATTATTCGGTCACCAACATACATAACTCATACTATAACGTCAACGAACGTTAAGCGTGCTGACCCTACGGGTTCGAGACTGATGTAGACATGACCGAGACGCTTCTCCGGTCAATAACCAATAGCGGGACCTGCAAGCCCATGTTGGTTCCTATATATTCCAAGAAGATCTTTATCGGTCGAACCTTTATGACAACATACGTAGTTCCCTTTGTCCGTCGGTATGTTACTTGCCCGAGATTCGATCGTCGGTATCTCCATACCTAGTTCAATCTCGTTACTGGCAAGTCTCTTTACTCGTTTCGTAATACATCACCCTGTAACTAACTCCTTAGTCACTTTGCTTGCAAGCTTCTTGTGATGCTGTATTACCGAGAGGGCCCAGAGATACCTCTCCGTGATACAGAGTAACAAATCCCAATCTCGATTCATGCCAACTGAACAGACACCTTCGGAGATACCGGTAGAGCACCTTTATGATCACCCAGTTATGTTGTGACGTTGAATAGCACAAACGGTATTCCTCTGGTATCCGGGAGTTGCATGATCTCATGGTCAAAGGAATATGTATTTGACATTAAGAAAGCAGTAGCAATAAACTGAACGATCATATGCTAAGCTAACGGATGGGTCTTGTCCATCACATCATTCTCCTAATGATGTGATCCCGTCATCAAGTGACTACTCATCTCTATGGTTAGGAAACCTTAACCATCTTTGATCAACGAGCTAGCACTAGTAGAAAAGAGGGCTTTGGTTCAGGCCGGGTTAGCCCATTAGTCCCGGTTCAGTCCAGAACCGGGACCAATGGGGGCACTGGTCCCGGTTCGTGAGGCCAGGGGCCTGCCGGGCCTCGTGGGGGCATTGGTCCCGGTTCGTCTGGCCCCTTTGGTCCCGGTTGGTGGAACAAACCGGGACCAATGGGCCTCGCTCCTGGCCCACCACCATTGGTCCCGGTTGGTGGCTTGAACCGGGACCACAGGCTGCCCTTTAGTCCCGGTTCATGCCACGAACCGGGACCAATGAGGTGCCTATATATACCCCTCGCCCGCGAGCAGAGCACTCCAGTGCTCTGTTTTTCTCTAGCCGGCGAGGGGAGGGCTTTGTGGTGCTCTAGCTCACCTCCTATGCACATGAGGTGTTCGATGAAATGCCCGAGCCACACTAGTTAAGCTTTCTCCTCTCGAAGCTCGACCTCAAAACTCCATTTTCCTCGAGATTTGTCTAGGTTTAGCGGCCCGTCACGTCCCATTCCCGTCTTCACCGCCGTCGATCGCCCGCGCCGATCTCGTCGCCGGCACCACCGTGGTGAGCCTCTTGTTCTTATCTTCTTTCTGAAAGAAAAAAAATTCTTACTTTAGATAGGTACTTGTCTAATTTTGTTACTATTTTATTGCTTGTTATTATATAGTGCGATGGTTTTGGCATCCGCCCCCATCGTCCCTCGTCCTGTCTATGATTCGGATGTGGTATATATTATCTTTATAACTATTGGTTCATTTATTGTTTATGAAAATTATGCCGACCAACGTGACATAGATTTTATTTATCTAGGAGGTATGTGAACCGGAAATTCCAACCGATCCTATTGTCGAGAGGTTAAATTTAGTTGAAGAAGAAAACAATTTCTTGAAGGAAAAAATAAAAAAAAATTGAGGAGGAGAAGATGATATTGGAGTTGCATGTTGCGGATGTCGTCGATGATCACAAGATCAAGATGGATGCAATGCGCTTGAAGATTAGAAAGATTACAAAATATGCCATTCATACCGAGGCTTGGTATCATTATGCCGTTGGATCAATTGTTACCTTAGTTGCGATTATGATCGCATTTGTTTTCGCATTGAAAATGTTTTACATAGTTTCAATGTATGGTTTAATTAATTAGATGCTCTAGAGAGCTATATGTTGTTAGATGAGAACTATGTATGTACTTTGGTTTTAATGTGATGATGAACTTCTATTAATTTGGTCACTTAATTATCTATTCATGATGTTCTGTAATGGATTTTGACACACTTAATTATATATAATGCACGCAGATGAACCGACAATGGATGTACGGTGACAGACACACCTCCGAGTACATTAAGGGCGTGCATGATTTTCTCGAAGTGGCCGAGGCAAACAAGCAGAATGGCTTTATGTGTTGTCCATGCCCTACATGTGGGAATACGAAGTCTTACTCTGACCGGAAAATCCTTCACACCCACCTGCTTTACAAGGGTTTCATGCCACACTATAATGTTTGGATGAGGCACGGAGAAATAGGGGTTATGATGGAGGACGACGAAGAAGAAGAGGACGATGACAACTATGTGCCCCCTGAATACGGTGATGCTGCAACGGGGGAAGCTGCTGAAGATCAAGAGGAACCAGACGATGTGCCCAATGATGCTGCAACGGGGGAAGGTGCTGAAGATCAAGAGGAACCAGTGCCCGATGATGATGATCTCCGCCGGGTCATTGTCGATGCAAGGACGCAATGCGAAAGTCAAAAGGAGGAGCTGAAGTTCGATCGCATGTTAGAGGATCACAAAAAGGGGTTGTACCCCAATTGCGAAGATGGCAACACAAAGCTCGGTACCGTACTGGAATTGGTGCAGTGGAAGGCAGAGAATGCTGTGCCTGACAAAGGATTTGAGAAGCTATTGCAAATATTGAAGAAGAAGCTTCCAAAGGATAACGAATTGCCCGACAGTGCATACGCAGCAAAGAAGGTCGTATGCCCTCTAGGATTGGAGGTGCAGAAGATACATGCATGCCCTAATGACTGCATCCTCTACCGCGGTGCGTACAAGGATCTGAACGCATGCCCGGTATGCGGTGCATTGCGGTATAAGATCAGACGAGATGACCCTGGTGATGTTGACGGCGAGCCCCTCAGGAAGAGGGTTCCTACGAAGGTGATGTGGTATGCTCCTATAATACCACGGTTGAAACGTCTGTTCAAAAACGAAGAGCATGCCAAGTTGATGCGATGGCACAGTGAGGACCGTAAGAAAGATGGGAAGTTGAGAGCACCCGCTGACGGGTCGCAGTGGAGAAAAATCGAGAGAAAGTACTGGGATGAGTTTGTAGGTGACCCAAGGAACGTATGGTTTGGTTTAAGCGCGGATGGCATTAATCCTTTCGGGGAGCAGAGCAGCAATCACAGCACCTGGCCCGTGACTCTATGTATGTATAACCTTCCTCCTTGGATGTGCATGAAGCGGAAGTTCATTATGATGCCAGTTCTCATCCAAGGCCCTAAGCAACCCGGCAACGACATTGATGTGTACCTAAGGCCATTAGTTGAAGAACTTTTACAGCTGTGGAATGGAAACGGTGTACGTAAGTGGGATGAGCACAAACAGGAGGAATTTAACCTGCACGCGTTGCTGTTTGTAACCATCAATGATTGGCCCGCTCTCAGTAACCTTTCAGGACAGACAAACAAGGGATACCACGCATGCACGCACTGTTTAGATGACACTGAAAGTATATACCTGGACAAATGCAGGAAGAATGTGTACCTGGGCCATCGTCGATTTCTTCCGACCAACCATCAATGTCGAAAGAAAGGCAAGCATTTCAAAGGCGAGGCAGATCACCGGAAGAAGCCCGCCATGCGTACCGGTGATCACGTACTTGCTATGGTCAATGATTTACACGTAATCTTTGGAAAGGGTCCCGGCGGACTAGGTGTTCTGAATGACGCTGAGGGACACGCACCCATGTGGAAGAAGAAATCTATATTTTGGGACCTACCCTACTGGAAAGACCTAGAGGTCCGCTCTTCAATCGACGTGATGCACGTGACGAACAACCTTTGCGTGAACCTGCTAGGCTTCTTGGGCGTGTATGGGAAGACAAAAGATACACCTGAGGCACGGGAGGACCTGCAACATTTGCACGAAAAAGACGGCATGCCTCCGAAGTAGTATGAAGGTCCTGCCACCTACGCTCTTACGAAAGAAGAGAAAGAAATCTTCTTTGAATGCCTGCTCAGTATGAAGGTCCCAACTGGCTTCTCGTTGAATATAAATGGAATAATAAATATGCCAGAAAAAAGGTCCAGAACCTAAAGTCTCATGACTGCCACGTGATTATGACGCAACTGCTTCCGGTTGCATTGAGGGGGCTTCTACCGGAAAACGTCCGATTAGCCATTGTGAAGCTATGTGCATTCCTTAATGCAATCTCTCAGAAGGTGATCGATCCATAAATCATACCAAGGCTAAGGAGTGATGTGGCGCAATGTCTTGTCAGTTTCGAGCTGGTGTTCCCACCATCCTTCTTCAATATCATGACGCGCGTCCTAGTTCATCTAGTCGACGAGATTGTCATTCTGGGGCCCGTATTTCTACACAATATGTTCCTCTTTGAGAGGTTCATGGGAGTCCTAAAGAAATATGTCCGTAACCGCGCTAGGTCAGAAGGAAGCATCTCCACGGGCCATCAAACAGAGGATGTCACTGGGTTTTGTGTTGACTTCATTCCTGGCCTTAAGAAGGTAGGTCTCCCTAAATCGCGGTATGAGGGGAGACTGACTGGAAAAGGCACGCTAGGAGCGGACTCAATAATATGCAGGGACGGGCATTCTTGGTCTCAAGCACACTACACAGTTCTACAGAACTCTACCTTGGTGACCACGTATGTCAATGAACACAAGAACAGTCTACGCTCCAAACACCCGGAGCAGTGTGACGACTGGATTACATGTGAACACATCAGGACTTTCAGCAGTTGGTTGGAAACACGTCTCAGAGGTGACACCACTGTTTGTGATGAGTTGTACTCGTTGTCCAGGGGACCATCTTCGACTGTATTGACTTACAAAGGATACGAGATAAATGGGAATACATTTTACACGACCGCCCAAGATCAAAAGAGCACCAACCAAAACAGCGGTGTCCGCTTTGATGCAGCAACCGAGAGGGGAAAGGACACATATTATGGTTACATAATGGACATATGGGAACTTGACTACGGACATGATTTTAAGGTCCCTTTGTTTAAGTGCAAATGGGTCAATCTGTCAGGAGGCGGGGTACAGGTAGACCCACAGTACGGAATGACAACAGCGGATCTGAACAATCTTGGGTACACTGATGAACCGTTCGTCCTAGTCAATGATGTGGCACAGGTTATCTATGTGAAGGACATGTGTACCAGACCGAGAAAAAGATAAGATAAGGAAGCGAATACATCATACGATGAGCCAAAGCGCCACATAGTTCTTTCAGGAAAAAGGGACATTGTGGGAGTGGAGGGCAAGACAGCCATGTCTGAAGATTATGAAAAGTTTCATGAAATTCCTCCCTTCAAAGTCAAGGCTGACCCAAGCATCCTGATAAACGATGAAGATTATCCATGGTTACGGTGCAATAAGCAAATGACACAAGCGAAGAAAAAGTGAAGACTTTCTCCCGCAACTATTATGATGATACCATGCCAACTTTGTAACAGACGAGTATGATACCATTGTCCGTTTTGTACACGAAGTGCATCCAGTTTTTGCCGTAACCCTCTCAACTTTCTTGCACATGCTATGTGGATGAAATGATGATACCATGCCAACTTTCAACCTTTTCAGAATTCATTTGAAATGCTTTTCAATTTTAGGGTCTTATAGCTCAAAATAATCAATAAATGCATGAATAATAACAAATGAAGTCAGAAAGGGTTGAAAATTGATGATGTGGCTTTGAATGGTGCATTTTGAACACACAAAAAGTCAGGAGTTCAAATAAGTTTTAAAAAATGAAATCCCTTTGTAACAGACGAGTTTCCGTATGAAATCTTGAAACCACTCTCGAGCCATCGCCGCCCCCCTCGAAACCCATCCATGGGCCAGGATTCAGGCCCGCAGAAGGCCTAGTAGGCCCATCAGGCATAGCAGTGACAATTAGGCCCGTAAGCCTGCAATGGAGAGGAGCTCGAGTGGGTTGGCGCAGCAGCGCTTATAAACCACTCTCGAGCTCTCTCAACTAGCGAGGTGGGACTAAACTTTGGCCGCGACGCGGGCAGCACATGTCCTTTGGTCCCGGTTGGTGGCACCAACCGGGACTAAATGGGGGCATTGGTACCGGTTGGCCACCAACCGGTACCAATGCCCCCCCTTTAGTCCCGGTTGGTGCCACCAACCGGGACCAAAGGCCGCCGCTTCCCGCCCTTTGGGCTCCTGAAAAGAGGCCTTTGGTCCCGGTTGGTGGCACCAACCGGGACTAAAGGGGGCATTAGTCCCGGTTGGTGGCACCAACCGAGACTAATGCTTGGACTATATAACAAACACTTGTGAAAAGTTTCAGTTTTCATCGCCAGTTGCCTCCCCCCCCGCCGTCAGGCTGCTCCACCTCGGCGTCTACGCCGCCGCCGCCAACGCCATCGCCTCCCCGAGCCCGCGCCGTCCTCGTCGCCGGCATCCCTGAGCCCGCCGTCCTCGTCGTCCCCGTCGCCGCGTGCCTCCCCGAGCCCACCCCTCCTCGTCCCTGTCGCCGCCTGCCGCCCCGAGCCCGCCGTCCCCATCACCGCGTGCCGCCCCGAGCCCGCCGTCCTCGTCGCCGGACTCCTGCCATCGCCGCCCCCCTCGAAGTGAGCCCCCCCTTTCCCATGGTCCCAATCGAGCGCCGCTCTTGCGCCCGAGTGCCCCTTGCTCTCTGCCCCTGCTCCATGGTCACCGCCGGCCCCGACGCATTGAAGAGCAGAAGGAGAGGAGAAGGAGTGGAGCAGCAGCAAGACGCCGTCCAATTTTCTGAAATTTTTGATTTTTTTTACAGATATGAACAGTGCATATAGAGGGTGTTTGATCAAATGCTACATGGCTTTGGGCATTTTTAGAATTTATGATATTTTTTGTGGTGAGGTACTGATGCAAGACAAAGGTGATGGCAAAATTTCAGAATTTTTGGATTGGTTTAGAATAGTTTTTCAGCAAGGAATTTGAATCTGGTTCAAATTTCATTTGAATGAAATTTGAAAATTATGGATCAGAAGGTTTTTGGTGAAATGGAGTGTGGGTACTGTCATGAAGTTGGAGTAATTTTTGTGGTTGTAAAAGAGTTAGGAAAATTTAGAATGTGCTAAATATGTCAAAAAATGTTTTTTTGTTCATATACAGAAAGTTTTTATATATGACTATGGATATATGAGCAATGATGATCCATGGATGTATGCATTGATATATATATGAGAAACGATGTTCATAGAATATTTACCAAGTAGAGGAAGAAAGGAGAAGAAGAGGAGAGGAAGAAGAGGAGAAATAAATAAGAAGAAGAAAAAAGAAAAAAAAAGAGGAGAAGAAGAAAGGAATAGAGGAGAAGAAGAGAAAATAGAATAGAATATATTCTATTTTCTCTTCTTCTCCTCTATTCCTTTCTTCTTCTCCTCTTTTTTTTCTTTTTTTTTCTTCAATCTTCTCCTCTATTAATATCTTCTTCTCCTCTTTTTATTTCTTCTGCGTCTTCTTATTTTTTATTGGATATGTCGTTGTCGATATACCCCGTGTCCCGATAACTTCAACACGAGGGGGGGTTCGACCTACCCCCCCCCCCCCCCCCCGATAACATTATTTTCCGATGTATGGATGTCGTCGTTGTCGATATAACCCCCTCCCGGATAACTTCGACCGTGATAACTTATACCACGGGAGCACCCCCCCGGCCCTCTCGCTCGACCAAAACTCTCGAGGACACCCAAACCCTAGAAAAAACGATGTCGGTCTCCTACCCCCTCCTGCCGCGCCCCTTCCCTTGAAGCGTTGCCGAGGCCACCCCAAACCCGGAATAAGCTAGATCTACGTTTGCACTAATATATCCACCTGCTGTCATGTTTGTGTAATAATTGCCATGTTGTAATATTTGCAAAAACAATGGAGCACGGACGAGACGAGGAAGCAGAAGAGGTGTTGGGGGACATAATCTTAGCCGGAGGTGATATCTTGTCGTATCTTAACGACAATGATGGTCTGGAAGAACAGGGTGAAGAAGCAGGCTACGGTGATCGAAGAGTGGAGGAGGAAAGACATGATTATGATGGCTCCCGTGACCCAATGCTGGTGCAAGAAGGAGCCCGTGGTGACGGCTCCGGTGACCGAACAGAGTCCGGCCAGGTAAATATATTAGTTAAGCCTGTGCTGACTAGCTAATTGATGCATTCATTGTTTTGGTATGTACACATATTAATTAACTCTCGTCTTTCTTCTTTTTTCTAGCCCTCCGGATCGAGCACAACTTCGGTAAAGAGACGAGGCCCAAAGAGAAAGTTGCGCTCGGATGAAAGGTTTGAGATCACAACAATCGCGCGCGACGGCCAACCGATTGAACCCATCCGGACAAAGGATGCATTTGCTGCTCAGTGCGGGGTTCTTGTTAGGGACAAGATCCCGATCAGCATCCACCAATGGTATAAGCCTAAGAAGGAAGACCCTGAGGTGTCTTATGTCAATAATATGCAGAAAGATGATCTTTGGACTGAGCTGAAGGCAAATTTCACCCTACCGCCAGAGGAGGATCTGGAGAAGCCAGTTAAAGAGCAATTAATAAAGTCTCATGCTCTTAAGAAGATGGCAGACCTATTCAGGAGGTGGAAGAATGAGCTGAAAACGTTTGTCGACAAAGAAGAGACACCAGAATTCATCGGCCGGTATGAGAAGATCAGATATCACTGGCCCGCATTTGTGGCCCGCAAGACATCGGAAAAGAGTAAGAAGATGTCAGCGACAAACAAGAAGAATGCTGCGAAGAAGAAGCATCACCATCGCACGGGGTCAGGTGGCTACCTCAAAGCCCGGCCTAAGTGGGCCAAGGCTGAGAATGATCTGCTTGATAAAGGGATCGAACCACAGACAATGAACTGGACAGACCGTTGCCGGACTTGGTTCTTCGGGGCTGGCGGAAAATTGGACCCTGTATTAGGGAGGTGCGTTTGGACGGGCGAGCTTTTGAGAATACCAGTCAAGAGGCTTCAGCACTATATCGATGCAGCGCAGGAAGGGACGTTCGTTCCAGACAGAGAGAACGACGAGCTCACAATGGCCCTCGGGAATCCTAAGCACCCTGGACGGACACGAGGCACGCCAGGCTCCGTTCCATGGAAGGCTGGTTTTCCGGACGCAGGCGGTTACAAAAGCCAGGAGATGAGGAAAAAAGTGGAGCAGACCCAAATTCAGAAGCTGCACGAAAGGGTTCAAGCGCTAGAGGAACGAGACGGCAATCGACATGTCGAAACTACCCCCGAAGCTACCCCGCCATCTCAGCGGAGAAGCAGTGTGGCTTCCACCGAGCTGCTTCAGCCGGAGCATGTCTTGACGACTCCTGCTAGCTACCCCGTGGATGCTATCATGGAGTCGCAACATTGCCACCTTATGACGCAATGGCAGAACTTCAAAGTCAAGGCGGTTGTTGGCTCTGTTTTACCTCCTGAACCCGGCGCAACCTACCACTGCCGGCCGATTCCAGAAGGATATGCTAGGGTGATGGTGGATGAAATAACGGAGGGATTTGAGGACCTCCGGCTTGACCACCCTACCGGTGAAGGGGAGACTTGGCTGGGTTTTTCTCTGAAGACTCCATGCCTATGGCGGAAGGAGCTCATCAACCTTCCGAACTGGACGCCTCCGGCGAGTAAGGGCACTCCGCCTCCTCCTCCAGCGAGTGATCAGGGCACTCAGCCTCCTTCTCCGGCGCGTGGCGGCACTCCGCCTCCTCCTCCGGCGAGTGATCAGGGCACTCAGCCTCCTTCTCCGGCGCTTGGCGGCACTCCGCCTCCTTCTTCGCCTGTGCCGGCGCGCCAGAGCAGCCAGCCTCCTCCTTCTCCGCCTCGTCAGCAAGGGCGGAAGAGATCAGCCGCCGCTCCGGCTGCTCTGGCGCGTCGTAGTCCTTCTCCTCCGCCTCGTAAGCAAGGAAAGAAGACAGCCGCAGCCGCTCCGTCTGCTCTGCCGGCGTCTAGCAGTACAGCCAGAGGCGGGAGGCAATACAGATTCGGTCCTTCTCTGAAGACTCGAGAGAAGTTACCATATGAGAGGACCGAGGAGGAAACCACGAAGATCGTGCGAGCCGAAGTGACGAACTTCTTTGAAGGGGTGAAAGCAAATAAACATCCACCTCCGGAGGAGAAGGTAGATCCGGTGAAAGCGAAGCGCACTCTGGCTGCCCTGAAAAAACCACCAAAGTCTCCGCCGAAAGGCAACTATGAGCGCATTATTGCAAAGACATTTGCCGAAACGGAGCGGTCGGGAAGTACTGTCAGTGATCAAAGGTTAAAAGAATGACGAGCTGGGAAAAAAATTGCCCAACTCGGCGAACAAGCGAACCAATCGTGCCCCCCGCTCAAGGTGTCTAGCGACATCGTCGCTAATGATCCGAGAATGGTGCCCGATTATAGCAATCTTGGAGATTACCTGCCCGACGATGTACATTATGATATCTTGGAGGTGGGCGAACATAAATACCATTACGGGAAGCCTCTCGTCAAAGATGAAAGATCTCTAACAACGATGATGCGAAGATTACATGATTGGTACATGAAAACCTGCAGAGAGTCTGGGGGAGGAATACTCTGACGCTTAGAATTAAACCGGAGCATGACCTCGTTGGAATTGAACTGTTGAATGTTCCATTTGAGGAGTTCTTCCAGTTTTTCAATCAAAAGGCCCTCGATAAATCAACGATCACTTATTACTGTCTGTAAGTAGTACTACTTCTGTCATTAAGTCTCTCTATATAGGTCAGCTCTTTCATTGCATGTATTTATAATTATCCTCACTATATTATGCAGATTGAAGATCGCCGAATTGAAGAAAAGACAAATCGGTGATATTGGGTTCATTAACACAAATCTCATAGATGCAACTGAGGTTAAGTATCATGCTGAAAATACAAAGGCCAACTTGCTACGATCGTTGGTAATAAATGAAAACAAAGATATAATACTCTTTCCTTACAACTTCAAGTGAGTGTTACTGTCTTGTGCATATTCGGTTTCCCTTATTAGTCCAGGTTATAGTAATGTAATTGATGACTTATGCATTCGTGCGCAGCTTCCACTATATTTTCCTAGAGATTAAGCTTGAGCAGGGAGTAGTAACCGTCTTAGACTCGAGACGAAAAGATCCCCAGGACTATGCGGACATGACTCAAATGCTCGAGAAGTAAGTTAAATCGATCATTATCCACCATATCAGCAACTTTGTTTATTTCCTCATATCAAGTAATTATTTTCTTTGTCTGGCAGGGTTTGGAGAAAATTCACCAAAAAAGCTCCGGGACTGCCGAAGAAGCTGCAATTTAGACACCCGAAAGTAAGTACTATAGTAGCATGTTCCGCGCATCTCCTAGTGATTCAAGCGCTAGTTTCATCAATACCATTTAGCATGCTTGCTTATCAGTTTGATTGACCTCTATTTCTTGTAAAGTGGTTGTGGCAGGAACCCGGGAATAATTACTGTGGATACTACGTTTGCGAGTCCATCCGCTACACGACCTATGAGCGGGGCTACTCTGACGAACAATATGAAGTGCGTAAGCAATAATATTCACAATTTTATTTTATTACCATCATTTGTGTTGAGTTTCATTTATTCATATATATATATATATATATATATATATATATATATATATATATATATATATATATATATATATATATGTATTGACCCCCTTCTTCAAATTAGATCTTTCGGATGCGGGATGAACTCCTAGCACCAGATCGTATGCGAGCAATTCAAGACGAATTGGCGGCATTCTTCCTTGACCACGTGATCGCTGAAAACGGAGAATACTATGTGGACCCTTTGTTCTTACAATTTAATTAGGAGATTATATTGTAAGAGATAATTATTGTATATATGTAGCCGGTAGTGTCGGATAGATATACGAGAACTTGTTGTTCGACCAATCTCTCGGAGAAGGAGAGGTGGTCGATATCACTTCTCTCTGTATGCATATGTTCATGACGATCTTCTGTTTCCTTCATTTGATTACTAGCTAGCGTGTCTAGTCCTCTCCATACGTATATAGTACGTAGCGTTGACCAAGCACGGAGATACGAGAGGACACTTCTCTCTATTAATTAGCTAGCTAACACAATATATGAAACACCTAAATTAACCCCCCAAAACCCCCAACCCCCCCCCCCCCCCTTTAAAAAAACAAAAACCCCAGCCCCTGAAATGCTGACGCGTGGATGCCTATTGGTCCCGGTTAGTGCCACCAACCGGGACCAAAGACCCTCCTTCCTGGGCTCGCCGCACCGGCCACGTGGAGGCCCATCTGTCCCGGTTCCTGTAAGAACCGGGACTAAAGGGTTAGGGAATTAGTAACGAGCCTTTAGTCCCGGTTCAAAAACCGGGACAAAAGGCCCTTACCAACCGGGACAATAGGCCCTTTTTCTACTAGTGTAGTCTAGTAGAGGCTCACTAGGGACACGGTATTTGTTTATGTATCCACACATGTATTTAAGTTTCCGGTCAATACAATTCTAGCACGAATAATAAACTTTTATCATGATTAAGGAAATATAATAATAACCATTTTATTATTGCCTCTAGGGCATATTTCCATGATGTTTCCTATCCCATTTAATTCAGTATATATGATAGTTTGATGCTCTCATAAACTATATGATTAGCATCATAGGGGATGTTGTTCCCAACAACTACCATATGCTAAAGATTACAACATGTACATAATATCATTCTCTCTATTTCGCACAGTGCAAAATAATCAACCCTTATCCAATGTACACTATGCTGATACGAGCCAGTGGGTTAACGTTGATTTCCAAATTTTACCCATAAAGATTTTCTGAATGAATATTGATGTTGATATGCAAACTTGAATATTTGGCTTGTCTTTACATATTGATTGTTTCTAATGAAGTTGTCTAATATATCTGCTACTAAATTTAGTCTTGACTTGGATTAAAAATGCGAACACATATATTAGCAAGACAAAAAATGCTCTTATGCACATGCTATTATTGAATTGAATACTAAAATATATATTTCTATTTTTCATCCTATTGCTATATTTGTTGGCAATCATGGAGGAGAACGATAGCAAAGGCGTATATCTACCTAAGACTCGGTAGATATTTTGGTTGTGTAATAAATTGAAAACATCTTGAGTACACTTCAAAAATCATCCCACCTTTATGTTTTTGCGCAACATCACTTATCATGTTATCTGTCATGTGTTATCGTGAAAGTTTTAAGGGATATGCTGTTGTCGTCGAGTGTGTGTCTGAGGGGTGTTTTTCCTCCCCCGTTGCAATGCACCTGCATGTTTGCTAGTATCTACTTAATCGAAGGGGGGAGGCATGAAGGGTTGGAACTACAACATTATTATTCTGACCACAACATATAAATACATCTAAATCGAATGCCTGAAAATACACACATGTTTCTATACCTTTTTTCTTGCGAAAAACACATTTCCTATACCGGTCTAATATGGGTCCAAAACTATAGGCTGGCTCACTGGTTTTTGAACCTAACATCAATGCTTTTGAACATTAACCAAACTATAGGCTAACATGGGTTCAAAACTACATCAACATTTATGAAAATTAACTAAAAAATTTAAGAAAATCAAATTTAAACAATAGGCTAACATAAACATTAACCAAAGTATAGGCTAACATGGGTTCAATGTTTCTGAACATCACACGTAACAAGCCTAGATATTCTAATTTCAGAAAACCTAATTTAGTCCACACATTAGTCTAACAATTGAACGTCAACTACAACTTAATTATTTTTTGATATGTCGTACGACAACATGAAGGAAATCGGTCGGGGAACGGGCGGACGGGTTACCTAGTCGTCGCCGTAGCGCAAGGAGGTGCACGTGGTCTGTCGCCGGAGCAGTCCCTTCTCTGCTCCTTCGCTTGCAACCACACCGACTGCACCATTACCTTTTGCACGGTCCAATCCAAATAGGAACGTTCTTACAATAAGTTCTTGACAAATTTCATCATAGTTCCGTAAATCTCATTTAACTCAATGGTATCTTTCTTGATCTAAAAAAAGAGAATCTTTCAATTTCTCAAATTTTCTTCCAATTAAATGAATATAATTTTAAAACTTGTGATTTTTTTGAACTCATGAAGAATTTTCGAATTGCCAAACATTTTTCAATTTTGCAATTTTTTCATTTCCATGTTTTTTTTTCTTAAAAATCACAAACATTTATTGGAAAATTTGGGAACTTCTAAAAATTTGCACACACTCTCTCAAATTTGTGACCATTTTCCAAATTCTTGAATATTTTGAAATCTGCGAATCTTTTCCAGTTTCATGAACATTTTTAAAATTCACGAATATATTAAGAACTTTGAATTTTTTTTACTATTTCCTTGAATTCTTGAACAATTTCCAGATTCACGATCAATTTTCATTTTCATTTCTGGAATTCGTTTCCAATTTTTTCGAAATTTTGAACATTTTCAAATTTGCCAATATTCTTTCGAATTCCTAATAATTTTTCTTAGTTCTTGAACATTTTCAAAATTCAATAACATTTACCATTTTTTAAACGTTTTCTAATTCTTGAATTTTTTTCAATTTTGTGAACTTTCTTAAATTCTTGATTGTTTTTCAAATTCACCATCATTTTTGTAATTATTGGACATTTTTTGAAGTTTTGAAAGTTTTTTGAATTTACAATGGGTTTTTCAAATTCATGAACACTTTTTAAAATTCGTGAATATTTTTTCCAAACTATGAATTTTTACGAATCCATGAATATTTTCGAAATTTATATTTTTTTCAGTTTACTATTTTGTATTAAACAAAACTGGATGAAATATATAAAATTCGTGAACACTTTTAAAAATTCGTGAATATGTTTTCCAAACTATGAATTTTTATGAATCCACGAATATTTTCAAAATTTATATATTTTCAGTTTACTATTTTGTATTAAACAAAACTTGATGAAATATATAAAATTCGTGAACACTTTTAAAAATTCGTTAAAAGGTTGAAAAACAAATGCGCTCGGTCGCGGGGACGAGGCTTCTGTCGCTTGCAACGTGATGTTCAAAACTACATCAACGTTTCTGAAAACTAACCTAAAATTTTCAGAAAACCAAATTTGAATTGTAGGCTAGCATAAGCATTAACTTAAACATTAACCAAACTATAGGCTAACATGGGTTTAATGTTTCTGAACATCACTTAGATGAAGCCTACATATTCTATTTTCAAAAAACCTAATTTGAAATCTAGTCTACACCTTAGTCTAAAGATTGAATGTCAACTAAAACTTAAAAAAATCTTGCTATGTCATAAGACAAAACGAATGAAATCGGTTGTGGAATGGGCAGATGACTTACCTAACCACCAGCGTAGCTCAAGGAGGCGCTGGTGCCTGGTGGTCCATCGTCGGAGTAGTCCATCCTCTGCTCCTTCGCTTGCAGCTACACCGGCTACACCATTACCTTTTGCACAGTTCAATCCAAGCAGGTACTTTCTTACAATAAGTTTGACAATTTTCATCATGGTGAGGTAAATCTCATTTAACTCAACGGTTATCTTTCTTGAGCTCAAATAATGAGAATTTTTCAGTTTCATAATCAGTTTTCTAAGTTCATGAATATATTTTTACAATTTACAAACTTTTCAAAAATTGATGAACTTTTTTAGCGTTCATGAACAATTTTCAAATTCACAATCAATTTTAAATTTTGCAAAAAAAATCCAAATTCTTGAACCCTTTTAAAATCCACAAATGTTTCCTAGTGTCAGGTTTTCTAAATTCATCAATAACTTTTGGAATTTAAGAACTTTTATTTTGTTTTAACATTTCCTTGAATTCTTGAACAAGTTCCAAGGTCATGAACATTTTTAGTTTTCACGAATTGTTTTTGAACATTTTCTTCAAATTCCCGAGCATGTTCCTAACTCTTGAATATTTTGTGAAAATTTTCTAAAATTTACCATTTTGGTTAATTTTTTAATTATAGATCATTATTTTTCAAATATGTGAACTTTTTTAAATTCCTGAACATTTTTTAAATTCCTGTTTTTTTATGAATTCATGGACATTTTTTGGATTCTTGAAGAATGTTTCAAATTCATGAATACCTATTAAAATTTGTGAACAATTTTACAAATTTATGTTTTTTACGAAAATTCACGAACATTTTCCAAATTTCAGACATGTTTTATTATTTATTTTTTGTATTAAATTAAAACTTTACGAAATACAAAAAATTCATGAACACTTTCTAAAATTCCTGAAAAAAAAAGAGAAAAACACATACGCTTAGAGCAAGTACAATAAGATGACATAAGCAGGCTGTAAGGAATAGAGTATTATATCTTTGCTTAGTTGGAGGAGAGAGAAGATGAGAGAAAAGAAGCGGGCTCTTGGTTCAGCTGCAACACAAGACCCAAGACGCTTTGTGAGGATGTAAAATGGACCAACAATTAATAAAGTAGTAAGCATTTAAAATTTACTATTGTACATGCTGGCTATGAGGTTGGTTATAAATGACATGGCAACGCCTTATAACCATGGGAACCGCAATCTTGTGTCTTGGACGATGATGATTGCTTGTTACATGCAGAAATCGCTCGATGATGAAGCCTATCATGAACCATAATTATCATACTGGATCTGTATTAACTAAGAATTGATGATAATTCAGGGGAGCTGCTCTACGCAAAGAAAGAAATATGTGTGCTTTTGATTTTCTTTCTAACTGTTTCAGGAGATCATGAGAATTCATCTAATGTTCCGGATGTCAGCAAAGCAGCTGCAAGCTATGCAGAAAACAGAAACCAGTCAAAGGCTCAAAGCCAAACAATTAGATGAAGTCCTGCTTCTCACATGCGTAGCTGTGGAGTAGGGTGTTCACAGGACCTATGCAGACCTTACGGTAACTATTCATTAACCACGAACTCGCCTTTCTGCCACACTTCATTTTTCAGGTATTATTTGAAAATCTGTGATGGTGCATGCTTCAAGTTCCACCTATGAAATTAACAGTACGTGATGAATACACAATTCAGTATCAATGGCTAGACAATATCTGTTGCTGACCAATTTAAAAGTATAATTACAAAGCCACCATTGGACACATTACTGAATCAGACTTGCTTTGCTTGCTGGTATGCAGTGGGCACCAGAACGAGTGGCGTCTTGAGGAGGGGGATGAGCTTGCCTTCCTCCTCCATGCTCACAGCTGTCCCCTCTGGGAGCGCCCACTCAAAGTGGTACAGCAGGTTGGCCAGGGTGAACTCCACGGTGGCCGTGCTCATAGATAGGGCATACAAAGTGGTAATACTAATGAGTCCCGCTTCGGTACAACCACCCTCGCAATACGTATAAAGGGTAATCAAGCAGGGAATCGAACCGACGACCACTTCAAACTTTAACTGCGTGCAAAACCACTGCGACAGCATGCCTTTGTTGAACGATCTAAAGTTAGAAACAATAAGTAATTGACAGGCTGGGAATTTTAAAAAGATTTCAGTAACACTTTCTGAACTGGTCTTTTTTTCATAATTTCTTTTTATTTATTTATTTATTTATTTTCCTTTTCCTGCTACGTTTCTTCTTTCTTTTCCAAAAATGGTCACGCTTTCAAAATGTTGTTCAAAATTTCAAACGGTTCATTATTTCCAAAAAAAATTCATAAATTAAAAAATATCTGCATTTTCGAAAATTGTAAGGTAATTTGAAAAAATATTTGTGTCTTTAAAAAAATGTTCCGAATGTCAAAATGCGAATAATTTTTTGAAAAGCACAAATAAAATTGTGAAAACGAACATTTTGTCAGAGCACGGACAAAAATTTAAATTCCAAAACATTTTTCAGAAATGAGACTAAATAAATGACATCAAAAAAGTGTTCTAAATTTGCACGATCATTTTTTCAGTTTGTGAACAATTTGTTTGAAAACGAGAACATTTTCTAAATTCCGAACAAATTCCAGTAGTCGCCCGACAGGAGTGATGCCGTCGCTTAGTTGGGCAAGGCCTAATTTTTTTCTTTTCTATTTTTTCGTTTTCCTCTCTTTTTTGTTAATTTATCTTTTCTCCTTTTTAATCTTTATTGTTTTTTAAGTTGTTCAAAAAATTGAAATACCAAAATAACAGTTTTGTGTAACTATTCTAAATTATGATTTTAATTCTCTTTTTGTTTCAATATTTCTTAAATGCTTTTAAAAAAGCATCTGTTGTTTTCAATTCCATCATTTAGTATTTATTAGTTATGTTAGAAACTTAAAATGACAGTTTTAAGTATCTATATAAATTATGATTTAAATACATTTTCCTTCAAACCTGGCATGTATGGCTAGTCGGACATGCTACATTGAACATGGTATTTGTTTTTGGACATTCTTGAAATGACCCCAACATTTGACAGCAGGTGGCATGCCGATGGTAGGCATCCATGCCCCCAATATTTTTTCATGGCCTCGTATGACCAATTCAATGCACCATGACATGTTGTTTTGGTTTTCGACAAATTTTGTATTTTTCTAGAGTTTTCTCGATAAGAAAATGCAGAAAAAAGGCAGGACGTGTCGCAACTTGCATATGGTGTCAGAAATTGTTTAAACCTAGCATGGATGCCTATGAGGGGCATGCCCACCTGGTGGCAAAAGTTGGGACCATTTCAAGGATGTATAAAAATAGACCATGTTGAACGAAGTGTGTTCTCGGGGCAGTAGGCTCCTCTGAGAGCATTTTATTTCTCGACATCCTTGAAATTACTCCAATTCTTTTCAAGGACCTCGTATGACCAATTCAAGGCATCATGGCAAGTTGTTTGGGTTTTCAACAAGTTTTGCATTTCCTGGAGTTTTGTCGGTGAAAAAATAACAATTAATGACAGAACATGTCGCAACGTGCATACGGTGTCGGAAGTCATTCAGACCAAGCATGGATGCCTAACATGGGCATGCCCACTTGGTTGCAAAAGTTTGGGGGCAGTCCATATTTCCAAAGAAATACCATGTTCGATGGAGAGTGTTCGAATAGGCCAGAAGGATCAGTTTGGGAGCTCCATTTCTCATGGCCTTGTATGACCAACTCAAGGCACCCCACAAATTGTTTTGGTTTCGTCCAATTTTGCATTTTCTGAAGTTTTCTTGGTTAAGAAGGCCGATAAATGACCGGATGTGTCACCATTTGCATATGGTGTCGAAAATCTTCCAAACCAGGCATGTGCCTACCATGGGCATGCATACCTTCTTGCAAAAGTGGGGTTCATTTTAAGGATTTCCAAAAATAGACTATGTTGAACGGAGAGTGTTCTGATAGGGCAGAAGGTTCCGTTGGAAAGCTCGTTGTTTATCGACATCCGTCAAATAACCTCAAATATTTTTCACGAGCTTCTATGACCAATTCAAGGCACAATGCCAATTGTTTAGATTTTTGAAAAGTTTTGTATTTTATAGTAGGACGTGTCACAACATGTAAAGGGTGTCGGAAGTCATTCAAACCTGGCATGGATGCCTCATATGTCCATGCCAGGCTCTTACAGGAATGTGGGATCATTTATCGATAGCCTAAAATATACAAGTTAGATGAGTTTATTTGTAATTCCCGCCATTATCACTCAACATAAACATTTTATTTTTTTCCTAACAATCTATACCAATATAAAAAGACCCAAAGAGGCAGATCCAACCGATCTCGGTCATCCATTTGTGTTAATCCAACCGTCCATATTGTCCTGATGGTGAGCGATTAAACACGTTTAGCGCTAAATAATTTTACCCCTTCCCGATGATCCCCTTCCTTGGGCACGAAAGAAAGGTAACGCCCATGTAGAAAAAAGGGAAGGAAATGCCACATACGAAAGGAAAGGAACTGCCACACCATCGCTCCACAACCAATCGCCTCGATCCGTCGGACCTTGAGGACCTCTCCCCCATCGCCTCGAGCAGCCGCACCTTGAAAGATGTCCCCCTCACATCTCCATGTCGCTCCAACCCATCGCCTCGCCTCGCTGTGGGCGACGCCGCCTCCCTACACCGCCTGGCCCGCCGTCGGGGACGACGCATCCTCCTACTCCTCCTGGTCGGCCGTCGGGAACGACACATCTCCGTACAGCCGGCCGTCGGGGAAGCCACCTCCTACACTGCCTAGCCAGCCCTCGGGGACGCCGCCTACAACGCCTTGCCTGTCGTCGGGCCGCATGACATCCACCGCCTGGACGCCGCCTACAACGCCTTGCCTGTCGTCGGGCCGCATGACATCCACCGCCTGGATGCTGATGTGGTGGCCTTAATACCATCGCCGTCACGTCGATGCCACGATCTAGACATCGCCGTCGCCTCAGCAGCTCGATGCCACCCATGATTGAGGTAACTATGTTCGTCAAGGTAGGCTAATAGATGTTGAAAAACAATTCGTTCATGTTTTTCCCTTTTATTTTACAGAAGATGTAACTCCAAATATTCTACTCTACAGGCTTATTTTGGTAGTATATTTATTTCATTGACTGAATGTGATCTGGAGGTGTGCTCATTTTATTTTAGCATGTTCAGGTTTGATCCGAATCATATCTTATGTACCATTAGCCTAATTACTTGGCCGTGCAAGGGGACCACGGCTGCAGAATTAGTGGTTTCTCATAGATGATGCTCCATAAAACTAGAACTTTAGGCGGACGCAGATTTTTTGAGCACCTGCACCCACGCTCATCTATCTTAGCTTTCCAATATTGCTTTGAGATCTATGAACATAACTAACATTTTACATGCAAATTTTTCTTTTTTGTTTCTCTCATATAGAACATGTCTTGAATCTCAAACTTTGCAGCACAATAAAGCTTCCTAACTAGAACGTGAGATAAAACTTTCATATTTTTTGGTCCGGCATAAATTCTAAAAATAAGATTTTTAACCAAAAAATCTTAATTCGTATATTTATATTGGACGAAAAAATCTGAAAGTTTTATCCCAGATTCTAGATAGAAAGCTTTGCTGTGCTGTGCTGTGGAGGTTTGAAGTTCAAAACATGTTCTATGTCAGAGAAACAAAAAAGAGAAATGTGCTTGCACAAATCGCGATGCGAAAAATGGATGGCTAGGATAGACGGGCCTGGGTGCAGGTGTTCTAAAACATATTTTCCAACTTTAAGCACCGAATTGGAACTTTTGGTAGCAGCTGGGTCGTGGATCAGTTGAACTAATTTGAATGTATTGTGCTTACATTTTCAAATTTGCCCTCTCGCAGCTTGAGGACGAGGTATGTGCCCTCTCATCTGGTTACTTGCCTATACAATTAACCACATAGGATTCAGTATAATTTTAAACCCATTTGTATGAAGAGATGGAGTTGCCGCTGGTGGTGTGAGATAGATAATGCCTTTTGGTGCTACTTTTCTAAAGAGGATTCAGGTCTGTCTTCATGCTGCTACTGCTTCTGCGCCCATAATGCAAACGCAGCTACCGCCATAATTTTGGTCTGCAAACACCACAACTCAGTAAATGAAAATATGGGAGGTTTTGGCAACATTGGTCCACGAAGAGGACATAAACACCATAGCTTGACGACAGCGACAAATAGGAATAGGGGATGCAGACACTGAAGATTTTGATGATTTTTCAGGTTTAAGAGGAATCAGTGCTGGATTAATAAAAAGGTAGATTAATCTAGCAATAATGGTTAATTTTCTTGCTTGATGTTTTAAATTGTTGTGTATTCATTACTTAGAGCCAGATGTTGCTTATGTCTTATATATATATGTCACTATGTCAGTAGTTTAAACTTATCAAGGTTTACTATAGTAGCCGGCATACTGTATTTGTAAATTTACACTGAGAATTGTAGGTCAAGTAGTATACTACATTATGTTTGCATGAATTTCGGCCAGTGGGATTTCGTTACATTATTAGACCCTCAACACGATGATAAATATATGACTTCTAACTAGAATAAACAAAAACAAATCCTAAGATTACACATGCGTTGCACGTGCGCATTTACTAGTTTCTTGAAAATTGTCAATTTTTTTGGAATTTCAAAGTGTGTATGAAAATTTTACTAACTTGAACACTTTTTTCCAAAATTGTTAAAAAATTACGAAAGAATGATGAAAATTTAGAACAAAAATGGCAAACCATGTACTTTTTAAAAAAATTGTCAACTTTTTTGAAACACATACATTTCTTAAATTTGTGAACAACAAAATTCGAAAACTGGAACATTTTATGAAATTCCAGAATATTTTTTATAATTTAAACAATATTTGAAAACAAGAACATTTTATGTTATGCCAAACATTTTTTCCAAATTTTGAACATGTTTCACAAGGAATAATAAAGTTCAAAAGTAGAAAAATGAATTAACAAAAAGGAGAAAAACGAAAATAATTGCGACAAAAAATGCTTAGGCCCTAGTATATTTGGAAAAGTGTTCGTAAATTAAAAAAAAATGTGTTTTTGAATAATGCTCGGCAATTTGAAAAAGTGTTTGCTTTTAAAAAATGTTCAGATATTTAAGAATTATTTATGTTTTCAAGAAAATGTTCACAAATGTGATAAATTATTCATATTTTCAATAAAATGTCTGCAGTTTCAGATATATGTTTACAATTCTGAAAAACTGTTCTTAAAATTTCAAAAATTTCACAAAATCAAAGTATCTTTCATAAAAAAAGTTCAGAAATTTGAAAAAAAACGCGTTTCCAAAAGAAGTCCAAATTTTGAAAAACGTTTCTTATTTTTATAAATATTCATGTTTTTGAAAAATATTCCAAAAGATGAAAAACACATTAGGATTTTTAGCTATAAAAAACGCTTTAGCTGTCCGGCCCAGTTGGACAGTACCAATTTTGATCTGCTAGAGTGATTTTAGTAAAAAAAAAACCTACGGCCTGTCTAGGTGATAAATAACTGCACTACATAAGTATCACCAAATCAAGATGGTTCTTGTGGCTATTAGCTTTTTCCCAACCCCTGGAGGTCCTTTGTTCGATGCCTAACAACTGCACTATTTTTTGGATTTTCGATCCGTGCTACCGCACATACTCTCTCTAATGGGCCGGCCCAAGGTGGACTTAGAACGTGACAGATCTCCGCGGCGTATTTTCTAGAAAGACCATCCAACCCTTTATTATGAAGAGGTATGAATATATCTCGCCCATTGAAGTGTTCAAAGGGGTTGTATCGAAAAAAAAGTGCAATACTAATATAGTTACAAGATTACATGCATGTTTACTCCATACATGGGGGCAAATTAATTTGG
The DNA here is from genome assembly GCF_002575655.3 of Aegilops tauschii subsp. strangulata. Classification (NCBI taxonomy): domain Eukaryota; kingdom Viridiplantae; phylum Streptophyta; class Magnoliopsida; order Poales; family Poaceae; genus Aegilops; species Aegilops tauschii. The sequence goes on from NC_053037.3 coordinate 623,928,291, forward strand.
AGTGGATCTCTCTCGGGTGTGTCATGTCACGCCCCACTGTGCTTCCATGTTCCGGTATGGGGTGGGCACCAACACGAGCGGGGTCTTGAGGAGGGGGATAAGCTTGCCTTCCTCCTCCATGCTCAGTACGGCCCCCTTTGGGAGCGCCCAGTCAAAACAGTACAACAGGTTGGCCAGCGTGAACTCCACGGTAGCCATGCTCATAGACAGCGCAGGGCATATCCGCCGCCCCGCGCCAAATGGCGTTAGCTCAAAATGTGCACCCTTGAAGTCTACCTTGCTCTCCTTGAACCTCTTTGGCTTGAACTCCTCCGGATCATCAGGCCAGCTTGCTGGGTCCCTGCCAATGGCCCACGCGTTCACATAGATCCGCGTCTTGGCTGGCACGTCGTAGCCGCCAATCTGGATGTCCCGCATGGCCTCCCTTGGCAGCAACATCGTCGCTGGTGGGTGCAGCCGTAGGGTCTCCTTCACCACCATCTTGAGGTACCCCAGCTTGGCCAGGTCATCTGGCTGCACCCTCTCGTTGCTGCCCACCACGGCCCTGATTTCATCTTGCACTTTCTTCAGCAGTGGCGGCTTCCGGATCAGCTCCGCCATCGCCCATAGGATCGTCACCGAGGCCGTGTCCGATCCACCAATGAACGTGCCCTGCATGTATCCATGGTGGTGAGTGACGTCAGTTAGTTGATCTTTTCTTCGTTGATCAGGACAGGATGTAGAAACAAATAATGTAACATACAAAGATGATGCCCTTGACGTGGTCTCTCGTGATGCAGAGGGTGCCACTATTGTCCTTCCAAAGGCCGATAAGGCGGTCGACGAGGTCACCATTATGAGGCTCGACGCGCCGAGGGTCAAGATGCTGCTCAATGATGATCTCGAAGAAGGTATCAAGCTGCTTGAAGATCCTCTCATGGCGAGCGGCGAGGCCGGTGATTCGGTCGACTAGGCGTCCAATGATGTTGGGGAAGTAGTCCTCAGCGGAGAAGCTGGCCTGCGCGTGTGTGGCCTCCTCGAGCACGTGCTCCAAGTTCTTGTGGTGTGGGAACTTGTCACTGTTGTACATGTCGCCAAACCCCAGCATGCCGATGATGCCGTCGGCAAGGCTGAAGATGTGCTCCTTGAGCGGTACCGGCTCTCCGGCCAAGATGCTCAAGGTGCTCATCAGTTTCTCCACCTGATCATGAATAGGATCCATAACTATATGGTCTTCCTCGATCGAGCAGTCACATTCATTCTAAATTAAATAGTAGTGGCCATACCTGGTGCTGGCGTGCGTGCCATGCGGCCTTGACGTGGCGCGCGCCAAAGAGTTCGACGACGAGGAACTTGCGCATCGCGTGCCAGTAGGCGCCGTACGGCGCGAACCCGACGTTGTTGAGGCCGTAGGACAGCCGTTTCATCCCTGGAGACACGGGCCGGGTACAACAATCCTCGTCATGGGTCTTCATCACCTCCCGCGCCGCCTGTGCCGACGACACGACCACGGTCGTCACCGTGCCGAGCTGCAGCTGCATCACTGGCCCGTGCCGCCGCGCCAGATCCCTTAAGCTCCGGTGCGGTAGCAGGCCTAGCTGGTGCAGGTTCCCCAAGATCGGCACCTGGGCTGGGCCCGGCGGCAGCCTGAGCCCTTTGTAGCTCGGTCTCCTTGTCAAGAAGATGAGTGCGAGGAGGATGGGGAGGAGGGGGAGGAGGATGAGCTGCCATTGTTGCGGCAGGGAGAGGAGCTCCGAGGCGAGTGAGATGGCCATTTGAGTTTCTTAGCTGAAGGAGGGGCGCAGAGTTTCCTTTTATGGCACGTCTCATAATTGCCCATTGCCATATCGGGCCTGCTGGCACGACTTGCCAAATTTGATTCGTATCCGTCGTGCTGGCACGGCATGTGGACTTTGCATCAGTTTAATATAAGATGAAAGCGATTGAGCTGCCGGACGCGGACGTGGGCAAACACAGAATCATATGCACTGCGATTGTTTTATGCACAAAGTGGAAAGCAGAATCTCTCATTTGGCGCCATGCTTGCAACACGTTATGCTTTCTCCACCCTGTGCATGCAGCGTCCTCTCCCGATCACGCGCGGCCGAACATTCTCTCCCTCTCTTCTTCCACGCCTTTGACAAATTATTGGTTTGATTTTAAGCAAGTTCTGTTTTCTTTTTGTTGTTGCAAAAAGGAGGTTGTAGTCCCGGTCTATCTGTTTTCTTTTTATTGTTCCAAAAAAGAGGCTGTAATCAATACGATACACACAACCATCTTTATTAAATTGATGCAAGCCAACGAGACCAAAGTCATCAACAAGTGCAGTACATTTCCCTTAAAAAAACAACAACAAGTGCAGTACATAACATAGGCGTCTCCTGATCTACATCGACGACTTCTCAGCTACTGCTCTCTACAAGCTCCTGCTCAACTGAGTCTAAGGACCAGAGGCGGCATCGTATTATGCTCACGGTGTGCCGCCGGTAGATGCAGGAGGAAAGACTTCGACATCCCCATGTGTTTAAATGTAATTTTATATTTCTGTATGTGTGTGTTTGTAAGAAGCTCAGATAAATGTTTGCCTCTAGCGCAGATAAAATTTCTTTCTTCTATACCGCAATTGCTAGGTAGACATGCCACTGTCGCAATTGGTAAGTATTTGTTCAGGTATCACCGTTGCTTCTTTTTCTTTTTTAGTTTCTTCCAGAAAGGGATTTCTCCATATTTTCCATTAGTGGAAACCAATACAACACTGTTGCTGCAAGTGGCCATTAAGTACACCGATCGAGATTTAAGGCACATGCTAGATATTTGTTCAGCCATTTATTTTGATGTCTAAAGTTACTGATCGGTTCAACCACATACACGCTTTCGTATGTAATGTTTGTTTGCTAATATCGTATAGTTAGGGAGTGGTTCCGAGATCTATCGATCAAGATACATTTTGATATGTAATCGCTCTTGCTGCAAGTGGCCATTAGGTACACACAGATCGGTCGAGATTAAGGCACATGCTAGATGCTTGTGAAGGGACTGTCATCTATCCATTCTATTATTAAAAGAGATAAACCATCATTGGTCACTGAACTCTCGTGAGATGAGCACATTGGCCACACTTCTCTCAAAATGTGATGCATCGGTCACTTTGGTCCATTTTATGAGCGAATGAGTCAATCCACCATTTCCGACTGTTATTTGCACTGACATAGCCTGTTTACTCAGCATGGGGCCGACTCGACACCCTTCGCTGGAGTGTTAATTTGCAGGAAACACCCTGCAAAGACATTGGTCTCATTTTTCGACCCTGACATTTTGTTTTGAACAGAGAGCGGCATGTAGTCGGCTGGAACCCTAATCCAAGCCAACAAGGAGCACGGCCAGATCCACAACACAGACCGCGAGCTCCCCTGAGAACTCATCGGCCTCCGTCTCAGAGTCGTTGTCATCAGCCAGGGACTAGAAATGTTTGATTCTACACCTCGGAGGAACGGAAGAGGCCGGCAAGGAAGGGGGGTGGGATGGACTTGCTGGGGTAAGCGACGAGCACGAGTCGCCTCACGAATCTCCCACTAGCAAAAGCGAGAGAGACATTCAAACACATTGTTTTATTTATGTTAGTTAAACAATATGGAGTTATCAGAATAATATTTATTTATGGTGCTCTAAAGTATATATTTTTTGATTTCATGGGAAATCTTATATTTCAAATGCAACTAAACACATGCCAATTGTCATTGGATGTGGCACGAACAATGAACCATCTCTGCGGTGATGAAAGCACTGCATTATATTTGAACAGAATACAAGAGTGAACAGTACATTGTAGTTTTCCCGATAAATTAACAATACTATATGAATATCCAACAATGATAATTACATATGACATGTAAAATATTTTTAAAGCGTAACGATAAAATGAATTGTGGAGGTCAGGCCATGTTACTGAAATTGGAATTGGAGGTCAAACCATTGCAGAAATTTGAGCTCCAAGTCATGCCAAGTTTGACCCAACCGAAAACTGAGCTTCAAGGAAGGCCATTTTGCTATAAAAATAGTAAGAATGAAGAAAAAAGCTACCAGAGAGCAAATCAGAATGGCCAACCAGTGGATACGTGGCGCCAGGACCGTGTACAATCCAGTTGAAAAAGCCGTAACTGTTGCCAAGTATGCAAACCAGGTGAGCTTCTTAGTTACAAAGATGTAACAGGTTGTGAATTTATCATCCTCCCACTTTCCCATGAGGCATATAAAGGCAACAACAAATGCAGAGCACATTGCTAAGGTGTCAAAGATCAAGAATACTATAAATGTAACCTTTCCAGACATGGTGGGAAGTCCCGCATTTCCAGAATCACTGCTATATCCTCCGGGTAGAGTGAAAGCAGCAGTAAAGGTGATTGTTGCAAGGAGGATTGCCACTAATGATGTGTTGCTTCTGTATTTTTGCGTCATTGACTCTCTCTGCCTCCTTGATTTAATATTTTCCTGTTTCTTGGCCCCCTTGCGAAGATTATACAAGGAGATGTCATCATCATTGGGATCAGCTTTTGACATGAGAACGTGCACTTCCTTCTGCAAATGAACATAAGGATTAATACAATGTATGGTTCAATATACTGGATTAATAAGGTTTTGTAGTACAGCCATAAAGAATAGCTACATGGTTCAATAAACTGGATTAATGAGGTTTTGTAGAACAACCATAAAGACTAGCTACATGGTTCAATATACTGTATCATAATTACGTACCCAGTCCAAAGTCTTGTCAACAATTGTGATGCTCGACAATTGCGAAGCCGCTGAATTCCCTCGGTTGTCCAAAATTGTTGGGTCTATACTCCCATGAGATAATAAAGCAGCAACAAGTCTAGGATCACATTGCTCGACTGCGTAATGTAGAGCGGTTCTTCCAACCTTGTCTTGCATGTTAATAAGTTTCCGAAGTTGTCGTGTCTGCAAGATAAATTTGACAAACTCCAGATGGCCATTTTTTACAGCTATTTGAAGGCATGTCAAGGTATCACCACTTAATGAACTCTCTCCAATTATTGGACTCTTTTCAATTACCAGACGGCAATAGAAAGCATCTGGACAAAATTTGAGAAGTGCACGAGCAACATCAACTTGACCCCGAGTTGCAGCAGAATAGAGGAGAGGATAGCCATCTTTGTCGGTTTCATAGGCTAAAGAAGAACGCTGTTCCAGCAATACTTGTAGCACATCAACCTTGTTATAAGATATAGCCATTCTTAATGGAGTTATCCCATCCCAGTCAGCTTCTGTGGCCAAGCGAGGACGTTTCTTCATAATTTGGAGAGCAATATCTGAAATCAAGTCAAGACATGCATGAATGATGGTTAACAACCAAGTGATGTTACGACACGTCCTTTGATATGAAAAATGATCGTCGAGTATTAGACTATTAGTAATGATGATATATAACATAATAGAAAACTTGAACTCGCTAGCTCTGGTTTGCTGTACATACGTACTTTTGTAACCGTAACTTATATTCCACAGTTCTCACCTTTATTTCCATTTCTAGCTGCAGCATGAAGAGCATGGCATCCATACTGTCCCATATGAGAAGAATCGACAATGTCTAGTAGGTTTTCCAAAACATCTACAAAATTCCACATCACGGCGATGAGTGACTCATTGTATCTGGTCACAGCTCCTGACAGGGCAGGCTCTTCTGCTATCAAATCTAGCGCAAGTTGCTTGTGGCCGTTGCGAATAGCATGGTGCAGTGCATTAAATCCATACCTGTCTTGTTGCAAGATTGCTCGACTCAATCGTGGTCTTCCACAGCATTGCTGGAGCAATTTAGAAGCCAAAGAGGCATGGCCAAGTGAAACAGCAATTACAAGCGGAGTCTCGTTCTCGCAGTTGACATTCTCAAGGAGAGAACGCTCTAGTGCCAACGCATACAAGCAGAACTCTTCGTGCCCATGAATGGTGGATATGTGGAGGCAGTTGTTCCCTTGCGGAGTTACTCCAAGAAGAATGCTTGGACTCGTTGTAGCCAACACCTCAATGTCCCAGAAAATACCAGAGGTGGCTGCTTTCAGGATCCGTTCGTCCATCGCTGACTGTCCTCCAGTTCCATCAGTTGTGGGTGTATTGGCAGCCATCTATCTCTGCTTGAGCTAGGTTTACTGCAGAAAAGAAGAAAGAAAAGGAACAAAAACATAAATATAATAAGGTGGTCTGCTATATGCTGGATAGTAGCGTGTATATTACTCCCTCGTTCCTTATTAGTTGTCACTGATTTAATAAATATATTAGCAAATATAATAAAGGTGGTTTGTGAACACGATAACTACGCATCAGACTTTATGCAGCAGATTAACACATGTACATTGACGAAGAGAAATTCCTCAAATTAGTGTACAATATACTGAATGTTTACAAATTAATTTTATTTTTAAAAATCAAAAGAAAACAAATTTGTACAATACGCAACTATTTTCCATGGAAAATCCAATTACACACTAGTTCAACTTAGGAGTTTAAATATTTTGTATTTATATTAATAATCAACTTTTAGAAATTTGACCGAACGCTTTATAGGAACTAATCTATTTTACGGGTAGAGGTGTAATAAGTTTGATTGGATTCTCTTGGGGTGCTTGGGACAAAAGGTTGTAATTTTTAGTGAAACCCTATTATTACTTCAAAGAACAGTAATGAGAGTGATGCACATATTAAGAAAAGTTATCAATACTAATAGTTAACAAAATTGTTTTAGATTGTACGTTCACTTGATAGTAGTATATTTTTTCAAAAGAAAATACTATTTAGATGTTGCGTGGCCCAATATGTGCTAATTTCGTAAAAAAAAAAATCAAGCTGGCCGATGAAGGAAACGATGGAGAGACGACAGTTGTGGCAAAGAAAAGTAGTAGATACACACCTCGCACAATATCAATAGCAGAGAAGGTGCGTGCGTAGTCGCAAGATGAAGGTATGTAGCAGCCCGCGCGATGATGTTTTCCATGGAGATGCCAACAACTTTAAAAGGAATTGCAAGTCTAGTGTCAACGCACAACTCGTGACTGGAGCTAGAGTCCAGGTCCTAGTCTTTGCTGTGTCGTGTTGTTATACCAAGTTGTGGCAAGGATTGTCTTGATTCATTCTTTTTGGAGATGTATCTGTTCTTTTAGAAAAAGAAAAACAAGGATTATCATCTTGTTGTGAGGCTGTAAGTTGGGCAGCCCAGATTTTCTCCTACTAGTCCTTGCTCCACATATTGACTCGTTTGGCACAGAGGTTCACACTGGTCACATCATTTCTACTACCTGTATTAATATATTGGGAATCTTGCGCCTAGGACTCGGTCCTTTGCAGTAACTAGTGAATGCGCACGTGCCATGCACGTTAATATTTAGGCAATATATTAATTGCACGTGGATATTAGGTATGCTATTATTTGTGTGATAATTCTATGATTAGTGCAATTGTTTGATATGATATTAATTGCACGTTAAACATGTTGAACGCTCGCCATTGCAGCAGTGTAGGTCGTTGGATTGACCTGATTTGATGGTCGAGATCAGTTGGATCTGCTCCTTTGGGTCTTTTTATATTGATGATATAGATAAACGTGAACCGAAGCAAATACAAATATACAATAAGGATATTTTTTTGGAAAAGGAGAATCAGTCCCCCAGGCTCTGCATCCTAACGATGCACACGACCATAATGGTTATTAAAGAAGTACAGCACGGGTAGCAAAATTCAGTACAAATCAGACAATCGAGGAAGAAAAAATGCCACAGTTGGCGTAAAACAGGCCAACATGCAACATCCAAAACCGTTTGTATGATCCCATGCTACCCTCCTAAACGTCATATACTCCCGCACTTCCGCAGTTTGCCGTATATAAGGACCACGTACGGATCCATTCCGTATCATTGAAAATGACCTGCAAAAAATTTGGTATCCTCATCTTCCATCTATCTATTCTATCTATTATATATAAACGCAAAATAAGGGTCTGAAATAGAGGAATATGCTAAAAAATCCTACAAGAATAAGAAAGATCTGATCATCGATTTGTTAGACTTCAGTTAATTTGTAGCCGTTAAATTTAAGTAAAGAAAAATTATCCACTTTGCCATTAAAAAAAGGGAAACGTTTCCCTACGGTGCGTTTCGGCCGGTCGCGTGCAAGTCGGGCGTGTGCATTCAGATCACGCTGGATCCTTTCACGCAGGGGGTGCCACGACCACGGCCCATGCCTGCGTCCCGCTAGCCTTATCCTCTCATGCGGGTGTCTCTGCTATCTCCGTCTCTCGATCCCATCTCTTCTTTTTGCTTCATGGCGACGGCGAGTCGTGGCGACCTCGGTGATGTGTGACGGAGGCCAGGCGATGTGCGATGGGGGAGCCACCACACATCTGGTTGCAGCCGCAGCTCTGGCGAGCTCCGCCATGGCTGTTGTCACCGCGTGCTGGAACCAACGCCCACCCATGCTGGAACCAGCCACTGTGGTTGCTGGAACCGGCATCAATTTTTGCTACAACCGATGAGTTTTTTTGCTACCACCATCTTTTTCTTCATCGTTCATGAGAATTGGCTGGTCTTTTTTAGCAGCAATCGTCATCAAATTTTGCTACGACCGGAGAGTTTTTTTGCTACCACTGCCATTTCTTTTCATCGTTCATGAGAAATTGGTGAGGTCTTTTTCTTTTTGCTACAAGCACCAACGATTTTGCTACATTCATCAATGATTTTTGCTGGAGCCGGCGACGAGGCATTTTTGCTGGAGCCAGCGCCTCAAATGCACCCCTTTTTGGCTACATCCGGCATCATTTTTTGCTACAGTAGGCATAGTTGTTGCTGGAACCAGTTAACTGTCGGCTACGACCGTCGGGCGTCCGGCAAGATGCTACAACCATGTCTCCATTTTATTACGACCGACAACGAAAAATGCTACAACGGGCAATTCTATTTGTTGGAACCAGTCAATCGCCGGAGCTGCATCCATGGCATGCGCGGGCGGCGAGGGCAGGATCCATCCATGGCGAGCACGGGGGGCGGCGAAGTTGCATCCATGGCAAGCGCTGACGGCGGAGCTGCATCCAGGGGGTGCAAGACACATTGAGATGCAAAGACAGAGCTGCATCTGGCGAGCGCCCCCGGCGAGCGGCCTCGGCGACGAGGATAGCCGGCGAGGGTGCTAACCGGCAACGGGAACGCCGCGGTGGTTCTTCAAGCTTGGTCGCTGGGGATGGTGGGGTGTCGAACATCGCTGTGGGCGTTACACATTTTTTCCAGGGGAATAACCGGGAGGAAGACGAAGCAGGGAATCAGATCTAACGGCCCTTAATCGTGGTATCGGGTGGCTGGGGCTGGACCGGCCGAACAGTTCGGCTGGCGCGCCGGCACCTATAAGCGGCCTAAAATACTGCATGCATTAGATACATCATTTTGCATTCTTAGAATAATTTGTTTAATATTACCCACCGCTTGCCATGCATAAGCATGTCCTAACCTAATTTTTCACCCCATCCTCTCCCGTTCAAATAGCAAGTCAATGGCGGCTGCTGTCATCATTCTCCGACTCAAATCTAGTCAGCCGCCTGCTTCCGTCTCCTCTCCTAAATTTTTCCGTCCGTAACCTCTTGATGTTTTCCATGGCTGCATGCCAAATCGAGCCCTTAATGTCTCACGCTACCGCTACACTCGCGTCTCGATGTCGGTTCTGTTTCAACGCTACCCGATCCTCTACCACTTGCCGTGGAGCGTCTCACTGATTTACATCCTTTCTCTCGACCTAACCCTAAACATGTCCTTCTGTGCCCTTTCTCCTAGTTGTAGGTGTGAGCTATGCTGACGGAAGAAACTAAGGTTGACCATAATGGAAAGTATCATATGATACTATCATGCAGTGGCGGACCTAGAAATAAAATGGAGGGTGTGCATACTTTAAAAAAATTTGAAATCTATTTCAATTAGTTTGCATGGGCCTTAAAAATAAGCTAATTTTTACATGGTGAAAAAATATTTTCCAAAAATCTGGGTGTGCCATGGCACACGTGACACACCCCCTGGGTACGCCACTGCTATCATGCATATAATACCTTCACAGTGCATAATGTCATAGATTAATATCATAGTAACCTTATTTATTGTCATGCAAGACACATACTAATACATCATTTAATATGATGCAGTATCATATCATGATACTCAATTCTCTTTTTTCTCATTTAATTGTGTGCCACCTCAATAAAAATATTTAGTTGGCATGCATGATACCATCTGTGATACTCTCATTATGACCAGCCTAAGAGCATGGACTGAAGAAGAATGATAGGGATTGTCACTTCATTCATCATCTCAATCATCTTCAAGTGGATTTACCTGGTGGCATTGAGGTCATGACTGTAAACTTAGATGTATTCTGTGAGAGAGATTAAGGGGACAATGCACGACACCCATAGGTGCGGCATATACATCATATATATAGGCATACAACCTTTCCTAATTACAGGGGATTAGATTAGATCCTAACTGATTCTAATTAGTAGAATACTTGAAGGACACGTACTCTCTCAGCCACCCTCAATCTCAACTATCGATAGCATATTGAGATTGCGCTTACACTCTTGAAACAATGGAAGCGGTAGTGGTTTGGTAAAAATATCTGCAAGTTGATCCTTCGATGAGATAAACCGGATGTGCAGAAGCTTCCGTGCAACTCGCTCTCGAACAAAGTGATAATCAATCTCGATGTGCTTCGTTCGAGCATGAAACACTGGGTTAGAGGATAAAGATGTAGCACCAATGTTGTCACACCATAGAATAGGAGGGGAGACTTGCCGAACACCAAGCTCCTTCAATAGTGCTTCTACCCAGGTCAGCTCAGCAGTAGCATCGGCAACAGCCTTATATTCAGACTCGGTACTCGAACGAGAGACAGTGGACTGCTTCTTGGCACTCCAGGCGATCAAGTTAGGTCCATAAAAGAGAGCATACCCCCCGGTTGATCGCCGATCATCGAGACTCCCAGCCCAATCTGCATCAGAGAAGGCCGACAACGGACTAGATGTAGATGGTTGTATAAGGAGACCATGTGCAATAGTACCATGAACAAACCGAAGGATACGTTTCGCCGCGGACCAATGAGAACTGCGAGGAGCATGAAGGTACTGACACACTCGATTAACCGCAAAAGAAAGGTCAGGACGAGTAAGTGTCAAGTACTGAAGACCTCCAACCAGGCTGCGATATAGAGTAGCATCATCATCACTTAGAGAGTCCCCATCAGTAGCACAAAGATGATCGGTGGATGACACTGGGGTTGTTGCTGACTTGCACTTGAGCATACCAGCACGAGCAAGAAGATCACGTGCATATTTGCGCTGAGTAAGGGACAAGCCTTTCTTGAGACTAGCAACCTCAACACCAAGAAAATAGTGAAGAACCCCCAAGTCCTTGATAGCAAACTGCTGACGAAGTCTAGATACCAACCGATCAACTGCTGATGAAGAGGAACTGAGCACAATAATGTCATCAACATAGACCAATAAGTACATCGTGAGTTCTTGTCGGTGAAAGATGAACAATAAAGTGTCAGCCGTGGAGGCAACAAAACCATGAGCATTAAGAGCAGAGCCAAGTCGATGATGCCATGCACGAGGTGCCTGCTTGAGACCATAGAGAGCTTTATCAAGCCGACATAGATGATGTGGGTGTTGTGGATCCTCAAACCCAGGAGGCTGTCGCATAAACACCTCTTCTTCAAGAACTCCATGGAGAAAGGCATTTTGAACATCAAGCTGCCGCAAAGACCGCCCTCGACTAACAGCAAGTGACAGAAGGAGTCGAATAGTTGTTGGTTTAACCACCGGACTAAACGTATCCTCATAACCAAGTCCATACCTTTGCTTGAACCCCTTGGCAACTAAACGTGCTTTATACCGCTCAATAGAGCCATCAGAATGACGTTTAACCTTGAATACCCATTTGGAATCAATAATATTTATACTAGGAATAGGGGGAACAAGTCGCCAAGTTTTGTTCTTGAGGAGAGCATCAAACTCTTGTTCCATAGCTGCACGCCAATGTGGAATACCAAGAGCTGCACGAAAATGTCGAGGCTCGGCCGTAGGATCAGCAATATAGCGAGCAACACATGCGGCGAGCCACGCAACCGTACCATCCGTACGCTGCTTGGGCTGATGAATCCCATGCATGGAGCGCGTAACAGGCCGCAGAGGTGCCGAAGCAGAGGTGGGTGCAGAGCCCGAAAGCGAGCCGGCTGGAGAGCAAGCAAAGGAGTCATGCCCCGGCTCAGACGATACGGACGAAGCCGGCTGAGGTACGTCCGGCTCAGACAAAGCCATGCATCCATCGTCGTGTTCTATGCCGCCATGCACGTCCACGTCATTGACGTGATCATCAACAAGAAGCTCAAGGCGAGCTCCTCGTCCGGTACCTGCACCATGATTAGGAAGCAACAAAGGTGTATGCGCACAATCATCAAATTGGTCAGCTATAAGGGATGGATGTGACAAGGATGGTGGTAAATCGGAAGAAGGTGCATCGGAGAATGGAAGCACGTTTTCATCAAACACAACATCCCTACTGATGTAAACATGGTTCGATGGAACATGAAGGCACTTGTAGCCCTTGTGAAGGGAGCTATAGCCGAGAAACACACACTTCTTCGACCGAAACTGAAGTTTGTGATTATTATATGGACGAAGGTTAGGCCAACATGCACAACCGAACACCTTGAAGGAGGTATAGTCAGGAACCTCTCCAAACAAACGCTCAAGTGGGGTTTGCATGGAAATAACTCGAGTAGGCATACGGTTTATGAGAAAACATGCCGTAAAGAAGGCATCACTCCAATACGAAAAAGGAACTGAAGCATGCGCTAATAATGTAAGGCCGGTTTCTACAACATGACAGTGCTTGAGCTCGGCAGTGCCATTCTGTTGGTGAGTATGTGGACAAGAAACACGATGCATGATGCCCAACTTATCAAAGAATGAATTTAACTTGATGTATTCGCCGCCCCAATCAGACTGAACACGGAGAATTTTTCGATCAAGGAGTCATTCAACATGATTTTGAAACTTCAGAAATAAATCAAAAACATCACATTTACGCTTGAGCAAATAGAGCCATGTAAAACGACTATAATCGTGAACGAAACTGACATAAAAATTGTGTCCACTAACAGAGGTTTGGGCAGGGCCCCATACATTAGAATGAATAAGTTCCAATGGAGCATGTGTGACATGAGAAGAAAGAGAAAAAGGTAACTGACGACTCTTCCCTTGTTGACATGCATCACAGACAACATCTAATTTATTTGAGACTGAGGGAAGCTCATGACTACGGAAAACATGTTGCACCACTTGTGATGACGGATGACCAAGGCGAGCGTGCCACTGGGCAGACGACGCACGGAGACTGCTGAAGACTTGTTTTATTATGGGTGCATCAAGCTTGTAGAGACCATCACGATAGCGACCTCTAAGAAGAAGCTCCTGGGTGGCCAGCTCTTAACAAAGAAACAATAAGGATGAAATTCAACAATTACACGATTGTCTTGAGTAAAGCGAGGAACTGACAAAAGATTGATTGTAACTTCAGGAACATGAAGAACGTTGTTGAGATGAAGATTGCGAGATGAAGGAGTGGGTAGAATTGCTTGACCAACATGATGAATACGCATACCTGAGCTGTCGGCCGTATGAATTCGCTCCTCCCCCTGGTAGGTCTCCTTCACGTGCATCTTGTCAAGTTCATTAGTAAGATGATCAGTCGCCCCCGTGTCCATGTACCAGCTGGCATCAGCAGGAAGGGACTGAGTATGCCCATAAGAGACGTGATTGGCCATGGCCAGTTGACGGGCAGTGAAGTGCCCATTGTTGCCAATCCCAAGAAAATCCTTCTGAAAACGCTTGAAGCAGCAGGACGCAACATGTCCAACGTCACCGCACATCTAACAGATCGGGCGCGTCCCAGCGCCGCGACCACCGCCACCGCCACCGCCACCGGAGGACTGCTGCGACGAATGAGTGGCACGCGGAGCCGGCACAGAAGCACCTGTAGCGGCGTGATGCTGGGCAGGGGCAGTGGAACGCGAGGGGCGGCCACCCAGCCGGGCTGCATGCATCGAGTGAGGACCAGCAGCAAGTGACGCAGAACGACGGCTCTCGATGCGTTGCTCCGTTGACAGGAGGCGTGCATAGAGATCACGCACGGGCATGGGATCATCACGCCCCATCACCATCTCCACAAGGGCATCGTACTCTTCATCAAGACCATGCAGAACAAAGGAAGTGAATTCCTCAGATCGAAGGGGCTTGCCGATGGATGTCAGCGTATCTGAAACAGACTTGATCTTGTTAAAGAAGGCCGCTGCCGAGGAGTCAAGTTTCTTCACCAGGCCCAATTCTGAACGAATCTGCATCGCCCGAGCATTGGATTGGGACGCAAAGCTACTGGAGAGCGTGCGTGGTACAGGCATCATAGGAGGACGCCGCGAACATCACCATGCCACGAGAGGATCGCAGACAAGATCGCTTGATCCTGCTGGTGCCATGTGTTGTACGCCGGGTTAGGAACGACCACATCAGGGTCAGTTTCCTTGACCTCTTTGCCGACCGGACGGAGCGACAAAGAGGCCGGAGGGCACAGGTGGGTGCCGTCAACATAGCCAAGGAGGAGATGACTACGGAGAAGGGACATGACCTGCGCCCGCCAGATCATGAAGGTATCCGGCGAGAGCTTGATGGTGATCAGATGCCCGAAGTGGAACGGGCCAGTCGAAGCGACGCCAAGGGAAGTCGACAACGACGGGGAAGAAACAAGGGCGGAGGAGGTGGCGGCGAGAGAGTTGGCGGAAGACGACATAGCGAAACCTAGTCTGATACCATGTAAACTTAGATGTATTCTGTGAGAGAGATTAAGGGGACAATGCACGACACCCATAGGTGCGGCAAATACATCATATATACAGGCATACAACCTTTCCTAATTACAAGGGATTAGATTAGATCCTAACTGATTCTAATTAGTAGAATACTTGAAGGACACGTACTCTATCAATGACATGCACCCCATACCTGCTGAGCACCGACAATGACGCCAACGCCTACAGTATGGCTCATCAGTGTTGGTGGGATCGACGCGTCGTCGCCGTCACCATGTTCCTTTGATGCGTCGTGTGCATTCCCAGTAACTAAAGGTACTGCTAAGTTGAACTATTTTCTTGCTTTATCATCAACTTTATATATACACCACAAAAACTGAGAGAACATGTTATATTGGTGTGATACTGTGATGTACTATCTTAAGTTGTCATCTTTGTGTTATGGTGCAGGATTTCTATGTCTTTCAGATATAACATCTACAGCTTTGCAATTTTAATTGAGCCTTCCGATAAACAGCATAGGCACTTGCTACCGATGCAGATGTGGTGCTGCAGGATTATTTTACATATGTTCTAGAACATAGAACTGCCATTTAAATATTTAATAAAAACTAGTGAGTTGTGCTCCGTAATTGCGCATATATTGATTACATATCATTTTACATATTCCATCTTTTCATCTCCATGTTGGTTTAATTGCTCTCCCAAAAGGACCCAAATTGAGTTCTTGGTAGTCATTGATCGCTGTTTGATAGCTCTGTCCTCCCCCATTTTCATCTACCGTTTGTGTTCAAGTGTGCAAAAGCTCGAATTTCCCTGAATAGAACTCCTTCACGCGCGAGATCCGCTTCAGATCCACGAATCGCTTTGATTAACTCCTGGCAATCTGATTCAACTTCAATATCCGTCATGCCCCAATCAGACGCCAACTTTAGAGCCTCCACACATGCCTTAGCTTCTGCATGTAACGCTGAAGCAGCGTTTTTAATATGACCCGCTCCCGAGGCTCGGACATCGCCTTCGCTGTCACGGCCGGCCCTGCATATTGAAGGTGTGGAAGCCTCCTCTTAACTCGGATGAGTAAGAATGGAGGCCTCGAGGGAGTAGATTTTATACCACATGTTTGGAAGAGCCGCAAAACCAAGGTCTTTCATGATGAACGTTCCGCTCCTCTGTTATTGTATGCGATATTGCATTCCGCGTCCTACCGTGATGGTGGCAATTTTCTGCGTAGTGTGTGGTCTCGATGGCCCGGTTCCTGCCATCCCGGTGGGTGCCACAAAACGCTTGTAACTCTGTGCTTTTCACCGGAGTATAGACACAAGCATTCATATATACGCGTCAACACTCACCCTATGAACGCACATAAGCATAATATAAATGCGAGCATCAGGATTTGAACCTTGGCAGGTCGGGAATACCAATGTCCTCATAACCGTCCAACCACAGGTTGGTTCACCGCTTGTAACTTAATTTGTATGTAATACCGGTTAAATGGAAATTCTGGTGGGCTTTTGCCCCCGGTTACGTTTCAAAATGAAATTTATTTGAGGGACTCAGGAATATCCAATTAACTGGTTATTGAGATGAAAGGGGGGAAGGGGGGGGGGGGGGGGGGGGGGGTCATTTTTTATTATAATAATTCAATTAACGTGCGTG
This sequence comes from Aegilops tauschii subsp. strangulata, assembly GCF_002575655.3. Classification (NCBI taxonomy): domain Eukaryota; kingdom Viridiplantae; phylum Streptophyta; class Magnoliopsida; order Poales; family Poaceae; genus Aegilops; species Aegilops tauschii. Next base: position 623,944,833 of record NC_053037.3, read on the forward strand.
CGTGAGTTGCCCACCAAATAAACCCAGATCTCTTTCCTCAAAAAAAAAAAAAAAAACTTAGTACGTACTCCCCGCGCGTACGTAAGCGATAGAACCCAGCAAAAGAACCCTAGCAGTACGTATATGGTATAGTGGTAAACGGGCGTGATCTATGTCCGCGCCGATGGCCGCCGCCGCCGCCTACGATGAACTGGAAAACAAGCGCGCGCATGCGGGGAGCCAGTGCTGGTCCGCCACTTTCCCCGACGATCTCCTCGCCCTCGTCTACAGCATGATCGCCTCCCCGCGCGGCCGCGTACGCTTCGCTGCCGTCTGTCGGTCGTGGCGCGCTGCCGCACGAGCGGCGCCACCGGTGACGGCGCTCCCATGGCTGCTCCTCTTGCCACGCGACTGCAACAGGAGGAAGGCTCTCCACTGCCTCGAGGACAGTTCCCTGGTGCGCTTGTGGGTCCTCCGCGAGGACGCCGGGAGGCGGATCATCGGTGGCCACGACGGCGGCTGGGTTGCCATGCCAGTGCCAGGTCTGATCAAGATCGTGAACCTTTTCTCGGGCGCCGAGGTGCGCCTCGCCGAGAAGAACGCGCCGATCCTCTGCACGAGCCAGCACCATGGCCCCACCCGCCTGGTCGTTATCTTGAGAGTTATCTTCTCCGCGCCGCCCACCTCGCCCCGGTGTATCCTTGCCGCCATAACATACAAGTGCGGCATCGCACTCTGCAGGGTTGGTGGTCCCAACAATGGGTGGACGGTACAAGGATGTCCTGATCACGGGAGGCTTGTCGACATCGCATTTTGCAACGACGAGCTCTACGGCCTACGCTGTTACAATATGGCAATCGTCAAGTTTGAGATTGGCGTGAACGAGGATGGTGCCCGGATGGTCATTACAGAACGCCCGCTGGTCATGCAATGGATTGACGGTGTTAGGGACTACTCGAGCAGCACTAGTTTCATCTTTGATCTGCACGGCAAGCTTGGGTTGGCGTTGAAGACCCGGTGGTTGGGAAATACCCAGCCTTTCTTCAAGGTTTTCAGCCTTGTTGATAACCCTACAGGTAGACAGAAGGCACTTTACAAGCACGAGTGGGTGGAGGTCATAGACTTGGGTGACCACTCATTGTTTTTGGGGGAGACATTCTCTAAGGCAGTGCATGTGCCAACGAACATGTGTGGCAACGTGGAGAGAAACCACATCTACTACTCGCATCGTTGTCCGTTAGGTCAAGACGCCATCATCCCTAGTTACAAGGTTTCCGTGACAATTTTGAACAACCTTCACGGCGAGACCTCCTACAAGGAAGACGACTCATGGAACGACATCACCAACAATGGCCTGAAGAGGATCAGGTCGGTAGGATACTTCATGAAGGGTCATTCACATGGTGGCATGTGGATTCTCCCTCCATATACTCCTATATAGCTAGTCTACACTGTGTGATAGCTAGTAGTGCATTGAACTATCTATAAGAGATGTCATATAATTATCTATGAAGTAGGAGAAAAGAAGAATGTAACACAGATGACAAGGTTAGTTGTCATTTTGTAGACAGACAGTAGTCTCATAGATGGGTAAAAGATCCAACGAGTAGCTCGTTTCTTGTAAGCATGATAAAGGCCTGGAATATTTTGGTAGAAACAAGAAGTTTAGAAAACTCAATTCAAGTACCATGGCAAAATCTATGTACTCTTGCTAACATGGTATATATGAAGTACCTGAACTTTATTTGGGTTGCCTATGCAATTTTACCAACATGTAGCATTTGGTTCCTCAGAAATTCAGTGGCGATCACGACTCAATGCAGGACACTGGTGTACAAGCTGGCATGCACGTTTACTGTGGGCTTGGCGAGATGTTCACCTGCACATAACATTTCTGAACTCTAATGTTGAAGGTTCAGCTTTTATAGCTAGCTGTCCAACAGATTAATTTACCCCTTGGTTTTTGGTTGTATTTGTAGACTGAACTTCAGGATCCAACTTTTTTTAGATGATTACTATGCATCCATACTATAACCATGGTCATGGGCATGCATTGATGTTTCGGATCTCATGGACAAAGTCAGTTAGCTCCAGTTCCGCACAACTTTCAGAAACTCCCACAGCAAAAAAAAGGACTTGTTCATATGGCCAAGCCTTTGAAAGCTATATCATGGTGTCCTTGTTCTTCATGTTTTCTGCACCAAAGACGTAGAATTTATGAAAGCTTACCATTTTGCAGAGAGTTGTTGGGTAAAAATACCATTTATTGCTGATGCTGATGAAATGATGCTGCAACCACACAACTCCGATGCAGAATAAAACTGGACGAGGTTGATTTGTAGCAAGCCAAACAAATTTTAATGATGGATCAATGAGCGGGAGCTTACTGTACCTTGGTACCAACCTTCTATCTTTTGGGTATATCGCCCGACGCCCAAGCAAACAGTCGTTGGTTGGAAGACCTGAATGAAAATTTGATGTCTAGTTAGTTCGTCTTCAGGATTACGTGTGCGTGTGTGATGACGTGACCTGTTGTGCTACTTTGTATCTGTTTTTGTTTTTCAGATGAATGAGACCAAATTATATCTCATCTAGATGAGTTCTAGGCACTCCCTTTCAATAAGGCCAACAGTATCAAGCTATTCGTTGCAACCTTTTTCATATACACGAGCATGCCGGCCGGTATTCAGATACGTACTTGTACTGCCGGTCACCTTTACGATATATACCATAGATTGATGTAGACCTGGCCTTCGATCATACGTAGGCAAACTTAACTTACCACTAGTGCAGAACCGGGCTTTAGCGCCGGTTTGTAAGGGCCTTTAATACCGGTTCTGCAACCGGCACTAAAGAGTGGAGAATAAAGCCCCCCACCCCCCCTCCCCCCACTACCGGTTCGGCATGAACCGGCGCTAAAGTGCCACCACGTGGCACGAGCCAGGCCCGGGTGCTGGTAGACCATTAGTACCGGTTTCTATTTTACGATACTACATATTGCACACGTTATGCATATATATAAATAGATTTTCTCGTAGAACCGATCATATATATATATATAATCGAATGTCTCACAACCATCATTAATTATTCACACGTACACATGTATATATATATACAATTTCTCCTACATGTTGCCTTGGTGCCTTCGGAGCACGATGACAAGTGGTTCCTGGGGGCGGTATCGGGTAATAGTGTTCTCCTTTGGGATCTATGATCTGGTCGAGCAAAAATCCCGTTATTTCCTCTTGAAGTGCTCGTATGCGCTCCTCTGGTAGGAGCTGGTCCCGCACCTCTTTGTACTGTTAAGAAGGAGACCAATATGCATGTGTATTAGTTGTGTGACTAGATATCGACAATCATGTAAGATTTATAAATAGTGTTCTGGCAAACGTACCCAGTCCTGTCTATCAGATCTGCTCCTTTCGGACGCGATCATGCGAATGTTCTCGCAAACGTAGTATGCACATACTTCAGTCCCCGGCGCCTGCTTCAGAGCCTTTACGAGAATAGAATTGAATCAGATAATAATTAATCAAACATGTTAATTAATTAATGGTATTGAAACAAGAATTAAAGAGATGGTAGCTACCTAGCTAGTACTGCTTAATTACTTACCTTGGGTCGATACCAAGATAGCTTTTGTCGCCATTTTCCTGGAGTCATCTTGATGTACTTTGCCCAAGCCCTGCCCGCCGGCAAAGAAAATTAATAAAGGGGTTATTAAAAATAGTTCATATCAGGAAATGACGAACTAAATAGGCCGAGATATAGTTAATAATGATTGAAATAACCTGTCGACTATCCCCTTCACGATGCTGTAGTCATTATCTTTTTTAAGTAGTGAGTCAAGTACTTCAACTTTTCCTTCGTCAACTTTAATGTCTAAAAAGATCCAGTGGAAGCTGCATGCGCATACGTTTGCATGTATAAATTAAGCGGGCATGTGCATAACACTAATCAACTATAACCCTAAACCCTATACACTTATTAACATTTAGCTAGTAAGCAAAAACAGAATTTGTAGTACAAGACAGTGTGACTCACTCGAAGTTGTAAGGAAGTAGTATATCTTCATTGCTATTGAGGCGCTTCAAGAACTCTACCATGTTTTTCTCTACATCTTGTCTACACCATTCCAATTTCCATGTGTATTCATTAACGGTATTTGGGTCAATGAACCCAATGCCATAGCGTCCAGCTTTTTTCATTTCATACATCTTCATCCTGCATAATACCACAGAAAAGAATATATATGAAGGATATATAATTACAGGTAATTAATGATCAATCAATGAGCACTAGAGCTAGCTTGAGACTTAAATTACAGAAAGAAATCACTTACAGACAATAGCAACTGACGATAGATTTGTCGAGTGCATCTTGATTGAATAACTGAAATAGTTCTGAATACTCAACGGACAGATCTTTCTTATTGAAGTAATGATCTTCCTCGACTTGCACCATGAGGGACTCTCGATTGGAAATCTTGGTAATTTTCATGTACCAATCATGCAATTCATACATTCTCGTTGGGAGGTTCTTGACCTCCTCGGGATCGACCAAAGGTTGGCCCCGGATATATTTCCGTTTTATTTTCTCCTCTCTAAGCGGAGACATGGGCTCGATATCGAGGAGTTGTCCAACAGTGATCTTGAGCATTTCAGCCTGCATTATATGCTCCTCGGTTATTACCACATCGCCCAGCTCGGGAACGTAAACGGTTTGCCCACAATAATATTGGGCGCGCGTACTCTCATGTGTGTTGGCACAACAAGCGGGGGGTCGATTGCGCCGCCTGTTCTCCCAGCTGGGGAACGGTTTTTCCGCATTTTTTGACAGCTGCTTGTTGGCTCGAGCTCGAGCTCTCTTCTTTCTGTAGTCGTGCTCGATGTGCCTTCTTGATTTGGCGCTCATAGTCTGAGTCAACAGGCTTGGGAGCTGGTGGTCTAGCCATACGAATGAAGTGGTCAATCTTTTCCTCAGGCACTTTCTCCCTCGGCGGCGTTGCCGGTTTCGGTCCAAAATGAGCGTCCACTTCGGCCCGCACTATTGCATCGTTTTGCTCCTCGGTCATGTCGTAAGGCCTCTGAGGAAGAGGAGCGAGGCTGCTTGGACCATATTTATATCGCTTGTCTCCGCCTGTACTTCCTGTACTACCTCAACTCATACCGCTACGCACCATAGCTGCGGCGTGTCTCTTCTGCGATTGCTTAGGCGGCGGAGACGGCTGACGTGGCTTAGTTGGAGCAGGAGGAGTGGCCTGACGCTGTGCCGGACTTGAAGCAGGAGGTGTGGCCTGACACGGTGTCGGACTTGAAGCAGGAGGTGTGGCCTGATGCTGTGCCGGACTTGAAGCAGGAGGTGTGGCCTGACACGGTGTCGGACTTGAAACAGGAGGAGTGGCCTGATGCTGTGTCGGACTTGAAGCAGGAGTCTGCTCACGCGTTCGTGAACTTGGAGGAGCGGGAGTCTGCTGACACGGTGGCGGACTTCAAGGAGGAGTCGGCAGACGCGGTGTCGGTGGACTTCGAAAGATGATGCAATCCTTTCTCCATAGGATGATACGATGTATGGCCTCTCCCAGTGTGTGCTCGTCGTCACCTCCAGGAATGTCAAGCTCTAGCCCCGAATATGGGTCCATCACCTCATCAACCAAGACACGAGCATAGCCCGCTGGAATCGGGGCGCAATGGAAGGTTGCTTTGGGGGTAATTGTAAAAGCAATGACGTCTGCCACCTTCATGGATATGTTCTTCATTTTGAAGTGTAGCTCACAGTTAGTGTTCTCTATGATGTCATCCACAGGGTATGTATCCAGCAGTGCGTCGCCCGGGGCGGAACCAACGCTGCTTCTCGGCATGGATGGGACGGTGCTATCCAATGCTGGATGATCATCCGCTTGATGCTGCCGCTGCTGAGACCCCCTTTCCTGGCTAAGTGAGTCGATCTGCTGCTGCTGGAATTTGAGTGCCAAGTCCGCGTGCCTTGCTTCTAGGCCTTGAAGGCGTTCCGCGTCCTGCTTCCTCTGCTCCTCCTCCAACTTCCTCTTCTTCTCCTCCTCCATATTCTTTCTTGCACGGGTCCTGTAGTCGTCATTCCATTCCGAAAAGCCCTCATACCAGGGAATAACGCCCTTGCCTCGTGTTCTTCCCAGGTGTTCAGGATTTCCCAGGGCGCGCGTAAGCTCGTCGTTCTCTCTGTCGGGCGTGAACACCCCCTTTCGAGCATCTTCTATTGCGTCAAGTAACTTTTGTTCTGCTCCTTTTAGACTTGCCTTCTTCGAAACCAGGCCTGTCTTCGGGTCCAACGCCCCCCATGCGCATAGAACCAAGTTCTGCACCTGGAGGGCCAGCTCCTAGTAACCGGAGTGACCCCTGCATCCTCCATCTCTTGCTCAGACTTATCCCACTTAGGCATTGCCAGCGCGTAGCCACCTGGACCCAGCCTATGGAACTGCGTCTTTTTGCGGCATTGGCCTTGTTTTTTCTCGACCGTTCCTTAGATAATTCGGATTCCTTGAATTTCACGAAACCGGGCCAGTGTTCTCTTTGCTTCTCCAGTGTTCCCTTGAATTCTGAAGTCTTCCTTTCTGCAGCGAGGTAGTTGGCCCATACAGTTTTCTTGTGGGTGTTGAATGCAATTGCCATCTTCTTAAGAGCAGCGTCCTTGACTTTCTGCACATCTGCATTAGTGAAATAATCTGGTAGGGTGAAATGTTCCATCAGAGATTCTCAAAGCTTTTGTTTTGCTCTGTCGTCGACCCAAGTAACATCTGGGCGTTTAGTTTTTGGCTCTTTCCATTCTTGAATGGAGATCGGGAGTTGGTCCTTCACAAGAACTCCGCACTGACGAACGAACTTGTTTGCAATGTTCTTAGACGTGAGGGGTTCGCCACTAGCTTTGATGGAATCAATGTTGTACTTTACACCCTCCTTCAACTTTTTGCCCGGGCCGCGCTTTGTCCTGCTGTCTGTAGAAGCAGATTTGCTCGATCCGGAGGGCTGAAAGAAGAAAGATAGATTCGTTAATATATCTTCAAATAATAAAAACATGTGATGATCACTAGATGCCTGCTTATATAAATATACCTCGCCGGTAGTCTTTGTTATTTCAAGATCAACATTGTATTCGTCATCATAATCATTGTCTGCGTCATCATAATCATAATCATAGTTCATGACTTCATTAGCTCGGTCGTTGAGATCGAATATCTTATCATCACCCTCCCCGGTATTGTTCAGATATTGGGAGCCGTCATTTGCTTCATTCAGATCATCTGGCCTGTTAGGGCTGCGTATGATCTCGAACAGGGCCTCTTCTCCCTCTCTGCCGGTATTGTCCGCCATAGCTTTTATTTAACTAATACAGAAGAAATATAAAATAATTTAGTATTCAAATTACAATGCATGGATGCAATCAATAAGGAAAAACTGAATCATATAGTACATAATATGCATCGTCTCGAATAATATATAATCTCGAATACATCGTCTCGAATAATATATAGTCTCGAATACATCACTGGCTAGGTAGCTAATAAAGATCGAATACTATAGAAGAATCTAGGCCACTCGCGGTTCCTGGGGCGCGGGCGGTGGACTCCCAAAGACAAGGAACCATCACAGGATCATATCTTCGGTCATCTGCCCAAAGAACCTGCCAGGTATTGGAGAACCTGACGTCCATAGCAGCCATGTAGCGATGGACGTGCTTGTCCTCCTCCCTGACACGACGACGCACCACCTCCGGCGGGGCCGGCTCCCTCTGCACCGAATGTGGCCCACGCGAACGCCACCAAAGGAGATCAGGGTCGACGACGGGACCCGAGGCCGGGTTCCTCACCAAGCGGCGCGCCCCTCCAGGTAGCACCTCCCAGTGCCAGCCCGGCGGAGCCCAATCCCGGACATGGGTCAGCCGGACGTCGTCGCGAACGGGTCGACGGCGAGGATGCGGGCCGGGCATCGTCGAGAACAAATACTATATGCCCGCAAAAAGTAACATTTTTTAAATGATTGGATTGTGATAACTAAAATTCGATATGCAAATTCTAACAATTTGACCTTAATCTAATTCATCTAACTAAAACTAATTCTAAAATTTCTAACATTTCTATATATATAACTAACATTTCTCATATTTCTATAACTAAAAATAGAAAAATTGCTAACATTTCTATAAATATTTCTATAACTTAAAAACAGAAAAATTTATAACATTTCTATATAACTAACATTTCTATAACATTTCTAATATTTCTATAACTAAAAAACAGAAAAATTTCTATAATTAAAAAACTAAAAAACAATGTGTGTGTGTGTGGACATGGCGGCCGGGGCAGGAGCTCATCGGCGAGGCGAGGCGACGGGGGACGGCGACGACGGGGATGGGGACGGGGCGGTGATGCCGGGGACGGGGACGGGCCGGGCGGGGCGCGGCGACGACGGGGACGGGGCTGGGGCGGCGACGACGGGGACGGGGCGGCGACGGGGGCGTCGACGGGGGCATCGACGAGGGTGGCGACGGGGGCGGCGACGGGGGACGGCGGGCGACGGGGCAGAGGAGAAGCAGATGAGAAACTGAATTTTTTGAAGTGTTTTCTTATATAGGATGGGCCTTTAGTACCGGTTGGAGCGACCAACCGGTACTAAAGGTCAATTTTGGCCAGGCCAAGCGGCGGGAAGCGCCCACCTTTAGTACCGGGTGGTGGCTCCAACCGGTACTAAAGACCCTCCCTTTAATACCGGTTTGAGCCACCACCCGGTACTAAAGGTGGTGCACTGGCGCAGGTGCGGTGCGTCATGTTTAGTCCCACCTCGCTAGCCGAGGGGCGTCCGCACTGGTTTATAAGCCCCAGTGCGGTAGCTCTCTCGAGTTCCTCTCCAAAGCAGGCCTACTGGGCCTAAATGTTCTGTGCTGCCTTGTGGGCCTAATGGGCCTTTGCGGGCCTGCATCCTGGCCCAACAACAGGTTGGGTTTCTAGTCGTATGCAGGCCGCTGTGGCGCAGTAGGCGGGCTTTTTTATTTTCTTATTTTTTTGCTTTATTTATTTTTGTTTTATTTATTTTTGAGTTGTTTTTTGCTGTATTTAGAGTTTCTTTGTGAATATTTTTGCTTTAGGTACAAAAAATTACAAACTTTCTATTAGTGCCGGTAGTTTACAAATTTGAATAGTTTACATTTTGAATTATTTAAAATTTGTGTGAATCACTAGTTTGTGAATAACTTAACTTTGAAAATAGATTTTTCAGTGATTCTTTTTTCTTATGTTAAAATTAGTGTGTTTTATCATTATATTCAATTTGGTAATGCTTAGGTTATTTAAAAAATGAAATGCCTTTGTAACGGATGAGTTTTCGTCCGAAACCCTGATACTTCGAAAGAGATTGTCCATTTTGTACACGAAGTGCATCCAGTTTTTGCGGTAACCCTCTCTACTTTTTTGCACATGCTATGTGGGTGAAATTATGATACCATGCCAATTTTCAACCTTTTCTGAGTTCATTTGAAATGCTTTTCAATTTCAGGGTCATTTAGCTGAAAAAATCAATAAATGCATGAAAGAATTTGTTTGCACATAAAATTTATTCGCGTTTCAAATGCCAAAACACATAACTCCCCTAACTATTACAGAGATTCCCTCCTGGGTGTGAAACACAAAACAAAGTGATGATAGTGAAGCCGATCACATCCCAGATCTTTGGGTGTGAATTTCTTCGCATGTGTCTCTTTGCGCCGTAGCCATGGAAAATCTTCATCATTTAACTAGATGCTCGGGTCAATATTCACTATGAATGGAGCAATTTCATCAAACTTTTCATAATCTTCTGACATGTCTGTCTTGTCATCCACTCCCAGAAAGAACTATGTGGCGCTTTGGCTCATCGTATGATGCATTCGCTTTCTTATCTTTTCTTTTTCTCGGCTTGGTAGACATATCCTTCACATAGAAAACCTGTGCCACATCATTAGCTAGGACGAATGGTTCGTCTGCATACACAAGATTGTTGAGATCCACTGTTGTCATTCCATACTGCGGGTCTTCCGTTATCCCGCCTCGTGTCATATTGACCCATTTGCACCGAAACAAAGGGACCTTCAAACCACGTCCATAGTCAAGTTCCCATGTCTCCTCTATGTAACCATAATATGTTTCCTTTCCCGTCTTGGTTGTTGCATCAAAACGGACACCACTGTTTTGGTTGGTGCTCTTCTTATCTTGGGCGATCGTGTAAAATGTATTACCATTTATCTCGTACCCTTTGAAAGTCATTATATTCGAAGATGGTAACTGGGACAGCGAGTATAGGTCATTTTCAATAGAGGTGTCATGCATGGTACGTGTCTGCAACCAGCCGGCGAAACTCCTGGTTTGTTCACGTGTAATCCAGTCATCAGACCGCTCCGGGTGTTTGGAGAGTAGAAAATTCTTGTGTTCGTCCATATACGGAGCCACCAAGGCGGAATTCTGTAGAACTGTGTAGTGTGCTTCAGTGAGAGAATGTCCGTCCATACATATTTTTGGATTCCCTTCTGGCGTGCCTTTTCCATCCAGTCTGCCCTTATGCCGCGATTCAGGAACACCAATCGGCTTAAGGTCAGGAATAAAGTCAATACAAAACTAAATGACCTCCTCATTTTCATGGCCCTTGGAGATGCTTCCTTCTGGCCTAGCACGGTTATGAACATATTTCTTTAAGACTCCCATGAACCTCTCAAAGGGGAACATATTGTGTAGAAATACAGGACCCAAAACGTTAATCTCTTCGCATAGGTGAACTAGGACGTGCGTCATGATGTTGAAGAAGGATGGTGGGAACACCAACTCGAAACTGACAAGACATTGCACCAAATCATTCTCTAACCTTGTATGATTTCTGGATCGATTACCTTCTGAAAGATTGCATTGAGGAATGCACATAGCTTCACAATGGCTAATCGAACGTTATCCGGTAGAAGCCCCCTCAATGCAACCGGAAGCAGTTGCGTCATAATCACGTGGCAGTCATGAGACTTTAGGTTCTGGAACTTTTTCTCTGCCATGTTTATTATTCCCTTTATATTCGACGAGAAGCCAGACGGTACCTTAATACTGAGCAGGCATTCAAAGAAGATTTCCTTCTCTTCTTTGGTAAGAGCGTAGCTGGCTTGACCCTGATGTATGCCGTCTTTTCCATGCATACGTTGCTGGTCCTCCCGTGCCTCAGGTGTATCTTTTGTCTTCCCATACACGCCCAAGAAGCCAAGCAGGGTCACGCAAAGATTCTTCGTCACGTGCATCACGTCGATTGCAGAGCGGACCTCTAGGTCTTTCCAATAGGGCAGGTCCCAAAATATAGATTTCTTCTTCCACATGGGTGCGCGTCCGTCAGCGTCATTCGGAACAGGTTGTCCGCCAGGACCCTTTCCAAAGACTACCTTCAAATCCTTGACCATATCATGTACATCAGCACCAGTACGGTGGCGAGGCTTCGCGGTGATCCGCCTCACCTTTGAAATGCTTGCCTTTTTTTCTTACGGGATGCCTGCTCAGAAGAAATCGACGATGTCCCAGGTACACATTCTTCCTACAATTGTCCAAATATATACTGTCGGTATCATCCAAACAGTGCGTGCATGCGCGGTATCCCTTGTTTGTCTGTCCTGAAAGGTTACTGAGAGCAGGCCAATCATTGATGGTCACGAACAGCAAGGCCTTTAGGTCAAATTCTTCCCCCATGTGCTCATCCCACGCACGTACACCTGTTCCATTCCACAACTGTAAGAGTTCTTCAACTAATGGCCTTAGGTACACATCAATGTCGTTGTCGGGTTGCTTAGGGCCTTGGATGAGCACTGGCATCATAATGAACTTCCGCTTCATGCACAACCAAGGAGGAAGGTTATACAAACATAGAGTCACAGGCCAGGTGCTATGGTTGCTGCTATGCTCCCCAAAAGGATTAATGTCATCTGCGCTTAGACCAAACCATACGTTCCTTGCGTCATCTGCAAACTCCTTCCCGTACTTTCTCTCGATTTTTCTCCACTGCGACCCGTCAGCGGGTACTCTCAACTTTCCGTCTTTCTTACGGTCCTCTCTGTGCCATCGCATCGCCTTGGCATGCTCTTTGTTTTGGAACAAACGTTTCAACCGTGGTATTATAGGAGCATACCACATCACCTTGGCAGGAATCTTCTTCCTGGGGCGCTCGCCCTCGACATCACCAGGGTCATCGCGCCTGATCTTATAGCGCAATGCACCGCATACCGGGCAAGCGTTCAAATCCTCGTACTCACCGTGGTAGAGGATGCAGTCATTAGGGCATGCATGTATCTTCTGCACCTCTAACCCTAGAGGGCAGATAGCCTTCTTTGCTTCGTACATACTCTCGGGCAATTCGTTGTCCTTTGGAAGCATATTCTTTATCATTACCAGCAACTTTCCAAATCCCTTATCAGATACACCATTCTCTGCCTTCCATTGCAGCAATTCCAGTGTGGTGCCCAACTTTTTCTTGTCAGCTTCGCAATTCGGGTACAACAATTTCTTGTGATCCTCTAACATGCGCTGCAACTTCTTCTTCTCCAAATCACTTGCGCAGTTTCTCTCTGCATCGGCAATGACCCGACCTAGATCATCAGCGGGCTCATCTGATGCCTCTTCTTCAGCTTTATCCCGCATTGCCGGCTCAGCTTCTTCCCCCATTGTTGTATCATCGTATTCAGGGAACCCATGGCCAGGATAGTTGTCGTCGTCCTCTTCTTCTTCATTGTCTTCCATCATAACCCCTCTTTATCCGTGCTTGGTCCAAACATTATAGTGGGGCATGAAACCGGACTTAAACAGGTGGACGTGAATGGTTCTTGACGTAGAGTGATTGTGATCATTCTTACAGACTAAACATGGACAAGGCATAAAACCATCCGTCCGCTTGTTTGCCTCAGCCGCAAGCAGAAAAGTTTGCACGCCATTAATGAACTCGGGAGAGCATCGGTCATCGTACATCCATTGTCGGCTCATCTTCATTACACAACACCGAAAAGACCAAATTAATACAAGTTCATACAAGACTTAAATGCAACAAACAAATGACTCTCTAACTAAAGAATTTAAATGCAACAACAAATGCGATCAGGATCGCAACTAAGGTAACAATTGATCCAACAGCATAATGATACCAAGCCTCACTATCAATGGCATATTTTCTAATCTTTCTAATCTTCAAGCGCATTTTCTCCATCTTGATCTTGTGATCATCGACGACATCGGCAACATGCAACTCCAATTCCATCTTCTCCCCCTCAATTCTTTTCAATTTTTCTTTCAAATACTCGTTTTCTCTTTCAACTAAATTTAACCTCTCGACAATAGGGTCGGTTGGAATTTCCGGTTCACAAACCTCCTAGACAAAAATATCTATGTCAACTTGATGGGCATAATTTGTCATAAACACGAAATGCAACAACTAGTTTTAAAAGAGAATATACCACATCCGAATCATAAGAAGGACGAGGGCCAACGGGGACGGATATCAAAACCATGGCACTATGTATAACAAACAACGCACGGATAAGATAATTATACGAGTAACTATATATCCAAATCACACAAACATCAATTTGGTAATGTAAAATATTCATGAACAAGAGGCTCACCACAAGATGGTGCCGGCGACGGAACGGTGCGGGCGATCGACTGTGGTTACGACGGAGATTTAGAAGGCACTAAGTAAACCACACCTACATATGCAAACTAAGTGTTATTTTTGACCTCAAATTGCATATAAATCAAATACTAGCACATATATTTCCTCCCAAATTACTAAACTCATAAATTAATCACTATACAAAGCATTGCAAGAGCTAATCTAGCAATGAGAGATGAAAGGACAAAGTTGCTAACCTTTTTGATCATTTGAATGGATGGGGGCCTTCAAATCTTGACAAAATTTGGGCAAAATGTGTGATGAGCTCGAGAGGAAGAGGGGAAGAACAGAGAGGAGAGGGGAAAGGGGAAGAACAGAGCGAGCTCGGGTGGTCGAACTGATTTTGCTCTGTATTTTGCAAGTGGAATTACAGTGTATTTTTAGTGGAATTACTGTGCATTTTCCATGGTATTTACACTGTAATTATTAGTGGAATTTACATTGTAAGTCTTAGTGGATTTACAGTGTACTTTTAGTGGATTTTTGCTCTGTATTTTGCAAGTGGAATTACAGTGCATTTTTAATGGAATTACCGTGCATTTTCCATGGTTTTTACACTGTAAATATTAGTGGTATTTTTGCCCTTTGTATAGTTGACTCAGTGCATCAGCAACCCCAATTTTTCAATATTTTAGTGCTCAGAGTGTTATTCAGCTGTGTGGTTAGATGTCATTAGTTTTGGTCCTTCTCATCTTCCGGTAGTTAGCTTAGTTCACCTTTTGTTAGCTTTTAACGCTTTTACCTGCTTTCTGTACGAGTTTCAGTAGTTTGGGGTGTGAATCCGTTTATAGTTTGGTATGTGGACCTGTTTAGAAGCGACTTGCTGGACAGAAAGATGTGATTTGCAGGGCAGAAAGAAAAAAACAGGGAACAGGGGAGGGGAAAGGGGAAGGCATCTCCCAACTCTCCTCAGTGTATCCTTGCCGCTGGAACATCCAATTGTGGCATCGCGCTCTGCAGAGTTGGTTGTCCGAATAGTGGGTGGACCGTACAAGGATGTCCTAATAACCGAGTGTTTGTCGACATCACGTTTTGCAACGGCGAGCTCTATATAGTCAGAGCAAAATCATCAAGTTTGAGATTGGCGTGGATGATGATGGTGCACCAGCGGTCACCGGGGAACACCGGTTAGCCATGCGAAGGATAGACCGCTAAATCCATACGGACGATGACAATACCAGTTACATCTTTGATCTAAAGGGCAAGCTTGCGATCGCGTTGAAGACCCGGTGGTTGCCAAACATCCAGCCTTTCTTCAAGGTCTTCCAGCTTGTTGACAACACAGGTAAACAAAAGGCACCTTACAAGCACAAGTGGCTGGAGGTTACAAGCTTGGGTGACCAAGCATTGTTTCTAGGGAAGTCATTCTCCAAGGCGGTGCATGTGCCAGCGAACACATGCGGCAGCGTGGAGAGAAACCACTTCTATTACTCGCAATATTGTTGGTTAGGTGAAAACACTATCATCGCAAGTGACAGAGTAGTCTTGAAAATCTCGAACGACATCAACAGCATGAGATGCTATAAGGAAGACGACTCGGAAAACAGCATCACCGACAACAACGTCAAGAGGATCATGTCGGTAGGATACTTCGTGCAGGGTGGTTTACATGGTGGCATGTGGATTCTTCCTCCAGATATATAGCTAGTCTAGACTCTGTTTCTGTCAAAATAAAGAGTCCAGACTCTTTGATTTTAGTGCCTTAAACAATCTATAAGAGATATCATATACTTATCTATGAAGTAGAAGGAAAGAAGAATGTAAGACAGATAGCAAGATAGTGTGCCTTTTTGTAGACGGACCGTAGTCTCATAAATGGAAAAAAGATTCAACGAGTAGCTCTTTTCTTGTGAGCATGATATAGGTCTAGAATATTTTTGCAGAAAACAAAAGTTCAGAAAACTGAATCTAAGTATCAGGTCAAAACCTCTGGGGCACCTCGGCGACTTGTTCTGGTGGAGGCTGTGGTTGTGCGGAGGTCCATGGTCTTTGATGTAATTTTTTTTTGTTTTGGAAGTGTTTTATACCTCTGGTGAATCTTTATTCTAGATCTGAGTCTCCTTTTCGCCAAAAAAAAGAACTGCCCATTGTAGAAGCGCTTCTTATCAACTTTACTCTCCGAAGATTGCATACCCCTTGCTTTTTGGTTGTGTTATTAGAATGAACTTCAGGATCCAACTTTTTTTTTTTGAGAAGTACTGAGTATGCGTACTGTAACGGTGGTCATGGTGGTAAAGTCACTTTGCATCAGTTCGACACAAGTTTCACAAACTTACACATCAGAAGATATGTTTCTCTAGAAATTGATGTTTTAATAAGGCTAAACATCATTGAGTTATTCACTATTGTACTTTTTTGGTGTGTGTGTGTGTGTGTGTGTGTGTGTGTGTGTGTGTGTGTTGTTTTAATAGGAAGTTCATAGCTTGCGAATAACCCATGGTGTTTGTCACTGAAAACGGCATGGATCATCTCCAGAGATATAGAACCACATTGAATCAAATTCAGAACAGGATGCCCAAATTCACAGTAGAATATTTTTGTCGATGATTATATCAGTAGAGTAGCCATACAAATGAACTGGGAATTACTATCAGAAGGCCTCCTTTGGGCAGCACAACAGCCCAGCAAGATTCCATTCAATTTGTCTCTTTTTCCATTGGCTAGCCAGTCACAAACCTAATCTGTTTCGTCTTTCTCTACAAGTAGCAGCACAAGACATCATACCACAGAAAAGTAACATGTTGCCGCCAATTAAGTGTGTCAAACGACAACACATCCGCAGAGTTGCATGATTATTCTTGGGAAATGCTTTGTATCTATAGTCTGATAAGACTCCAGCGTCAGACCACTCGAAGGTCGTTGATCTATTTCAAATCCGACGCTCCAGTGTAAAATGCACAAAACCACCACATTAACGTTATAACTCTCGGAAAATCACCACTTTAGAAAACATGACACTTTGCACCGCAGAAAAGTTTTGATAGTGGCAAAAAACACTGAATGCGCAAATGATACCATTTTGACGTGGCCAATCGTGTGCTGGCCGACAACAGGGGATGGCGCACCCTTAACGGCCGTAGGGACCGAGCCGGTCGGCCCGTTCCCCAAAGGGAAACAGTGCCGTTCCCTCCTCTCCACTCGCTCACTCTGCCTCCACTCCGCCTCGCTCCCCTCTGGCCACCGCCGCCGCCGCGTAGACGCATTCATAGCACAGCAGTATTGCATTTGTCAAGAGATGTTAGAGATGGTGTAAATTAAAAGCCCCGTCTGACATTGTTTGTGTGTCGGAAAACTGTTGGCGGGTTTGAATATTTATGTTTTCTAAACTCTGCAATTTCTTAACCATTGAGGTCGGTGATTTATGATATACCTTTAACTGGTCTTGCTTATGTTGTACTGTCAGATCTGATTATACCGTCCTTCTTATGACAGCTTATAAGAATGTTTCCTAGCATCATCCTTCTTACCTGTTTCCCCGCATCGTCCTCCTTACGACTGCAACAAAGTTTCCCGATCCCTGGGAAAATACATAGGAGGTTTGGAAATTTTGTGTTATGACACTGGCATGTAGTAACTGTCTGAGAGTAAACTCCAGCAACGTGAGTGAAGTCTGTGTTATTTTTGTGAGGCAGATGGAACTGGAACCTCCAATGTATGGAAAATCCCACACATATTCTTTTTGCGCGGGAATTTCAAGAGCTTTATATTCAAATAAAGGCATTTGCCGAACAGTTAACCAACAAGCTGCTGATCAGGAAGCTAGGAGTTTTGTCCAACCAGCTTTCGGTCACATCAATCGTGCTAGAATGCTTGGCACATATATGAGACAGGCTATTAGGTGATCTTAAAACATGTTGAATAACAGAATAACTGAAACTACTAGCAAGCTCTACAATTTATGTAAAAATTGGTGCCATGATTGAATGAGAGTATTGGCGAGAGGTCAAGAGGTTCACCAACTATATGCAACCCGTCTACAGAATGACATTTGTAAATCCCCTAAGCTTGGCTAAGATGACATTGTCTCGTACTACCATCGCTTCCGCAATGAGACGATTAGCTACTCCCAGGTATAGCTTACTCCACACACTTGAAACGAACTGGATGATAGAGCAAAAACCCCAGCCCCTCCTCTCCCATCTTCTCGCGTGATCACAGCGTGGGTGTTAATCTTGGCATAATCCGGGTCTTGAGGATGCCAACCATGGGCGGGCATCACTAGAGCATGATGTCAAGGAATATCCAGGAGTGTGAGGGCGAATCAGGAGACGCACGACCGGACCGTCCCCACCTTGACTGACCTAGCCGCCTCCCGGGTGACTCCGGAGGAACCCCCCCCCCCCCCCCCCCCCCCCCCCGTCCCCCGTCCCCTCCAGACCCTTTCATCGGCATGCCCTTGGCCACCGCTGCCGCCGATGCCGGCCGCAGTGGCAGCGCCCTTCTCGTCTAAAGACGGAGGGGAGGAGAGTGCATCATGGCGGCGGCTCCATGGGTGGTTGTGGAGTGTTGGCAGCGGTTCAAGGGCGGTGCGGCCTGTAGCCGTGGCCTGAAGCCAGAGCGGCGGGTGGTGTGCAGCGTCGGCACCAATCTCCGGCGGCATGGTGGTGGGTGGGATCTAGGCCTAAGGGCCTGTTCTGGGTCGCCCCCTGCCATGGACGGTTTGTGGTTGTGCGCCATGGCTGCCTTCTTCGACACTGCTCCGACTAGCGGTGTGGGAGCCTGCTGATGTGCTCGGATAAAGGTGGATGTCCTTGGGTTCCTCTTGCGTCAAGATGAAGATCTTCCTGACGCCTGTCCTTCCTAATCTGGCCGGAGTGGCGGGTTCCGGAAGGCTCCGCCGACGAACTCCCATGGGCTTGTTATGCCTGGAGATTGCTGGATCGGGTGGGATTTGGTCGTGCCCGTTGGTTCTTTGTTAAGGAGTGAGCAGCGCGAAGCTCTGCTATCTGTTGCCATCAGGAGATATGTTTAGCTCCATGGTGAAGTCAGAGGCGGAGAATATCATGGAAGTCGAGATTGGATGACTAGTAATGGTGATTGGAGCCTACGACGTTGAGGAACTTGCTTGGAGTTTCGGGATTCTTAGTAGCGGTATGTAAGTGGGGGCGACAACACAGGTGAAGTTCAAAGCCTTGCTTTTCAAGGCGAAAATCCAAGGTCTGACCTTAATTGGTTGTGCCTAGCAATGGCCTTGTTGAAGGCATTGTTTTGACAGCGGGGATTATCTCTGAGGTGAAAACCCAAAATCTACGATCAGGCGATGAGAACGCTGGTGCACTGTTTCCTCCTTGGAGGCGTCGCTTTTGGAGAACTTGGGCATCAGGTGTTGTCTTGGTGGTGGTTGTGCTGCTGCTGCAGGGCCTGGGACGTTGTAGCGGGACTTTTTTTTTTATAGCCTCTTCTTCTTTTTCTGGCCGTGTGCATCTGTTATGTCATTAGGGCATTGCGTTGTTGTAGAGGCTGGGCGTAACCGGTATCCTCGCGATATTAATAAATACTCTTTATCGAAAAAAGGAGTGTGAGGGCCTCCCTAATAAGATGGACAGAGGTCACCGGGTGGAAGCCTTCCTCCTCAGGCTTCAATCTATTTCTTGAGTGTCCAGTTTGTCATGGCGGTGCCGAGGACATATCACATCTGTTGTTTTTTCTGTATAAGATCAAAGGGCATTTGGGACGCTCTTGGGCTAGCACAAGACATTACCTTTGCTAGTATGATTGACCAATCGGGTGCAGCGGTCTTGGACTTTATTCTCTGTGAAATCATGCCAGAGAACTTATGCTGGTCCGATTGAGCTACTGGAACTTATTAGGACGATGTGTTGGTATCTGTGGTGGCAACTGAGGCAACTTGTCCGAGGTGAGGACATATTATCACCTAAGAGAATTGCACCGGCTGTTATTGCCCTGGCTCTGAATTTTGCGCGTGCGGCAGAAGTAAAGATTGTAACGAAAGTAAACAGTGGCCAGGATTTCTCTCTGGGTAGCAAATCTTAAATGTGGATGCATCCTTTTTCGAGGGCGACTATGCAAGGTCGTGCGGAGCTGTTATCCATGATCATCGGGGGAATTTTATAACGGCATCTACGGCAAGGCTGGGGTATGTAGCTTATGTGTTTTCGGCCGAAGCTGCTGCTTTAGCGGAAGGATTGAAGCTGGCAAGGAATACTGGGTGCTCTAACCTAGTGGTCAGATCGGACAACAGTACAGTAGTTGACGCCATAAACTTCAACGAAGGCCATTCTATGGTTGCGGCGCCCGTGCTTGACTATTGTCGTAGTATTTTACTAGATTTTGGGAAGGTGACTGTTGAGCATTGTATAAGAGAGTCAAATTCTGTAGCTCATGGATTAGCTAGATGGGGGCGTGATAAAAATCCATCTTTTTGGGTTGATTGTTGGTGCGCCTTCATGCGCAGCGCCGCTCCTTCTTCCTTGTGCTGCCTCGCATAACTCTTTTCTCTCATGGTTTCTCTCAAGAACACAAGAACCCATGCACACACACACAACCAAGGAAGAAGGCCATCGGCTTTGCGCAGAACACTCTCCCTTAGTGAGCACAAAGACTATATTATTTTGCCCAGCCCTCACGGCCTATTTTTCTCACTGACTCAAATGACTTATATACACAGGAGGTAGACGCACCCACTAACCTGGCCACCATGCTCGGCCACTAACCCAACTAATTCCATGCACTAACCACCTACTGCATGCACGTCCATATCCATTGCGTGGACAGTATATCCTCAACGGCCACACCATTGACCATGCAGCTAACTGCTCCTAGCTAATTGCACGGCCAAGTTCAGCCTTTACGCAGCCACATCAACGACCACGGACCCTGCCAAACTAGCACGCACACCATCAGTGCGTCCCGCACGTCCCGCGCGCTCCCGACGCGCCTGACGAGCCCGACCGCACCAGACGCCGTGGCTTATTCCAACACATACTCCCTAAGCCACGATCTCGCTGTTGCCGGAGAAGTTGCAGCTCTTGTCGTTGTCATCATCATGGACGCCTTCGCTCGACGCCACCGTGTACCTCCGCGCCCGCTGCGACGTGCCGTGTGCTCGTCGCGCCCGCGCCATGGTTGCCGCGTCGCTCGACGTCAAAGCCATGTGCCACCACCGCATCCGGACTAGCTGTGCGTCGTGGCCGCCATGCGCTCGCCGCGCACCGCAACCGTGCCGCCGCGACCTCCATGGCCCCGTGCTCGTCGCGGACTCACCACGCGCCGCCTCCGTGTCCACCATGACAGCCGCAGCGCCGCGCACCTCCATGCCGCCATGCCGTGTTGTGCCCTCCACGTCAGCACACAGGACCTCCGCAGCCTCCTCGCCTCTGCGACCGCCGCTGCTCGTCGCGCGCACGGCACCATACTGCATCGCCGCGGACTTGCCGCACACCGCAGCCGATGCCTCCATGTCCGCCGCGCTCGCCGCGCGCGCCCCCTCCGGAGTTCATCGTTAAACTGTTAGTGGATGATGTAACGGTCATATGATTAATAAAGTTCGGATTTGCTATTTTACAGTCAAGTGTTTTTCAATTCGTCAACATTCAAATTTCTGTCTGTCCGTTCTTTGCTCTGAGATTCACGCTCGGTCTGCTGTTTTTTGGGTTGGTTTTTGTTACCGGGCGCGGTTTTCTTCTTCCGCCCGTTTTCCTCTGCCCGCCCCGTCCCAGCCGGGCATTGTTTGGTTTTTGTCTCTTTTGAATTTGGGAGCGGGGTGTCTGGTCGTTTCCTTTTCTCATCCCTTCGCATTTGGAGAAGGCAGAGAGAGAGAGAGCTCGAGCGGCGGAAGAGGGGGAGGCGAATGCTTGCGTTCATCGCGATTTCGAGCTCATCCACCGCAGGATACTGATTTCTCCCTCTTCTTCTCCTCGTCCGCGGGCTGCTCTGGTTCGTTTTCCTTGTCTCTCGCGCTTTGCCCATGCTTTTTTGTGGCCGTGTAGTTCCAGATCTGGTGATTTTTTGGCTTCGTGGATCCACGGCCTGTAATTTCCGCGGGATGTGCATGTCGATGCCGTGGTGTTCTAGTCCGCCATGGTGCCATGGTTGTTCGTGTGAGTTTTGGGAGGAGCCTGCAATGCGCCTTGTGTAGTTTCCTGTTTTTGTTGTGGGCGCAGACCAAATTCCGGGCCGATTGTGTTCTCGTTATTGATTTGTAGGTAGGTTTAGAGAATAAGTTCTGCTGCTGTCGATGTGGAGGTAGCTTAGTAGGCTTTAATTTCCAGTGGTTGATCCCGTAACTTGTCTCTGAAGGTGGAGGTGTGGTTATAGTCATTGAATTTCTTCATGTTTGTTTACATTTTGTCCCATGATGTTGTTCATTCTGGTGGTTAATGAACTTCTCTGCAACTTGTTAGTCCAAGGTTTTTGTGTACCCTCTTGAATTTCATGCATGTTAGACCAAGGTCTTGCAGAGATATGTGCTTGAGTTATGCTGTTCAATTTTTAACTCTGTTAGTTGCGCTATATGTTCACTGCAACTTGTAATCTAGAGCTTCACTGCTATCTTATGCACCCTATGTAGCTGTGCTGTAGTTTTATTTGTTCCCCCTGTTTTTGCCCTATTTCCCATTTTGTATCTTGCACTAAAGTACTGTGAAACTTGCCCCCCTAATTTTCTGTTTGGCTAACTTGCCCCCCTAATCCCATGTATGCATGTTGGAGTGTAATTTTCTCTTAATTTCAGTTTATTTTCCTGTGTAGTTTGTCCTGATTTTTCACTGTAATCCGATGTGTATTAAATTACTGCATACATTGTCCCTGTTTTATAGTGTAGTCTGATGCGTTATCACAGTGTAAATTTACCGTTAACTACCGCATAGTTACTCTGTAGTTGCACTGTAACCCGATGATTTTTTACAGCGTTATTTTACCCATAGTTACAGTGTAATTATGGGTTATTGTACAGTGTAGTTACAGTGTAAAATGGGTAACCTGATGCTTTTTTTTCAGTGTAATTGTACCCATAATTTATGTACTTTACACTGTAATTCGATGGCGTTCTACACTGCAACCCGTTGCCTTTTTACAGTGTAATTTTATTCATAATTACTGTGTAGTTTGTTCTCTTACAGTGTAAATTTCTCTTCGATTATTACTGTAAATTTACACAGTTTTGCACTTGGAGTCTCTCTATAACTGAGTCTTGATTTCTCTCTTGTTTTTCAGCTAGTAGATCAATGGGCAGACTACGGAAAGTCTCGGCCAAGGATGTTCCGCAAGTTTTTTCAGTTGAGAGTCAGGATTCTTCAAAAGATCCTTCTGTGCCTAATGATTTTGCTGATGAGAATGTTATGTCTTTGGTAGTTATCTTTGTCTTCTTTTCATTTTCATTGTGTTTTTTCTGTTTTTCATTTTCTGTGTTGTGCTTATTGTCTGAATTTTTCCTTTTTCAGGATTTCTCTGCTGAGTTTGATAAAGCACTTTACAATTCCTATGTGACTAATGTAAGTATTTTTCTGATCTAACTTTAGATGTTGGTTTGATGTTCATGTATTTGTTTTGTACAGAAAGTCAAGCACCTCAAGAGGAAATTATCATCTGTTGGTAGAAGGAATGTTGTAAGTCTCTTTCCTCTTCTTGTGTTTCTTTTTTCCTTCTCTTCTTATCATTTTGATTGCTTGTCTGATGTTTGTTTTGCTGAGGTTTCCCCTTTGTGTATTTAGTTTATTTTGGATTTAATGACGTTCTTATTATCTTTTTCTAGTAGAGGCAGAAACGATCGTCTGATTTCCATGTGTGTTCAACATTCATTAGATATTCTGGAAAGTTCTTATCAGGAGTTGTTGATGGCATGTGTCCTAGGTACAAGGGTGTTATTCAGAATTATGGGTTGGGCTGTCTCCTCAATTTTGTCCGTAGCGAGGTTCCTCTTAGGCTTGTTAAGTGGCTTGCATCTAGGTTTGATGTTCCTGCGTCTGAGTTTCAGTTGAAAAGGAAATTCATTCCCTTAACTAAGTATGATATCCATGACATCCTTGACCTCCCAGTAGATGGTGAGCCACTTGTTTCTGATCCTGAGTCTGGCCCTGATTTTATCCTCTCTCATTTCAATCTTACCAGTATCCCTCCAGTGTCCTTTTTCGCCAATTTGCAGTGTAGTAAAACTTGTAAGTACATGCATTTTACAGTAGTAGTTACACTGCAAATTAGAAGTTTCTTACAATAGTTTTTACTCTGGGATTTACACTATAAAACATGTATTTACTCTGGAAATTACAAGATTCTTACAGTAGTTTTTACTGTAGGATTTACACTGTAAAACATGTGTTTGCAATGTAAATTACAAGATTCTTGCAGTAGTTTTTACTGTTGGATTTACACTATACAACATGTTTTTACACTGGAAATTACAAGATACTTACAGTCATTTTTACTGTGGGATTTACACTGGAAATCATGTATTTACAATGTAAATTACAAGATACTTACAGTAGTTTTACTGTTGGATTTACACTGTAAAACATGTTTTTACAATGTAAATTACAAGATACTTACAGTAGTTTTTACTGTGGGATTTACACTGTAAAACATGTTTTTACACTGGAAACTACAAGATACTTACAGTAGTTTTTACAGTGGGATTTACACTGGAAATCATGTTTTTACAGTGTAAATTACAAGATACTTACAGTCACTGTAAAACATGTTTTTACAGTGTAAATTACAAGATAATTACAGTAGTTTTTACTGATTTTCACTGTAAAACATGTTTTCACAGTGGAAATTACAAGATACTTGCAGTAGGTTTTATACTGGGATCTACACTGGAAATTACCAGCTACTTACGCTAGAATTTACTAGGGATTTACACTGGAATTTGTTTATTTTCCTCTGTAATTATTCTTGTAAGTTTTCTGAATTTTTTTACACTGTATTTTTTCCATTTCGAAACAACTTCAGTGTTTTCAATGTAATTTCCATGATGATGTCAATGTAATTGATCCCAAAATTTATGTAATTTCCTACAATTACAGCAGATGTTGATCTATCTCTTTTTGCAGATGAATAAATTTCCTCCCCTGATTTGTTCATGTGAGAGGTGAAGAGAGAAGTTGGCGAGCAGTTGGGACTGTTTTTGCTGACCTGTGGATCATGATGCCGATTTCCCTCTGATGTCCTTCTTTCTTGCTGCTCGTCAGTTACAACATCTTCTTCGAAGCTCTTCTGGTTTCTGTTTGCCCTCCTTCTTCTTCTGCCCCATCGCCCATGGCCGCCTCCATGTTCTCCCTTCTTTTCTTCTCCCCCTTTCTGATTCGCTTTTTGTGTTGTTAGGTGAGATCTGTCCAGTGGTTTGCGGAGGGGTTTGGCCCTTTTCGTGCGTTGCAAGCTGGGCACATGTTGTGTGGCCCTGGAGATCAAGAGAGGGGTAGGCCGCTGATTTTTCTGGAGCGGTTTGTTGTCCAGGCTTACCGGGTCAGCTACTTTCTCTGACCCGTTTTGGCGTCCTTTTTGTCTGTCAGCTGTTTTTGTGACTGTACAGGTGTCATATGTTCATTTGTCAGGATTTTTGAATGTTCTCAAATTGTAAAACAGTCGAATATCAAATAGACAGTCCCATAAAGTTTGCCTTCCCGTTAAAACAAAAATCTATTTCTTGAGTGCCAAATTGACCACATGACAGAGATCATGATAGAACGCTCCCTGCCAATAAACCTGTCATCACACGCAATGTCCTTGGGCCACGTTGATGGATGGAGCCTAGGCATATGGAAGTCCAACAGCTGTCGCGCCTCGTCCTACAAACGTGTGGCATGTGAACACTTCAACATTGCATGCTTGAGATCTTCAACCATAGCCATACATATTTTGCGAAGACCAATCTTTCTCGTAAAAAAGCTGTTCTGATCGGTTCAATAAGTTTCATGAGTGTTCTTTATGAAACAGTTGGTACTGAAAGAGACGTGTGAAAGTTGGGACCCATCCACGCTTTACATGGCCCCGTGTGTCAAACACAAAAAACACACGGGAAATGGAAGCATTTTCTCCAGCAGCGTCTTTGTCAGTACTGCAGCAAAGCCCCAGGATCCCTTGAAAAATAGATGGGAGGTTTGGAAAATTTCTGTTAGGACAACGAGAAGTTGTAACTGTTTGAGAGTAACCTCTAGCAGCGCAAGCGAAGTCTGGGTTACTTGTGTGAGGCAGATAGAAGTGGAGCCTCCAATCTATTATTCTATAATCCCACATGTATTTGTTTAGTGTAAAATTTGAGTGCAATGTATAGTACAGGTTGAATAATACTTCGATCTTTAGTGGAAAGCTTTGTGTGAAATTTGTATGTCAATGGTAGAATAATGGAATTAACACACGGAGAAACATAAACTGCAATCGATGAAGGACGGCCAGGCCATGCATATTGTTTCTCCTTCTCGACAAGAGGCACTTGTATTTTGTTGTTACTTAAACGGGCAGAAGACACGTGTATTAGAAAAGACACGTGTGAAAGTTGGGATCCATCCGTTAAATATATTTGAAAAATAAACATGCAAAATAGTTTGGGAAAGAAATGGAGCACGCTCAATTTCCTCTTGAATACTATTGGGGGGTTTATCGGGCCACACTTATCTAAAATAGGCCGCTCTCAAACAGTTACAACATGTCATTGTCAGAAGGCAAAAATTTCAAAATGTCCGTACATATATGTACAGGGTCGACGACTTTAATCAGTGGAGCTGTCGTATTATGGCAGGCTCCTCTTTCTCTCTTTTCCTGCTCACTGTACAACTATGACATAAAGTGTCTTTGACATTATCTCTCCCCTCTCTCTCAAAATCCATCGATTTTCTCTCTCATAGTTTAGATTGTTCATATCCTTCAAACCAAAATTTATTATTTTTAAACATATTACATATTTGAACTCGTGGGGTCAAAAGCTTTAGAACAAGATAAATCTTGGATACATTTCAAACACGTTAAAATATCAGCATTTCAATCCACTTTTCGTTCAATCTATTTTGAGTGTGCAAAATTAGTTTCTTGAAACGAGTGAAATCATATTTTGGAAATGAATGAAAATATTCTTTTAAATGAGTGAATTTTTTTAATTAAGTGAAATCAGTATTTTAAAATGAGTGACATATAATTTTTTTGATTTAAAAAATATGTATTTTGAAATTAATGAATTTATCTTTTTGAAATGAGTGAAATCTGCTAGTGAAATGAGTCAACTCATTTTTCTTGAAATGAGTGAATTTTGATAATTGATTGAAATAAGTGTTTTGAAATGAGTGAATATGAATTTTAAAATATAATATTTTTCAATAAAGCGCAATCAGTTTTTTCCGCAAAAGGGTGGATTTTATTAGCTTAAATTGAAGCATCAAGAGAATACAAACACGATGAGCACACACCCGGCCTCTGCATAGCTAGGATGCACACAGCCAACACCAAAACACACACAAAAAAAACCAAATGGGCGAGAAAAAAGAAAATGCAAATGATCGGATCCGTGAAGATCTGAAGAGATGAACTCCCCGAAGATCTTTCGATGTCGAATGCCAACATGGAGCCACAGGAGGTCGCTGCACCATCACAGTCTGCAGCCACCGGCGCTAGGCCGACCAAGATCTGGACCATTGTCACCGGCCGAGGTACCATGCACCGACGTCGCGAGACCAAGCCGCCATCTAGCAAAGCCCGGCCCAAGCACCGCCAGAGGCCGCACGCATCCACCACCTCCGCTGGAACAAGTCCATGCTAAGGAAGTCCACGCGCTGCAGTACCACCCCAACGAGCAGCCACCCATGCAAACATGAACATCCCCACCGTCACATCCTGAACCATCCGCCAGGGGCTGCCTTAACTACGTGCAGCCAGCTGCCGAGCCCCTCCGCCGACTGCCAGGACCTCGCGTCCGCCCGTCTCCATGCCCACCAGAATTGAGTTGCCGCCACGAGAAGAAACCACGCCGCCGCTGTTGGCCGCACAAGCTTCACTAGGCGGCGTCCTCTGGCGGCGGCAAGGCAGGAGGAGGAGGGAGGAATGGTGGGGCGCTAGGGTAGAGTCACGCCCGAGCCGCCTTGGGCAAGGCGACACGGGGTCGAGTTTGTTTTTAGCAGCGCAATCAGTTTTAAAAATGAGTAAAATACGTATTTTAAAATGTGTGTAATCTACTTTGCTGTGTGAAATTATTTTGAATTGAGTAAAATCAGCTTTTTTGAATGGAGTGAATTTTTTTAAAATAAACGAGTGAAATCTGTTTTTTTTAGAAATGAGTACTATGTTGCACGGAATTTAAACTTATTTAAAATATATTCAAGATTGATCTTGTTTTAAAGATCTCGCTGTGAGGTAGTCAATATATATCAATGAATTAATATCGCACAATGCAATAAAATGCTAACTTTTTTTGGTAGAGTAAAACGTAGTGGATGGGTAGAAGGGATGACTTTAGCATCGCTGAGCCCACACGAGGTAATGTCGACACACAATTCCAAAAAGTGACACGTTAGGTGGGTACCAAGCC
The DNA here is from genome assembly GCF_002575655.3 of Aegilops tauschii subsp. strangulata. Classification (NCBI taxonomy): domain Eukaryota; kingdom Viridiplantae; phylum Streptophyta; class Magnoliopsida; order Poales; family Poaceae; genus Aegilops; species Aegilops tauschii. The sequence goes on from NC_053037.3 coordinate 623,972,970, forward strand.
GCTATCAACAAAAAGATGCAACCAAAGATGGGTATTGTACGGAGCAGTGCCAAGAAAAAGCTGGAGAGTAGTTTGTCTCGTGCACGAAAAGAATGGCTGGCTGGACAATTCACGGGAGGTCTCGTGCACGGAAGAATTTCCAGTTTCCACTATATAACGTCCGCATATCTCTGAGTCGTGAGATTCCATGCCCAAACTGCTCCTCTCAAGGCAGTTACAATTCGCGTACGGCAACGCCAACTATTTCCACCCCGCCAGTGCCTGTGCCAGTGCCACCTCCAATTCTGTCCACCCACCTTCCATAGGTTCGAGATGAAGCAGACCGTGGTCCTGTACCCCGGTGCCGGCGTCGGTCACGTTCGCCCCATGACAGAGCTCGCCAACGTCTTTCTCAAGCACGGCTACGACGTCACCATGGTGCTCGTCGAGGAGCCCCTTAAGTTGTCAGACTCCGGCACCACCGTCATAGAGCGCATCGCTGCCTCTAACCCGTCCATCTCCTTCCATGTCCTCCCGTCCATCCATGCTCCAGACTTTGCCGCCTCCGGCAAGCACCCTTTCTTACTCATGCTCGAGCTCTTGCACTATTACAACGAGCAGTTCGAAGCATTCCTCCGCGCCATCGACCGGAAAAGCTTGCACTCTGTTGTCCTCGACATGTTCTGCATTGACGCCACCGACGTTTGCACGAATCTCGGCGTCCCTGTCTACACGTTCTTCGCAGGGAGCGCCTCGTGCCTGTCAGCCCTAACCCAGCTCCCGACACTGATTGCCGGCAGGCAGACGGGCTTGAAGGAACTCGGGGACACGCCGCTCGATTTCGTCGGCGTTCCGCCGATGCCAGCGTCTCATCTCATCAAGGAACTGCTGGAGCACCCCGAAGATGAGATGTGCAAGGCCATGATGAACATCTGGAAGCGCAATACGGAGACCATGGGCGTTCTCCTGAACACGTTCGAGTCGTTGGAGAGTCGGGCGGTACAGTCTCTGAGGGGCCCGCTCTGCGTTCCCGAACGGGTTCTGCCTCCGATCTACTGCGTCGGTCCATTGGTCGGCAAGGGCGCCAAGGATGTGGAAAAAGTAGAGAGGACCAAATGCCTCGAGTGGCTAGACATGCAGCCCGACCGCAGTGTCGTGTTCTTCTGTTTGGGGAGCAAGGGCACGCTCTCGACAGAGCAGCTGAAGGAGATGGCCATTGGCTTTGAGAGGTCAGGGCAGCGGTTCCTATGGTCCGTGCGCATGCCTGCGGGAAGCGACAGCCCAGAAAAATATTTGGAAGGGTGCCCTGAGCCGGAACCTGACGCGCTCCTGCCTCAAGGGTTCTTAGAGCGGACCAATGGCAGGGGTCTGGTCATCAAGTCGTGGGTACCGCAGATGGACGTGCTCGGCCACAGGGCAACCGGCGCGTTCGTGACACACTGCGGATGGAACTCGGTACTGGAGGCCATTGTGGCTGGGGTGCCGATGTTGTGTCTGCCGCTGGAAGGAGAGCAAAGGATGAACAAGGTGTCTATGACAGAGGGCATGGGCGTCGCTGTGGAGCTGGAGGGATACATGACAGGTTTTGTGAAAGCAGGCGAGGTGGAGACCAAGGTGCGGCTCGTGATTGAGGGTGAGGAAGGGAGGCATCTCAGGGCCCGGGTAGCTGCTCTCAGGGAAGAGGCCAAGGCGGCCCTGGAGGAAGGTGGCCCGTCGCGGGTGGCGTTTGCCCAGTTTCTGTTGGATGTTGATAATCTTGGAAAGCAACTCGGCGATTGACGCACTAGTATGTACATTTATGTTGCCAGCATGTTGCTAGTCCAAGCCGCCCTATTTACATTTTGGTTGCGTGGTCAATAACTTAAGTCACTACTACCTCCATCCTCTCAAGAATATGACCTATATCGATATAATTCAATTCATAACTAGGGAAATTATTCATAGATTTGGTATTCCTTACATTTTAACTATGGATAGTCCATCCATTATTGCAGAAAAGGAAAACATCAAAAACAAAGTTGTAGAGGTAACCTCCAGCAACGTGAGCGAAGTCTGCGTTATTTATGTGATCAGGTGGATGGAACTGGAACCTCCAATTTATGGAAAATCCCACACATATTCTTTTTGCGGGGGAATTTCAATAGCTTTATTCAAATAAAGGCATTTGCCCAACAGTCAGCCAACAGGTTGCTGGTCAGGAAGCTAGGAGTTTTGTCCAACCAGCTTTCAGTCACGTCAATCATGTTAGAATGCTTGGCACAAATATTTAACACATGTTCAATAACAAAATAATCAAAACTACTAACAAGCTCTCCAATTTCTATGAAAATTGGTGCCACGACTGAACGAGAGTCATGGCGAGTGGTCCAGAGAGGTTCACCAACTCTAGGTAATCCATCTACGGAATGACATGTGTAAATACCCTAAGCTTGGCAAAGATGACCCATCGGCTCCGCAATGAGAGGATCAGTTACTCCTGGGTATAGCTTACTCCATGCCCCTAGAAATGAACTGGATGATCGAGCAACACGCCCAGCCCCTCCTCTCCCATCTTCTCGCTTGATAGCAGTGTGGGTTAATCTTGGCATAATCCGGGTCTCGAGGATGCCACCAACCATGGCCGGGCATCACAAGAGCATGAGGTCCAGGAATATCCACGAGTGTGATGGCCTCCCTAATAAGACGGATAGAGGTTGCCGGGTCGGAGCCTTCCCCCTCCTGCGTCAATCTATTTCTTAGGTGCCAAATTGGCCACATCATGAACGATCCCTGCCAATGAACCTATCATCACACAGTGCCCCTGGCCCATATTGATGGATGTAGCCTAGGCATATGGAAGCCGCACCTGCTGCTGTGGCTGGTCCCACAAACGTTTTGGATGTGAACACTTTAGCAGTGCGTGCTCCAGATATTCATCCATAGCCATACATATTTTGCAAAGACCAATCTGCCTTGTATGACTAGGATTGAGGGTTCAGTTCAATAAGTTTCGTCAGTGTTTTTTAGTAATGAAACACTTCACAGAGACGCGTGAATGTGTGAAACACTTGGCACGCTTTACACAGCCCCATGTGTCAAACGCTAAAAAGACAAGGGAGAGAGTTGGCCGGAACACACGGGACTAAGTGACGGTTTTCTAAATACGGTAAAGCAAAATTCACCGACCGTATTTGAGCTGGGTGTTATATCACGAGTGATATACTCATGAAAATTTATTCTCACGATAATTGACGTTAAGCAATAGCTGACTCGTACTATTGGAAATTTCTTGTATTTTCAGATATGGTGGTGGAGGCAGCTTAGAGCAACTCTAGCAGACCCCGCATCCCGCCCCGGCCCGCAAAATAACCGCCAAAGTGCGGGTCGGGGCGGGAAAACCTGCCCGATCAGACCCCACATCCCGCCCCGGCCCGCAAATATTTTTGCGGGGCGCGGCAAATCTTCTCCCCCAACCTCTAGTTTCACGGGCTGGGAGGCCGACCCGAGCTCAACCCTTATCCTCAGCGAGATTTGGCGGGAGGGACATTTCCGAGCTCCCTTTCCCGCTCCTCCCACCCTCCGCCACCATTGCCCCGCCTCCGCACGCTCCGGTGCTTCCTCCCTGGCCGTCCCTCGCCGCCATGTCCGACCCCCAGCTGTCCCCCGTCACCGTTGAGGTCGCGCACGGTCCTTCCCCTCAGGCGGATCTCGTCGCCGACCATGTTGGCCCCGCCGCCGTCGCCCAAGCAAACGACGCGCTTGCCCGCAAGCGGCAGGGCAACGTGGTCGTGCAAGGCAGGAATCCGGCTGCCCCCGCCGCGATGGCCCGCGCTCCGGGCGCCAACGCGGCAGCGCGATCCCGGCCGGCGACGGAGAAGGTCGGCATGGTCGCGGGCGTAAAGCGGAGGAAGATTCCGGCTACAAAGAAGCCACCTTCTTCATCCTCTCACTCCAAGATGGACTCGATGGCGAGGAGTAAGGATCGACCAGGATGGTGCCGGACATGGGCGCAAACTTTTGCAGGGCCCTCTTTTGCGTTTGCCATACTCAACTTGGCTTTTATTTGCGCGTAAAACTGTGTTATGTCGTTTGAATTTGGACTTGTTTGTGAAACCCTATATCAAATGCGAGAATTGCAGTTTTTCTGTTTGCGGGTCGTCGCGGTGGTGCCCGAGCAGAACCCGCAGAAGTCGACCCGTAAAAAAGCATATTCTGCGGATATACTTTTATGCGGGTCCATTTAAGGGGTCTGCATCTGCGGCCGTCCGCGCCGGCCCGCAAAATCGGTTTTGCTTGAATTGCAAACACATTTTGCGGGCCGGCAAGATGCAAGGTCTGCTAGAGTTGCTCTTAGTAGAATTTTTTCCAGCAGCGTCCTTGTCAGGACTGCAGCAAAGTCCCTGTATCCCATGGAAAATAGACAGGAGGTTTGGAAATTTTGTGTTATGACACTTACGAGTTCTAACTCTTTGAGAGTGACCTCGCACAGCGCAAGCAAAGTAGTCCGGGTTACTAAGAGAAAATAGATTCTCCCGTGCATGCATCTACCGTTGGTATAGTTGGTGATCACAGTGCATCCAAACTAGCCTTCAATGTACACGTGTAGTATTGGCTATCAATTTAGCTAGATTTCAGTCGACAGACTTTTCGAGTTTGGGTCAATCGATTTTCAAACCATGGAAGGAGAAGGAAGGAGAAGGAAGGGCCTCGCCGGAGAGAAGGAATGGGCTCGCCGTCATCGCCAAATTATCTATCTTAGGGTTCAGGGTGGGGGCAGTGGTAGCCGGCGGTGGTGAGGGGCGGTGGCCGGAGAAAAAACTCGGTGTTGGGGGGCCCTAGAGGGATGGCCGGGACGGCGGAAGACCGGTGGTGGGGGGTGGTTTACGGAAGGGCGGGGCAGCGAGGCGGTCGCGGGAGGCGGCGGCCGGCGGATAGGGCTGGGCTGGATCGGCGGGTGCGCGAGAGAAAGAAGAGGCAGAAGGTTGAAGATGAATGGCGTCCGTTAGATTTTGATCAAACGGTTGGAATAGAAGAAGGAGAATCGACTGACCCTTTTGAAATTTCAGTGGACTGTCGCCTAGCCGCTCCGTTGTGTATTATGGTAGGCCATCAACCCACTTTACCGCCGTATAATGGACGCATGCAGGCTTGTCTTTCTCTTTTTTCCTGCTCACACTACAATCATGACATAAACTGTCTCCGGCATTACCTCTCGTCAGAAATTCAAATATTCAAAAATAGAGTTTTTATTCGATAGATATCAATGAATTAATATCGCACAAGCAAATAAAATGCTAGATTTCCTATGTGTAGAGTCGTTCTGGATGGGTAGAAGAGGATGACTTTTGCGTTGCTCAGCCAGCACGACTGACGTATCACTGTTCCACTGCGAATGTTGACGCACGATTTCTGAGACGGGTTGATTGGTGTTGTACGGAGCAGTGCCAAGAAAAAGCATTGGAGTAGTTTGTCCCGTGCACGGAACGAACGCTGGCTGGACCATGCAACGGGAGGTCCCCGTGCACTTCGCCTCAGATGGAAATGGTACGAATGGACTGACAAGGATCGGCCCTAGACCAGCACTGAGATCCCTTGTGATAAGGATGATCTTGCTCTCTTCTCTGCATCCACTGTGGTTTCCGTCGGGAACGGAGTTTCTGCCAGTTTTTGAAACGATCGTTGGCACGAGGGAAATGTGCCACGGCTCCTTGCTCCGGATGTCTTCAAGCTCTGCTCCCACAAAAGCGTCTCTGTCCATGATGCAGTCTCCAACAACAAATGGATGCTGTGCCTCCATCGGATTTCCGAGATTACGCAACTCTGACAGTTTGCTGACCTCTGGACTCGGGTGCAACAGGTAACACTGGATCGACTAGCTTCTGACTCCATCTCCTGGGTCTGGAACAGCTCCAAGTCAGGGGCGAACCCACGTTATGGTGAGTGGGGGCCTAGGCACCCACTGAAAATTTGAAATTTCAGTAATATTTGCTTGTGTTTTGGGAAAAATATGCTTAAATTCTTTGAATTTCTATAGAATATGCCCCCACTCAATTAGTTTGCCCCCACTCCAAATACTTTCTAGGTCCGCCCCTGCTCCAAGTCCTACTCCGCATCCTCGGCGTACCAGTGTCAGTTCCTTGGCTCCGTCTCTCCATTTCATGTGGGCAATAAAGGTGGACGCCAAGTGCAAATTCTTCATGTGGCTTTGGCTACGGCCGTATCATCACAGCAAATAACCTGGCTGTTCGTGGAATACCTCATGATGACATGTGCAGCCTTTGTGACCAGGAGAATGAGACCCCCACCCATCTCATCCTTGCTTGCCCGTTTGCTCGGACAATATGGACTATGGTGGGGAATGACCTGGGCATGCCCATTCTTGCAACTAATGCTCACATGGCTGTATCTATTAAGCATTGGTGGGATGACTTGACTTCGTGTCTTCAAGGAACGGCCAAGAAGGCGGCCATCTACAGTGCTTGGAACATCTGGAAGGAACGGAACAGGCGTGTGTTTGAGCACCATTTGCTCCAGGAACCTGCTATCCTCCATCTCATCAAGCAAGGCATCTCTCTTCCTTCTATCTCTGCTCGTTGGCTTTCTGATGTAGAGAACTCACCGGAACCTGAGCCGGACTGATCCTTTTATTTTCTTGGTGCGGGTCACCCTAACCCCACACTGTGTACCGTAACATTTTTTTCTCCTTATTATTATACTAGTCGTCAACCCGTGCACTAGTACTTTTTACTTCTTAGTATGTTAAGTTTTTTTGCAATATGAAATGTCTGACAATTATACAATGTTTTCATAAATAATTATTAAACACGACATGCACTATTTTTATTGGTTAGACATAGGACAAAAAGGAGTTATGAACCTTAACTAATGTCTCATTATTAATTTTGAATGCTAAATGTGCCACCATAATACACAAAGATTGTTCTCGTGTCATTGCAAAAGACCTCAGATTTGTAGGTATTGTAAAAATATGAACCTGAAAGTTTGTTAAGGTATACATTTGTGGACAATATATACAGTTGCATAACATGGTAGAATTCACATGATGGTACTGGGAACAGAGGACGCAAAGTTATAAGTGTGGTTACAAATAGCAAACCGGAAAGGTTGGACCTAAATATTAACGAATATAAGTAATATGTGCATGTTCTCTTCAATTATAACTTATAAGTTCTGCAAATTGAATACCCTGTAGTAGCATATGGTGACATTTTGCCATGAAGAAAGATAGAGTTATGAAATAATTTATTTAGATAGTTCGTGAAGAAAAACATTCGGAATGTTCTGGGCAAAAAATGATACTCCTAAAAGACTTTGTAACTTAGCATGTGGAGACATCGAATGTAGACGGCACATTGCATTCCTTCTAGAGACTGGCATGTAGCCTGCACCTGGTGGCGTAAAGGAGGAGTTTTTAACTACTTAGTGGACCTTAGAGCTTCGCTTTTTGTCTCAGTATGTTGAGTCATGACGGCTCCACAGACGCCGAGCATATTACTCATGCATGGTCGCAAGAAATAAATTACATAGAAGCACTATGCATGTACGTATGTTGATATCCACCTAAGAAGCTAAAAGAAATTCTACACCTTATGTGATTCACGAAAACATTTATCATTAGGACCGTTTCTGGAAAAAAAACAATATATCATTAAGATGGACACTTCTTTTGCCTTTGCACGTACTGTGCACATATCAAGATTTTTAAGTGATTCACATAAACATATATCATTTGGACTCTTCCCAAAAAAAAAAATATCAATAGGACTAAAGAGCACGTACAATTTATGGGCACGTACATGCATGCGCAGGGGAAAAAAGAGACCACATAGGATTTGCATTAGAACTTGGGATGGTTAGGAGGAGACCACATATAGATTTCATTTTGTTTTTTTCTTTCTAGGAAACGGGGAGAGACCCGGGTGAGAACGCCTCCTTTGTTTTATTATTATTAAGAGGAAACGTGGAGAGATCCAGGTGAGCATGTCTCCTTTTTTTCATGTCGCATGCTTCATCCTACGGCTAAAGTCACATTATATGCTAATCGGATGGATGCAATTTCTTAACTTTCAGGATTAACGTGGTGCCCCGTATCCCAACTGCCGGTTCCTAAAAAAAGTATTTCCACGTTCCTCTATATAGTATATCCGGATATCTTCTACCTCGACAGTGCCAGTGCCAGTGCCACCTCCAAAACATTTCTAAAGTCAAGAAGAAGCAGACTGTGGTGTTGTACCCTGGCGCCGGCGTCGGTGATGTTGGCCCCATGACAGAGCTCGCCAACGTCTTTCTCAAGCATGGCTACGATGTCACCGTGGTGCTTGTCAAGCCGCCCTTTAAGTTGCCAGTCTCTGGCGCCACCGCCATCGAGCACATTGCCGCCTCACATCCGTCCACCTCCTTCGATGTCCTCCCGTCCATCTGTACTCCAGGCTTTGCCGCCTCCGGAAAGCACCCATTCTAACTCATTCTCCAGCTCTTGCACGATAATAATGAGCAGTTCGAAGCATTCCTCCGAACCGTCGACCGGAAAAACTTGCGCTCTGTTGTCCTCGACATGTTCTGCATTGATGCAACCGACATTTGCCTGAATCTCGGCGTCCTGGTCTACACGTTCTTCGCAGGGAGCGCCTCGTGCCTGTCAGCCCTAACCCAGCTCCCGACACTGATTGCCGGCGGGCAGACGGGCTTGAAGGAACTCGGGGACACACCACTCAATTTCGTCAGCGTTCCGCTGATGCCAGTGTCTCATCTCATCAAGGAACTGCTGGAGCACCCCGAAGATGAGATGTGCAAGGCCAAGATGAACATTTGGAAGCGCAACACAGAGACCATGGTGTTGGGTTCTACGTAGGGTGCGTCGACTGCAAATTAAAATTTCCTACACGCAGAACAACCAAGAACATGCTACGGAGATGGATCACAGTTCGTTACCACTAGACGCGCAGTGCCGTGCAGCGGAAGAAGAGTTGGGGCAGCGCGTCCGCGTGGATCGTCTCCTCCTCGTCCGATCTCCCTCGAACAGCCGGTCGTCGGTTCCCACGTACAGGTTCACCGGAGCGGCACAAGTGCACCGCCTCTAACGGTATCCGCGCGTGCAGAAGGAACGTCGTGCGGCGGACTGCTAGGTCCGCACAACCGGCGCCGAGTGGAGGTGTCTATTCGCAACACATGCAAACCCTAGTGACAGCGCCGAAGCGATCAATCGCATGAGTGTGCCTCACCTCCACTTTATATAGGCATCCGTCGCGGGCTCAACACTTGGGCCTCGCACGGACCCTAAAGCCCATAAGTCTACTCGGCCATAATCCGAATACAGATCGGATCACATCCGACCAGTGTCCTCGGATCCGACCTCGTAGGTTCCTTCCCTTAAGCGCGCTACCCCTTAGGTTCAAGCCAGCCTGGTCACAGTTCGGATCACCTCCGAACTGCACGGTTGGTAGCGGCCTCTAGCAAGGCATGCCGAACACCAAGCAGACTATGATGCATGTTAGCGAACCTGTACATCATACTTTCATTCCTTTTGCCACACGATATATGTTGTCGGGCTCAAGGCGAGTCTGTCATCCTTGTGCTAGCCCGACCTCTTTCTCGTTCCAGTGATGTTGACCACTATCCGGATTATCTCATAATCCTTGTCGCATGGCCATGCTTATCCTGGTCGGATAACACGAGGGACCCAGAGTATATCTCTCCTGATCGGAGGGGCAAATCCCATCTTGCACAACCATGTCTCGCAGCATGAGTCTGGACAAGCCTGAAACTTACCTTTGTAACTACCCAGTCACGGAGTAGCGTTTGGTTGGCCCAAAGCAGGCCTGTCACCATCTCGAGTACATCTGCCAGCTCAGGTCTTAGGACATAGAACATATGTTGTACTAGAGACTCACACATAACATATCGCTGCGTCTCATAGTTGGGTCTGTCCGACTCGGACCTTATCTCGACTCGGATCCGACTACGTCGAATCCGACAAGACCTTTCCATGTCCATATTATCCGGTTAGCATCCAATGCTTAGCGGCTAGTGAGACTGAGCCATCGACCGTGTCATATGCTAGTCTAGTCGGCTGCGCGTCCACACAGCCCTTTCGACTAGGGACCTTTTAGGACCGTCATCATACAATGCATAGTCCCACAAACAAGTCACGTACTTGCTGATACACATCATTGACAATGTCCAAGGACTATCTTTATTCATAAACACATAGGAAATATCATCATACATGATTGCCTCTAGGGCATATCTCCAACAGTCTCCCACTTGCACTAGAGTCAATCAAATAGACATCGAATGCCCATAGCTCTAACATGCCCCTAATGCTTGGGTTGTGGAAGCGACTTAGTCAACGGATCTGCAACATTTGCATCTGTGTGAATTTTGCATAACTCTACATCACCATTCTTTACGATCTTTCGTATCAGGTGATATTTTCGATTTATGTGTCTGACCTTGTGGTGATTCCTCGGTTCCTTGGCTTGTGCGATGGCACCAGAATTATCACAATAAAGGTCCAACGGTTTCACCGAGGCTGGGAAAATACCGAGATCGTCCAGCAAGTTCCGGATCCAAACACCTTCCTTCGCAGCTTCACAAGCCGCAATGTATTCGGCTTCTGTGGTAGAATCGGCCACCGTATCTTGCTTGGAACTCATCCAGCTCACTGCTCCTCCGTTCATGACGTACACCAATCCGGACTGTGATCGACAATCATCTCTGTCGGTTTGGAAACTAGCATCGGCGTAACCCCTTATGACGAGCTCTTCCTCACCTCCATAAACTAGGAACATCTCTTTAGTCCTTTTCAGGTACTTCAAAATAGTCTTTACCGCTGCCCAGTGGCTCTCACCTGGGTTGGCCTGGTATCTACTCGTTAGGCTTATTGCAAAAGCAACATCAGGCCTTGTACATATCATGGCATACATGATGGATCCGATTGCCGAGGCATAAGGAATGTACATTGCCTCACCAAGGTCCTTCATCGAAAACTTGCCATTCAATGACTCCTTGATCGAGTTGAGCATCGAAACATCATTTCCAATCAGTACTATGTCATCCACATACAAGATCAAAAACACTGTCGAGCTCCCACTTAACTTCTTGTATAAACAAGTCCTCTTTGCTTTTGATGAAGCCGAAACCAGTGACGACCTCATCAAAACGAATTTTCCAGCTCCGAGATGCTTGCCTCAACCCATAAATGGATCTCTTGAGCTTGCATACCTTACTAGTGCTAGTCGGATCGAGAAAACCCTCGGGTTGTATCATATACACATCCTCGGTTAAATTTTCATGAAGGAAAGCCGTCTTGACATCCATCTGCCATATCTCGTAATCGAAATATGCGGCTATAGCTAGTACGATCCTCACCGACTTCAGCATCGCTACCGGCGAGTAAGTCTCGTCGTAGTCAATTCCTTGAACTTGTCCATAACCCGTTGAGGATATAACCATTAGAGTCACCCGCCCAGGAGGGGCCGGGTTACGTCATAATGATCATCACGTGAAGCCCAGTACCAAGCTTGAGGATGGCGGTTCAGTAATGGGCTTAAGACCCGGAGGCGGCTTAAGGCCCGTAGTAATAAACCGCCGTTATGGCAAGACTTGTAGTGTAAGGCAAGAATAGTTAAGAGTCCGAGCCACACACTGTTATAAGCCGGCTGGGACTCTGAGAGCCGCTGGGCGTCAACCTCTCTATATAAAGGGACGACCTGGCGGCGGTTCAGGACAGGCAACATCAGATCGATAGCCAGGCATAGCGGTTAAGCTCCCTGGTCATCGAAACCCTAAGTAATTCCACCTCAACTGGAGTAGGCTTTTACCTTCATCGTAAGGGGCCGAACCAGTATAATCCTCGTGTCCTTTGTCCCGTTTAACCCCTTTAAGCTTCCTAGCTGCGATGGCTCCATGACTAAGTCCTTGCACGAGGACATCTGTCGTGACAATTCGACGACAGTTGGCGCCCACCGTGGGGCCAGCGCACGGTGGATTTGAGTTCTTGAAGGGCAGCTTCGAAGGGCTCAAGGGATACGCTGTGGGCCGGATGACCAAGAGTCGTCGCGGCAAGCTCTACATCGACGATGCAAGCTGGGGCCCCGACGCCGGCTCAATCGAGTATGGGTACCGGGTCCCCTTCGGCGGAATTCACATTTTCATTGGCAAGATTGGCGAGCCGGGCCCTGAGCCGGACCACTGCGCCGACCCCATCGAGATGGCTCAGCGTGCAAGACCCGTCCGGACTCTGCCTGCTTTGAAGCGTGCTTTCGTGGGATGCGTCCATGAAGGACTCTCTGAAGGATCTGGATCTGGCGATGAGGCGGCCGCTCGCTCTGACGGCGAGTCGTCCACGGATGAGACCAACTCGTTATACCAGCTTCAAGATAGCAGGCTCAGGGGTTGTTCCGATGGCGACAGTATTCCGGACCCCTTTGAGCCGTCGAGCCGGGTTGGAATCTTCATGGCCGGCGCACAACCTGTTCAAAACCCCGCTGCTGGGGCAGGAGGCCCTGCGCACTCACCGGCTCAGGCGCTGATGGATCTCACAGATAAGATGATAGCCCTGTTAACTGCTACGGTCGTTCCAGCGGATCAAGCTCAGCATGATGCGGAGGTGGCGCAGTTAAAGCTGGATATAGCGAGAGCCAAGGAAGATCTAGCAGCGGAGGGGATCAGGATGGCTACAGAGCGGGCGGCTCTCGACGCCCAGACTCAGCTGATTCAGGCGCAGTCTTTCCGGCTCACGATGGATCAGAACGCATCCAATGAGATCATGAGAAGGAGGCATCAGAAGGCTCAATCTCGACTCCCTCCGGTTTATGATCCTCGGAACCTTTTCAACACGCCCGGTGCAGGGCCTAGTAACCCGCCAGAAATCACGGCACCCGGGGCTGGAACGCCGTTTCAGCCGCAAGTGATGGGGCCTCCCCGTGTGAACACTACCCCGCCTCAGTACGTGCCAATACCACCGGGTCATTATGCCAACCCGTTGGAAAACATGGCCGCCGCGGCGGCGCGACTGGCGGCTCTCCCAATCGATGGCGACTCTCCAACGGCGGTCGAAACCCGCCGGGTCAGAGAACTTCTTCAAACGGCTCTGGCGCAACAGGAGGCATATTCATATAGCCGGGACATGATTCATTCAACCCCTCGTCCAGGCCGGAGCCCAAGTTATAGCAGACACATGGTCTCAGCGACCGGCTCAAGCAACGTCCGGCGCCGTGCATTGCCAGCGGGCCACCGCCCGGCTCATAACGGAGCCTTTAACGCGGTAGACCAAGACAGAGCATGGCAAGAGGCGGAGCAGGCACCTCAGTTAACGGCTTACCAGCCCCTCCCGGTTTATCCGACGGCTTCTATAGAGGCGGGTATACCTACGAGGACCGGAGGTGTCCCTTGTCTGGTGCCAGCTCTCCGTAATGAACGTTTGCCCAAGGATGTCAAAGGACCTAGGAAGGTACCTAATTACACGGCTGATTTACAACCCGGAGCATGGATCGAGAGCTACGAGATGGCTATGGAGTTACTGGAGGTTAGTGAAGCGGCAATGGCCAAATACTTCACCATGATGTTGGATGGGACTGCCCGCACTTGGTTGAAAGGACTGCCGCCTAACTCCATCGGGTCATGGGCCGAGCTAAAAGCCCGGTTTATCCAGAACTTCAAAGATACATGTAGGAAATCTATGTCCATTATGGATTTGACGAATTGCAAACAGCAAGAAGGCGAGTCTACAACCCATTGGGTTCACCGGGTCAAAGAGATAATACATTCGTCTGATAAGATGGATGCCGGCTCTGCAGTTTTAATGTTGGAGCAAAATTGTCGTTATGCGCCCCTAAAGATGAAGCTCGGGCGGCTCAAGCGCGATTGCAATGATATGGGTACGCTGATGGCGGCTCTGGTCAAGTACGCCGACTCTGATAGTACCAAGGATCCCGCGTCGGATGATGAAAGGACATGGAAGGGAAAGAAGAACGGCAATGGCAAGGGCCCTCAGCATAACCCGGCGAACCAGGGAGGTAACAAGTGTAAGACTGATGGCAGTATGGAGTTTGTGGCCAACGCCAATTCACAGGGTAACAACCACCGACGTAAGGGAAGACCACCTCCCCGAGCCGGCGGGTCAGGCCCGACGCTGGAGCAGTTGTTGAATGAGCCTTGTCCAAGGCATGGCTCTAGGGAGAAGCCGGCCACTCATCTATGGAAGGACTGTGCAATCATGAAGGCCTTCAAAAATTCCAATGCTTTTAATGGCAACAATGGCCCGGGCGGCGGCTCAGGCGCCGACGGTTTTCATGGCCCGGGCGGCGGCTCAAATCCCAATTCTCAGAGTTTCCAAGGGGGTTTTAATCAGCAATCTGGCCAGGGTAATCAGCAGCAGCAGCAGGGGGGATACCAGACCAATCCAAAGCAGCTTAATGGTGGGCAGTATCATGTGTTTACTACCAGTCTGTGCAAGCGAGACCAGAAGCTTCATAAGAGGGATGTAAATGCTGTTGAGCCGGCGGTTCCCCGTTATTTGAGATGGTCTGAACAGCCTATTGTGTGGAGTAGGGAAGATCACCCTCCTCGGGTTGATAATCCGGGTCACCTGGCCTTGGTGGTGGCTCCTCAGGTTGGAGGTTATAAATTCACTAAAGTGCTCATGGACGGAGGCAGCAGCATCAACATCCTCTATTATGAGACTTTCCGTCGTATGGGATTAACTGATAAGAACCTCAGCCTGTCCAATACTGTTTTCCATGGGGTGGTGCCCGGTAAGTCGGCGTATCCAGTCGGGAAGATCGAGCTGGAAGTAGCCTTTGGAGATGAGTACAACTACAAGGCGGAAAAACTAACCTTTGAGGTGGTTAAGATAAGAAGTCCGTACCATGCTCTATTTGGGCGGCCGGCTTACGCCAAGTTCATGGCGCGGCCATGTTACGTGTATTTACAGCTCAAGATGCCGGGTCACAATGAGACCATTACGGTTCATTGCAGCCGAAAAGATAGCCTTGGAATGTGAGGAAGGTGACGCTGCTTATGTTGAGTCTGTTTGTGCGACAGAGGAATTGAAGTTTTACAAGGATAATGTTGACCCGGCAGATATGACGTCTTTGAAAAATCCAACCACGGAGCATGAGCCGGCAATGAAATTTAAGTCAGCGGATGAGACTAAACTTGTTGATTTTGTTCCAGGTGACTCATCTCAGCAGTTCAGCATCAGTGCCAATCTGGATCCGAAATAGGAAGGCGCGCTCATCGAGTTCATCCGTGAGAATAGGGACATCTTTGCATGGAAACCTTCTGACATGCCGGGTGTACCTAGAGAACTCGCTGAGCACACCCTTAATATCGATCCGAAATTTAAGCCGGTCAGGCAATTCCTCCGGCGGTTTAATGAGGAGAGGCGGAAAGCCATTGGTGAGGAAGTAGCCCGGCTCTTGGCGGCCGGGTTTATTGTTGAAGTTTTCCATCTAGAATGGTTAGCTAACCTGGTGCTCGTGCTCAAGAAGAACAGCACCTGGCGGATGTGTGTGGACTATACGGATTTAAACAAAGCTTGTGCGGCTGATCCTTTTGCTCTCCCCCGTATTGATCAAATTATTGATGCTACGGTGGGTTGTGAGCGTTTAAGCTTTTTGGATGCTTACTCTGGATACCATCAGATCAAAATGGCAGTTAAGGACCAGGAGAAGACGAGGTTCATCACTCCCTTTGGAGCCTTCTGTTATGTGTCTATACCTTTTGGGCTCAAGAGTGCACAGGCGACTTACCAGCGTTGCGTGCAGAATTGTCTTCATAACCAGATTGGGCGCAACGTTCATGCCTATGTAGATGATATCGTGGTTAAATCCAGGGAGAAGGACACCTTCATAGATGATCTGAGAGAGACCTTTGATAATCTCCGGGTCTACAAGATGATGCTTAACCCGGCCAAGTGTGTTTTTGGTGTTCCCGTAGGCAAGCTCTTGGGTTTCTGGTTTCTCGCAGAGGCATTGAAGCTAACCCGGAAAAGATAAAGGCAATCACCTCTCTGGCTAAGCCGGCGTGCATAAACGACGTCCAGCGTCTGGCGGGTCGCATCGCTGCTTTGAGCCGGTTTATAAGCCGGTTGGGTGAAAAGGCCATGCCACTGTACCAGATGATGAAGAAAACAGATGACTTTATCTGGAATGATGCTGCTAATGCTGCTTTTGAGGATTTGAAAAGACAGCTAGCTGAGCCACCAGTCCTTGCTGCTCCTGTTGACAAGGAGCCTTTATTGCTGTATGTAGCCGGTAACACACGAGCCGTCAGTGTGGCTGTGGTGGTGGAGCGTAAGGAAGCGGGTACGGAGTATCCGGTTCAGCGGCCGGTTTACTATGTCAGCGAAGTACTCATTGAGTCCAAACAACGGTATCCACATTGGCAGAAGCTTGTTTATGGGGTATTCTGTTGGAAATATGCCCTAGAGGCAATAATAAATGGTTATTATTATATTTCTTTGTTCATGATAATTGTCTATTATTGATGCTATAATTGTATTGTCCGAAAATCGTAATACATGTGTGAATACATAGACCACAACGTGTCCCTAGTAAGCCTCTAGTTGACTAGCTCGTTGATCAACTGATAGTCATGGTTTCCTGACTATGGACATTGGATGTCATTGATAACGGGATCACATCATTAGGAGAATGATGTGATGGACAAGACCCAATCCTAAGCATAGCATAAAAGATCGTGTAGTTTCGTTTGCTAGAGCTTTTCCAATGTCAAGTATCTTTTCCTTAGACCATGAGATCGTGCAACTCCCGGATACCGTAGGAGTGCTTTGGGTGTGCCAAACGTCACAACGTAACTGGGTGACTATAAAGGTGCACTACGGGTATCTCCGAAAGTGTCTTTTGGGTTGGCACGGATCGAGACTGGGATTTGTCACTCTGTGTGACGGAGAGGTATCTCTGGGCCCACTCGGTAATGCATCATCATAATGAGCTCAATCTGACTAAGGCGTTAGTCACGGGATCATGCATTGCGGTACGAGTAAAGAGACTTTCCGGTAACGAGATTGAACAAGGTATTGGGATACCGACGATCGAATCTCGGGCAAGTAACATACCGTTTGACAAAGGGAATTGCATACGGGATTGACTGAATCCTCGACATCGTGGTTCATCCGATGAGATCATCGTGGAACATGTGGGAGCCAACATGGGTATCCAGATCCCGCTGTTGGTTATTGACCGGAGAGGCGTCTCGGTCATGTCTGCATGTCTCCCGAACCCGTAGGGTCTACACACTTAAGGTCCGGTGACGCTAGGGTTGTAGAGATATATGTATGCGGAAAACCAAAAGTTGTTCGGAGTCCCGGATGAGATCCCGGACGTCACGAGAGGTTCCGGAATGGTCCGGAGGTGAAGAATTATATATAGGAAGTCAAGTTTCGGCCACCGGGAAAGTTTCGGGGGTTACCGGTATTGTACCGGGACCACCGGAAGGGTCCCAGGGGTCCACCGGGTGGGGCCACCTATCCCGGAGGGCCCCGTGGGCTGAAAGTGGAAGGGAACCAGCCCTTAGTGGGCTGGGGCGCCCCCCTTGGGCCTCCCCCCATGCGCCTAGGGTTGGAAACCCTAGGGGGGGAGCTTCCCCCTTGACTTGGGGGGCAAGGCACCCCTTCCCCCCACTTGGCCGCCGCCCCCCTTGGAGATCTGATCTCCCAAGGGCTGGCGCCCCCCCAGGGGTCCTATAAATAGTGGGGGGGGGAGGGCAGCTATATACAGCCTTGGGCGCCTCCCTCCCCCCCTGCAACACCTCTCTCTCTCTCGCAGAAGCTTGCCGAAGCCCTGCCAGAGACCCGCTACATCCACCACCACGCCGTCGTGCTGCTGGATCTCCACCAACCTCTCCTTCCCCCTTGCTGGATCAAGAAGGAGGAGACGTCGCTGCACCGTACGTGTGTTGAACGCGGAGGTGCCGTCCGTTCGGCACTCGGTCATCGGTGATTTGGATCACGGCGAGTACGACTCCGTCATCCACGTTCATTGGAATGCTTCCGCTCGCGATCTACAAGGGTATGTAGATGCACTCCTTTCCCCTCGTTGCTAGTAGACTCCATAGATGCATCTTGGTGAGCGTAGGAAAATTTTAAAATTATGCTACGATTCCCAACAGTGGCATCATGAGCCAGGCCTATGCGTAGTTACTATGCACGAGTAGAACACAAAGAAGTTGTGGGCGTTGAGTTTGCCAATTCTTCTTGCCGCTACTAGTCGTTTCTTGTTTCGGCGGCATTGTAGGATGAAGCGGCCCGGACCGACCTTACACGTACACTTACGTGAGACAGGTTCCACCGACTGACATGCACAAGTTGCATAAGGTGGCTAGCGGGTGTCTGTCTCTCCTACTTTAGTCGGAACGGATTCGATGAAAAGGGTCCTTATGAAGGGTAAATAGAAATTGGCAAATCACGTTGTGGTCATACGTAGGTAAGAAACGTTCTTGCTAGAAACCTACAAACCACGTAAAAAAACTTGCAACAACAATTAGAGGACGTCTAACTTGTTTTTGCAGCAAGTGCTATGTGATGTGATATGGCCAGAAGATGTGATGAATGATATATGTGATGTATGAGATTGATCATATTCTTGTAATAGGAATCACGACTTGCATGTCGATGAGTATGACAACCGGCAGGAGCCATAGGAGTTGTCTTTATTATTTTGCATAACCTGCGTGTCATTGAATAACGCCATGTAAATTACTTTACTTTGTTGCTAAACGCGTTAGCCATAGAAGTAGAAGTAATCGTTGGCGTGACGACTTCATGAAGACACAATGATGGAGATCATGGTGTCATGCCGGTGACGAAGATGATCATGGTGCCCCGAAGATGGAGATCAAAGGAGCATAATGATATTGGCCATATCATGTCACTATTTGATTGCATGTGATGTTTATCATGTTTTTGCATCTTATTTGCTTAGAACGACGGTAGCAAGTAGGATGATCCCTTATAACAATTTCAAGAAAGTGTTCACCCTAACTGTGCACCGTTGCGAAGGTTCGTTGTTTCGAAGCACCACGTGATGATCGGGTGTGATAGATTCTAACGTTCGAATACAACGGGTGTTGACGAGCCTAGCATGTACAGACATGGCCTCGGAACACACGCAATACACTTAGGTTGACTTGACGAGCCTAGCATGTACAGACATGGCCTCGGAACACGGAGGACCGAAAGGTCGAGCATGAGTCGTATAGAAGATACGATCAACATGGAGATGTTCACCGATCTTGACTAGTCCGTCTCACGTGATGATCGGACACGGCCTAGTTAAACTCGGATCATGTTTCACTTAGATGACTAGAGGGATGTCTATATGAGTGGGAGTTCATAATCATATGAACTTCATTATCATGAACATAGTCAAATAGGTACTTGCAAATTATGTCATAGCTTGCGCTTTAGTTCTACTGGTTAAGATATGTTCCTAGAGAAAATTTAGTTGAAAGTTGGTAGTAGCAATTATGCGGGCTGGGTGCGAAAACTGAGGATTGTCCTCATTGCTGCACAGAAGGCTTATGTCCTTAATGCACCGCTCGGTGTGCTGAACCTCAGCGTCGTCTGTAGATGTTACGAAACATCTGACATACACGTTTTGATGACTACGTGATAGTTCAGTGCGGTTTAGAATTGTGGCACCCAAGACGTTTTTGAAACGTCGCAGAACATGTGAGATGTTCCGAAGACTGAAATTGGGATTTCAGACTAGTGCCCACGTCAAGAGGTATGAGACCTCTGACAAGTTTCTTAAGCCTGCAAACTAAGGGAGAAAAGCTCAATCGTTGAGCATGTGCTCAGATTGTCTGAGTGCCACAATCGCTTGAATCTAGTGGGAGTTAATCTCCCAGATGAGATAGTGATAGTTCTCCATAGTCACTGCCACCAAGCTAGTAGAGCTTCGTGATGAACTATAACATATCAAGGATAGTTATGATGATCCTTGAGCTATTCGCGATGTTTGACACCGCGAGAGTAGAAATCAAGAAGGAGCATCAATTGTTGATGGTTAGTAAAACCACTAGTTTAAGAAGGGCAAGGGCAAAAGGGATACTTCATGAAACAGCAAGTCGTTTGCTGCTCTAGTGAAGAATCCCAAGGTTGAACCCAAACCCGAGACTAAGTGCTTCTGTAATGAGAGGAACGGTCACTGAAGCAGTACTACCCTAGATATTTGGTAGATGAGAAGGCAGGCAAGGTCGACAGAAGTATATTGGATATACATTATATGAATGTGTACTTTACTAGTACTCCTAGCAGCACCAGGGTATTAGATACTGGTTCGGTTGCTAAGTGTTAGTAACTCGAAATAAAAGCTGCGGAATAAACGGAGACTAGCTAAAGGGGAGATGACAATATGTGTTGGAAGTGTTTCCAAAGTTGATGTGATCAAGCATCGCATGCTCCCTCTGCCATCGAGGTTTGGTGTTTGCGTTGAGCATGATTGGATTATGTTTATCGCAATACGGTTATTCATTTAAGGAGAATAATGGTTACTCTGTTTATTTGAATAATACCTTCAATGGTCTTGCACCTGAAATGAATCTCGATCGCCGTGATACACATGTTCGTGCCAAAAGATATAAGATAGTAATGATAGTACCACATACTTGTGGCACTGCCACTTGAGTCATATTGGTGTAGAACGCATGAAGAAGCTCCATGTAGGTGGATCTTTGGACTCACTCATTTTTGAAAAGATTGAGACATGCGAACCATGTCTATTGGTATATATATGCATGAAGAAACTCCATACAGATGGATCGTTTGGACTCACTTGATTATGAATCACTTGAGACATGCAAATCATACCACATGGGCAAAATGACTGAAAGTCCTCGTTTTCAGTGAGATGGAACAAGAGAGCAACTTATTGGAAGTAATACATTTTGATGTACGCAGTCCAATGAGTGCTGAGGCATGCAGTGGATATCGTTATGTTCTTACTTCACAGATGATTTGAGTAGATGCTGAGTGTATTTACTTGATGAAACACTAGTCTGAATTATTGAAAGGTTCAAGTAATTTCAGGGTGAAGTTGAAGATCGTCGTGACAAGAGGATAAAATGTCTGTGATATGATCATAGAGATGAGTATCTGAGATACGAGTTTGGCACACAATTGAGACATTGTGGAAAGTGTTTCACAATTAATACCGCCTGGAACACCATAGTGTGATGGTGTGTCCGAACATCATAACTGCACCCTATTGGATATGGTGCATACCATGATGTTTCTTATCAAATTACCACTATCGTTTATGGGTTAGGCATTAGAGACAACCGCATTCACTTTAAAAGGGGCACCACGCAATTCCGTTGAGACGACACCGTTTATAGAAACCTAAGTTGTCGTTTCTTAAAAGTTTGGGGTTGCGATGCTTATGTGAAAAAGTTTCAGGCTGATAAGCTCGAACCCAAAGCGGATAAATGCATCTTCATAGAATACCCAAAAAAGTTGGGTATACCTCCTATTTCAAATCTGGAAGCAAAAGTAATTGCTTCTAGAAACGAGTCCTTTCTCGAGGAAAAGTTTCTCTCGAAAGAATTGAGTGGGAGGATGGTGGAGACTTGATAAGGTTATTGAACCGTCGCTTCAACTAGTGTGTAGCAGGGCACAGGAAGTTGTTCCTGTGGCACCTACACCAATTGAAGTGGAAGCTTATGATAGTGATCATGAAACTTCGGATCAAGTCACTACCAGACCTCGTAGGACGACGAGGATGCGCACTACTTCAGAGTAATGCGTGATCCTGTCTTGGAAGTCATGTTGCTAGACAACAATGAACCTACGAGCTATGGAGAAGCGATGGTGGGCCCATATTCCGACGAATGGCTCGAGGCCATGAAATCCGAGATAGAATCCATGTATCAGAACAAAGCATGGACTTTGGTGAACTTGCCCGATGATCGGCAAGCCATTGAGATAAATGGATCTTTAAGAAGAAGACGGACATGGACGGTAATGTTACCGTCTATGAAGCTCGACTTGTGGCAAAGAGTATTTTCACAAGTTCAAGGAGTTGACTACAATGAGTTTTCTCTCATCCGTAGCGATGCTTAGGTCCGTCGGAATCATGTTAGCATTAGCTACATTTATGAAATCTGGCAGATGGATGTCAAAACAAGTTTCCTTACCAGTTTTTCGTGAGGAAAGGTTGTATGTGATACAATCAGAAAGGTTTTGTCGATCCTAAGGATGCTAAAAGGTATGCTAGCTCCAGCGATCCTTCCATGGATTAGAGCAAGCATCTCGGAGTCAGAATATACGCTTTGATGGGGTGATCAAAGTTTTTGGGTTTATACAAAGTTTGTTAGAAACTTGTATTTACAATAAAGTGAGTGGGAGCGCTACAACATTTCTGATAATTATATGTGAATGACATATTGTTGATCCGAAATGATGTAAAATTTCTGGAAAGCATAAAGGTTGTTTGAAAGGAGTTTTTCAAAGGAAGACCTGGATAAAGCTACTTACATATTGGGCATCAAGATCCATAGAGATAGATCAAGACGCCTGATGATACTTTCAAAAGACAGCACACCTTGACATGATTTTGAAAGAGTTCAAAATAGATCAGCAAAGAAGTAGTTCTTGGCTGTGTTACAAGGTGTGAGTATTGAGTGAGACTCAAGACCTGACCACAGCGGAAGATAGAGAAAGGACGAAGGTCGTCCCCTATGCTTTAGACATAGGCTCTATAGTATGCTATGCTGTGTACCGCACATGTAGTGTGCCTTGCCATGAGTTGGTCAAGAGGGTACAATGGTGATCCGGGAAAGGATCCCATGACAGCGGTCGAACTTATCCTTAGTACCTAGTGGATTAAGGAATTTTCTCGATTATGGAGGTGGAAAGGAGTTCGTCGTAAAGGGTTACGTCCATGCGAACTTTGACACTAATCCGGATGACTCTGAGTAGTAAACCGGATTCGTATAGTAGAGCAATTATTTGAAATGGCTCCAAATAGCGCGTGGTAGCATCCACAAGATGACATAGATATTCGTAAAGCACACGGTTCTGAAAGGTTCAGACCCGTTGACTAATAACCTCTCTCACAAGCATAACATGACCAAACTAGAACACATTGAGTGATAATCACATAGTGATGTGAACTAGATTGTTGACTCTAGTAAACTCTTTAGATGTTGGTCACATGGTGATGTGACCAGTGAGTGTTAATCACATGGTGATGTGAACTAGATTATTGACTCTAGTGCAAGTGGGAGACTGTTGGAAATATGCCCTAGAGGCAATAATAAATGGTTATTATTATATTTCTTTGTTCATGATAATTGTCTATTATTCATGCTATAATTGTATTGTCCGGAAATCGTAATACATGTGTGAATACATAGACCACAACGTGTCCCTAGTAAGCCTCTAGTTGACTAGCTCGTTGATCAACTGATAATCATGGTTTCCTGACTATGGACATTGGATGTCATTGATAACGGGATCACATCATTAGGAGAATGATGTGATGGACAAGACCCAATCCTAAGCATAGCATAAAAGATCGTGTAGTTTCGTTTGCTAGAGCTTTTCCAATGTCAAGTATCTTTTCCTTAGACCATGAGATCGTGCAACTCCCGGATACCGTAGGAGTGCTTTGGGTGTGCCAAACGTCACAACGTAACTGGGTGACTATAAAGGTGCACTACGGGTATCTCCGAAAGTGTCTTTTGGGTTGGCACGGATCGAGACTGGGATTTGTCACTCTGTGTGACGGAGAGGTATCTCTGGGCCCACTCGGTAATGCATCATCATAATGAGCTCAATCTGACTAAGGCGTTAGTCACGGGATCATGCATTGCGGTACGAGTAAAGAGACTTGCCGGTAACGAGATTGAACAAGGTATTGGGATACCGACGATCGAATCTCGGGCAAGTAACATACCGTTTGACAAAGGGAATTGCATACGGGATTGACTGAATCCTCGACATCGTGGTTCATCCGATGAGATCATCGTGGAACATGTGGGAGCCAACATGGGTATCCAGATCCCGCTGTTGGTTATTGACCGGAGAGGCGTCTCGGTCATGTCTGCATGTCTCCCGAACCCGTAGGGTCTACACACTTAAGGTCCGGTGACGCTAGGGTTGTAGAGATATATGTATGCGGAAACCCGAAAGTTGTTCGGAGTCCCGGATGAGATCCCGGACGTCATGAGAGGTTCCGGAATGGTCCGGAGGTGAAGAATTATATATAGGAAGTCAAGTTTCGGCCACCGGGAAAGTTTCGGGGGTTACCGGTATTGTACCGGAACCACCGGAAGGGTCCCGGGGGTCCACCGGGTGGGGCCACCTATCCCGGAGGGCCCCGTGGGCTGAAAGTGGAAGGGAACCAGCCCTTAGTGGGCTGGGGCGCCCCCCTTGGGCCTCCCCCCATGCGCCTAGGGTTGGAAACCCTAGGGGGGGAGCTTCCCCCTTGACTTGGGGGGCAAGGCACCCCTTCCCCCCCCCCCACTTGGCCGCCGCCCCCCTTGGAGATCTGATCTCCCAAGGGCTGGCGCCCCCCAGGGGTCCTATAAATAGTGGGGGGGAGGGCAGCTATATACAGCCTTGGGCGCCTCCCTCCCCCCTGCAACACCTCTCTCTCTCTCGTAGAAGCTTGGCGAAGCCCTGCCAGAGACCCGCTACATCCACCACCACGCCGTCGTGCTGCTGGATCTCCATCAACCTCTCCTTCCCCCTTGCTGGATCAAGAAGGAGGAGACGTCGCTGCACCGTACGTGTGTTGAACGCGGAGGTGCCGTCCGTTCGGCACTCGGTCATCGGTGATTTGGATCACGGCGAGTACGACTCCGTCATCCACGTTCATTGGAACGCTTTCGCTCGCGATCTACAAGGGTATGTAGATGCACTCCTTTCCCCTCGTTGCTAGTAGACTCCATAGATGCATCTTGGTGAGCGTAGGAAAATTTTAAAATTATGCTACGATTCCCAACATATTCATGGCAAGCCGGAAGCTTAAGCATTATTTCCAGGGTCACCCTATCACCGTGGTTAGTTCTGCTCCCCTAGGAGATATCATCCAAAACAGAGAAGCCACAGGAAGAGTTGCTAAGTGGGCTATAGAACTTGGGCCCCATGGTCTAAAATACGTGCCGCGCACTGCTATCAAATCTCAAGCATTGGTGGATTTCATCAACGATTGGATAGAGCTGCAGGTGCCTGAAGAGAAACCGGATAATACATACTGGACTATTCACTTCGACGGGTCCAGGCAATTGGAGGGCTCGGGGGCTGGAGTTGTATTAGCTTCCCCTCGAGGTGACAAGTTTTGCTATGTGCTACGGTTGATGTTTCCCTGTACTAACAATGCAGCTGAGGACGAGGCCTTGCTCCATGGTCTTCGGATGGCTAAGGAGATGAGCTTAAGCCGGGTAAGGTGTTTTGGCGACTCAGATTTAGTGCCCAACAAGTGTCAGGCAAGTGGGATTCCAAGGACCCCCTCATGGCGGCTTATCGCCGCGAAGTTGATGCCATTGCTGGACATTTTCAGGGTTATCAAGTAGAGCACATCGATCGCAGGAAGAACGAGGCGGCTGATGCATTAAGCCGGCTGGGCTCTCAGCGAAAGCCGGTGCCGCCTAATACTTTCTTGGACATTTTGCATAACCCTTCTGTTAAGTTGCCTACGGAGGACGACTTGGCTGTTCCTGACCCAGAAGCACAGTTGGTGGCGGCTCTCCACATTATCCCAGATTGGACAGTACCATACTTGGCTTACATGACCCGGGAAGAATTGCCTGAGGATGAAACTTTGGCCAGACAAATAACCCGGCGGTCTAAGTCAATGATAATTATCAATGGCGAGCTGCATCGTCGCAGTGTCACTGGAACTTTCCAGCGTTGTGTTTCCCTTGAGGAAGGTCAAGAAATTTTACGTGAGATTTACGAGGGGGATTGTGGCCATCATGCCGGCTCAAAATCCCTTGTGGCCAAGGCTTTTCGTCATGGTTTTTATTGGCTGACGGCTCATGCTGATGCAGAGGACTTGGTCAGTAAATGTGACGGTTGTCAGAGGTTCTCACGACGGGCTCATGTGCCGGCTCAAGAGTTGAGGATGATTCCAATCACTTGGCCATTTGCGGTCTGGGGGCTTGATATGGTTGGGCCTTTTAAAAGGTCTAAGGATAAGAAGACCCACCTCTTGGTGGCGATCGACAAGTTCACAAAGTGGGTTGAGGCAGAGCCAGTTAGTAAGTGTGGTGCAGCCACAGCGGTTCAGTTCATGAAAAGGGTGATATTTCGCTTTGGTTTTCCACACAGCATTATAACTGACAATGGCACTAATCTGTCTAGAGGCGCCATGGAAGAATTTTGTCAACGAGAGCATATCCGGCTCGATGTTTCATCAGTGGCTCACCCTCAATCCAATGGTCAGGCTGAGAGAGCCAATCAGGAGATCTTAAAGGGCATCAAGCCCCGGCTTTTGGTCCCTTTGCAACGGACGCCGGGTTGTTGGGTAGAGGAATTACCTTCCGTGTTATGGAGCATCAATACTACTCCTAACAGGTCTACGGGTTACATGCCTTTCTTCATGGTTCACGGAGCTGAGGCGGTCCTCCCTAGCGATATCCGTCATGACTCGCCTCGAGTGGCGGCTTATGTCGAGGCGGCTAATGAGCAGGCGCGTCAAGAAGCTCTTGACTTGTTGGATGAACAACGTGACGTAGCAGCAGCTCGCTCGGCGATTTACCAACAAGACCTGCGCCGCTATCACAGCCGCCGGGTTAAGTCTCGGGTCTTTCAGGAAGGTGATTTGGTGCTCCGGCTCATCCAGGATCAAACAGATGCGCACAAGTTATCCCCACCTTGGGAAGGGCCCTTTGTGATCAGCAAGAACTTGCACAACGGGTCATACTACCTTATTGATGTTCGGGAGCACAGAGATTCACGTAAGTCAGAGGAGGAGACCCGCCGGCCGTGGAACATAGCTCAGCTTCGGCCTTATTACACTTGAGCCACCGGCTCTCATAATGTACATATTTCTATAGCCATGTATATATTATGATAAATAATAAAGCAGGACCTCTGTCCTTTTTTCGTCCAAAGGTAAATGTATTATTGTTATTTCCATTGCAACATTACATGGTCACTTGGAGGTTGATCCGGCTTATGATCGTATTCGAATCTAGCCGTTAACAACATGATCACTTGGGGGCTTCCTATTCAAACATAGGTCGTATTCGAACCAAAGAGAACATAGCTGTCGATACCCACTTGATTGGCATATTGCCGAGCTCATTGGGGAGTTTTTCTTGATCATATTTGAATCATAGCTCGACCCCCTTTGGGAACCGACGTGGATCGTATTCGAATCAGCGTCGTTAAACAACTCTCAAGGTCATTTGGGGGCTTCCTGTTCAAACATAGGTCGTATTCGAACCAAAGAGAACATAGCTGTCGGTACCCTCTTGATCGACAACGCCAAAGCCACTGGGGGCTATATGATCGCATTCCAATCTTAGCTTAACCCCTTTGGGACGGTTCTCTGGTCGTATTCGAATCAGAAGCCCCTAAGTTTTTGATCTCTTGATTTGCAACAAATTCTTTTGATCATGTCAAAAGTGTTCCAGGGTGGTTCTTTGTCCACCGTCTTAACTTTGATTAATAATATTGATAGCACACAATAAGCATTATAGGTGCTGGTGAACTGGAGTTGAGTTCTCAACCTTATTATTTGGGTTACATAAACCGGAAGTGCACTTGAAGGCTTGCAGCCGCCTAGAGACTTGTGATTTGTTTTCTATGCAGGACAATTAAAGACAGCTCTTTAAGCTTAAGGAAAGCAAATGATCAAACATAACCCGGAGGAATATAAAAGAGCAGCCTAAACAGAGTTGAGCACTGCACACGTGCACGATGGCACGACAAAATTAAGTATTTGTCCTACTCTATTACAGGACTCCCCGAGTCCAAAAGGTGAGGCATTGTTTTTAAGGCATAACCATAAGCCACCTACGAAATTAAAGCGCTTGTTGGGTTGAAGCTTCCGGCTCATCCCTCTCCGCTCCTCCGGCTGTTTCCATGACCTGGAATGTTGATGATTTCCAGTCAATGCCACTCAAAGCTTCAAATTGAGCCTCATCATCAATTAACCCGGCCGGGTCAACTTCAGGGGCGAAGGTATGCTTACGAGTAGGCGGAATCAGGCTGACTGCCTCATAGCGTGGTGTTGGGATCCTCTGATTCTCCGCGTCATAGCCCGGCTGATATTTGGTAAGATCTGTGTCATTGCCAATCAAAGTGGCCACAGGGCGTACGCTCTTCACACAGGCGGCGAAGTCCTTCTGGTCAAAGGGGGTGACGTCTTCCTTCAAGCTGGGATACCCAAGGGCGATGTCGGCTGGGTCTAGCTCCGGTAGAAACGCCTTGGCCCGGCTCAGAGCGGCTATGGCTCCGGCTCTTGGAGAAGCCCGTCTCAGCTCTTGGAAGCGCTGAGGAAGTACGACAAGCCGCCTGAGTACATCTGCCAGGTGAGTGGGAACTTCATTGGACAGAGCCACAACGGCTAAAGCACATTGTGACCCGGTGTAAAGTTGCTCTACCAAGGTGTAAACCGCCTTCAGCTTAGTCAGCACGCTCTGGTTGAGATTGGAACTCATGGGACCTGCATTACAAAGTCAAGTGAGCTGTTGGCAATTGAGATGTTTATGGGAACTAAACAATGTGAACTGATTAGAAATTTACCAAAGATTGCGGAGACCATCTGAGAGACATGGCGTTTTAAGCCGGATAGCTCGGCGGTTCTTTCAGAAAGAGTGGCCTTCGCTTGTTCGGCCCGGCTGAGCAAAGCAGCTTTTTCATCTGCCCAGGCTTTCCTTTCTGCTTCAAACTTTTTCTTCAGTCTCTCTTGTGTGGATACACTGAGTTCAAATTTGGAGTTGGCTTTTTGGGTTTCACTCTCCTGGGTCTTCAGGCGGCTCTTCAAATCAGAGATTTCCGATTCAAATTTCTTACAGGCGGCCTGTACAAATTCTGGGTTACAGTTAAGGTGATTATAATGCAATATTAAGTCCCAAGCACTTTGCAAGCAAAGACACTTGGCACTTGGGGACTAATGTATGCTGAAAGGTTCTATCTACAGTGCCGGTTCATGAAAGTAAGTCCCAAGCACTTTGCAGGCAAAGGTACTCGGCACTTGGGGGCTAATGTGTAAAGTTGCTCAACTACTCGATTAACATAAGTAATTATTAAGCCGGTATTAAGTCTACAACATATTCCATCATAAGTAATAGACTTGGGGGCTGGCATGGTAAGGATGACTATGGAGTAAGCAAGGGAGTCGTACCTCAGATTTTTGCTGTATTTGCTTCACCATGTCAATCTCGAGGTCCCGGCTGTTGTGCACTTGACCAATATAGCCAGCGACAATATCTCCAATGCTTAGATTGGCATAGTTAGTAATGTCCAGCCTGGCTCTGCGGCGTTCCAGAAGTTCCTCCTTGGCAGAGCACCTAGCCAGCACGGTGGGTCTTCCCGGTTCAACAAATTCGGTCCGGGTAATCACCACGTCCGGGTCATCTGGATGAGCCGGGCTGGGGATCTCCGGGTTATCAGAACCCTCCATAACTTGCTCATTAGATGGGGCAGTGGTGGTTTCCGGAGCAGGTGCAGGCGGCGGCTCAGGGGCAGAGGCATCAGGTTCAGTCAAGACCGGCTCTTCGGCCGGCTTACTTTTCTTCGCCCTCTTGCTGGGCTTTACTTGTACACTAAAAGTCAAAGAGTTAGTGCAAAACCATGAGTAAGATAAGCACAAAGTAAGCTGATCATCATTACCCGGGGGCGGTCTTGAAGGCCGGCAAGCTAGACTGCATTGAGTCGCCGGAGGAAGGTGAAGTTCCCTGATAGTTTGAATCAGAAGAATTGAGCGGTTGACGAGTGACGCCCGCCAAAGGATGAAAAGGATATAAGTCGGAGATAACCTCGGTTCGGCGCTTCCTTGATGCTTCGGGTAAGCCGGAGGAGAGGTCTGCGTCCTTGCTAGTCCGGGTCTGCCTCCAACTCTCATGAATCTGTCGCTTCAAAAGAAATTGAGGATCTTGATAAGCTAGAGGATGTGAAAATCTTACTTTCCGGGTTACTCTTCGGACTTTCAGTCTTGGCAAGGGCTCTGAGTCGGAGGAAAGTATAGTTACCTCTTCAATCACCGGGTTACTCGCTCCGGTATCGTCCTGCTGATAATCAGTGTCAATAAGACGGTTAAAAAAGGAGCCTAAAGAATCAAGGGCTACCTCTGACTCGGAGGTGTCTTCCAGGTGAAGCAGGTCCGAGGCGCTAGGCTTACTCCCCTTCTTGCGGGGAGCGGCTCTCCTGGCGGCTTTCTTAACCTTCCTAGCTTTCTTAGCAGCTTCATGGTCATACCTGACCTTCCAGAATTTATCATTGGCCTGTGAAATACAACAAAGATTAGTAAGCAAAGACAAAATCGTTAAAATGAAAGGAGAAGCATTCAGGTCAATGGCTTACCGCAGGAGCCGGGTTAGTCTTGCAGAAAGGGCTTAAGCCCACTCTCTCGCAATCTGCCAGGCTCTCATTCAGAAGCGACTTGGTTGTATCGTCAATAACGTCCTCAGGTAAGTCGTCTGGACTGCGTCATAGAGGATCATCTTTCCGGCCTGTGTACTCACACATCAAGCTGGGGCGGCGGCTTAAAGGAATCACCCGCCAAGCAATCCAGACCCGGACCAGATCAACGCCATTTAGGCCGTTTCCCAGAAGAGCTTTGATTCTGTTGATGGTGGGAATAAGTGGTTGACGCTCAGCTTGAGATAATTTGTCTGGCAGGGGGTGATTTGACTCTAGACGCATGGCGCGAAAGCCGGGCAGAGGGTTCTCATCAGCCGGAGAAGTATCTTGGCAGTAGAACCATGTCTGGTTCCAGTCCTTCGGGCGGCTTGGCGGCTCAGCATAAGGAAAGAGACAATCTCTCCGTCGTTGGATTGAGATTCCACCAAGTTCCAAGCTAGGCCCATTGGCACACTCATTCTGGCGGTTGAGGTAAAACAGCTCCCTAAAGAGCAGTAGGCTGGGTTCTTCTCCAAGGTATACCTCACAGAACACGTGAAAGTTACAAATGTTCAACACAGAGTTGGGTCCAATGTCTTGAGGTCGCAGATCGAAAAAGTGCAGAACATCTCTGAAGAATTTTGAGCCAGGAGGAGCAAAGCCCCGGCTCATGTGGTCAGCAAATATGACAACCTCTCCGTCCTTTGGTTGAGGTCTCTCTTCGGACGGGTCAGGAGCTCGGTAGGACATGACCTCCTTCTTAGGCAGGTAACCCATTTTTACGAAGTCATCTAAGGTGCTATCAGTAATGTTGGATCTCGCCCAGTTGCACGTAATGGGCGCTTTGGGAGCCTTGGGCGGCATTGTGGAAAATGGAAGCCTATGACAAAAGAGAATTCCCGGTTCAAATTTAAGCCGGAGGAAGATTTCAGTTCAGTATTCAAGATGGCGGTTTATGAAGGAGCCTAATGATATATGAGTAACTGTGTCAGGTTATCTAAGCCGCCGTGGATATCTTAAGCAATTTAAGTTATTTAACTCTATTGTGAGTGAGCCGGAGATTTCACAAAGCAGGGTCTCTTTAAAGCCGGCGATATGAGCCG
The DNA here is from genome assembly GCF_002575655.3 of Aegilops tauschii subsp. strangulata. Lineage (NCBI taxonomy): Eukaryota > Viridiplantae > Streptophyta > Magnoliopsida > Poales > Poaceae > Aegilops > Aegilops tauschii. Next base: position 624,004,596 of record NC_053037.3, read on the forward strand.
CCATGGTTAACAGATGCAGTTTTTTGTCTAAGTATTGCACAAACAAGTTTCACAAATTACAGAGATTACTTTGGATCAAACGATCGTCCAGAAAGGAAAAATTTCTAGACCTAAAAAACTGATACAGAGGAGTTCATAAGCTCTAAATGAGGTCTTTTTTCGGGCAAAAGGGATCTACTAGCATAAAAATGGGTGAGAAACTACTACCGCAGGGAGTCTGTACCGTTTTCAGATCAAAAGGAGCCTCGGTGGAGGAACTGTGAAGAAATCGAGATGAAACTACGAAGAACAGGGAAGAAGCATGGAACCCTAATGCGAATCTACTGTACGGAGTAGCAAGAACTTACTGGTGCTGATGAGCAGCGGAGGTCGCCGCCGTTTCTCTGGACCGGTTCAGGATGATGCAGCGGCCGAGGCTGAGGAAGACGAGGGGCGCGGCGGCGGCGGCGGAGCTCGAGCTCTGGGGCGTCACAGGAGGAAGACGATGGATCGAGAAGAGTGACGAAAGGCTTATGGGCCGGGCCTATTTATAAGGGACGGCTGGTAAATGGGCGCGAGAAACCGAGGAGGCTGAAGACATGATTATCTTGCCGCAGAAACGCCTCGATTCTCGGGATGGTCATTAAGATAAAGATCCGTTGGGATATGACATAATAAAAAAATGAATTTAATGGAAGATGACGTCACGGCGGGTTATAACCTTCGCACGAGCAGAAGCCGGAAGATTTTCTCTTAAAGGTATTGAAGATTGACATGAACCGGTTCAAATCAATCTGGGGCCTAATGTTGAGGATATAACCATTAGAGTCACCCGCCCAGGAGGGCCGGGTTACGTCATAATGATCATCACGTGAAGCCCAGTACCAAGCTTGAGGATGGCGGTTCAGTAATGGGCTTAAGACCCGGAGGCGGCTTAAGGCCCGTAGTGATAAACCGCCGTTATGGCAAGACTTGTAGTGTAAGGCAAGAATAGTTAAGAGTCCGAGCCGGACACTGTTATAAGCCGGCTGGGACTCTGAGAGCCGCTGGGCGTCAACCTCTCTATATAAAGGGACGACCCGGCGGCGGTTCAGGACAGGCAACATCAGATCGATAGCCAGGCATAGCGGTTAAGCTCCCTGGTCATCGAAACCCTAAGTAATTCCACCTCAACTGGAGTAGGCTTTTACCTTCACCGTAAGGGGCCGAACCAGTATAATCCTCGTGTCCTTTGTCCCGTTTAACCCCTTTAAGCTTCCTAGCTGCGATGGCTCCATGACTAAGTCCTTGCACGAGGACATCTGTCGTGACAATTCCACGACATAACCCTTAGAGACAAGCCGAGCTTTGTGGATCTGAAAATTTCCATCCACATCGGTTTTCTTCTTAAAGACCCATTTGCAACCAATGGCTGTTACGCCAGGCGGCAGATCAACCAAGTCCCAGACTTGATTCTCAATCATGGACTTTAACTCGGATCTCATGGCCTCCAGCCATGCCTCGGAATCTGGGCTCACCATCGCTTCTGCATATGTGGTCGGCTCGTCGCTTTCTAGCAACAATACATTGCGCACTCTGCGCAATCTCTCCGACCTCCGTGGTTCCGGTGCCGCTTCCACTACGGGTTCCCTGACTGACTCCGGTATGATCTCATCACCAGCCGAGCCGTCCCCGAGTTGTCCTCGAATTTCTTGGAGTTGGACCGTCCTCACACTGGCCTCCTAGCTGAGAAACTCTTTCTCAAGGAAAACCCCGTACCGAGCAACAAACACTTTGTTCTCTTCCCGGTTGTAGAAGCTATATCCCAAGGTTTCCCTCGGATATCCCACGAATATGCATTTATCCGACTTGGGTGTAAGCTTGTCTGACGTAAGTCGCTTGACAAATGCCTCACAACCCCAAATCTTTAGAAAAGACAAACTGGGACTCTTCCCGGTCCACATCTCATGTGGTGTCTTGTCTACTGATTTTGATGGTACCCTGTTAAGTGTGAAAGCTGCAGTTTCTAGAGCGTATCCCCAGAATGACAAGGGTAAATCCGATTTGCTCATCATGGACCGGCCATGCCGAACAAGGTCCTATTCCTCCGTTCCGACACGCCGTTTCTCTATGGCGTACCCGGAGGTGTGAGCTGAGGTACTATACGTCGGCTTTTCAGATGATCATCAAACTCCTGGCTCATGTATTCACCTCCACGATCAGATCTTAGAAGTTTTATAGTCTTGCCGAGCTGATTCTCAACCTCGTTCTGAAACTCCTTGAACTTTTCAAAAGTTTCCGACTTGTGCCCCATCAAATAGATATATCCATATCTACTCAAGTCGTCGGTAAAAGTCACGAAGTACTGATAGCCACCTCTGGCAGTTGTGCTCATTGGACCACACACATCACTATGTATAAGTTCCAATAGCTCGGACGCCCTCTCGCAACTCTTTGCGAAAGGAGACTTAATCATCTTGCCGAGCAAGCATGATTCGCATGTCTCGAACGACCCGAAGTCGGACGAAGTTAGGAGCCCATCATCATGGAGCTTCTTCATGCGTTTCAGACTAATGTGTCCAAGCCGGCAATGCCAGAAGTATGTCGGATTTATCTCATTAGGCTTATGCCTCTTGACATTCACGTTATAGACCGGTTCCTGTTCCAGATTCAATATAAATAGCCCATCTACAATGGGTGCATAGTCGTGGAACATACCATTCAAATAAAATGAACAACCATTGTCCTTTAAATTGAATTCATAACCCTGACTCATCAAACATGAGGCAGAAATAATGTTCCGACTAAGTGCAGGAATGTAATAACAATTATTCAATTCCAAAATAAATCCAGAAGGAAGCTGGAGTTGCATCGTGCCGACCTCCAACGCAGCAACTCTTGCTTTGTTGCCGACCCTGATGTCAATCTCCCCTTGTGCCACACGCCTAGTTCTTACCAGCCCCTGCATCGAGTTGCAAATATGAACAACCGATCTGGTATCAAATACCCAAGAGCTACTAGGTATGTCAGCAAGGTAGATGTCTATAACATATGCAACAAGTGTACCTTTGCCTGAAGCAGCATTCCCGGCCTTCTTGCCATGCTCTGCAAGCCACTTGCTATAGTTCCTCTTCCAGTGACCGGTCTCCTTGCAGTGATAGCAAATGGTCTTTGAGTCTGGTACAGACTTCGGCCCAGCGGCGGAGGTTACCGTCTCCGTGCCCTTTGCCTTAGCCTTTTCTTGGACCAACTCTTCTTGAACTTAGCCGATTTCTGCATCATCAACACTTGATGCGTGCCTTTCTTAGTATCTTGCTCTGCCACTTTGAGCATCCCATGTAATTCAGTGAGCTTCTTATCCATGCCATGCATATGATAGTTTGAGATGAACGTCCCATAGCTGGGCGGAAGAGAACCCAGAACAGCATCAGTAGCCAGCTCATCCAAGAGCGGGAAGCCCAACCAATCCAAAGCTTGCACATATCCGATCATCTTGATCACATGTGGGCTCAGTGGATCACCTTCCTTCAGCTTGCAATCCATCAAGGATCGCCAGACGTTGAACCTTTCGGTCCTAGCCTGTGTATGAAACATGCTCTTGAGACTCTCGATCATATCGTAAGTCTCAACATTTTCGAAATGCTGTTGCAAATCGGGCTCCATACAAGCCAGCATCAGACAGCTGATCTCCGTTGATTCATCAACGAGTTTCTGGTAGGCATTCTTAGTTGTGGTATTAGCATTATCGGCAGGTTCCTCTGGAAGTGGATCCTCTAGAACATGTTCCTTTCTATCATGCTCGAGAACAATTCTCAGATTTCTATACCAGGTGGTAAAGTTTGTTCCATTCAGTTTATCCTTTTCCAGAGTCGATTTCAATGCAAAGTTGGGTTGAGCTGGTGGTGCCATTGATCTATAACAGAAAATATGCAATCACTAAGCAATGTGTTTATGTAGAGTAATTCTAGCCTTAAACAGAAATACTCCCACTAAAGTTGGCATCCCTCCGCAAACTCTCAGTGATTCAGGATCCAACTAGCACATGCGACTAGTGAGCTTTAGCATCACTGCTAGACAACATACCTATCCGGTAAGCAACTCCTTGCTAATCGCATCTCTATACGACTCCTGTCGGTCGGGAAGGTATCTTATACCCCGGCTCCCAACCTTCTTTGCCACAAGGCTCAAAACCGTTTTGATAGCCTTGTCAAGTTAACCCGACGCAGTGCATGTCCGTGTCCGACACGAACCCTTCAGTTCAAGGACACCCAGCAGCACCCCAATTTTATGAGCCCACTACTAGACGTACTTGACGTGCGAAGGTGCAACATCGGGGACGGCAATTCGCTTGATATTCATGAGGGATCTTTCTATCATTCTAACATGCATAGAAAACAAGAAGTATAACAATCACAAATAAACATATATTGTGAAATAGTATGGCTCCTTCATGGACGTTCTTCCAGGTCGGCTCCGACTCCGATGACCATCTAGGAACTCCATCTTGTTTGTCACGCCGGGACGCCAAGCCACCAACCTGATCTCTACTATCCAACTACTACAACTAGTAATGAATTTTACATAGAGAATCACAAGTCGACACGCAGATCGTTATACATTATAATGACAACACATTGGCTCCTGCCGACTGACAAACATGACACGCAGGCCATGTATAAATTACACACATGCATCACATACACATGAGCCATACTATTCACATCAAACCTGCAAAACAAAGTTACGCATAGAATCGTATTCTACCGGTTTGAGTGATCACATCTGAACTCTGATCACGCCGAATTCTCTGATCTGACCGATCTCATCGATCATCGCGAATCTGATTCGGATTTATGTTTCACTGTTAACCCCGATGGCGGATAACCGACCGGTAGGGATAGGTTGTGTCACGACCTCATCGATTCGATTGACAGAAAACATAGCCACATCGATCCCCATGTGCAGTTGATCTCACCAACCGTGCATACAGCCAATCTCATAAACGACAATAGATCTCATGTGCCGCCTCCATATATCTAATATGCATACGATCTGAAACCAAATCCTATAGCAGAGGCTCTGATACCACTGTTGGGTTCTAAGGTAGGGTGCGTCGACTGCAAATTAAAATTTCCTACGCGCAGAACAACCAAGAACATGCTACGGGAGATGGATCACAGTTCGTTACCACTAGACGTGCAGTGCCGTGCAGCGGAAGAAGAGTTGGGGCAGCGTGTTCGCGTGGATCGTCTCCTCCTCGTCCGATCTCTCTCGAACAGCCGGTCGTCGGTTCCCACGTACAGGTTCACCGGTGCGGCGCAAGTGCACCGCCTCTAACGGTATCCGCGCGTGCAGGAGGAACGTCGTGCGGCGGACTGCTAGGTCCGATCACACAACCGGCGGCGAGTGGAGGTGTCCATTCACAACACATGCAAACCCTAGTGACAACGCCGAAGCGATAAATTGCATGAGTGTGCCTCACCTTCACTTTATAAAGGCGTCCATCGCGGGCTCAACACTTCGGCCTCGCACGGACCCTAAAGCCCATAGGTCTACTCGGCCACAATCCGAATACAGCTCGGATCACGTCTGACCAGTGTCCTCGGATCCGGCCTCATAGGTTCCTTCCCTTAAGCGCGCGACCCCTTAGGTTCAAGCCGGCTTGGTCGCAGTTCGGATCACCTCCGAACTGCACGGTTGGTAGCGGCCTCTAGCAAGGCATGCCGAACACCATGCAGACTATGAAGCTGGTTAGCGAACCTGTACATCATACTTCCATTCCTTTTGCCACACAATATATGTTGTCGGGCTCAAGGCGAGTCTGTCATCCTTGTGCTAGCCCGACCTCTTTCTCGTTCCAGTGATGCCGACCACTATCCGGATTATCTCATAATCCTTGTCGCATGGCCATGCTTATCCTGGTCGGATCACACGAGGGGCCTAGAGTATATCTCTCCTGTTCGGAGGTGCAAATCCCATCTTGCTCAACCATGTCTCGCAGCATGGGTCTGGACAAGCTTGAAACCTACCTTTGTAACTACCCAGTCACGGAGTAGCGTTTGGTCGGCCCAAAGCAGGTCTGTCACCATCCCGAGTACATGTGCCAGCTCAGGTCTTAGGACATAGAACATATGTTGTACTAGAGACTCACAGATGACATATCGCTGCGTCTCATAGTTGGGTCTGTCCGACTCGGACCTTATCTCGACTCGGATCCGACTACGTCGAATCCGACAAGAACTTTCCAAGTCCATATTATCCGGTTAGCATCCAATGCTCCATGGCTAGTAAGACCGAGCCATCGACCGTGTCATATGCTAGTCTAGTCGGCGGCGCGAGCGGACAGGAGTGATGGTCGCGGTCCTAGGGTCGCGGTCCTAGGGCTCGGGATTGCAACAGGTGTGCGCAGAGATTGCAGGGGACTCGTGCCGGTTCACACAGATAGATATGCAGTATTGAATTTCAGGTTTGCTATTTCAAATCTAGGTGTGAAATAGCTATCTCACATCTAAGTCCACAGCCATTAGATTTCGTCGTATCTTCAAGATTCGTGCTAGTTGTTTTCTGTCGTGGTCGTGCGTTTCGTTCGTGTCCTCGTCGTTCGTCTGTGCGCGCGGCCCAACTTTTTTAGCGGGTTGTGTTGTTTTTGCCTGTTTTCGCGGGCCGCGTTGCTTTTTTATTGGGCTGGTGGGCTGTTTTTCGTCAGATCTGGTTTTGAAGACGAGGGGGCATTTCCTAAAAACATGAAGACGAGGGGGCTGCGTTCGGTTTTCCCCCACGTTATCTCCTTCTCTGTGCCGAAGCATTCACCTCGACCGTTTCTCATTCCTCTTCTGCCGTTCCCCATTTTTCTCCCTAGCAGCGGGTGCTCGAGGCGCAGGCGATTTCTGGAGAGGGAGACGCTTCGTAGGTAGTTTGTCTGGTTCTTCTTCCTTGTTCCTCTTTTATGTAGTGTCCTTGTTGTGTTTTTTTTTGTTCCTTTGCTCACTGATTTAGCAGCATACATCTGGGGGAGGGAGTTCGCTCCTCAATGTCCCCAATTGTGGGTAGGGTTCGTTAGCAGCCGTACATTTTCCTTTTGTTTCTTGTTTGTTTGTCCATAGATCTAGGGTTCTTTTATCCCCTCCAATCTCCCAAAATGTGGCGAGGGTTCATCAATTTTTTTGATCTATCTAGAGTATGCTCTGATTTTCTTCAGTTCATCTTGATTAAATTATGAAATAATTAGATTAGGAGTATGTTTGTCTCATCAGTGTGGGTCCTAGGAGATGATTAGATTAGGATGTTAGTTCGTCCCATTGTGTGCGCTGCTTCAGAGATGCCAAGAAAAACTAAAAAAGAGAACATTGGGCCAAAAGAAAGGAAATCTTCTGAATGTTTGTTCAGGGAACATTCCCTTCTTGCTGAAATAAAAAAGTGCATTTGAAATTTACATTCTCTATTTTCTCTAGAAACGAAAATTGCATTTGAAACAATATATTGATAATATTCCTAAATTTCTTGTATGTGTGGATTCCTGTGATTTAAGTTCTCTGCAATGTCCATTTTCAAAGAAGCAGAATTAAATTCCTGTGATTTAAGTTCTCTTATCTCTGCAATTTTCATTTTGCGGAGATGTCCAACTGTATTCATCATGTACCACATTTTGCACTGATTCTGATTCTAAATCTATGTCTAAAATATGTTAAGAACTATGGTACAGTACGTTTATCCCTGTAGCTGAAACTTGCTGTTACATATTCATAGTACTCCTTTCTGTAGTAGTAGTGTTTTGTGTTGCTTGCTTGCCTGAAGATGCTTATCCCTGTAGATGAAACTACTCTTGCTCTGTTGATATATCCCTGTAATATTTTCTTGTTGTGCTGCTTCAGTTTGCTTTACTCTGAAAATATTCCCATATGATGTTTTATCCTGCTCTGTATTAGCTTGTTTTTATTATTGATTGACAAAATAAAGAAAGAAAATTTTGGAGAAGATCGAATCTGTTTCTCACCTGAAATGAATGTACTCCAAATTGTGGATATGTGGACAATATCAAATCTCTTTATCCCTGTTATAATATGTTTCTAAATTTTCTGAATTTCGAGTATGTGGCTGTCACAATCTCACAGAAAATGTACCTGTTATATTAGTGTTGCTTGCAAACACTTAATTTTTAGTGTGCTGCTTTGCAACAGCATGCTGATGACACTGTTTTTAAATTGCTCGCAACAACATGGTACTGTTTTAGTGTGCTTCATTTTGTTTGCCATGTTTTCTCCATTTGTTTGTAACAACAGCACTAATAGGAAAAGGGCTATAGATGGAATGGCCACTAATGGCGCACCAGACATGTGGTGTGTCATTGCTATGTAGCAGTGGCGCACCATGTGCTGGTGCGCCATTAGTGTGAAAGACACTAATGGCGCAGCAGACACACGGTGCGCCATTAGTAATAATTTTTTTTTTTTTTCCAAATATAGTAATGGCGCACCAGCGCACAGTGCGCCATTACTAGTTCTAGTAATGGCGCACCAGCCACATAGTGCGCCACTACTATATTGTTTTTATTTTTTATTATTTTGCAAAACTACTAATGGCGCACCAGGGAACAGTGCGCCATTACTAGTTTAAGCTAGTAATGGCGCACTTTTCCACGGTGCGCCATTAGTGTATATTTCATGGACACTTGATCTCGATCCCCCTTCATCTCGATCGCTATCCCACCTCGCCAGATCCGGTCCCCCTCGCCGCCGAGCACCCCCCGCACCCTCTACCCCGCTCCACCGGCCGCCGCCGCCGACCCCCCGCACCCTTCCCTGCTCCACCGCCGCCGACGGCCCACCGCACCCTCCCCCGCTCCACCGCCGCCGACGACCCACCGCACCCTAGTTCCCCTGCTCCACCGCCGCCGACGACCCACCGCACCCTCCCCGGCCCGCTCCACCGCCGCCGACGACCCCCCGCACCCTCCCCGCCCTGCTCCACCGTCACAAATGAATGCAACTAAAATTGAAAAAAAAACAAATTTGATTATATTTTCAAATAACAAATTTGATGATATTTTTCATATTCATAAATATTTTCAAATAACAAATTTGATGATATTTTTTAAAAAATTATTACTGTTTCATATTCATATTCATTTTCTAAAAAATTATTAGATGCAACAACAAATAATAATAAAAAAATTACTTATGGCGCACCTCTAGCTGGTGCGCCATTGCTATATAAAAAAAAGTTTACTAATGGCGCACCCATCGTGGGTGCGCCATTGCAAAAAAAACATTCTAATGACGCACCGCTCCGGGGTGCGCCATTAGTAAGTTTCCCCCCTTAGCTAATTCCTCCCTCTCCCTCGCCAGTCCACCCGCGCGCTCACCGGCCTGACCCACGACGCCGCCGCCCCCGCGCCCCCCACCACTGCAGCTCCCCCGCGCCGCCGCCCCACCTCGTCTTCCACGCGCCAAATCGAGCGGCGGCCAGGTAAATCCCTCCTGACCCGCCGGCGTCCACCTCGTCCTCCCTCCTCCCCTCCATTCCCTCCTAACTCCTCCACCTACACCATTTACCAAAGTCACTGCAATCAAGACTACACAAAGTCTAGATACACCTGTTAGTTGCTACTCCATCTAACAGTGCTGCCACCATGTTCCTGTCCTGTTAATCAAGAGTGCTACTCCATCTAACTGTCATGAGGGATTATGGTGAATTTGCAATGCAATGCCAGTACTACACCTGACGATTTGCAATGCCAGTGTGAATTTGCAGTGCAAAAAAATTGCCAGGTCTGCACAATTGTTGTTCTAGTTACTTTCGAAACAAGGAGAGCTTTGATGTTGACTAGCATGCTGATAAATTATGAGAAATTAAAGTTTCTCAAATATGCCAGCAAGAAAATTCCTGTTGTTAAATTCACTGAAAATTCAGTTAATTTGGCTTTACTGAAAACCTTACTGAAACTAAATTCAGTTAGCTGGGTCATCTTCCACTTGAGAGGCTGGAATGATATCAGTGGCAATTATTTCCTATGATATGATGCAGCAGTAGTAGTAGTATATTGTGCTTAGGGCATGAATCATATGCAGCAGTAGTAGTAGTATTTTGTGATGAGGTTGGAGATTATGACCCCCAAACTAAATCTCCTAGGACCACAAATCATACCATCTCATCCATATAAGAAGCTTGAACAGCACCTTAACAATGAGGCACTACTAATTGGGCTGCTGTTTCCTCCCCAAAAGAAGGCATCTGTGTGTTGCTTCTCAACCCTGGTGCCTTGCAGGTGAGATCACCTGCTTTACAGCTTTCTCTTGCTGCATAGGAAATGTATTTTGCAGTGCTCAAGCAAAGTGAGGATAGTTTTTGCACAACAGCTGAATGTAACTGAATTTTTGAACACATGAATTGTAGATAGTTTCAGTTAACTAAGATTGGCAGAATATCTTGTTTCAAATATAGCCTATGCATGTCTTGTTTTCTGGTTATGGATATTGTATAGTACTGCATATCTTGTTTTTTTGTAATATAATGCTTACCAAAGGTTTCAATATTTTGCTGTTACCATTGTTCTTTGAGCATAATTCTTTTTTATTTCCTACTATCCTTATTCTAATTCTCTTAAATTGCTATGTTGTGTGTAATAGAATTAGATCTTGGATCTGCTAGTGGACTTTGGGAGTTTGTTAGCCAGCTTGATGACTCCAGATTTTTTTTGTGATCTGTGGCTGGCATCTGGACAGCACACACATACATACAGAGGCACATAAATTTTGAAGCTGGAAATAAACTGCCAAAACTGAAAGAAATTAGAGTCTTGAAGATATGCTAGTGCTGAATTTTAGTAGTAGACTAAAATAAATTTTAGAATGACTGAATGTATGCAGCCTGCAGTAGTGTAGCTGTACCAAAATCACATCTACCCTAATGTATGCAGTCATGTTTTTATGCCATTCTGACTTGTCCACTGTACTTCTCTCCTGTGATGTCTGTTTTGTTTCTGCAAAAACCCATTCAGTAGTGTGGGACTGTGGATCATTAGCAAGGAAACCGTGCTTTAGTTCAGACTTCAGAGATATTTGCCTTTGCTTCAATAGGTAGTTTGCTCACAGTCTAAGTTGAGCTGATTTTGTTGGGTGACCTATTAGATCTGGAATGGAAGCTCACATAAGTTGAGCTGCTTTTTGTCCATATGAAAGCAGAGGACCATATGGTCTGTGGCCTTTTCATCCATATGAAAGTAGAGGCACATTGTGGTGCTAGTTTGCTGGGTTTTGTCTCCGACCATCGTGTCGTGATGATTTTGCAGGTACCCCGAGAGGCCCTTGAGTTTGCCGGAATGCCGATTAACTTCCGTTCCCGCAAATTCGGGTACTCCATATGTCCTATTTTCAGCAAAGGTCATGCTGAAATTTTCCGTGAATTTTAGCATGACTTTGCTAAAATTAGGACATATGGGGCACTTCCGACTAATGCATGGGCCGGGGTATCTACTCATAGTTATTAGTACTTAATTAAGTAGGATCAACTGCCTCTTGTGTTATACATATAGAAGTGTGATATCTACTCATAGTTATTACTAATGTCAGTTGCTCGTCATTAGCTCTCAAAATTACCACTTCACTTCTTACCACTGAAAATCATAGACCATCTCCATTCACCAATTGCTCAAACCAGTTCGAAGGGCGTGTTTTCACCACACTGTGGATTATCTTATTGGACCCAACAGAGATGATGTAGTTTTGAATTATGAACATAGGAAATGTCGTCATCGGATGACGAAAGTCTCCCGGGGGAGTGCGAATGGTGCCACGACGGTCGAGGTCTGTGCGACAGGCCTCACCTGGACGATGATCGGCGCTTCAGCATTAAGCTCGAGGAGACCTTCGAAGTTGAAACAGTACGCAACGACGACAAGTGTTTTTTTTCATAATTAAGCATGACTTCAACTATTTCAACGTGTAATTTCATCTTTTACAATTCGAGTATAGTTTATCCCATGCCATGCAAGACGCTATGTCTTGGAGAGGATGGATTTTGAAGATCATGAAAATTTTGAAACGAAGAAAATTCACCTAAGGACACATCATGATGTGGATTTTGAAGTAAATCTGTATAATGCTGAGAGCGTAACCCATTTTGGTTGCAAAAATTGGGAAGCATTTTGCAAGATGTATGGTTTTGATGTGGGTATGCTTGTCACCATGGATCTTGGTGATCCTGGCATCGACTAAGACAATATGGACATTTGGGTCCTTGTTGATGCGCCTCCAGTTCTACCGCTATGTGAGTTTCTCAAACATAGTTAATTATTAACTAATCTATATTGTTTATTTTAAAATAGTTGACAACTTGACAACTTATTTCCATTGACAGCTTATTTTGATTGTTCAAAAAATGTGCGGAAAATCGTAGACAAAACCAACTACACCGATGGCTCCGAGTTAACTTATCAGGAGAAAAATCATCTGGTCGGATTTTGTACTGATCTTGAGAATTACAATATCTACAATCAAACTCCTCAACATTATGGTCAATACGTGCCACTAGTGCACGTGTTGAACTATGGTAACTACCATGGAGATACCCTAGTAAGATTTTTTACTATTACGACATCCGTGCATCTTTTGCATACTTCTAAAACTAGTACTGTAACACCCTGAGAATCATGCTACAGTAACCCCCTGTGATTAAGCTAGTCATATTGCTAAACAGGGCTAGATCACATTTGAACCACACCCTTGTCAAATTCCTAGTTCAAACTTCCATTAAATTTAAAAGTGGAAAATGAAAGTTTTCAAAAATTCAAACAAAAATGTTCAGTGGGTTCTACATAATACACTGGTAATTATGGTGGAGAAATCACATTTTTATAAAATGTCTAAATACTTTTAAATGAAATAAAACAAAAAAGGAAATAAACAAATAAGAGAAAACAGACAACAAAACAGTCAAAAAAAAAAGGAGCAGGCCTCCCCCCCACTGGACCCGCGGCCCAAACCCCCCCCCCCCCGGCCCAAGCTGGGCCGCCACCCGCGCCCCGGCCCAGCCCACCTTCCCCCGCGTCCCCTTCCTGTTCCCCCGACCGGGTCGGAACAGGGGAGCGTCGCCGCCGAACCCCCTCGCCGGCGGTGAACCCCGCGAGAGGATTAGGGCGCCAGCGGCCCCCCGCTCCCTCGGGCCTCTCTCCCACTCGCCCCCGCTCTCCCTCGGCCTCTGCGCCTTCTCCCCCGCCAGATCCCCCTCCCTCTCCCCTCCGTTCCCCTCTGCCCGAGCGCGCTCGCCGCCGTTCACCGTAGTTCCCGCGGCCACCGTGCCCAGATCGCCCCGACGACGTGCCCGAACGACGCACCGCCGTCGACTACGCCGACTGCGCCATCGGGAACGAGCCGAGCGCCACTACATCGACCTCCCCGAGCTCGTCTTCCCCGCACGGCCGCCGTCGATCGTCGCCGACTCCGGCTACCCCGCGCCCCCTACGGCTCCGCTGTGAGCTCCTCTACCTCCTCCCCCTCTCCGCTAGCTCGCCCGCGCTCCCTAGCTTCTTCCCCGCGCGCGCCCGAACGCCACGCCGCGGAGCTCGCCGCCGGCGTGTCTCCGGTGACCAAATGGTCACGGGCGTTGGCCCGCTAGCCCGACCGCACCATGCCGCACCCGCCTAGCTAGCTAGTTCGGCCGTTCGCGCGCTCTAGCGTAGCTTCCGTCGGGCACCCGTAGCTCCTCGCCGCCGGCGAGCCCGTAGCGGTCGACCCCGTCCGTTCCAGCCCCTCCGACCACCGCCGTTGGACGCGCGACGTCGAACGCGCCCAGCCCCGCCCCCGCAAACCCACAGTGGGTGAAACCCGCGCCCCTCCCGCGCGCGCCGCCGTGCGTTGTGGTCGCCGGCGATACTCCGGCGCTGGCCGCCGACGTGGCACACCTGGGGCCACCCCTGGGTCACTGCCAGTGGCCCCCACGGGCCCAGTTGACTGGGTTGACCCAGTCAACTGCTGACTGGGCAGGCCCAGTCACTGACATGCGGGCCCCGCCGCAAAAATTAAAAAGAAAAGAAAAGGAAAATGTTTTATAAATAAAAATAATTAGTTTAATTAATCTCTCACTGACAGGTGGGCCCAGTAGTTAATTAGCTAAAAAACTAATTAGTTAATCCTCTGTTAACCCACTGTCTATGACAGGTGGGTCCCCCCTTGTCAGTTTGACCAGTCAACCCGGACTGTTAACCGCTGACGTCACTCCTACGTCATGCTGACGTCATATCCCTTTTTCTGTTAATTAAATAATTCCAGAAATTCAAATAAACTTTGAAAATTCATATCTTTTAAACCGTAACTCGGATGAAAATGTTTTCTATATGAAAGTTGCTCAGAACGACGAGACGAATCCGAATACGCAGTCCGTTCGTCCACCACACCTCCCTAACCTATCGAACTAGCAACTTTCCCCCTCCGGTCCGTCTGTCCGAAAACGCAAAACATCGGGAATACTTTCCCGGATGTTCCCCCCCTTCACCGGTACCACATACTGTCGCGTTAGGGCACCCCTAGCACCGCTCATTGTCATGTCACGCATCGTCATGCTTATGTTTGCATTGTATTTACTGTTTCTTCCCCCTCTTCTCTCCGGTAGACTACGAGACCGACACTGCTGCTGCCCAGTTCGACTACGGAGTCGACGACCCCTCCTACTTGCCAGAGCAACCAGGCAAGCCCCCCCCCCTTGATCACCATATATCGCCTACTCTCCTCTATACTGCTTGCATTAGAGTAGTGTAGCATGTTACTGCTTTTCGATATCCTATTCTGATGCATAGCCTATCCTTGCTACTACTGTTGATACCTTTACCTGCAATCCTACATGCTTAGTATAGGATGCTAGATTTCCATCAGTGGCCCTACATTCTTGTCCGTCTGCTGTGCTACACTATCGGGCCGTGATCACCTGGGCGGTGATCACGGGCATATACTTATATACTATATACATGACACATGTGATGACTAAAGTCGGGTCGGCTCGTAGGAGTACCCGCAAGTGGATCTTTGTGGCGGAGCGACAGGGCAGGTTGAGACCGCCTAGGTAAGAGGTGGGCCTGGCCCTGGTCGGCGTTCGCGGATACTTAACACGCTTAACGAGATCTTGGTATTTGATCTGAGTCTGGCCATTTGGTCTATACGCACTAGCCATCTACGCGGGAGTAGTTATGGGTATCCCGGCGTCGTGGTATCAGCCGAAGCCCTCGTGACGTCAGCGACTGAGTGGCGCGCGCCGTGTTGGACCGCTTTGACGTAACCGCCGTGATCGTGTGGGTTGCTAGGTCTGCTCGCGGCCGCGTTCGCAACGTGCAGGTGTGCATAGGGCGATGGGCCCAGACCCCTGCGCGCTTAGGATTAGACCGGCGTGCTGACCGCTCTGTTGTGCTTAGGTGGGGCTGCGACGCGTTGATCTTACGAGGCCGGGCATGACCCAGAAAAGTGTGTCCGGCCAAATGGGATCGAGCGTGTTGGGTTATGTGGTGCACCCCTGCAGGGAAGTTTATCTATTCGAATAGCCGTGTCCCTCGGTAAAAGGATGACCCGGAGTTGTACCTTGAGCTTATGACAACTAGAACTGGATACTGGATAAAATACACCCTTCCAAGTGCCAGATACAACCCGGTGATCGCTCTCTAACAGGGTGACGAGGAGGGGATCGCCGGGTAGGATTATGCTATGCGATGCTACTTGGAGGACTTCAATCTACTCTCTTCTACATGCTGCAAGATGGAGATGTCCAGAAGCTTAGTCTTCGACAGGACTAGCTATCCCCCTCTTATTCCGGCATTCTGCAGTTCAGTCCACTGATATGCCTCTTTACACATATACCCATGCATATGTAGTGTAGCTCCTTGCTTGCGAGTACTTTGGATGAGTACTCACGGTTGCTTTTCTCCCTCTTTTCCCCTTTCTATATCGGATTGTCGCAATCAGATGTTGGAGTTCAGGAGCCAGACGCCACCGTCGACGACGACACCTACGACACTGGAGGTGCCTACTACTACGTGCAGGCCGCTGACGACGACCAGGAGTAGTTAGGAGGTCCCAGGCAGGAGGCCTTGCCTTTTCGATCGTTGCTACTTTTGTGCTAGCCTTCTTAAGGCAAACTTGTTTAACTTATGTCTGTACTCAGATATTGTTGCTTCCGCTGACTCGTCTATGATCGAGCACTTGTATTCGAGCCCTCGAGGCCCCTGGCTTGTATTATAATGCTTGTATGACTTATTTATGTTTTAGAGTTGTGTTGTGATATCTTCCCGTGGTCCCTGATCGTGGTCGTACACATTTGCGTGCATGATTATTGTACGGTCAAATCGGGGGCGTCACAAGTTGGTATCAGAGCCAGGTTCCTGTAGGAACCCCCCCTTACACACTCCTTGGCCGAAGTCGAGTCCAGTCATTGCAAAACTTTTACTAACATGGCTGTGCGGCTTATGGGCCCACATCGCCATTGGGTGGTACTAGGATCTTTTACTCCTCGACCTTTACTCTGGGACTCTGAACTCTCTTCTACTCGGGTTAAACGAATTTACTAACTCTAACACTAGGATCCCGTGACCGCGTTCACCCCTAAGATGGATAAGCCATAGTTGTTTCTTAGAATAGTATTTTGAACAATTCACACACTGTCATTTGACTCCTTTGAAACGTCTTTGCTTTCAGATGGAACCCTCGAGGCAGGTCGTGCGCCACACGACGGCCATTGGTGCCTCGGGATCACCTGCGGTGCTAGCTGAGATGATGACCTATCTGGGTTATCGCTGGCACCCTGAATTCACAGTCTACGAGGAGTACCAGGACTTGAACCAGGAGCAGTACCGTGCCATCGTCCACCTCTACTCTCGGGAGTATGACTCCACTATTGTGCTGCACACCGCACATGGTGTTGGTGTGACCATCGATATGGCTGTCCAGGATGCTGCCTATGCTGCTCTGACACGTCTTCGTGGAGAGTATCGGGAGTTGGACACCTCCCCTTTCAGGCACATTGCTATCGCCTCTGATGCTGGTGCGGAGGGATACTATACTGCTGCCTACTCCACTGTCACCCGAGAGCCCTTCTACCATCAGCACCTGGTTCTGCATGCTGATGGGCTGGATCGAGCTAACCGAGCTCTTCGCCATGAGATGTACACCACCCGTCAGCACCTTTACCGTGCTCTGACGCTGCTGCACCCCTTTGTCCGGTCTGGACAGGTACCGCGTACTGCGATCTACCCAGCCAGGACCGTGATGCCCCACGGTGTCGGTTGGCCAGAGGTGGGAGGCTACTCTCCCGCACTTGGACCTTTTCTGCCACCTGAGCGTCGGGCTCTACACCTGAGTATCCGCGGCCCCCAGTCTGCTGACGTGGAGAGCTATCCGTTGCCTCACTACCAGCTGTCGGGCTACGATTACCTCCACAGTACCTCTTGGGACTGATGTAGGCTAGATGGTAGTATTAGTTTCAGTCGTCGCGAGCCTGTGTGCCGCCTATGATGTTTTAGTCCATGTACTGAACTCTATGTACTGAACTCTATGCATGACCCCTTTTGTAAGTTATGCCGACTACTATGCAGTAGCTATCGTGCTCCTTTCAATTATGCATGTTTCATCATGAATGATTCTTGTCATTGCAAATTTTCTCAATGCTGAACTACCCCTGTTATATATTAGCAGGATGGTTAGACCAGGTGGTCGTGGTCGCGGTGGCGATGCCCCACCACCACCTGAGTACATGGCTGGTATGATCCAACAGTTCGAACTGAACCGCCAATTCATGGAAAATATGATGGCTCAGTTTCCTCGCCCCAATATGAACCAGCAGCCAGCCCAAGTGACTCTTCAAGATTTCATACGCCTCAACCCAACCATCTACCGCAGCTCAACTCAGCCTCTGGATGCTGATGACTGGCTCCGTGACATCACCTATGAGATGGAGTCTGCTGATGTAGCCCCTGCCAGCTATGTCAATTTTGCTTCCTTCTTCTTGAAGGGACCCGCAGCTCAATGGTGGGACAGCCACAGGCGTACTCTGCCAGCTGGAACAATCATCACCTGGCCAGACTTCCAAGCTGCTTTCCGTGCCCGCTTCATTCCTCAGGGAGTCATGGACCGGAAGAAGCGTGAGTTCCGCAACCTCACCCAAGGCAACAAAACTGTTGAAGCTTATCAGCGGGAGTTTCTGGACTTGTCCCGCTATGCTGAAGAAGACATTGCAACTGATGCACGCAGACAGGAGAAGTTCCGTGATGGCCTTCAAGCTGACATCAAGCTCGCACTTCTAGTGCATGACTTTGCTGATTTCGCCACCTTGGTGAATAAGGCCATCAATGTCGAGACTGGTCTGCAGGAATACCAGAGCTCTCAGAGGCGCAACCGTGACACGGGCTCATCTTCGGGCTCGCCCTCCCAGAAGCGTAAGATATGGATCCCAAACAGCATGTATCGTCCAAATGCACCTGCTCCCAGGAAATCTTATGCTGCACCGCGTCTGCCTCCTCCACCATCTAAGCAGTCAAATCTACCAGCTCCCCCACCTGGGGCTCCTGTTCCCACTCCCGATAATGGTCTGTGCTTCAAGTGTGGTCAACCGGGTCACTTTGCCAGGAACTGCTATCAGAACCAGAATCAACTGGCCCTTCCAGCAGCTGGCCGTGGTAACAACCAGCCCCGCAACAACAATGCTAAGTCTTATGGTCGTGCTCATGCCAACCACATTGATCTCAGCGAAGCTCAAGACCAGCCTGCTACTGTGATGGGTACACTCCTCGTAAATTCAGTACCAGCATCCGTTTTATTTGATACAGGAGCATCCCATTCATTCATATCAGCAGAATTTGCATTCCTGCATGGCATTCATTACGAAGAGATAAACACTCCGCTAGTGGTACACACCCCTGCGGGCCAATGTCAAACCTCTATGGTTAGTCGCGATGTTACTGTTGAAATTGAAGGACTGGAATTTCTTGTCTCTCCCATCGTACTGAAGTCCTGTAGCATTGATCTCATTCTGGGAATGAATTGGTTAAAAG
Organism: Aegilops tauschii subsp. strangulata; assembly: GCF_002575655.3. Taxonomy (NCBI): domain Eukaryota; kingdom Viridiplantae; phylum Streptophyta; class Magnoliopsida; order Poales; family Poaceae; genus Aegilops; species Aegilops tauschii. The sequence goes on from NC_053037.3 coordinate 624,023,575, forward strand.
CGCATACTGCTTCAATCGTTTGCACCACTAAGACCGTCCATCTGCTACACCCTTCAGATGAGATAGTTACTTACCAAGCCCATCTGGTGCAAAATGCCGAGGCAAGGCTCTATGCATTGAATGCATTGAACGCTGCACCACTCGAGGGCATTGAAAACATTCCCGTCGTGCGTGAATTCCTCAACGTCTTCCCTGAAGAACTTCCGGGGATTCCCCCTGCTAGAGCTGTCGAATTCATCATCGACTTGAAACCAGGCACCACTCCTATAGCCAAGCGACCTTACAAAATGCCGCCGCATGAACTCCTTGAGCTTAAGGAGGAAATCGACAAGTCTCTTCGCAAAGGATTCATTCGCCCAAGTTGCTCTCCTTGGGGAGCACCTTCTCTCTTTGTCAAGAAGAAGGACGGAACAAACCGGTTAGTTCAAGACTACCGTCCTATAAACCAAGCTACCATTCAGAATAAATACCCTCTTCCTCGGATCAATGCTCTGTATGATCAACTGGCGGGTTCGTCAGTGTTCTCTAAGCTCGACTTGAGGTTGGGCTACCACCAGATCCGTGTTCGCGAAGAGGATATCCCAAAGACCGCCTTCGTGACTCGCTATGGTTCATATGAGTACACCGTCATGTCTTTCGGTTTAACCAATGCTCCAGCCACCTTCTCTCGTCTGATGAACTACATATTCATGGATTACCTCGACAAGTTCGTCGTGGTTTATCTGGATGATATCCTGATATTTTCCAAGAACGAAGAAGAACATGCTGAACATCTTCGACTTGTGCTGGAAAAACTACGAGAACATCAACTATATGCCAAGTTCTCTAAATGTGAATTCTGGCTACCGGAAGTAACCTATCTGGGGCATGTCATCTCTAAGGATGGTATTGCCGTCAACCCCGAGCGAGTTCAGGCTATTCTTGATTGGACTCCTCCCAAGAACGTTAAGCAAGTCAGAAGTTTTCTCGGTCTCGCCAGCTATTGCCGTCGATTCGTCGAGAACTTCTCTAAGATCGCCAGGCCTCTGACTAACCTGTTGCATAAGGGTGTCAAGTTCCAATGGACAGACAAATGTCAGGAAAGTTTCCAGGCACTCAAAGACAAGTTGACTTCTGCCCCAGTTCTAGCTCCACCTGATACTAAGAAGGACTTCGTCATTTACTGCGACGCTTCCCGTCAAGGGTTAGGCTGTGTCCTAATGCAAGACCGCAAAGTGATTGCTTATGCCTCTCGACAATTGCGCCCTCACGAAGAGAACTACCCAGTTCACGACCTCGAACTTGCTGCTGTCATTCATGCGCTGAAGCAGTGGCGACAGTACCTTCTCGGTAATCGTTGCGAGATCTTCACCGACCACCAAAGTCTGAAGTATCTGTTTACTCAACCAGATCTGAACCTCCGTCAGCAGAGATGGATGGAGCTTCTTGCAGACTTTGACTTGGGTATTTCCTATACGCCAGGCAAGGCTAATGTAATGGCTGATGCCTTGAGCCGCAAGTCTTACTGCAACCACCTCCAGGTTCATAAAGTTCAGCCCTCGCTTGTTGAAGAATTCAGGAAGCTGAACCTCCATATTGTTCCTCCGGGTGCACTCGCTCCCCCTCCTAAACAATTTGGCAAGGTGAACCTCCACGTTGTTACCCAGGGTTCCCTCAATACCCTAGTTGCTAAACCAGATCTCGAGGACAGCATCAAAAGGCTACAGAAGTATGACTCTGAAGCCTACAAGATTAAGCGCTACCTCGCAGGAGGAAAGCCCTCATTCTTCACCATTTCTGAAGATGGCACCCTATACTTCAAGGGCCGCCTAGTGGTGCCATGTACAGAGAAAAACCTGGATATGACACAGCAAGTTATGAAAGAAGCTCATGATACGCCTCTAAGTATCCATCCGGGTAGTACAAAGATGTACCAAGACATCCGTCAAAGATTCTGGTGGACTAATATGAAGCAAGACATTGCTCGTTATGTTGCTGAGTGTGACGTTTGCCGTCGTATCAAAGCAGAACATCAAAGGCCTGCTGGAACTCTGCAACCTATCTCTATTCCTGAATGGAAATGGGACCATGTTGAGATGGACTTCGTCACTGGATTTTCCCAATCGCAGAAAGGTAATGATGCTATTCTTGTCGTCATTGACCGGCTTTCCAAAGTTGCACATTTTCTGGCGGTCAAAGAAACGATCACTGCTAGCCAGTTGGCAACGCTCTATATGTCCAGGATTGTTTCACTCCACGGTATTCCATTGGTTATCAGCTCAGACCGTGGCAGCTTATTCACTTCAAGATTCTGGGCAAGTTTCCAAGAAGCAATGGGAACTCATCTGTCATTCAGTACTGCGTTTCATCCTCAATCGCAAGGACAAGTTGAACGCGTCAATCAAGTTCTCGAAGACATGCTTCGAGCTTGCGTTATTTCCTTCGGCAAGAAATGGGAGGAATCTCTCCCGTATGCTGAGTTCTCTTATAATAATAGCTATCAAGCTAGTCTGAAGATGGCCCCCTTCGAAGTGTTATATGGACGAAAGTGCCGAACCCCCCTGAACTAGTCAGAAACTGGGGAACGTCCACTCTTCGGTCCGGATATTATCCAAGATGCCGAAGAACAAGTCCGCATTATTCGCGAGAATCTCAAGACTGCTCAGTCACGTCAGAAGAGTCAGTATGACCGTCATCATAAAGACATGGTCTATCAACCTGGCGAAAAGGCTTATCTTCGAGTCACACCTATGAAGGGTGCTCACCGCTTCGGGATCAAGGGCAAACTAGCTCCTCGCTATATTGGCCCATTCACTATTCTCGAAAGGCGTGGAAAAGTGGCATACCAACTGGAACTACCGCCGAACCTTTCTCAGGTTCACGATGTGTTCCATGTGTGACAGCTCCGCCGTTGCTTCAAGGATCCAATCCGAGCTGTGGATCACGAAGTGCTCGAATTGCAGCAAGACCTCTCCTATAAGGAGCATCCGGTCCGCATTCTCGACCAAGCTGAACGCCGCACACGTCAGAAGGCGATCAAGTTTCTCAAAGTCCAGTGGTCGCACCATTCTGAAGATGAGGCCACTTGGGAACGAGAGGATCGTCTGCGCGAAGAATACCCCGCACTGTTTCCTTCTACCTCCTAAATCTCGGGACGAGATTTCTTGTAGTGGAGGAGATTTGTAACACCCTGAGAATCATGCTACAGTAACCCCCTGTGATTAAGCTAATCATATTGCTAAACAAGGCTAGATCACATTTGAACCACACCCTTGTCAAATTCCTAGTTCAAACTTCAATTAAATTTAAAAGTGGAAAATGAAAGTTTTCAAAAATTCAAACAAAAATGTTCAGTGGGTTCTAAATAATACACTGGTAATTATGGTGGAGAATCACATTTTTATAAAATGTCTAAATACTTTTAAATGAAATAAAACAAAAAAGGAAATAAACAAATAAGAGAAAACAGAAAACAAAACAGTCAAAAGAAAAAAAGGAGCAGGCCTCCCCCCCACTGGACCCGCGGCCCAAACCCCCCCCCCCCGGCCCAAGCTGGGCCGCCACCCGCGCCCCGGCCCAGCCCACCTTCCCCCGCGTCCCCTTCCTGTTCCCCCGACCGGGTCGGAACAGGGGAGCGTCGCCGCCGAACCCCCTCGCCGGCGGTGAACCCCGTGAGAGGATAAGGGTGCCAGCGGCCCCCCGCTCCCTCGGGCCTCTCTCCCACTCGCCCCCGCTCTCCCTCGGCCTCTGCGCCTTCTCCCCCGCCAGATCCCCCTCCCTCTCCCCTCCGTTCCCCTCTGCCCGAGCGCGCTCGCCGCCGTTCACCGTAGTTCCCGCGGCCACCGTGCCCAGATCGCCCCGACGACGTGCCCGAACGACTCCCCGCCGTCGACTACGCCGACTGCGCCATCGGGAACGAGCCGAGCGCCACTACATCGACCTCCCCGAGCTCGTCTTCCCCGCACGGCCGCCGTCGATCGTCGCCGACTCCGGCTACCCCGCGCCCTCCCCGAGCTCGCTGCCACTCCCTACGGCTCCGCTGTGAGCTCCTCTACCTCCTCCCCCTCTCCGCTAGCTCGCCCGCGCTCCCTAGCTTCTTCCCCGCGCGCGCCCGAACGCCACGCCGCGGAGCTCGCCGCCGGCGTGTCTCCGGTGACCAAATGGTCACGGGCGTTGGCCCGCTAGCCCGACCGCACCATGCCGCACCCGCCTAGCTAGCTAGTTCGGCCGTTCGCGCGCTCTAGCGTAGCTTCCGTCGGGCACCCGTAGCTCCTCGCCGCCGGCGAGCCCGTAGCGGTCGACCCCGTCCGTTCCAGCCCCTCCGACCACCGCCGTTGGACGCGCGACGTCGAACGCGCCCAGCCCCGCCCCCGCAAACCCACAGTGGGTGAAACCCGCGCCCCTCCCGCGCGCGCCGCCGTGCGTTTTGGTCGCCGGCGATACTCCGGCGCCGGCCGCCGACGTGGCACACCTGGGGCCACCCCTGGGTCACTGCCAGTGGCCCCCACGGGCCCAGTTGACTGGGTTGACCCAGTCAACTGCTGACTGGGCAGGCCCAGTCACTGACATGCGGGCCCCGCCGCAAAAATTAAAAAGAAAAGAAAAGGAAAATGTTTTATAAATAAAAATAATTAGTTTAATTAATCTCTCACTGACAGGTGGGCCCAGTAGTTAATTAGCTAAAAAACTAATTAGTTAATCCTCTGTTAACCCACTGTCTATGACAGGTGGGTCCCCCCTTGTCAGTTTGACCAGTCAACCCGGACTGTTAACCGCTGACGTCACTCCTACGTCATGCTGACGTCATATCCCTTTTTCTGTTAATTAAATAATTCTAGAAATTCAAATAAACTTTGAAAATTCATATCTTTTAAACCGTAACTCGGATGAAAATGTTTTCTATATGAAAGTTGCTCAGAACGACGAGACGAATCCGAATACGCAGTCCGTTCGTCCACCACACCTCCCTAACCTATCGAACTAGCAACTTTCCCCCTCCGGTCCGTCTGTCCGAAAACGCAAAACATCGGGAATACTTTCCCGGATGTTCCCCCCCTTCACCGGTACCACATACTGTCGCGTTAGGGCACCCCTAGCACCGCTCATTGTCATGTCACGCATCGTCATGCTTATGTTTGCATTGTATTTACTGTTTCTTCCCCCTCTTCTCTCCGGTAGACTACGAGACCGACACTGCTGCTGCCCAGTTCGACTACGGAGTCGACGACCCCTCCTACTTGCCAGAGCAACCAGGCAAGCCCCCCCCCCCTTGATCACCATATATCGCCTACTCTCCTCTATACTGCTTGCATTAGAGTAGTGTAGCATGTTACTGCTTTTCGATATCCTATTCTGATGCATAGCCTATCCTTGCTACTACTGTTGATACCTTTACCTGCAATCCTACATGCTTAGTATAGGATGCTAGATTTCCATCAGTGGCCCTACATTCTTGTCCGTCTGCTGTGCTACACTATCGGGCCGTGATCACCTGGGCGGTGATCACGGGCATATACTTATATACTATATACATGACACATGTGATGACTAAAGTCGGGTCGGCTCGTAGGAGTACCCGCAAGTGGATCTTTGTGGCGGAGCGACAGGGCAGGTTGAGACCGCCTAGGTAAGAGGTGGGCCTGGCCCTGGTCGGCGTTCGCGGATACTTAACACGCTTAACGAGATCTTGGTATTTGATCTGAGTCTGGCCATTTGGTCTATACGCACTAGCCATCTACGCGGGAGTAGTTATGGGTATCCCGGCGTCGTGGTATCAGCCGAAGCCCTCGTGACGTCAGCGAATGAGTGGCGCGCGCCGTGTTGGACCGCTTTGACGTAACCGCCGTGATCGTGTGGGTTGCTAGGTCTGCTCGCGGCCGCGTTCGCAACGTGCAGGTGTGCATAGGGCGATGGGCCCAGACCCCTGCGCGCTTAGGATTAGACCGGCGTGCTGACCGCTCTATTGTGCTTAGGTGGGGCTGCGACGCGTTGATCTTACGAGGCCGGACATGACCCAGAAAAGTGTGTCCGGCCAATTGGGATCGAGCGTGTTGGGTTATGTGGTGCACCCCTGCAGGGAAGTTTATCTATTCGAATAGCCGTGTCCCTCGGTAAAAGGACGACCCGGAGTTGTACCTTGAGCTTATGACAACTAGAACTGGATACTGGATGAAATACACCCTTTCAAGTGCCAGATACAACCCGGTGATCGCTCTCTAACAGGGTGACGAGGAGGGGATCGCCGGGTAGGATTATGCTATGCGATGCTACTTGGAGGACTTCAATCTACTCTCTTCTACATGCTGCAAGATGGAGATGTCCAGAAGCTTAGTCTTCGACAGGACTAGCTATCCCCCTCTTATTCCGGCATTCTGCAGTTCAGTCCACTGATATGCCTCTTTACACATATACCCATGCATATGTAGTGTAGCTCCTTGCTTGCGAGTACTTTGGATGAGTACTCACGGTTGCTTTTCTCCCTCTTTTCCCCTTTCTATATCGGATTGTCGCAATCAGATGTTGGAGTTCAGGAGCCAGACGCCACCGTCGACGACGACACCTACGACACTGGAGGTGCCTACTACTACGTGCAGGCCGCTGACGACGACCAGGAGTAGTTAGGAGGTCCCAGGCAGGAGGCCTTGCCTTTTCGATCGTTGCTACTTTTGTGCTAGCCTTCTTAAGGCAAACTTGTTTAACTTATGTCTGTACTCAAATATTGTTGCTTCCGCTGACTCGTCTATGATCGAGCACTTGTATTCGAGCCCTCGAGGCCCCTGGCTTGTATTATAATGCTTGTATGACTTATTTATGTTTTAGAGTTGTGTTGTGATATCTTCCCGTGAGTCCGTGATCGTGGTCGTACACATTTGCGTGCATGATTAGTGTACGGTCAAATCGGGGGCGTCACAAGTACATCATTGCTAACTATGAAGTTATTACTATGTTTTTCAACAGAGAATCCCAGAGGATTGTGTGCCTCATTTGATGTATCAGAATGGCAGTCTTCATGTTTTGAACTTATATCCAGGTCATCCTACGAATCTCAACTGTCCATACCGGATTTCTAGAAGAAGTGGAGACATGCTAATCAGAGAATGGAAAAAATGTATGGACAGTCGTAAGGAGGTTCTTGGAAGCAAAAGGGTGCGCCGCGCAAGAATTGGAGACAGGATGATCTCCATTCTCCATAATGGAGAGTCAGGGTCTATATTGTTTTATGCTATTTTACCTTAAATAGGGTATTTAGGTCCTGCCTAATACTAATGATCATGTGCTAAGAACAATTAAGTAGGGTTGGTTCGATGACTATCAGGATGATGATCGTATGACTTGTTATTAATAACGAGTAGAAGTTGTATGATGATGATTAGTAGGACTTGTTAGGATTAGTATTACTTTCGACAAACTCGCTACTCGCGGTCTCGAGACTTGTAATGTTCTATCTTTGTTCGGTCTTTTGAATTCGGAGACGAATATGATGAATTGTATTCGGAGACTAATCTTCTATTGTATTCGATGAATCTGTTGTTGCTGTGTGGTGCTGTTTATACTGTCCAATAATATATTTTATAATCTGTGCAAATATCAGAAAAGAAAAGAAAAAATCCCTAATATACATACTAATGGCGCATCACCACAACATGCGCCATTAGTATGCCAAAGGATACTAATGGCGCATCACCCGGCAGTGCGCCATGAGTATGGCAAAGCACATGGGTAAATATGGCCCCTGGGAGGCATACTAATGACGCACCATGGCCTATACTAATGGCGCACTGCCTGGTGCGCCATTAGTATATGGAGTGGTACTAGTGGCGCACCAATAGTGCGCCATTAGTAGGCAAAACTGGTGCGCCACTAATAGGCCTTTTCCTAGTAGTGCAGGGAGAAATTTAGTCTTCATTTTGCATCTAGTACTCCATTTGTTTGCATTTAGTACAAGGACAAGTTTAGTCTCCATTTGTTTGCATCTAGTACAAGGAGTATAAGTAGTGTTTGTACTCAAACTTTCAGGGCAAACATTAAATTAGCATCTCCAAACAGAGGTGAAGATCTCTGAATTTTGTCTACCGCTGTTGCTTTGGAGGAGTAGCTCCCTCAATTACTGTAGGAGTAGTAGATGTTCCTTTCCTGTAGGAGAGGAGTACCCCTTGCATATTTTTCTAGTACTCCTAGTATCCTTTTGTTACTGAATGATTTCCTAGTATCCCTTGGAGAATGTATTGAACCCATGAATCTGTTGTTTGTCTGTTGCATGTTCTGATCTGTCCTGGTACTAACTAAATTTAGGACCTTTTCATTTACGTGTACTTCAGTATATTTTAAGTTCTTTTAGTCTGCCGCTGTTGCTTGGAGTTGTATGTCTGCTAATTTTCATTTTTTTTCAGGACCTTTTCATTTTTCAATAGGGACAGGATGTGATAGTGTTTTTTTAGTCCAACTGATTGTACATCAGTTTCCAGATTCACTATAAAATCCAGTTGCGTGTACTTCACTATATTAAGTTCCTAGTCTTCTTTTTAGGCCCTTTTTTCATTCCTGCATGAGTTTTTGTACTTTTCTAATCCTATCCGTTCTGACAGCCTAGTGTCTGAACTAGTAGGTATCAAATTCAATTAACCGATTTTGAGTTTAGTGTAAGGCGTCGTTTTCAGTTTTTGTCAGCTAGCAGTTCTGTCAGCTCACTGAGTTCTCTATTAGGTCTCGTTCGGTTATCCGCTTATCTCCCGTGGAAAAGAAACCCATAGAAGAGGTGCAAACCGAGGCAGCCATCCCGCATGAGTGGCATTGGTGTGCAACTCGGATGTGGGCGGCATGGTGCAACTCCACATTTTTTTTCATTTTTTTGTCAGCTCAAGTGTTAGCTCATGCAGAGAAATGCATTCATAATGTCCTTTTAGTTTTGAGAATGATTGTTAGTATCAGTTATTGCCTTTAGTCAATTTTCTTATTTGAAAGCATCATCAAAGGTTCTACGTTGATTTTTCTTTTTTTTTTCAGCTTCGCAACCAGGATGTTGTGCCCAGTTTGCTTCGCTTATTGTGGGACGGACAACGACACGAGCTTCGGCATGTTTTTCCGGGATGTGAATGAAAGCTTCGCGGTAATGTCTGCTGCCATATCTTTTTTTCCGCTTTTTTTTCATGGGCTCAGTGTGTTTTGTAATTTATTTTTTGTAGTTTTTTATTTACACCTGTTCAATTTTTTCAGCTACTGCCATGCTCTGTGACAGAGCGTTTCCCTAAGCACTTCGGTGGTGGTTTTCTGAACTTCCGAGCTCATGGCCGCTGATACGTTGTTGATGTGTACACATGGTACAACAACACCAGACGTATCAGCGGTAAGGACTTGAGGAAGTTCATGAAGGACTTTAACCTGGGGCATGGCCAGCTTGTTGTGTTTGTGATGACGGGGCCTATTGCAAACACATATGTCTGCTCCGTCGGCGCTGGTTTTTTTTATGGAGGCGGAGCTGAAGCAGCATAGCAAGAGGAAGAGCAAGGAGGCGGTGATGAAGAGGGAGCACAACAAGATGATGCTGGACAGGTGGATGAGGAGGGGAACAACGGACAGAATGTGGGAGAAGCCCATCCAGGCATCATATACAGCAGGGATGCGTATTTGGTCGTGCAGGAGGCAGATCGTCTTGCCATGATCATTGCCATTGACTAGGGGCACATTGAGTCATGCTTTGTTCATCGGTTCACAAGCACCAATGTCATCAAGAAGTCAATGGTACGTTTTTTCTAACATTTTGTACAGTAGTAGGAACAACCATCTTGTTTGGAATCAGATCTGTGTTTTTTAACTTGTGTAGACATCTTCAAAGTGTATAAAAAAAATGCAATCATCAGTAGTACGTTGTTATCGTTCTACCACATAGGAGTGTTCTTTTAATGCCAGTTTGCGAGTCAACCCTCGACTTGTAACAGGGTTCCTTGTTTCATTCCACTTGTGAGTGGACCCAAGATGTGCAACTTGGTCTTTTGTTTGATGCCACTTGCAAGTCGCCCCTCGACCTACCACTAGGACTTTTGTTTTCATACGACTTGCAAGTGGATCCTTAACTTGAAACTAGGTCTTCTGTTTTCGTGCCATTTGCAAATGGACCCTTGACTTGCAACTATGTGTTTTTTTATGCCACCTGCAAGTGGACCCTCGACTTGCAACTATGTCTTTTTGTTTGATGCCACTTGCAAGTGGACCCTCGACTTGCAACTGCGTCTTTTTATGCCCACTTGCAAGTTGATCCTCGACTTGTAACTAGGTCTTCTGTTTTTCATGCAACTTTCAAGTGGACACTCGACTTGCAACTGTGTCTTTTTTGTTTGATGCCACTTGCAAGTCGACCCTCAACTTGCAACTGGGTCTTCTTGTTTGATGCCACTTGCAAGTCGACCCCTCGACTTGCAACTGGGTCTTCTATTTTTTTGATTCCACTTGCAAGTGGACCCTCGAGTTTGCAACCGGGTTTCTTGTTTCATGACACTTGCAAGTGGACCCTCAACTTGCAACTAGGTCTTCTCTTTTCATAGCACTTGCAAGTGGACCCTTGACTTGCAACTGGGTCTTTTTGTTTGATGCCACTTGCAAGTGGACCCTCGACTTGCAACTGCGTCTTCTATATTGTTATGCCACTTGTAAGTGGACCCTCGACTTGCAACCGGGTTCCTTTGTTTTATACCACTTGCAAGTGGACCCTCGAATTGCAACTACGTCTTCTATTTTTTGATGCCACTTGCAAGTGGACCCTCGACTTGCAACCAGGTTCCTTTGTTTTTCATGCCACTTGCAAGTGGACACTCTGACTTGCAACCAGGTCTTCTCTTCTTGATGCCACTTGCAAGTGGCCCCTCAACTTGCAACCAGGTCTTTTCTTTTTCATGCCACTTGCAAGTGGACCCTTGACTTGCAATTAGGTTCTTTTTTGTTTGATGCCACTTGCAAGTCGAACCTCAACTTGCAACTGTGTCTTCTTGTTTGATGCCACTTGCAAATCGATCATTGATTTGCAACTCAGCCTTTTTTTTAGGTGCCACTTGCAAGTGGACCCTCGACTTGCAACCAGGTCTTCTTTTTTTATGCCACTTGCAAGTGGACCCTCAACATGCAACTACATATTCTATTTTTTTATGCCACTTGCAAGTGGACCCTTGGCTTGCAACCGGATTCCTTTGTTTTTCATGCCACTTGCAAATGGACCCTCGACTTGCAACCAGGTCTTCTTTTTTTATGCCACTTGCAAGTGGCCCCTCGACTTGCAACCGGGTTCCTTTGTTTTTCTTGCCACTTGCAAGTGGACCCTTGACTTGCAATTGCGTCTTCTATTTGTTTGATTCCACTTGCAGGTGGACCCTCGACTTGCAACCGGGTTCCTTTGTTTTTCATGCCACTTGCAAGTGGACCCTCGACTTGCAACCATGTCTTCTTTTTTTGATGCCACTTGCAAGTGGCCCCTCGACTTGCAACCGGGTTCCTTTGTTTTTCATGCCACTTGCAAGTGGACCATCGACTTGCAACCAGGTCTTCTTTTTTTATGCCACTTGCAAGTGGACCCTCGACTAGCAACGGGTTCCTTTGTTTTTTATGCCACTTGCAGGTGGACCCTCGACTTGCAACCAGGTCTTCATTTTTTATGCCACTTGCAAGTCGACCCTCGACTTGCAATCGGGTCTTCTGTTTCCATGCCACTTGCAAGTGGACCCTCGACTTGCAACTGGGTTTTCTGTTTTGATGCCACTTGCAAGTGGAGCCTCGAGATGCAACCGGAATTGAATTGTTACTCACAATAGCCAGACGATTTGATGATGTTCCAAACTGATGGACCGGATAGGTGAATGAGTAAGGTGGAATCATCTGTAGAAAATTAGCTCCATTGCCTTGCATTTGAGAAAGCCTCGGGTCAAACACCATTCCCAGGGTATTGGGAGCGCACATGCTACGATCAAAACATACAAGTAAGTTTATATTTGTTTCTGTCCTCAATCAGATTTTTCTAAGCTGGATCGTACCTGAGTACCAATGTAGTTGTCTGCATAGATACCTTCATTTGCTGCAAATGCAATGTTACAATGAATCAAAACTTTTGTTGGAATAGATATTCAAAAAGTTTATGCTTGTGTTTTGTATGTGAAGACTGAAAGTTGTAGCTGCTTTCTTTTTTTCAACTTAAGATTTTGATTAGATGTAGGCTCCTATTTTTACATCAGTTGTAGCTGTCATCACTTTTATGGTGAAGACTAAAAATTGAACCACAACCTGATACACATCATTTTTTTTAACCTTAAAACAAGCAAACCGCTGTTATATGATCCTATTTTTTGCTTATCACATATATGAACTTTTTTTTTCTGTCAACATGATACAACACACTGTGATTTAGTTATCTAAGGAATTCTAACACAGTTGATTGTAGTTAGTTTCAAAGTTTTTTCTCTCTTTTTTTAGTTGAGAATGGAGTGTTTCATTTACATAATAAGCAATTTTTCCTAACAAGTTAAGTATGCTTTGTCATTTACTCCAGTCTGCAGATTTGTATGGATGGAACTATGAATGTGATTGCTTATGGCCATTTTGTCATCATGCATTTCCCCGATTCTGAATATAAATTCCCATCTCAACAATGCAAAAGACAGTCATTTTTCAGACTTTATTTCCTGATCAGTTTATGAAACTGCATCAAATTTTCCTACACTATAATGACTGGCTTGTACTTATTAATTGGCACAGCACCAAAATTTTGTTTGTCTCCTCTGTTTTTAGCCCTATTTTTCGATTGAGAGAACAAGACAATATATCTTGAACTGATGCCAGCCAACTGATGTGCATATGTCCTACACACCAGCCTCTGTTTGTTTCTCCTATCAACAGATGGAAAAAGAGAGAGGTCAAAAGTATCTACAAGGTTGTACAAGACCAGCCTCTGTTTGTTTCTCGTTTGGAGCAGAATTTAAGATTGTACACTATAATACTTTGTGATTCTTTGTCAATACACCGTGATTCCCTCTGTTTGTAAAGTACACACAAAAGCTGCATAAACCCTGTGTAGGTTTTATTTTCCCAGCTACCAAAACTTATTCTACAAGCAAGCAAGTGTTTTCTGCGGACAAACAAAGCCAGTCCTTTTCTTCTGTCAAACAAAAAAAGTCCAACAAACAAGGCCCAGGAGGCGGGGTTGTTGGGCTGGGTGGGTTGGGTGGGAGGGACAAAGCAATACAAGCCAAAACATACAAACAAGTCCATGTGGAGGGGGGCATCGGGAGCAAACAGTCTGTTTTGTTTGTCAACAAAGGCAGTTTCTAGAGGTGACGTCACATTTAGATGTGAGATATTATCTCACATCTAGATGTGACATAGACAGACCCAATATGCTCCAGCCAACTCATCCAAAAGTCTGAATTAATGGATCAATGTAGGCCGCATAATCGTTTTATTTAATACTGTGTTGGCAGGGTCTTGAACTCAAAACCTCTTGGCTTCGATACCATATTATCGATCATCCGCCCGCTGGATAAGGAAATCCAAGCGGGATGTTACGTTCACGTTCGGACTCCCTCCCTCGACAACCCTCCAGGACCACGTCAGTTGTACATCAAGATGCGGGCGTCACGCGTGGAGCAGCACAGGCCGGCCGAACGAGCCGACAAATAGGAGACCGGCGCTTCATCTACGCGTCCTGCACGGACGCCGGCCGGGAGCAACGCAGGCTGGCCGCGACCACGTCAAGCACCAGGGCAGCCAGGGATACAAACGACGAGCGGCCTCCATCCTCCATCAACTCAGCCATCTGCGTCGAGAACATCTGCATCAACCATCTTCACCTAGCCGAACCAGCACCAGCTGCGCACATCGATCACGGGAGGGCGAACGGCCGCACGCATCTGCATCGACCTTCATCAAGCCGACCTACAAACAAGTTGTACGACGACAACGCGGCCAGGACAAATTAAATCTTCATCGAGCACATCTACGAGAAGCGACTACACATGCACCATCCACACGCTAGGCTGGTGTGAAAAGAGATGCAATTTTTCATAGACTTCTCCGGCACGACACGACATCAACACTTCGTCTCCACAGGGACGCCTTCAAGCGACGCATCATCGTCGACACGCCGCTGCAACACCAACACCGACACTTCATCGCCAAGTTCTGCATCAAGGTGGTCTTCACCAACATAATCGTTAACACACCGTCGCTGTCACGTCCACATGATGGACACATAGCATCCTCTCGCAGACTTTTCTGCAAGAGGCGACCTTGACGACGGCAATGACCGCGTCAGAATGACGGCATCGACCGCGTCATCCACGACAGTACGACTGCATCGACACGGCGTCACTAGAGTGACGACCCGTACACGGCCACACGGTTCTGGCAAAACCGATGTGTGCTCGATGGGTTTCCTCCCGTCCTGGCAAAACCGGTGGACTCATCGCCCAAGGCACCCTCTGACATCTTCAATGTGCATTGTCCATGATTGCAGCTTCGTCACCTACAACATAGCGCACATTTTTGCGCCTCTGGCAATTGCTGCTACACCAACTCCGACTAATTCTACATCGACCACGACTATTTCGACCACGGCTATATCACGATTGGCGACGTCGACATCGACCACATGACTACGTCTACAACAACAAATCGGCAACAACTTCAGTCACTAGCGTCCACATCATCACTAGCGTCCACACCACTCCCGCCGTGACTGCGGGTGGGGGGGGGGGGGGGGGGGGATAGAGGAGAGTCTAAGGGAGGCACCAGAAGGGGATGCAGTCACCACCCCTAGGTGCCAGCCAGGACAATGTCCATCATAAAGGCAGTTGATGATGACAAAGCGGAGAAGACGACGGAAACGCAAAACTCCAAGTCATCTTCCGCTTCTCTCCTGCTACGACTGGTAGGGAATGTTAGAATACGTATAGGACTAGAGGTATACTAGGATTCTACATATCATCTTGTACTCCAAGTCATAGGCTTCTTGCCCTCCATGTCCTGTACACCTATATAATCCCCATGAGTGTTAAATCAATACAACACATAAATATTAGGGATACTACAATTCTCACATGCAGGCCAAAACTGAAGCGGCTTTCTCCCGTTTTCTCTCCTATGGGGCCCCATGATTTTGTGGGGCCCTTTGCGGTCGCCCACTTGGGCCGCGCTCATCGACGGGCCTACTCACATCATTGTTGGTTAGGTGAGAACAGCGACATGATGTGCTACAAGGAAGACGACTAGAAGAACGACATCACCAGCGATGAAGTGAAGAGGATCATGTTTCTAGGATACTTCGTGCAGGAGACTTTACAGGGTGGCTTATGGAAAGATCAGTACCTGTGTGTGCTCTGACCAACATATTTTGGTAATAGGTTGCTTGGAAAGGCATACAAAAGGAAATGTCTGGAGTTGGCACTTTAGACAAGGTCTCCAACAATGTATTTACCACCTTTATCATTAAACAAATTGACACATGAGCCTCTTCTGTTCGAGGGTCATCTCAACATTAGTTGTCATTAAAAAATTGTCACATGAGCCTCTTCTTCACAAATTCATTGTCCATGACGACTCGCTGCAGGACAGTGGTGCAGAAGCTAGCATGCAATCTAGGCCTCAAGACGATTATCCCCTACTGGTCCAAAGGGAATTATGCGATAACACAAATATACCATGCAAAAAGGGGACAATATAACTAGCGTGCAATTCATGTGATGTAGGCAAAATATCAGTGAAGGTAAACTTGCTCCTAAAGAACTGTCCTAGCAGAAGTGCTTGTGCCTAGTATCAGCTTTACTCTCCAACGGATTACTTCAGCCCTTGGATTTGGTTGTTTCACGAGACTGGACTTCAGGACCAAATTGACAGATTTGGTCATGTTTTGTTGTACTGTAATAAGGCTAAACAACATTGAGTTATTCACTGTAGTAAACGTTTTTTTTGTGTCTGTTATTTTAATAAGGTGATTGTCACTCAAAATGGCCAAATTGACAGATTCTGAAGGGATGCCTAAGTTGACAGTAGAATAGTTCTGTCGATGATTATGTTAATACAATAAGAGTAGCCATACAAATGAACTGAAAATTAGCATCAGAAGCCTTTAGATAATATAACATCCTAGCAAGATTACTTGGACTGCTGGTGCTGGTATCCTTTTCCGCCGGCCAGCCAGTCTCTACGTCTTTCTCCAGGAGAAGCATCCTAGAACATCATGCCGGACCGCAATTGATACTCATCCAAAGAAAAAGTAACACATTGCTGTCGACAATATGTGTCAAACGAGAACACCCGCAGACTTACAAGATTTTTTTTGTAGAACAGATAACGGGTCATGTACTGTTCATAATCTCAGCCCCTTGCAAATCTCTCTTAAGTGAACGCTTAGCATAATCCTCCATCCATAGCACCCAACGAAAGATGCATCTTAACACACTTCTTAACACAATACACATACATAGAACTAGCAAAAGTCTGTGAGAGGGGCAGTGCCTGGAATGCTTACGGTAATACTAGTGACATTTGACGCTGATTTCCCCACCTGGGATGACCATCGGCAGCAGCACCTCACCAACGTGTTGACTCTCGGGTCATCTTTGCCACAGTAGATCATGGTCGTCCTCTTAGTGCTAGGATAGCCATCCAATGACGATTCCTCCCTTGGTGACATATCATGGTCAGCATCCTTGAATTCTCCTTGCTGCCCCAGCGTTCAGCGTGTCAAAAGGCAGCATCGTAGCACATTAGCTCAATGTTCCAGGTTAAGAAACAAAACCCACACTACGCAGGCATAATTATCTGAAATGGTAGAATTACCGTTCTGAGCTTTAAGCTCAGACTCTTCAGTTTTGACGAGCGCCAGAGAATGGGCAGCAGCGGAGCGAAGTCAATTTTGATATTAAGGATGATGCACAGATTACCTAACATTCTTTGTGTTAGGAAGTATTAGTATTGGTCTAGGAGTCCTATTAGGCTATGTTTCCTTCCTTGTATGGCAAGTCATGTGTAATATATATAGGCCCCATGCATGGGCTATGTAATAGAGATAAGTTTCTTTCATAATAGTCTATTGTAATGATATATCTACCTCTAGATATTGGAATGGACTAATGCAAACAACACCATCGGTCAATTTTGAAACATTCTGGTGATAAGCAAAAGGTTACAACTTAATTCCCCCGTGATTACCTAAAAAATTATCATAGTACTTTCACCTCTTATTGGAATGGACATTTTTCTCCAGTTTGTATGAAAATTGCTAGTTCTGCTCACCTTAACGTCTGGGGTGAATATTTGCAGCGGCCCAGAAATGAGGTGGTTGTCATCAAGCCCGATCTCCAGGAATGTCATTAACGCGAGGGAACATCCATCTGCAAGCATTATTGAGCAGAACTTTGTACATAGTGATGGTAAAGTTTCCCCTCTTATATAGTAAGTTATATATGCGCATGAACATCTGCAATTACTGAAAATATAGTGTGATGAGGTGAGACGACGCCGCCCCCCCCCCCCCCCCCCACCCACCACCACTTAGGTGGGGACGGGGCTAGGCCCCCTAGCCTAATAACTAGTTTTCAATAGGTAACACGGTCAGGTATACATTAGCAAAGTAATTTATAGTTTTGCTAGTTTTATTAGTGTTGGTGTTACATTTCGCAAAATGTTTTTAAGTGACATATATTTGTAATAAGCAGGGTTTTTTTCTTGGTCCGAATTTTCAGAAACCGGTCAAAAACCGGAAATTCCGCTTGCCCCCGGAAAAATGTCTTACCATCCGAACATTTTTAATATTATGAAATTAAATGACAGAATGATGTCAAATAGGCATTGCATGCACATCTATCACAACAAAGTTGTCTGATAATCGTAGGGCTCGCTAGGCATCATCCCGAGGTCAAAGGCTTGAGTCTCTGTTTTGCCAATATTTTTTTGCGTAATTCAAAATTATGAAAAAAAATTGGTCGCGATGCGGTAGAACAGAGTCGATATTGCGATCATGGCAATGTAATCAGGCGCGCTGGCCACTATAATAGGACGAAGTTCTAGTATAGAAATGGTTAAAAATATATTTCGACGCTAAATGTTCCGCCCCTGTCGGAAAAAATTCGGAATAAAAAAAATCATGGTAATAATTCATGAACTTATCATCTTCCCACCTTTTCACGAGGCATATGAAGCCACAAAAAAGGAAGGGTACATTGCTGATGTGTCAGAGACCAAGAATGCTTGAAAATGCAACCTTTCCTATCATGATTGGAAGTCTAGCACGTACAGCATCATCGCTATATTCTCCAAGCAGAGTGAAAGCAGCAGCTGTCCTTGGACTTGAACTTCTTATGTTGTCGGATGCTGGGTGCTTGTGCTTTATAATATAAAGCGAGGGAAAAATCTTTTTCGTAAAGCAACAGCGGTGAAGGTGATTGTCACAAGGAGAATTGCGATTAATGATGTCTTGATTATTTATTTTGGAGTCAGTGTATTTTTGAGCACCCGACAGAATCTGACAATATCTCATCAAATCCAAAATACCAGATCTGTGACTCAGCAATTGACATTATGCAAGTAATGGGCTCATCCACTTGCCACTTGTTGCCAAAGGTAAAATTCAGAATCTTTCTTACAAAATTTACACTGCTAGTTTTTTTGCTATCGAACTCCAAACTACTACCTCGGCACCACCTGTCCCATCAATGATCTCCTTCCACCGTCTTCCCAACGACAGTCTGCCGCCTCACTCCTTGTCGCTCCGTCGAACGACGATTGCCTAATCCTCCCCGTCGCTGCACCACCCAGCAACTTCGTCGCCCGCCCTTCCTCGTCGCCGCACAACCCAGCGACTATATCGCCTGCCCTGAGGCGCTAGTCCGGTCGCCACCCCGGGCAAGCACAGCTTCACTCGAACCTTGCTCTAGATACTAATTGTTGGAACTTCGCCCTCAGAATTGATCACATCACAATACGACGAACACACGTGCACGATAAACTTTTGCCAAAGGCACGTATCGTGCCTCTCCTCTCTTTATTTCTTTTTCTCCTGTTCTCCACTATATTACAAATCCATGGCGTACCTGTGTATATATACGCTGCCGGCCAAGACCCAGCGCATATTACGACTCGGACACACACCTACACTTCCACGTCCTAGATATCCTAGTCGAACACTTAGCCTAATCAAATACAAACTCCTATTACAGACCAAAGACTCAACCTGACCTAAACTAGCTAGTACTCACGCATGACACGGTCTGAGTACTAGTCCCAGCCGGACTCCATTAATTATTACGAAAAAGGGTTTCCTGCCGCTTTATATTATAAAGCACAATCAACACATCAAACATCCGATACAAACGCACGCCACACAGACCCAAGGCAAGATACACGAATGCCGGGCACCGACACATAACCTCAACGACACAAAGCATCTAAAAGATGAGCAAAAAAGGATCGGCCAAGAGCCGACCGAGACCACCACCAAGGAGCGATCGTACGGGAGGATGTGTGACGGACATGACGGACCGAGGACTCCAAGACGGTGCCTCCAGGAAGGGCACGAGCAAGAACGTCGCCACCATCTGATCCGAAGATCAAGTTTTCACCCAGAGTAAGATGGAGGGAGAAGAAGCAGCACGACGGGGCCTGCAAGGAGGAACACGACGTCACTACTAGGGAAAACCTTATACACAAAACTTTAGCTGTAGCGCGTGTCAAAAAAGCGCGCTGGTGCTAAGTAGCAGTAGCGCGCTGCTGTAAACCGCGCTACAGATACAATTGTAGCAGTAGCGCGCCTGAAGATAAAAGCACTGCTACTAAAATTCCCACGGCTTAGCCGATAGGCTACACATAGTAGTAGCGATCTACGTAGAACCGCGCTACCGCTACTTGCTTTGTAGCAGCGCGTGTATGATGCAATGCGCTACTGCTAAAGGAAATAAAACTAAATGGAGTAAATGAAAATGAAAGAAATAGAAAAAGGTGAAAGGAAAAAAATAAAATGTGAAGAAAAATAAATGAAAAAGGAAAAAAAGAGAAAGGAATAGCAGTAGCGCGTATCGAGGAAAACGCTGTAGCTATCTTAGCAGTAGCGCGTTTTCTGGAACGCGCTACTGCTACTTCTGACTTAACCGCTTGGTCGTTCTTCCCCACGGCCACTTGCTCCAAATCAAACTCCTCCCGCTGTCGCCGCCGCCGTCGCCCGTCGGCCACCGCGCGCTCTCCCGTCGCTCTCCGCACACCCTCGACGCCGCCCCCGACCTCGGATTCGACGCCGCCCCCGACCCCGACCTCGACGCCGCCCTCCGCCGCGCGACCGAGCCCCGACCCCGACCTCGACGCCGCCTGCCCCTCTCTCGCCGCAGGCACCCGAGGAGAGCACGCCTGCTCCTCCCCCTCCCCTACCTCTGCCTAGATAGGGTTCTTTAAATTTTAGTTGCATCAAATTAGTTAGGGTTCATCTATGGGTGGAAATGAATCGGATACAGATGCGGCTGAGATGTTTTCTTAGATGATGAATAAACACTAGTGTAATGCGTAATAAAACGAGTAAAATTTGACCACTTATTTCACTTTTAAGTTGGTAATTGGAATATCCGCTACCACTTTCCACCCCTAGGTTCATCAAATTAGATGGTAATTAGGGCAGTAGTTCCTAGGTACTAATTAGTTAGTAAGGACTAGGTACTAATTAGGTACTAGTTTATTTTCATTTATAGTAAGTTTATTTTTAGTAAGAACTAGTTGAATTAATAGAACTAGTTAGTAAGAACTTGTTGTTATTTTTTTAGTTAAAGCAATTTTTCCCGCATCGACGTCGACGATGCCTATCCCGCGTCCTCGTCGTCGAGTCGGCGGAGGACACCTGCGTCACCAGATGGGCCATGTCCGGGACTGGGCTCCGCCAGGGTGGTACTGGGAGGCGCTACCTACCGGGGGGCGCAGGTTGGTGAGGAGCCAGCCTGTCGTTGACCCGAACCTTCTTTGATGGCGGTCGCATGGGCCAGTGACGGTCCAGAGGCTCGAGGACCCCGCGGAGGTGGTGTGTCACCGTGTCAGTGAGGAGGACGCGCACGTCCGTCGCTACTTGTTTGCGTTGGTGCACAGGTTCTCCAATACCTGGCAGGTTCTCCAGGGATGTCACTGGAGTTATGATCCTGTGATGGTTCCTTCTCTGTGGGTGTCCACCGCCCGCGCCGATACCCGTCGTGCGCTAGGGTTTTAGTTGTATTATTGATGTTATATGTATGATACTATTCGGGATGTATTAGTGATAATATTCGACGATGTACGGACGCATGAGATGATTTAATTTTGCTTATTGAATGCATACTAATTTGAGTCCTATAAGATATTTTGAAATGTATATCTTGTGTTGCTCAAATAGGATATGTGCTTGCCCAAGTGGCCGGTCATGTTTGCAAGTTACACCTCCGAGTGGCCTATGTTTTGCCGGAGTGTTGATTCATTTCTGTTCCGGCAAATTTCAGGCGCTCGATATGTCCTATTTTAGCAAAGGTCATGCCGGATTTTTCCGTGAATTTTGGCATGACTTGTGCCAGAATATGTAGGAAATATCGAGTGCCCCGGATTTGTGTGTTGAGTATCCTGGTAGTTGTCTTCGATCGATTTTCAATTAATGTTTCAACTATGAACATAGAAAATGTCTGAGACGAAAAGGATTTCGATATTTGCAAATACTGCGAAGACGAGCGCGGCCCGTGCGACGGAATCTTCCTAGATGATGATAGGCGCTTCAGCATCAAGCTGGACGAGAACTTCGAAGTGGATATAGTAAGTCACAACGACAAGTCTTTTTCGTAATTAAGCATGACATCTGCTTCATTTGCTTCAACTTATAATTTAATTTTTTTACTATTCTACTAGCGTATCTCCTGCCATGCAATAGTTTTTGTATTGGATAAGATAGGTTTCAGTCGTACTATGGAGATAAAGAAAGTTTACTTGAAGACCGAGCATGGTTATATTTTTCACGCAAAATTATACAACGCAGCCGACTACACCTATTTTGGATGCAAAACATGGCGAGCACTATGCAAGACTTATGCATTTGAGCCTGATATGGTTATCACCTTTGATATTCGTCCGGAAGATGTTATTGAAGGTAATACCGACATCTGGGTCGATGTGCAGACGCCTCCAGTTATACCATTATGTGAGTTTCTCAACCATATTTATGTCTTTGATATTGTTTATTCAAAACTAGTTGACAACTAATTTCTATTGTCAGCTTATTTCCGTTCAAGCAAACATGTCCAGCGCTTGGTAGACAGGACCTACTATTGTCCCGGGGCTGAATTAAACTGCGAGGAGCTAAGTCATTATGTTTCATGGCTTGAGGATCTTGATACTGTCAAGATAAATTTTCTTCCTGCACTTAGAAATGTTAGTACTGAAAACGTGCGACCAATAGTGTTCGTACTGAACTACGTTCACATCTATTTAGGAAAGATGGTAAGATTTTTACTATTTGTCCTCAGTGCATCTTTTGCATACATTATTTTTTAAGCTAAACTTCATTGCTAAGTATGTTACTATACGATGTTCTTGAACAGGGACTCCCGATGAATGTTGTGCCTCATGGGATCGAGACTAAAGGTATCATGAGTATTGTTAGCTTACGGCCAAGATATCCTACAATGCACTTTAGTGCATTCAGGATTTCTAATAGCGAGGAAGTCTTAATAGTGAAAGACTGGACCAAATTTGCGATGGAGGAGCGCAGAGAAGTACTAGGAGCAGCAATCAGAAGCGCAGCCCACGATTAGGAGACAGGTTCATCTGCATGCTCTAACTTGATGAAGGAGGAGAGCTACACATGTTTTATGTTATTTTACCTGAGAGAGAGCAACAGGAGTGATTAGCTAGCTAGAAATGAGTTTGAAGAAGATGATGTGCTACACTATGACTATGATGATTAAATAGCTAGTGTTGGTGGTAATGACTATGATGATTATTATTAGCTAGTGTTAGTGGTGATTAGATAGCTACCGCATCTAGTGTTGGTGGTGATTAGCTAGCTAGAATGAGTTTGAAGATGATTATGTACTGCATGACTATGGTGATTAAATAAATACTGTTGGTGGTAATGACTATGATGATGATTAAATAGCTTGTGCTGGCGGATTAGATTCAAGTGAAGGCAACATGTGGTGCACATCGAAAGTACTACTAGTCCAAACTAGATCAAGTTTCGATTAGTAGTATACTTTTGACATGCATCACATATTGCCTCCATTTGAACCTAATCCACCTTCATTTGACACATTGTTATGGACATAATGATATAAACCTCATAATTGGTATCGTACCAAAATTTGTATAACGGCGTATAAATACACTAAAAATAAAAACAAAAAAAATACTAGTATCGATGGATAGTAAACACGCTGCAACTAGCTATATTAGCAGTAGCGCGGGAGAGAAGAAGCGTTGTCGCTATGTGTCTTAGCAGTAGCGCGTGTCACACGCGCTACTGCTAAGTAATAGCTGTAGCGCCTTATTAGTAGCGCGGCAGCACGCGCTACTAGTGGGCATTAAACCCGCGCTAGTACTAGGGATTTTCCTAGTAGTGCGTCCATAGACGCCGTCACCGTCGACCAGTGCGGGACTGGGTAGGTGATGTACCCCGATGCTTCAGCTCCCCCGCCGCCACCCCGGTCTGCCAACATCCACAGCCATGCCGCCCAAGCGGCCATGGTTGCCTGCCCGCATCCGAGCCGCGCGATCCGCCCACGACCAACGCGGCTCCCACCGCCAGGGCCGCCGCCCCGCCATGAGACCACCCCGAAGCCACCAAAGGCCACGACTTTGTCCAGATCCATGACCCCAACCACCTCCAGACCCGCCGCCGGCCAAGCTGCCTCAAGAAGGGCTGCGACCACACCGACCGGGGGAAGGGGAAGGCGGAGAAGTGGCCCATGGCCACGACCGACACCCGTGTCGGCTCCAACTTCCCCCCCGAAACCGAGTTCCGCCCCCGCTTCGAAGGCCCAGAGCATCAGGAGGCATCGGCCGTCGCCAGAAGCTGGAGAGGGAGGGTTGCGGAGCTGTCGCCGCCGCCGCCTGAAGACGCCACTAGGGGATCCACCCGAGCCGAGCGCCGCCACGCACCCGCGAGGGCCCGACTGGGTGGGAGCAACCCACCACCTCCGCTACCGCGCCGCCTCCCCACAAGAGCACCACGGCGAGAGGGCCGCCCGCGACCCGCAGCGCCGGACGCGACGCCGAAGCGCTGCCGGAAGCACCGCCGCCGACGCCACCACCGGCCTGCACCACCACCAGGCCGCCCGCCGCCCGTCGAACGCCACCATCGCCGGCCTGCTCCGGTGCGCCGCCGCGCCCGGTATCGAGCGCTGCGCCCAGCTGCGAGATCTGGCTCGCGCCATACCCCACGAGCATGGGGCGAGGGAGCCCCGCCGCCGCCGGCGACGCCCGGGCTTCGCCCGGCCGCACGCCTTGGCGGCGGCGAGGGTGGAGGAGGGAGGAGGAGGGGGTGCGGTGGCGGGGATCGGGAACCCTCCCCAACGCCTCGCGGGCGGCGGCGGCGGAGGGAGGGAGTCGGGGGAGGGTTTCTTGTGATTCTTCCGACTCCATTAATTATTACTACCACTATCTACTAACGATCAAGATTATACTAGTAGTGGTGCCGCTGAAGAAATGGCCGCAGTGAAGGAATGCAGGGAACCCATTGCTTCAGCAGCAGCCCTACAAGTAAAAGCTTGGTCCTTTCTTTTCTCGTCACCTTTTCTTTTCTTTTTTGATGGGATTGATCACCATTTCTTAATTAGAATATATATACACTGTCACTAGGATGCTCCATGTATACTCTGTATCATCTTGTTAGTTGTGAGTCACCTGACTGGCCAGAGAGATATGTGGGTTGGCTGTGTACAACATGTGCAGGAGGCCATGACGCCCACCTCCGTCAGAAGCCGGCAAATTTGATGGTGGATCGTTATGGTGACAGTGGGGCATGGAAAAGACAAGTGGCATGTACCGATTACTAGGCGGTCCAGGAGGCGCTCGGCGTCCCACCGGCGGCGGGCATCGATTACACTACACTGTAGAAGGGTCAGGTGATTGTTTTCAGAAACTGCATGCTGCCAATCGCAAGTAGTTTTAATTACTGGAAGGAGGACCAGCTGCAGTCTCAACTCTGATGGATTGCTGGGGCAGGGGAAGGTTAGTGTCGGGGTAGCGAAGGTACCTACAGGATATGGCTGGAATGAGGTGAAGTGGGAGGTTCATAGGTACGTCTTCCAACTTGTTCAGGGACACTAGTACAGTTGGATTCAGTTAAAACCTTGGTCCGGAAGAAGTGCTTATTATATATGCAGCTTTACCACTGGCCAAAAGATTACTTCTCCCCTTCATTTAAATTTGACCGTATCATCTGACGGCAAGTTAATTAGTACTCTTGCGCCGCGACTCTGAATCAAAATGCAAGACATTTTTTTGTTTAAAAACAGAAAACGTCTTTACGTTTTGATACTGAGGGAGTGTACATAAATACTCCCTCGGTTCCGAAATAGATGAATCAACTTTATACTAGCTTTAGTACAAAGTTGAGTCATTTATTTTGGAACGGAGGGTGTACTATGCATGCATACTATACCTGTGGCGGGCCGTCGTCCTGCTCTGCTGTATCAGATGCCAGTATGGTTTTGGTTCAGGTAAACCTTGTCGCTCAAGAGCAGACATAGCACGTACTCCCTCCATAAACGAATATTTTAGTGATCTAAACGCTTTTATATTTCTTTACAAAGAGAGTACAAGTGCTCATTGTCACTTTATAAGGTCCATTGAACATCCATCCTAAAATGTAGAACGGCGATTTACTCAAGAATGTGAAATCAAAATACTAGGCCACAACACGGACCAGGATGTTTCTGGTGTTACAGAGGAAACAGCGAAGTGACCGACAGAAAAAACCGAGAGCACTTAAGTATGTTCAGCAAAGTCTAGCTGAAGTGCTAGCTGGATTAACTGAATAAAATGCCAAATGGGACATGACCTTCAACAGGTTCGTTACAGAGTAAATTGGAAAAAAAAAAGTACTACCAGCATGCTAAACAGTAATACTAGTAGAATAGGTCAGACCATGTCACGGAAAACAGAGCTGGAAGGTTGACGCACCCTGTAATCGCCAAACAACATGGAGAACCAACGTCTACCCAACCGATAATTGAGCTTCAAGATAGGCCATTTACTTATTAGCCAAGTGAGACAAGGGCAAAAACCTACCAAAAGGCAAATCCCAATGGCCATCCAGTGGCGACGAGAAGATAGTACCGTGTATAAACCAGCTGCAAAAGCCGCAAGTGTTGCCATGTACGCAAACCATGTAAGCCTCTTAGTAACGGTGATGTAATAACTTGTGAACCTATCGTCCTCCCATCTTCCCATGAGGCATATGACGGCCACAACAAATGCAGAGCACATTGCTAGGGTGTCAAAGATCAGGAATGCTTGAAATGCGGCCTTTTTAGACATGATGGGAATTCCCTCGCTACCAGGATCACTGCTGTATCCTCCAGGCAAAGTGAAAGCAGCGGTGAAGGTGATTGTCGCAAGGAGGATCGCCACTAATGACGTGTTTGTTGTGTATCTTTGAGTTGTTGACTTCCTCTCCTTTATCGATTCAATAGTTTCCTGTTGCTCAACCTCCTTGTGAAGATTATCTGAAGGGATGTCATCATCTTTGGGATCAGCTTTCAACATAAGCACCTGCACCTCCTTCTACAAGAATTCAAAATATCATATTATCCTCCAAATTTATTAACTCATGGTAGTGTATAAATAAAGCTTCATATGGTTAACAAAATAGCATATGAGCATACCCAGTCCAAATTCTTCTCATGACTGGTGATGCCTGACAACAGGGAAGCAGCGGATTCACCATGAATGTCAGATATTGTTGTGTCTATACCCTTGCAAGACAATAAAGCAGCAACTGTTCTGGGATTGCACCTCTCGACTGCGTAATGTAGAGCGGTTCTTCCGCTGCTGTCTTGCATATTAACGAGACGCTCAAGTTGCGGTGTCTGGAGGATAAACTCAATAAACTTCGTATGACCATTTTGTACAGCTGAATGAAGGCATGTCAATTCTTGATGGTGTACATGGCGATAAGGAGCATCTGGACAATGGTTAAGAAGCTCTCGAGCAACACCAACATGACCTCGAGTTGCGGCACTAGTAAGGAGAGTAAAACCTTGGTTGTTTACTTCATACCCTAATGAAATATCATGTTGCAGCAATTCCCGCAGCACGCCAACCTTGTTGTAACAGACGGCAAGTCTTATTGGAGTATCCTCGTTTGAGTCGGCTTCTCGTGCTAGTTGAGGACGTTTCTTCATAATTTGTGCAGCAATAACTGAAAACAAATTGAGATTAATTACAAAAGATGGTTAATAATGAAGTGGTGATGATATAATAAGTTTTTGGCACAAAAAATGGCCTACAAAGAATTAAGTGAAAAGGATTAATCAAAGAGAAAAGAGCAATGATATACAATATGAGATATATATTAGAACATGGTACTGTAAATCGTACTCCACTGTTCTCACAATCTTACCTTGATCCCCATTTTTAGCTGCGGCATGAAGAGCATGACGGCAAAAACTGCCCGCATGAGAAGAATCATTGATTTCCAGTAGTCGCAAGGCAATATCTCCAAAACCTCTCATTACAGCCATGAACATGGGTGACTCATAGTATATGTTTACATGGTGCGACAGAGCAGGCTCCGCTTCTAACAACTGTATCGCAAGGTCCATGTAGCCATTGCGGATGGCGTGGTGCAGTGCATTAGATTTGTCTTTGTCCTGACGCAAGATTGTGGTTTGCAGTCCTAGGGCATGGTAGCGTGTGAGTAAAAGAGAAGCCAAATTGGCATGCCCGTGTGCCACGGCAATGACAAGTGGTGTCTCACCCTCGTCATTAACCTTTGAGAGGAGAGACTGGTCTACTTCCAGCGCCAGCCTGAAGAATTCAATGTGGCCATGAATGCAGGATATGTGGAGGCATGTGTTCCCCGCTGGAGTTGTTCCACGAAGATCTGAGACCACTGGCGTGGTTCCCGGGCCACTGAAAGTCGAAATCAACATCTTCAGAGTGTCTAACTCACCACATGTGGCTGCCTTCAGGAGTTCCTCGGCCATTGGTGCTTGCTGCTGTTGTGCTTGAGCTGATGAACTAGCTATGTCTGTCATCGCCTCCCTTTTGGCCGGTTTAACTGCGGCTGTGGGTAAATGATCGATAATTGAGCAGCCACTGATCTTCAAGGGGAAATCACTGAACAAATCGCCGTAGTAATTAAGATCAATGCAAGAAAAACCCATGAAATCAATCAAACTGATAACCAAAGAAAAACCGAGCCCAACATTAAGCATGAACTGCAACAGTGAATGAAATAGTAACGAACCTCACATAACAGAAGACGGTAGTTGCAGCATGAAGATTGCACCCCCCCCCCCCCCCCCCCCCCCTCTAATGTTCTGTGGAGATGGCAAAGTACTTAAAGCAGTTCTTGCAGCAAAAAACAAGTACCTAAAGCAGCGGGCAGTTAATAATGTACTCCTACCTCAATCATTAGTTTATCATTCGATATGGGACGATTGACCTTCCTCTCACATAAAGGTATACGACTACTACATGCCAGTTGTATAGCATCGTCATAATTCCTCATTCTATATCACAAGTTGTTTTATCAAATGAAAGTACTAGTATATACACGAAAGTAGTGCACCAAGTTGTGAAAATTGACGCAATGCTCCAAACTAACTCAAGGAAGGGGGTTCCAACAACATAAGTTGTTTCACGTACGGGCCTAATGCCGGGGTACGTAGGAAGAATTTCATGCAGGATCCAAACTATTAGTAGAGACAAAGAATGTCAAAGTTACTCGGTCCCCGGCATTAGTTCGCCTCCCCTCTCCTCCACCTCCCTGATCCCCGCCACCCCTCCCGATCTCCTCCGCCTCGCGTCCGCATCCCCTCCCGCCGCCATCGGATCCAGGCTGGGCAAAGCCCGTGCTGGGGGATGATGGCGGCGGCAGGGCGTCCCTTCGTCGCGGCTTGATGGCGTGGCTGTGACGGTGGATCTTGAGCGGGCACCTCGGGAAGACGTGTTCTGTGGTTGGCGCCGGTCACGCAGCGGTGTGACCTCCTCTATCTTTGGATGTCTTCATCGTCGGTCCAAAGGGGTCTGGTCGGAGGGTGTTGCCTCGCGGTGGCTTCCCGGCGGCGGATCAACTGGAGGAGGAGATGGTGGCCTAGTTGCTAAAGTGGGTGAGGATCAGGTGGGATTTGGGCGTGCCCAACTGCGTATTGGTTCTTTGATAAGGAGCGAGTGGCGCAAAGCTCTGCTATATGTTGTCATCGGGAGATATGTTTAGCTCCATGGTGAAGTCAGAGGCGGATAATGTCATGGAAGTCGAGATTCGAGGACTAGTATTGGTGATTGGAGTCTATGATGTTGAGAAACTTGCTTGGAGTTTTGGGATTCGTAGCAGCGGTATGTAAGAGCATCTCCAGCCGCACCCCCAATAGGCCCCCCAGGGTGACTTTTCGGCGCCGGCGCCCAAAAAACGGCCTAGCCGCGCCCCCAGGGTCTATTTTTCGCCGGTTTGGGCCGAAATAACAGCCGGCGAACCCGAGCCGAACCCAAGCCCCTGGGGACCGACGGGGGGCGCCGGCCGAAGAGAAAAGGCGCGTGGGACCGCTCTATCGGCGCGAGAAGGCCCTTTTCCCGCTGATCCCCTTCTTTTCCCCTACATTTCCCTCCATTCCCCCGCCTTCTTCTGCCATTCTCCTCCCTCTCCCCTCCATTCGTCCGCCATGCCGCCGAAGAAGTACGCCACCCCTCGCCGAGCTACCGATGTCGACGCCACCCACCGGAAGCGGAGGAAACTGAGGGCACCGCCGTCCAAGCCCCCGGGCATGACAAACACCGACTGGAGGGCCGAGGTTCGGCGCCGGGAGGCTGTCACCACCGACCGGCGGAACAGGCTCAACACCAAGAAGGCTCGTGATAGGGCGGCGGCAGCCACGGCGTTGCAGGCAGACCGCACGGCGGAGCCAGCAGAGCCGTCTCGCGCGAGGATGATGAATCCGCCCGGCGGCCATGGCCCCGCACGTTCCTTGGAGCCAGCAGAGCGCCGGGTCGCCGGCCGGCTTCTCATCGTCGACTCACCTCTGGGGTGCGTGCTATCGCTTGGCTACGCCGACGGCGACGCGCACGGCGGGTTCAACCTGAACGTCGCCATTCTACATGGACACGCAGCCCAGCGCACGCCCTCTCCCGCATTTGCCGACGTCCAGTACCCCCGTACACCTACTCACCGCCGGCTTACGCGTCCTCCCCGACGCCACCACTGTACCGTGGCGCGCTGCCCTTCTCACAAGTATCGTCGTCGCGTCTTCGTAACACCGAAGGCACAGAGGCCGACATGGACGACATCATCACGACCAGCTCGGCCGCTGCCGCCTCCCTCGGGTTCTACACCCAAGAAGATACAGTTGACCTCGACGGCGGCATGGACGACGGGCTCGACTATGGCAAGGAGGAGCCAGAGGAAGAGGAGGAGGAGGAGCCGGCGCCTGCTCCGGCGACGAAAGGGAAAAAGAAGAGGGGGCGGGCGGCCAGGACCGGCGAACCGCGTGTCTAGTGGGCGGCCAAAGAAGACGAGTGCCTCGTCGAAGCATGGAAGATCGTCTGCCTCGACCCGATCACCGGCACGAACCAGAACGCCGACATGTACTGGCAGCACATCAAGGCGGAGTTCGATGAGCGCAAGCTGGTCAACTAGTACTTCTCCGGCGTCCACATGGACTGCGGCTCCAAGGCCATGTCCAACCATTGGGCGCTCATCCAAACGGTGTGCAACAAATGGCATGGGATCGTCGAGGAGGTCACGGCTCGCCTGGAGAGCGGTGCCAGCTACGAGAGTCAGGTATGACGCCGGTCTCTCGCGCCACTTTTCGCCGTGTGCATCGCCGGCGTCACATGTTCCTCGACGCAGATGGTCCGGATGTTCGCCATGTATCGCCAGGACAGCAGCTCCGACCAAGATTTCAAGTACCTCTACATGTTCTCCCGGATCAAGAAGTGCGAGAAGTGGGCGGATGTGCGGCGCACCCTCTCCAAGGCCAAGGAGATGTACAAGCCGGACGCGCCCACGCCCGGCGCGTCAGAAGGGCGCCCAGACGGCAACAAAGGAGCCAAGGCAGCGAAGGTCGCGGCGCCGGCTACCGCGTGTCTGCAAGAGTCCATCGAACACTGCATCGCCGATGCCATGACCCGCGCCGCCCAGAGGGAAGAGAAAACCACGGCTCGATGGACGGCATTGATGGCGAACAGCACCGTCAAGCTCGACCTGCTCCTGATCAATGTCGCCGCGAAGAAGAGGAACACCGACCTGGCTTTCCTGATGGTGGGCAGACATGTCGGCGATGGACGAGCAGGTCAAGGCGTGGTTCATGGTGGAGCGTGGCCTCATCCTGAACCAGATCCCGTCGACGGCGGCGCTAACTCCCACGCCGACCTCGCCAAGCCCGAGCGACGCCTCCACGATGCCCAGCACAGAAGCCGCGCCGACGCCGACCAGCGCCTCCACGACGCCTAGCACAGAAGCCGCGCCGACGCCGACCAGCCCGCGCACGCCGACTCCCGCCAGTCCGACGCCGGAGGACGGTGCCGCCGTTTGATGCATTGCCTACGCGTCCTTCTTTTTGAACGCTGAACTTTCAAGTTTTTTGGTTGCCGACCTATGGCATGGTGATCGCCGGACTTTGTGGCGCTGATCGCCGGACTTGTGACTTTTTTTGGTAGCGGGAAATGTCTTGTTTGAATTTAAACGGCTTGGGGCCGGCCCCTGGGGCCGTGACTGGGACCTAGATCGCCCCCAGTGCCTAAAAAGCGTTGGCTGATGGCGCGAAATAGCGACGGCCGCTGCGCTTGGGGGCCGAACGAGTGGAGTTGCTCTAAGTGGGGGCAACAACACAGGTGAAGTTCAAAGTCTTGCTTTTTAGGGTGAAAATCCAAGGTCTGGCCTTAATTTGTGCCTGACAATGGCCTTGTTGAAGGCATTGTTTTGAGAACCAGGATTATCTCCGTGGTGAAAACCCAAGATCTACGATCGGGCGACGACAACACTGGTGCACTGTTAATTTCCTTCTTGAAGGCATCGCTTTTGGAGAACTTGGACATCAGGTGTTGTCTTGGTGGTGGTTGTGCTCTGCTGCAAGGCCTGGAACGTTGTAGCGGGACTTTTCTTTTTTTAGCTTCTTCTACTTTTTTTTCTGTGTGCATCCGTCATGCCATTAGGGCATTGCGTTGTTGTAGAGGCTGGGTGTAATTGGTATCTTTGCGATATTAATATATGCTCTTTATCGAAAAAATGAGTGTAAGGACCTCCCTAATAAGATGAACAGAGGTCGCCGGGTGGAAGCCTTTCCTCCTCAGGCTTCAATCTATTTCTTGAGTGCCAAATTAACCACATGACAAAGACCATGATAGAATGCTCCCTTCCAGTAAACCTGTCATCACACGGAATGTCCTTGGCCCACGCTGATGGATGTAGCCTAGGCATATGGAAGTCGAACAGCTGTCACGCCTCGTCCCACAAACGTGTGGCATGTGAACACTTCAACAGTGCATGCTTCAGGTCTTCAACCATAGCCATACACATTTTGCGAAGGCCACCATATGTGAGGCCACGGCAATCCAGATCTCATCTCTCCCCTCCCCTCCCCTCCCCTCCCCTCCCCTCTGTCGCCCCCCGCGCGGGCCCCCGCGCGGGCGACCGATGGGCTCCAACCCTAGCCGCCGGGTCACCACTCCTTCCTCTCCCTCCTCTGCGCCGCCGCCGGTGGTGGGCGACGGGAATAGCCTGTACGTGCGACGGCGGCGGCGGAGGCACTCCTCCCTCTCGAGGGTCATAGGGTGATGCGGGGCACCCTGGCTCGAGGGTGTGACCCCGATCTAGGCTGCGGGGGCGCCGATCCGATTCATGATGGCCCAGATCTGGACTATGGCGCTGTGGCGGCCAGCCGGCATCCTAATGGCGGCTGTGGTGGTAGTGTTGGGGACGGCGATGGCTGGGGCGCGATTGGGTTGGAGGCGGCGCGGGCTGCGGGCACGGTGGCCTGCCCTGTTTAGGCGGCGGCGGCGGCGCGCCATCTGCCTTCGTATCGGCGGCGGCGGCGGCATGGGCATGGAGGGCCTGGTGGTCGCGTTGGCGGCACCTCCGGTTAGATCTGTTCTGACCGGTGCAGCCGGCGGTGGTGGTCATCTCTTCCGTCAAAGATGGTTGGCTTGTCGTTGGGTGCTCGGATCTAGAGATTCGTCATCTATTCCCGGCTACGAGCCGGGCAGACATAGTTGCCAGTGAAAACCGAGCCGTTGGCGGGCGATGGCGGCGTTTTGCGCCGGTACCTTGGTGAAGGCATCGTCGTGTAACTGTTGTCGACCCACTCATGTTGCTTCGGGGGAAACCCTATGTTCTGGTCTTCCAGATCGGAAGATGGCAGTACTACGGTGCCGTTTCTCTTTTGGGAGTATCGTTTGTGGAGCAGCGCTGGAAGACAGAGGCAGGAGGTGGAGCGGCTTCGTCTTGCACGTAGCTTCGGTGGAGCTGTCAAGTCATGCCTGGCCGACAGGTGCTACGCTGAGTCATGCCTGGGTAGCAGGTGCTATGCACGATGGATCTTCTAGAATCTTTGCGTCTGGACGGATGAGCAGGGCGGTGGCGTCGTTGGGCGCCGTGGTGGCGTCGACGGATGTATGGACTGGGAAGGATGATGCGGATCTCTCTCCTGAAGATGGGTAAGTGGTCCGATGATGATGGCGGCTTCTAAAATGTATGCATGTGGTGTGCGCTTTAAGTAGGCTGCACCGGTTGTTGGTCCCGATACGTTATGTGGATGGATCGGTGACGACACCGGTTTTAGATATGGGAAATGAGAGCACTCCATATTATCGAGTTTGTACGTGTGAATGGTGGCTTCGGGTGGATTGATGTATGTCTTATTAGACTTTTGTGGAATAATCAATAAAGATGGCTGCATGCATCGATTGATGCAGAGACTTGGGGTTTAACCTCCTTTAAAAGAAAATATTTTGCGAAGGCCAATCTTTCTCGTAGAAAAGCTATTCTTTATGAGTGTTCTTTACGAAACAGTTGGTACTGAAAGAGACGTGTGAAAGTTGGGATCCATCCACGCTTTACATGGCCCCGTGTGTCAATTACAAAAAACACACAGGAAATGGAAACATTTTCTCCAGCAGCGTCTTTGTCAGGACTGCAGCAAAGTCCCACGATCCCTTGGAAAATAGACAGGGGGTTTGGAAAAATTCGGTTATGACAATGACAAGTTGTAATTGTTTGAGAGTAACCTCTAGCAGCGCAAGCGAAGTCCGGGTTACTTATGTGAGGCAGATGGAAGTGGAGCCTTCAATCTATTATTTTATTATCCCACATGCATTTGTTTATTGTAAAATTTGAGTGCAATGTATAGTACAGGTTGAATAATACTTCGATCTTTAGTGGAAAGCTTTGTGTGAAATTTGTATGTCAATGGTAGAATAATGGAATTAACACACGTAGAAACATAAACCGTTAAAATATACTTCCTCCGTTCCGAAATATAAGTCTTTGTAGAGATTTCACTATGGACTACATACGGAGCAAAATGAGTGAATCTACACTCTAAAATGCATCTACATACATTCGTATGTGGTTCATAGTGAAATCTCTCCAAAGACTTATATTTAGGAACGGAGGGAGTATTTGAAAAATAAACATGCAAAAATACTTTGGGAAGGAAACGGAGAGCGCTCAATTTCCTCTTGAAAACTATATATTGAGGGGTTTATCTGGCCACACTTATCTAAAAATAGGCCGCTCTCAAACAGTTACTACATGTCATTGTCAAAAGGCAAAAATTTCAAAATGTCCCTATATAAACGTACAGGGTCGACGGCTTTGATCAGTGGAGCTGTCGTAT
Source organism: Aegilops tauschii subsp. strangulata (assembly GCF_002575655.3). Classification (NCBI taxonomy): domain Eukaryota; kingdom Viridiplantae; phylum Streptophyta; class Magnoliopsida; order Poales; family Poaceae; genus Aegilops; species Aegilops tauschii. The sequence goes on from NC_053037.3 coordinate 624,058,572, forward strand.
TATGGCAGGCTCCTCTTTCTCTCTTTTCTTGCTCACAGTACAACTATGACATAAAGTGTCTTTGACATTATCTCTCCCCTCTCTCTCAAAATCTATCGATTTAATTTATTTCTGTGTTAATCATGAGGCGAGGACATACTCGTGTGTGACCATCTGTATAGGGCGTAATGCGTTATTCGAGGCTAACTTTGACCAAATATTAGAGCAATAATATATAACATGCAAGTTACACAAAGCATACTATCAAATTCGGACGTGAAAGGAGCTTTCGGTGATATAATTTTTACATTATACATGTCATATACTATTAACCATGTCAATAGTCAAAGCAATTTCGAAAAACACATTAGGCCCTATGTATAAGGCAACCAGCCTGGACTAGCTCACCTTCATGGTGTTAGGCAACCGAGAAGGATCTGGCTTACGAATTAAAGCAGAGTTTGGCTCCGGCATCAGGTTAATGAAGCATGAGGAAATTACTCAAATTTATACGTCTCAAGGAACGAGGCCATTTGAACAAATTTTAACTCATTTAAACAGTAAGTAACACACCAACGCGATTAACTGGGGAAAAGAAATGCTAGATCCTTAGCGAACAACAGACCAGTGGAAATGTTGAATGGAGGGACCGACCGGTTTACCTTCCTGCTTCCTGGATCTCTGGATGCAATGCAGTGGAGACGGCGGCGCAGCGCAGGGCGGTGAGGCGGAGGCGCAACTGCCGGCGGGTGGTGGGATGGTCTGAACGGGAGCAAGCAGCTAGCGGAGCATGAACAAATGTGTCCGTCTTTCCTCTTTTTGTTACCGGAGCCGTACTGGTAAAATCCTTTTTTTAAACAGAGGCTCTCGTGAGTAGCACCTTAATTTAATCTGGCTAAACTTGCATATACGAATACAAAATAATTTGCATGCAAACAGAGGCTCTCGTGAGTAGCACCTTAATTTAATCTGGCTAAACTTGCATAGACGAATACAAAATAATTTGGACTACTGACGCGCACGGATCTGAGAGCGCTACTAGCTAGTCTTCCGTCCACATTAGCTCTCAATATCTAAACTTGTGTACTTCTGAACTTGGACATGCCAATTATTTGATCTATATATACAACACACAAATTAGATACTAGTTGAAAATATGCGATGACAAAAAAAATTATATTCAGAGGAATAGAGGATGCTCACGCGCAGTTTGTCAGAAAAATAACGCGCAACACAGTCACAACGACAACAACAACAAAACCAATGCTCACAAACGTCTATATGTGCATTAATTATTACTTCCTCCATTTCTATATATAGACGCATTTTAGAGTGTAGATTCACTCATTTTGCTTTGTATGTAGTTTATATTAAAATCTATAAAAATGCTTATATTTAGTGACGGAGGGAGTAGAAGTTTTCTATACCCTAGGCCAACAATGCAAAGTAAAATATACAGTCAAACACACACCTTCCTATGCATTGCTCTTCTCAGAAAAAGTGTACTACTACTCATTGTCGTTGTATCAATTCGGTAAAACAATAATGAAAATGCCCTTTATAAAAAGCAAAGTGCATCGCTCTTTTTCAGTGCAGACTAGAGCCATGGCATACAAGAGATTAGTTAGAAACATGGGACAACACAAAGAACCATATCTTCAGGCCAATGGAGGCAGAGGGGTACCTATTGAGATATGTGCCCTGTTAGAGAGTCCCAACCCAACTATAATTTGGTTAGCCCATGTGATGGAACCTCTAATCAAGACATGATATAGTAAACTTGAGCTGATGCAGACTCTGCCAAACGCGGTTGTGGTCCTAGTACTTTTCTTACATACTAGGACATAGCATGTGAACAATGTCGTGAACTGTGTACCCATTCAAACAAGCTATTTCATAGTATTAACCATCGATGACAATCCAAGAGAAGCACTAGCTCTTGCGAAGAAAGAAGTATGAGATGTGTGTATTTGATTTTCTTGTGAGCGTACCGGGAGATCTGGAGAATCCGTCTAACATTCCAAACAATCACACATCAGCTGCCAAAAAATGGGAACAGGTCAAGACCAACTGTTTAAACCTTGATTGTCCCTGACTCCCTTCCGATGAACTAGTTTTGGATGTATTGTCTGCCATCTATATTTTGGTTTAACTGCAGGACGAGACAATTGTTTTTCATTGATAACAAGATGTAATATGAACAAATACTATAATTGTTGGCAAATGAGTAGCCAAAAATCACTAGAGAGGACTAGCATCGCTCTAGTACTTCAGATGGATGAAAGAAAATTATTGCAACTGATTTTTGATAACTGAAGGGACGACCGACCGAGGTCATTATTTTCTATACTCGTAACAATTTTTAGCGTGTATATAAACTGGGTGAAATAGTCACACTTACTAAGCCTCGAAGCAATTAACGGAGAAGAGAAGCAATTTTCTATACTCGAGATCAAAAGATGACTTTCGGCGCTAGCTGGACGCGGAGGAATTGATCCCGAGCTCATATGCTCCCGCATGAACAGTAAAATCGGAAAAATATTGAAAAAAATTCAAAAAATTCCAAAATTGTTTTGGGAGAAACATTGACAAAAGTTCTAAGTGCCTGCAAAAATTCGTCGTGAAATCACATTCCTAGAAGGCATGGCAAAAAAAACAAAAACAGTACTCTGAAAAAGCTACTTTCAAAAGCATTTTGAAGCACTGAATTTGTTTTTTTTTTTTTTGCCACGCCTTACAGGAATGTGATTTCATGATGAATTTTTGCAGGCACTTAGAACTTTTGTCAATGTTTCTCTCAAAAAAAATTTGGAATTTTTTGATATTTTTTCGATTTTACTGTTCATGCGGGAGCATATGAGCTCGGGAGCATATGAGCTCGGGATCACAAGATGACTTTCGGCGCTAGCTTAGCTTTAGCTGCTGCTTATCAAGCAACCGACGGGATATATGCATGATGGACAAGCAAGGAGCCAGTGGACAGAACGGAACGGAATGGAAGGATCGACTGACCTTCTTCTTCCTTCCTTCCTTCCTTCCTTCCGTGTGTGCGCGCTCTCCAGATGCAAATATGCAATGAACGACGGCGGCGCACGACATGTACCACTGCAAGGGGACAGGGACGGCGCCGGCGGCGGTGAAGTGAAGCGTAGAGCTTGGGGATCGATTTGGGCGACGACGGGATGGGTGAGGAGGAATTGGGGGTGGGGGGATCTGAGGAAACTCGTAACAGCTAGCTAGCAGCCGGCGGTGGCATCCATGCATGGTATGAACGGATCTTGCATTAGAGCCCACTCTCTTTACATAAGATTTTCCATGTCTTTTTCTTCACATAGGCAAAATTGCCATGTAAGCGGGCTATAAGCTTGTTGTATTCTACTTGCTCTTAGACTGCCAATAGCGTGGGAGTAACTTCATTAGTAACTCAGCAAATTTGCTTATATGGTAATGATTTAATGAGAAGAGAGATGCTTTGAATAACATAGCTACTTACTTATACTATGAGTAACATCACATATACCAACACAAGATGAGTCTACAAGCTAATAAATGAAGTGTTGCATAACCCCACACATATTTTACTCTTCAATATAGAAATAGTAACATAGACTAGTTACTAGTCTAGTCTTACCAGGTATAATCCGACACTTTAAAATTGTTTTAAGGTTCTCCTAAAATGATTTTGAAGGTTTTGGCAGAACAGGACCTGTAAATTTCATACGACAAATTTAAAAATATCTCCGCGCTACAAATAGCTCATCACACAACCATAGTTCGTACATAGCAAATACAAAGTTCGCGATACAAATTAAACCTAGATCGACCGGCTCACTCATCGACGCCGTGGTAGAACTTCTCGGCGGACTTGGGGCACACGTTGGCAAGAGCATGCTCGTCTTGTGCGGTGGCGAGGCGGTCGGTGACGCCTTCTTCACCGGCCGCCACCGCGTGCTCCACGGTGATATGCTCCGCTTCTGTCTCACGACAACTCTGGATGTCCGGAAAGAGGTTGACATGGAGCTGGTTGAAGCCGGCCCAAGGGATCCACCCGCCGTTGCGGGATAGCCGGCTGCAGCCGCGGGCTTGCTATGAGCACCATGGCTCGACGGCGGCTTGGCTGGAGCTGCTGGCCTCCTTGTCATGTTTTTCGAGCTTGCGCGGCGGTGAGCCGCCACGCGCACGAGCGACACGGGCCATGGAGCAAAAGAAAGGAAGGCTGAGGAGCGGTGAGATTTGTCGCCAGAGTTGGGGAATGGTAGCGGTAATATGGGGGGATTGCGGTGGAGGGGATAGAGTTTGCGTCCGGTAAAACAATGCCAAACCCATAGATATAGCGCCAAAGAGGTTGATATGCAGCCCGCCTGTAAAAATATTACGGGCCGGTGGACTTTTAGCGAACCTGTTCGGGTCAAAAAGAACGAAAAACTATAAAACCGCTCAAATTTTACGGGCCATGTTAGAGCATCTCCAGCAGACACCTTATATCCCACCAAACTGTAAAATAACCGCCAGCTTTCAGTTTTGGACGAAAAGGTAAGCCCGAACATACACCTTATCACTAGTAGAAAACAGGGCATTAGTCCCGGTTCGTAAGGTCCTTTAGTCCCGGTTGTGCAACCAGGACTAAGGAATCGGGACTAAAGGCCCCCACTTTTAGTCCCGATCGAACCGGGACTAAAGAGGCTCCACGTGGCCGCTGCGCAGAGCTCAGGCAGGAGGACCTTTAGTCTCGGTTGGTAACACTAATCGGGACTAAAAGGGTTCTTTTTGAAAGGAGGGGTTTAGAGTTTTGGAGGGTTTAGGGGTTTCATATTGTGTTCCTCTTTTCTTTTTGTGTTTACCATTCAATTCTTTTTCATTTAGGGTTTTCATTTTCATTTAATGTTTTCCATTCAACTCGACGCTAGCTACTACATATAGCAATGAAGGAGCCATTACACAACATCATCATGAACATAGAGAAGTGACATCTCTTTCTTCGTGCTTGGTCGAACAACAAGTTTTCGTATATCTATTCGACGCTACTACATATAGAACACGTTCATACATATATACAATATAATATCTCTTACGATCCCTAATATCTAATTGTTGCCAAAATCGCATTCCAATTCCCGATGGTATTCTCCCTCTGTATGTATGACCTCTTCAAGTAAGAATCCCGCCAATTCCTCTTGAATTGCTAGTATGCGATCCTTTGATAGGAGTTCGTCCCACTTCCGTTGCATCTAAATTAAAGAATATATATATATATATATATATATATATATATATATATATGTGAACGAAACTCAATGATGTAATGCGAGCAAATACTACAATTGTGGGCAAATGAGTAGCCGCCTGATTTTGAAGGGAAAATCACTAGACACGAGGACTAGCATCGATCTAGTACTACTTCAGATGGATGAAAGGAAATTATTGAAACTGATTTTTGATAGCTGAAGGGACGACCGTGGTCATTATTTTATACTAGTTTATACTCGTAACAATTTTTAGCGCGTATATAAACTGGGTGAAATAGTCACACTTACTGAGCCTCGAAGTAATTAACGGAGAAGAGAAGCGCTAGCTTAGCTGCTGCTTATCAAGCAACCGACGGGATATATGATGGACAAGCAAGCAGCCAGTGGACGGAATGGAATGGAAGGATCGACTGACCTTCTTCTTTCTTCCTTCCTTCCCTGTGCGTGCTCTTTTTTTAGAACGAAGACGCACGGACGCGTCCGGCTTTAAATTAATAAAGCCACAACGGCAGCGTGAAACAAGTCATAACACAACCCCACAGGCCTATCCGGCCAGCGTCAAAGGATCATCGGAAGTTCCATGCGCAGCTCAACCAAACCAAAGACATTACAGGGCATAGCCCGTACAGAGCACGCAGGCTCGTCAAGCAACAAAAGGGACCATGGACATCACCATAGTCAAGGCTCCCTAGCCATCACATAGACTTGCAGCAAACGTTGTTGAGCGGTGTTGGTCAACTCAGTATCCCTGCACCTCCCCAACGGACTCCACTGCTGCAATAGAAGGTTACATTTGAAGAGGATGTTAGCCGGATGCGAAGGGAAGCAACCTCAATAGTAAATTTGTTTCTAGTAAGCCATATAGACCAGAGAAGTGCCCCGACACATCTCCACATCACCCGTTTAGCACTCCCGTGTATCGTATCTAAAAGGTGAGTAAGCTCTGCGGCCGATCTGGGATCCCACTGAACACCAGCCGCCGCCCGGACCGCGCTCCAAGCAAATCTAGCAAGGGGACATCTGAAGAACGCATGGCTGGCGTCCTCAGGCTCCCCACACGACGCGCAGGGGCCAGTGGCCGGCCCATTGCATTTGGCCACATTTAAGGAAGTCGGCAACTTATCGCGAAACAATTGCCACATGAAGAGTTTGATCTTCAAGGGCAACTGCGCTTTCCATAGCCCCGCGAGCGCCTGCTGTGCCGTCCCTCGACACAGCCTACGGTACAGAGAGTTAACCGAGAACTTGCTCGAACTGGTAAGCGCCCAGCTGACCGTATCTGGTTCGTCCTGAAGGGTGATCGGGTTAATAAGGTGCATCAGGGCCAAGAGGTTGGCCTGCTCTAACCCGTTTAGTTCTCGTTTGAAATAGATCACGGGAGGACTAGCCGCGAGCGCAGCCGCCACCGTGATGGATGGATCGACGGCCAGCTCGTACAAATCCCGGAATTCCATCCATAAAGGTTGGGCTCCCAGCCACCTATCCGTCCAGAAACGGGTCGAGCGTCCGTTCCCAATCGAAAAATTCGCCCCCATGGTGAACGCCGGCTTGACCGACTGCAAATCGTTCCAGAAGGGGGAGCCCCGTGCCCGCCCATCGAAAAAGTTCCCTCCTGGGAAGTACTTGGCCTTGAGAAGATCAACCGTGTGCGTGCTCTTCACGCTGCAAATATGCAACGAACGACCGCAAGGGGACGGGGACAGCCCTGGCGGCGGTGAAGTGAAGCGTAGAGCTTGGGGAACTCGTAACAGCTAGCTAGCAGCCGGCGGTGGGATCCATGCATGGTATGAACACGGGAGGAGGAGCAGGACGGGCAAATGGGTCCGTCTTTCTCTTTACCGTACGTAGGTGCACTGTAGAAAAAGACCCAGTGTCACTGCCGGGCACAGTTGTTATCGGATTGGATCTCGGCGAGGCAAGGCATCCAAGGAGCAAACCAAAGTGCGGAAGTGATGGAAATTAGACTAGCCACAATGAAGAGTAACATACACATATTCTTAGACTATGTTACTACCTTCATAGTGGATAGTAACTTAAGTGTGGTAACATGCAAAGATTCATTTATTAGGTTATAGACTCATATTGCATTGGGCATGTGATGTTACAGTAACTAGCTAAGTTACTACAACTATCTCTCTCCTCATTAACTCATTGTCATATAAGCAAATTTGCTGAGTTGGACACGATGTTACTGCTGAAGTTACTCCCGTGGCTAGTCTTAAAGCCTCCGTCCACCGAAAAAAGCATTGGCTGCACGCTGTCCCGACACCCGAGGAAGCAACTTGGCCGAGCACAGAGGCAGGCATGTAGGCACGTCAGTACCATCAACTATAGTTAGAGCATCTTTAGCAGATTGGGTAAAATCCGAAACTAGGGTTCCCTAAAACGATTTTGCGGAACATGAAGACTCCCACACAGAACCAGTAAATTTTTTACAGCAAATTTATAAACATCTTCACACTACAAATAGTTCATCACACGATCATAGTTCATACATAGCAAATACAAAGATCGCGGTGAAAATTAAACCTAGATCGACCGGCTCACTCATTGACGCCGAGGTAGAACTTCTCGGCGGACTAGCAGCACGCGTCGGCAAGGGCGTGCTCGTCTTGTGCGGCAGCGAGATGGTCGCCGGCGCCTTGTTCTCCGGCTCCACCGCGCGCTCCACGATGACGAGCTCCTCATCCGCCTCCCGGCACCTCTGTATGTGCGGAAAGAGGTTGTCGTGGAGCTGGTTGAAGCCGGCCCAAGGGCTTCGCCCGCCGCTGTGAGAGAGCGGACCACGGTCGAGGGCATCCGGCGAGCACCATGACTCGAAGGTTCACGCATGCATACTGTTTTGACTTGCCCACATATGTGCGGGACACTTTGCAGCGTGCATGCAGTAGTCTGCTTGAACCCCTAAAAAAATGTTCCCTCTTTCAAATAATTGTCTCAACTTTAATACAACTTATAACACTTATTTAAATAGAGAGAATAGAAAATAAATTAGTGTGACTAGTCGCCAACCCGTGCATTCGCACGGGCTAGAATGAGAATGTTTAGCTTTGAGCAATCTTTTTTGCAGGAATCATGTATTAGTAGTAAACCATGCTTTTTTTAGTTACTTAATAGTCGCACTATAGCGGCAACATTAATATTCATAGAAGGCGCAGCATGGCTTCCCATGTATCCATGATTCTAAAAGTATCTCACGCTTTGAAAATTGGTGTCTTAATTTAATCCACTTGTGCACGTTGCATAAGACACTTAGCTTTAGTTTATAACTTTAAATTTGGTTGAACTCTAGGATGTAGAAAATTACCGTTTTGTCCGGGGGAGAATAATTCTTGTTGCACATCTATATTTCATAAATTACGTTTTCTATTTTTAGTTGTAGCAGTGTGTATAATGACGTATGACTTATGCTTATCTATATCTCCTCGCTGTAAAACTAATATTTAATTCTATTCTAAATTATTGGCTGGTGTACCTTTTGGGTAGGCAATGCAGATTATTGGTTGATGTACCTTATTTTGAACGGTCATTAGTTTCAATGCCCAATTGATCTAATTCGATTGTTATTTTTTAATCTAAACAAACGTATAATTGGACTTGAACATTATATGTGACTCTAGCGCAATGGGTAGAGACATGGGAGAGCACTGTACTTTTTGATTATCTCAAGGTGTGCTAGCTTGTGTACTGTGATATTTTTGTAGGCGAGAAGAGCAGATGGCCGGTGGAGAATAGCAGATTTTCGTCTTACTTATTTTTGTACTGGTGTTGCATACTTAGTCTTTTTTTACCTTCATATGCTCTCTCCTTATATAGTAAGCAAAACGGGTGAACTGAATTCTTCAGGCACTCAACATATACACCTACCATCTGCTCTTGACTAAGAGGCATATTAGTAACTTTATGACACAGATGAAAGGGACTAACATCAAAGTATATGTGTAAAGAAAATAATTCGGCACTCCCCATATATGCTATATTACATTCTTTTTTTATATCCATCAATCTGCCACTTATCTTTCGAGGTCTTGATGCTCCAGGCTTCCGAAATTCTTTGGTCACCGATTGTTTATCAACACCTCTATGGAACTTGTATTATAAAAGAACGTGCAAATACACCAAAAAAGCTTACATGGTTACACTTTTTGTCATGAATGTAAACATCAATATTTTTAATGGTATTTTACCAATGCGCCACATATGCGAGTAATTGTAAGCTTTCTCTTACGTCTTGATTCCTTGAATATGGATTCATCTTTATCCTCACTACCATCAGAATGTACAACAATATGTGTTACATGTTCCAGTCTTTTTGTTGTTGTTCATGATTACTTTATCATTGGTAACTTATTTCTACAAAACATGACCAAACTTGTGTTAACTACTGTAAAATAACGATTATAAATATAATTTGGTATGCAATAGATACTAAAAAGCATAGAGCAGCATAGTAGAAAAGTCCGATGCATGTTGAAAATTTGCTTTTGATCTCTTTCATCACCCAAGTACTGGACTTGCTTTTCCTCTTTATTTTTACAAAACGTTCATCAACTTGCAGTATTGGCAAATCATTTTCCGAGCCTATAAAAGAGATTCCATACAGAGTGTTACATATATCCAATGTGAACTGATATATCAATCTCTATCCATGTACTTTCTGGAATTTTTTTGTCTCCTTGTTCACATCATCATTATCTGTATCTATCAAGAATCTTGAGATTGCGTGTTAATTTTCTTCCTTATGTCTCAAACATGGTGCAAGTTGATGTTCCACTCATTGTACAACATATATGGGTCGGTTCAGAATAAATTACTAGCTAGTAAATCTTCTGGCCATTTCTCCTCTGGAAAGATTTTAAATTTTAGGAAATGTGAAGCTTGCTATTAGGATATATTTTAGAGATTTTATATCTCATTCGGAAGAGAATAAGCATCTTATCGCCTTCAACTGGATGGTAATTTAAAGCATATGTTACCTTAAAATTGTATGTCATGTAGTCCAAACCATTCTATCTATGACATGAACTTGGACCAATCATTTGACCTCTTGATCATAAGTTTGTTGCTGTCGAGCTTATTTGCGTTCCATAGGCTAATTGCATTGAAGTATAATAACACACCATTGTTTTAGACCTAAATTGCAGAAAACAAAGAAAGCAAAACTTTTATATCACAGATCAAAGGAACATGTTTTTTTAGATTATTCAAGGTGCAAGTCAAAAAGTAAGGAGTACAACAATTGAATCAAATCTTGGTTGTCCTGCTAGTGTAAGCAATACAAACTGCATGCGTACTCTTACAACATGATTCAAAAACAGTATAGAAAACCGGTAGAAAATATTTGGACAGGAGATGCTTGCCTAATCCGAATCCAATAGTGCAGTTTGTATCGATTCAAGTATAAATCAGGAAAATAATACAATACCTGTACTTAAACTTTTTTTTAACACATGGTTGCGATAGGCACGACATGATAAAGAGCCATATCATTTCCCTCTCTCATCTCACACGTGACACTCAGTTTTTTTCCATGTCACCAAAAGGGGAAGAGTCTTTTTGTCAGTAAGATAGAACAAAATCTATCCATATAATTGATGACAGAAAGGCCTAGTCCAACCTTCTAGCAAACAAACAATTACCGTAACCACAACTGGGTATAATTTAAGAACCATGAGAAGTCAGAATAAGAAAAACTTAAGCAACAGGGAGAAAGTAGTACACATTTCTGTAGAATTGGAGAGGAGCGGCTTGGAGCACTTGTGCTGTTTGCTTAAAGTGCTGGAGCCTGTACTCCTGGATCTCGGCAAATGTGAATACTGATCCATTGAATGCTTAGAAAATGACTCAAGTTTCGGTCCGGGCTTGGCTTTACTTTAACTGAGATGATCCGTCGAGCTGCGACATACTTTGTAGTAAAAGGTATCGGCAAAAACTGAATCCATTTGCTCCCTGCTGCGTTGTTGCCTGAATCGATCTCCATGTACTATAAAGCTAGCTTTTGAAATAAAATTAGTCAACCTGCAATAATACACTCCAAAATACATAAGCAGAATCTATCTATGGCAGAAGGCAAATAATGATCTGTGTACGTGCATGCACTGCACGTGAATCAATCAGATAGCTGCCATGTAGTTGCCTGTTTTCCCGCATCTGACCAGTTCAAAAAGAAGTCGAATTAGCTTCCATAGATGCGTGATCGCTGGAAAGAACTCTGCTTGTTGCATCGGCAAGGTCAGACCGTGCCACCAGTTCAGCAGAGTCAGAATTTGGAACCCTTCTTCTTCAGCAACCAAAGACATCCTGGAGAGAGGGACATGTTCGACATGGATGAGGAGATTTTGATCAGAGGCCTCCAACAAAGGGATACACGACATCAGATATTGGTGTGATTCAACGGTTTAGAACCTACAGGAGGATCACATCAATGCATCCATGTATGGAAAACCTACAAGTAGCCATCTATGTACTCCCAGTCTGTCAGATGTTCTAGATCAAAGCAGCGCATGATTTGACTTTGAAGAGGAGACAGGATAGCATGGTTACCTGAGATCAGCGGGATCTGTGTCGGAGCGGAGTAGAGGAATATGCAAGAAAAAATTGCAGAATATACTGTGGGATCTCGTTATAGTGTGGCCGATCTAGAAGAGGAACTCATATTTGAGGCAGAAAGATCTTGATCAACTGGATCCATGCTGCCAAACTCGTTTGCTTCAGGGTGGAGAGAGATGAGATCATGATCAACTGGATCAATGCGGCCAAACTCGTATGCTTCTGGTTGGAGAGAGATGATGGTTTTCCGTTCCAACTCGAAAGAGAGAGTATGGAGAGAGGAAGGGTCGGTGGAGAGAAAGATGGATACGGGGGAGAGAGAGAACAGAGAGAGAGGGAGGACACGGGGAAGAGAGAAAACTATTTTTTTTAGGGTGAGAGAAAACTATTAAGAGATAAAGGAACATGTGTTTCCACCGGGAGAGAGAGAATTAAGGAGTTGTACAATATAAGGGAACATGGCTGCGTAAGCTGCTAGGATTTTATTTTAGTTACAAACAGAAGATTTGTGGACCTTTTAAAAGTTTTTTTTTGAGAATTATACAATACAGTTTTTTTTTCAATGAAGGATTTCGTGAGTAGATCTACACCATAATAATTCGGACCCATCAGATTAACGGCTCATAAAATCTAATTGTTGTGGGAATTTTTAGGAAGTCTAAAATTAGTATAGTTATATAGATAGATTGTGCTGAGTGGGTTCTAACTACAATCTCTTCCATCCCCATCAGCTCTAGTAGCCCCACGTGGCACTTCTGACATGCATGTACATTATCCCGTGCCGCGTGCCTAACATGCTCTCTTCCTCGGTGAAACGTCAAGAGGATGATTGCTTTGCTACCGATAATTGGTTAGCCAAATGTTAGCGTTGTTAAATATTGACAAAATCAAGACTTATCAAATATTGTAACTTTATCTGAGATGGCCAAGACAGATAACTTGATAACACAATCGATTAGTAGCCAATATTTGGGGACGAGGATTTAGGTCACGCAAGTCGTGGGGCACACAAGTCCTTGGTGCGGGCTTTTTATTTTGGCTTCCGATTTTCAAAGTTCTATATCTTTTAAACGAAGATTCAAATTAAGTTATGTTTGCATATTCGTGTTTCTCGTGACCAGCACTTTGAAATAAGATTCACTTTCAATATATTTTAACAATATTTTATAGAATATGTTAAGTTACAATTTTGAAACTTACTACGGAGACCAATAAAAATCAAGTATTTTGTGTCTATGACTGACAGAAAAATTGCTTTAAATTATATCTCGGAAACTTGGTACAAGCGAGTAAGAAAATAGGAAGTTTCAGATGTAAAAAAGCGTAAGTTTCAATGTTGAAACTTAAAACTTATTGTGCCCTCGTGCGGCATTCAACTACTTCGAGAATCGCGAGGCAATCGAGCGGCCAGGCAGGGCTTGATAGGTGCGTGCCCCCGCACTCGCGTGCCCCTGTGAATTTCCGCAATATTTGGCATCAAACCTTTTGTGCTCTAAACCAATGATGTCTTGAGTGTCTGCTAGCTCACGTTGTGAATAGTAGTAAACAATTGTTGTTGACGCATTCCTAGTTATACACGCGAGCTAAGTACACCGCAACTGGCACAACCGCTATAGAACATAGCACAAACAGACAGAGCATGCGACAGAGAAAGGGAACCGGAAACGAGCTAATCCTAGCAACACCTCCAAGCCATATACGTGGCACCCAACTGTTAAACATTGTAACGTGACTTGTTGTGTCACTCATCTCTCTCCCTTATCTTGCCGCACTTGTACTCCAAGTTTTCTTTTGGAATAGATAGAGTTACTTAGAGTTCTCTCTTTTAACTTTCTATCTTTCCTTCTTTCTGTTTCTCACAACCGAATCCTGTAAACACCTACGAGAGGTTTGTCTCGTACAAACAATATAAACCACGTGGGCTCTCCTCGGAGGGTTGAGACGCTTCAACACTTTTCCACATGGTCTACAGAGCCCTTCTCTTGCATTACTGAGATTATTCGAAATATTATTATGTCATACAGAAACATCTAACAATTGATAAAAATTACAACATATTATACATCACCAACAATGGCATAGCAGGGACCAAATCCAAGCTAACTGCAGCTGCAACGCTCATCGAAGATTTACTGGATACTCCACTTCACTGCACACATCCATGCGAGTCGTTGGTGTGTAAGGTTGAGAGGACCAGAAACTATGAATGGAGGAGTTTGAGATGGAACTCTCTGTGTCTACCAAGTACACTGCCCACTGCTTATTTCGTTCTTCTTCAGTTTGCCTAACTCAGAATTTGCTCGATGAGGGCCGTCTAAACTGTGATACAGCCAAACTGGATCATATGGTGCCGCCCAAGTGGTTTTTGTCTATTGCTTAATGCCTATTCCCTGCATCAGCAGCCTGCCTATGAAATATCCATCTTGATACATCAGCACAAATACTATGGCATACTTACCCAAAAACGTGGGGAGCGACGTGTGCTAGTTACTGATGTAAGGGGAGATGCTGTTGATCGGGGAGAGGCCCCTCTCTTTGCACGCAGATCTTTATTTTTTGACCGGCTTCGGGAATGACTTTGATTGGTGGTGCCTTCGCTTGTGGTATCAACTGGCGTGGCCGGTGGTGGTGAAATTGCTATGGATGATGTGTCGGTGCACAATGAAATTGCAGGATGAACTCCTGCAGACAAAGATGAAATAACGAAGAATTATTCAGTGCATTTACAACTCCACATGGTCGTGCAGAACAAAGAGTTGCATAGCTGATTTTTCAACAGAACTACCATGAACCATGTTCAGTATTGCTAATTATGAGAAAGCACACAAGACATGTCGTGTTTTGCTACATCATATGACATGAACTGCTCTGCAGACTGCAGTAAGTGAAAGTTATAAACCCCCATAGTCTGCTTGCCTAGTCTCCGATAACACAACAGCCTCTGGGCACCGAGATGTCGGCCAAGGGTTGTATTGTTATCATGGAGACACCCTACGTAGCATCTACGAAGGGGTGGAAGCCGACGATTGGCCACTTTCAAAATTTTGAACGGTCGCAAAGGAGTCAAAATAAATCAGCCATAAAGGACTCATTCACATTTAAATGAAACTTGTCTTTTTTACATCATACACCTCGGCATGCCGAGGGAGGTCTACTCAAGATCCTCAAGAATAGTGTCCTTGCGACACTTAGCCTCTGATAACCGGGCACCCGGCATCACATCGTTAAAATACTGCTCGGGCACCCGCTTCGTCCCTTCCGGGGCCCCCTTCGCCATCTCCTCCGGCTTGACCACAGGATAATACGCCTTCACAGATGCATAAGCCTGCCGAGCACCCTCCAAGCAAGCCGAACGCTTCCAGAGTTGGACACGAGGGCTGGCGCTTCGAAGCCTTTGGATTAAACCAAAGTAACTGCTCGGCAGCGGCTCGGCGGGCCATAAGGCATTGCAGAGGTCCTCCATGACAGGCCTGGCGACGCGGTGCAGCTCCATCAACTGCTTCATTTGGTCACCGAGGAGTGGCGGATGCGACGACACTTGAAATTGTGCCCAGAACGCCTTCTGCTCGGCAGCATCCTCACGCTCGTTAAAGTACTGGCACGCATCTGCTGCACTCCTCGGTAGGTCCACAAAGGTACCTGATACACACCAGATTTCCGTCAGCTCGGCAAAGTTGCCACCACCGAAGACCCACTGCAATAAAAATGGCTTACCGGCAGCTATCTCAGATACTTGCCGGAGTTCTTCTCGGTCTGACCTCGCTTGGACCTGGGCCTCATTGTGCGCCAGCTCAAGCCTTTTGAGCTCGGCTGCGTCATTCTTCTTGTCGGCTTGAAGGACGTCGCGCTCTGCGTACAGGCCCTTCAAGTCCTGTTCCACCTCCAGGATCCGAGCCTGGTCTTTCCTTCGAGCATCCCGTTCCTCGGAGAGCTCGGTGTTGCTCTTCTCAGACGTAGCCCTTTGCTGTTCGGCTTCTGTCTGAGCGTTCTTAAGCTCGGCACGAAGTGCCTCCATCTCCGCCGTGGCAGCTGGCAACAATCAACACAATTATTATATTAGTACTTGAGTTGTTTCGAACAACGGATAAAGCTATGGTGTTTGTTTCTATATCTTACCTTGCGCCTTATCCATCTGCTCCTTGAGTAGCAGATTGAGGTCCTCCTCGGACCACTCATGCTTGTAATTCAGCTCGTCCAACTCTTTTGAGTTGGACGCCGAAGATGAGGCGAAGGCCTGCAAAACATTTATTAGGCTCCGAAGAGCGAAATCGATCCTCTCGTCGGACGACTTAGTTCGACCACAGTCTCGGGAACTACTGCATATTCGCATTGAGTATAACTTAGTTCGACCGGAACTGGTTGAATGCCGGGAAGAATTTAGGAGCTCTGTAAAGCTGCCTCTATCTCCTTGTGTCGCCCCAAGGTGGGCGGCTGGGCGTTCTCGGCCTCGTCCCTCACAGGAGAGGAGATGGCCGCCTTCGTTGCTCGACAGCACTGGGGCTATCGGGCTGAGGACTCCGGGCGGTTAAGCACCGGTTCTTCAAGGACCAAGGGAAATTCAACCCCTCAATCTTCGGCGACACGCCATATGAACCTCGGCCATGGGCACATCTCAGGGTGGACACGGTCCGGTCCCGGTCCGAGCCGTCGATTGGACCGGCCGCCGGCGGTCCGGTCCGGACCGGACCGAGCAGGGCAGCGGTCCTGATTTCAGGGACCGGACCGGCGGACGAGAAGCTCGGTGCGGACCGGCGGTCCTCACGGTCCCGGCGACGTCCATGTGGGTTCAAGATGTCGGAGAGGTTGTCGGAGAAGCAGCACGGTGTCTGGAGCCGGAGAAGACGCACCTGATGATGGCGAGGCGGCGTGAGGGAGAGGCACAAAAGAGAGAGAGGGAGCGGCGCGGCCGTGCGGGGGATAGGGGGAACAGCCACGCGAGGGAGCGGCGGCGCTTGGGAGAGGAAGGCGAGGGAGAGGGGGCGGCGCGGCGGTTACCCTCGAGCGTCCGCAAGTATATTTTTAGCAGTTTTTTCCATTGCATGCAAGTAATTTAGCGCGTGCATGGGCCCATGATTTTCCTTGTATGAGCCTTGCCGTGATTGGTGGATTAATTCTGACGTGAAGATAGTCGTGGGATGACACCGTGATTGTCGGATCCAACCATTTTTTCTCTCTTGTTCCTTCTATTTTCTTCGCCTGAATAAGAGGAAACTGCGTCATGGAATGCCGCCTGATTACCCGATCGAACTTATTTCTCTCATTACTAGCAAATAAAAGGAACAACAGCGAGGAGTTGTTGTGGGAAGCGCCTAAATTATCGGATCGAATCATGTTTATATCATTCTCTCTATTTTCTGTCGACTGATTAAAGGGAAAAACCAAACGGTAGGGCGCGACTGCCTCTTGCCCGGCCCTGTGTGACTCTCAGATAATCACGGGTGTGATGGCGTCTTCTTTCTATTTTCTGTTCTCTTCTACCTCACGCGCGACTTGAGTTTTCTTCTTTCTTCGACTTAATAAACGGAAACAAATCAAAGAGGGGCGCGCCCACGCGGGAGAGGGACGGCGGGCGTGGTCGTCGGTCACCCAGCGCGCGGATCTCGCCGGCCAGAGCGTGTGGTGGCCGCGATAACGAGGACCGGCCTGCAGCGCGCTTCGCTCCGCTCGCTCGGCTCGGTCAAAGACCGGACCAGACCGACAGAATATCGGGCCCAAATTCTGTAACCGGACCGGCTAATTTCTTCAACGGGCCAGGACCGAACGGTCCGCTCGCTCCGTCCAGCCTGAGGCACATCGTACCCTCTGTGTTTAACACAGAGGTGTCCGAGTGTGATGCAACCTCACCCTGCTCATCCGAAGAGCTCTCGGCCAGTTCGGCCGGAGGGACATCATTGTCCGAGTCGTCCTCCCCAGGGAGTCGGCGTTGCGGGCTATAAAGGCAAGCAAGATGACAAAATTAAGGATATGTTGATTAAACCTATTATGTATAGTGTGTTAAACAAGGTACCTTCTCGCCTGCGGCTTCTCTCTACGTGGCGGGGGGAGTTCATCCCCAGAGAAGCCGGTACGTGCGACCTCAGTGGGGGGCGAGGACTGGCTTGGCTGGGCGGCAGAGGCCTTCCGCAGCCTTTTGAATTGCCGAGGAGGGTCGTCCT
This sequence comes from Aegilops tauschii subsp. strangulata, assembly GCF_002575655.3. Lineage (NCBI taxonomy): Eukaryota > Viridiplantae > Streptophyta > Magnoliopsida > Poales > Poaceae > Aegilops > Aegilops tauschii. Next base: position 624,076,501 of record NC_053037.3, read on the forward strand.
CCTTGATGTCTTCGGACGTTGAACCCTCGTCCTTGTCCTCCTTCCCCTTCTCCTCCTCCTTCTCCTCCTCCTGGACGGAGGAACTGTGGGTACTTCCTGACAGGCATTCGAGGAAGCTCCTCGGCTGCGCTAGCCCTTCTTCTTCTTCGGCTCCTCCTTCTCCTTGACCGGGACAACATACGGCTCCTCGGTCAGCAGCTTTGCAAGTTGCGGGGTCCTGTCTTCTTCAAGCGGCGGCGCCGGAGAACTCATCTTTCGGGCCTTGGCGCACTAGGCTTAGTCATAAAAAGTCAAGCCGATCACTTTCTCAAAAGTTAGAAATACGTACAAGACAACATCACAAGTAAAACTATGTATACCTCGGTTGGACCATTCTCATTGTCGTAGCCGACGTCTCCCTTCTCATCGGGGAAGGTGTTTTTGGACGGCTTGAAAAAGCGACGTCCACATCCCTGCAAGGTCGATGCAGAAGAAGTGCCGCACGGTCGCCTCATCCTCAGGTTTGTAGCGCCACATCGGATTTGGCCTCGAGTTGAAGAGGTAGGATGCGGCGGTGAAGCATAACGTGGACCACGTCCACCAGCTTGATGCCTTGTCCGACCACCACCTTAAGCCTCTTCTGGAGCACCTTTACCTCGTCTGGGTTTCTCCAGTCGAAGCCCTTCTTTGTCCAGGAGACGAGCCTCTTCGGGGGCTCGGCCGTGAAGGCAGGGGTCTCTATCGGACCCTTGGTGGGCAAGTCAGTGATATAGAACCAGTCCCGCTGCCCCAACTTGATTGTCTCCACAAAGGTGCCCTCTGGCCAGAGCACCCTTGGGAGTTTACTTATCATGGCCCCGCCGCATTCAGCGAGCTGGGAACCACTATTCTTCGGCTTGACGTTGAAGATCTTCATCCACAAGACAAACTGCGGTTTGACAAGGAAGAATGCCTCGCATATAGTGATAAAAGTGGCTATATGGAGGATTGAGTTTGGGGCTAGGTGGTGGAAGTCTAACCCGTAGAAGAACAGTAGCCCCCTCACAAAGGGGTGAAGAGGGAACCCCAAACCTTGGATGAGGTGGGGAACGAAGACCACGCTCTCCCCTTCCTTGGGACTAGGGATGGCGGAGGCAGAACAGGCGGTCTCGCCCGTCGCCGGGGCCTGGCACTTAGCGGCTGTGGGTATGTACCTAGGAGCCCGGAGCTCCTCGATGGTGCCCACCATGATGTTGGACGGCACCCACAGCCCCTTCAAGTCGGAGTCGGATGCGGGGCCTGCGGCCCCCTTTCCCTTGCCGGCCATCCCTGGTGGAGGAACACGGGAGGGTTGGAAGCTTGGGGTTGGATCTCAGGGCGCCGGAGCTTTTTGAGCTTTGGGCAATGGAGCAGGGAGATGGAAGCGTAAGGGGAAATGCTTTACTTCCGTTCACTTTTATAGGTTAGACCAAGAGTCCCCTTGCTGCGCCGTATAAAATGCTTATTCCCAACCCTTCATGCTATTATACGCGCATCGATTAAAACAACTTGTTGATGAAATCCCTTGAAAACCGGGGATCGATCTCTGTATTGATGAGACATGCCAGTGAAAGGCAGCCTCGGGCCACGTAACATTTTCATGATAACTGATTCGACCCCACGACACGTGGTGACGGTTAGATGAAACTGTCAGGGCTTGAACCCTCTCTCTAGTTGTACCTACGTGGCAAGTCTTTGATACTAAGTTAACTCAAGACCTCAGACGAGGGTGAGCACCTTTGTGAAAAGGGCCCTGAATTTCCTTGCCGACGTTGAAGTTTTTGAACACATGGTCGGTGAAATCGACTGTAAAAGGAGATCAAGTAATTTATAAGTCATCAAAGACTTCGGATTCGAGCATGAACTGATGAAGGAAGAACTCTCCTGCCAAGCCGAAGACATCATCCGAAGAGGCTGTTGGGAGGAGAGAGCTGCAGTCTTCGACTTCAAAGACCAGTTCATGGGCTACTGACGGTGTCCTGGACTAAGGGGTACTAACCTATACGGCCAGCAGTCCATGGGCCAGGCTCCTAGCCTGCCGATCATTAAAGGCAGGACTACCAAAGCTATGACCCTCGGCGTGATCAAGGTGGAAGCCTATGAAGACTTGGCGTGCACTTCAAGGATTGCTTTGTAGCAGGAGCGTTGACAACCGACCATTTGTGTAACCTAGGCACCCCCGGTGCATATATAAGCCGAGGGGTTTAGTCTTTAGAGGCACGATGACGAGCTTTAGGGTTTAGAACACAATCATACGATCTCGAGGTAGATCATTGTGTACTCTGTACTCCATCACATCAATATAATCAAAGCAGGACATAGGGTTTTACCTCTTCGAGAGAGCCCGAACCTGGATAAACTTCGTCTCCCTTCGTCCCCTGTTACCATTGTTCCTAGACCTACAGCTCGGGACCCCCTACCCGAGATCCACCGGTTTTAGCACCAACAGGGTGACACAGGGCAACAGTGAAATTTCTTCAGGTTTCAGACAGACAGTCAAGAAGAGCTAGGATGTTGAGTTCAGTAAACTCTAATATGTGGCTTACAATATGCAAGTTGTTCACTTTCATGCAGATCAGTGATTGGTGTGTGATGCCGTTGAACGGATACTCCGAAAGTTAGGAGCACAAAATAGAGGAAAGAGTAACTTAATTTTTGCTCTAATGTTGACTCTGGAGAAGATGAGGACTATAGTTACAGGTGGAGTCACGTGGATTTTGGGAGTATCAACGGTGCTCATGGTATAGTCTTAAGTCCAATATATATGGAGGTTCAACGCATCGATGAATCCTAGGTGATGGAGAATATTCGCCAAGGTGGAGTTTGTTAGATTTGTGTCGAATATGTTTGTACAAGGTAGGTTACAGTTGGACTTGGATTCAAACTGTGTGTAGACAGGGTACGAGTCCTGTCCTATTAGGACATTTGTATCCTATGCCTCTTATATAATGAGAGGGTAGAAACATGATGTAACCTATGCCAACATAAGAACAGACACGCAGGGGGAGCCGGCGCCCTGTGACGATGCTCGAGTGGCCGATGTGCGGTATTGTAGCAGTGTCATGGGGAGGAGATCCCATAGTTGGGCCTCGAGGATGTAGCCATGTCGGTGAACCTCGTTAACAAATCTCGGTGTCGTCTCACGCGCCTCGTGGGATTGATTGGTTCTCGATAGATCGACTATGTGCCTCAGATTAATTCTAACACAGGCCCCATCACACCATGCACCCTTGCACCAACATCTACACCAAACCATCCTGTAGAAGAGGTCTTCAAAACCGAAATTCATAGATTCAAGAGCCTAAAACTCCATTAATTCTCACAAGCCTCACACTGGCACCGGAGGGTGCATTGACGTGATGGAGATGACGCAGAAGGACCCAATTGCAATGGGAAGCCTCTGCCATTGCCATGCCAACGTACCCTGCAATTTTTTTTTCAAAATGGAGGCAAAATATTTGCCTCATTGATAAATTAAGAAGAAAAGAATTTCCTAGTTAATTAATCGGAAATCGGGCAAAAACCGATAAAGATAGACCACATGCGGACTCGGTAAGAAAGAAACTCCAAGACCCCACGGTCAACCCGACAAACATACATAACACAGAACAACCATGATCCCTTGCACTTCTATGTCGAAAAGAAACCCCCAACGAATTCATTATTGAAGACAACAGACACCAACAAATCCTTGGAGATGAGCCAATCGGAGATGCTGGTCAAAGAGACTGAAAATCATCCATTAAGAAGCTGTGGATGCCTTACCAACGGTGACACTTTTCTTGCCTATGCTCCTGAGAGCCTTCTTCACCTTCTTGATTTTGCCCGTAGAAGCCTCCTCTGCTAGGAGGCAAGCAATCGCCTAGCCAGATCTAGGGGTAGCTGCCTCCAAGGACGCGAGCAAGCCGCCAAGCTTTTTCACGAAGACCGCCTCGTCAATACGTGCCAACATACCTTCACGATCAAAGACTGGGGGCTGAATGGATTTCAGCGCCTCAGAATTACGTGCCAAAGCACCTATCTCATCAACCTCAGCACCTACAGACGCCACCTGGCCAACAGCCACAGGTGAAGGAACAATAGTAGCATCCAAACCTCCACGGTCCACAAAGGCGAGCAGCTGACTGGGTTCCAACGAGGGCGGTGAGGTCACAATCGACATCGCCAAGGCCCCTCCAAGCAACTCCATCTCCTTAGGAAGAACCATCGAAATAGGTCAAGTAGGCTCCCCACAAAGCTTCTGCAGCTCTGGCATAATCTGCAGCACTGGAGACACGACCTCGACAATGACTTCACTCCCATAAGCAATGTGCACAACAGGCAGCGGCGAAGGGTAGAATGTAGCGCGAGGAGAGAGATCTCCAAACATGCCTTCTTCCCCATCGACATAACCAACCTGGATCTTGGGCAGCAGGGACACAACAGGCACAACTAGGAGCTTGGCGAGAGCAGCCTCTGCACTTGCCAAAACACTCCCAACTCGTGCAATGCAGTCGTGAAGTTCAGCGCGGAGGAGCTCAGTCTACTCAACAAGTACGGGCTGCAACGCCATGTCAACCGGGGTTGCATCAACATCTAATGCAAGCGGTGGGGTGGATGGTGGAGCAACATGTCGCGGCATCGTAGTCCGGTCAGTGCGGCGCTGTGCATGACAGAAACGCGCTTTGTGGCCAAATCGGAGGCATCCCATGCACTGGAAAGTGTCCATGCACTCGCGAGCACGATGACCCTTGGAGAGGCAATGGTTGCAACGGTCTCTCGGCCATGCCGGCGGAGCTGGCCGTGTGATGGACGCAGAGCCATGGGAGGGCACGAGAGGCGGCAAGCGGCACCCTGTTACAAGGTGCCAGTCATCCAGAAGATCCCGAACAGGAGAAGCTGCATCCCGAACGAAACAGCCACACCAATCACCCCAACCTGGACGTGACAGAGGCACACCGTCCCCTACGACGGAGTCACGTGGCAGCGGCAGAGACAACCGGGTAGCAATGGCCAGCGCCAGAGAGGCCAACAGTGCTGAAATTTGAGATGGGCTCTAGGCCCATGTAGCAATTTCTGAAAAATCTCTAAGGGCCCATGTGGGTTATATGGCACTAGGTGTAGTGGGAAGTTTAGTCCCACCCCGGAAGTGGAAGAGGAGTTGGACCTCCTTATAAGGGTTTCTCTTCTACATGCTATTGGAGCTTGAGAAGAGAAGAGGCCCTCGCGCACTCCTCCTCTGCCGCCCGCCTCGCCACGACGCGCCACGCCACGCCATGCCACGCCGCGGGTTGCGGGATTGAGCTGAGCCGAGCTTACACCTACGCGCTTATTTTTGCCAGTCACTAACGGAGAGTTTTCTGACAGCTGGGTCGCCAAGGACTTGTGGGAGGCGCTCGAATCTAAGTTCGGGGCAGCCGATGCCGGAAGCGAGATGTATATTATAGAGCAGTTCCATGATTACAAGATGGTTGAAAACCGTCCTGTATTGGAGCAGGCTCATGAGATAATATGCATTGTTAACTTCTTAAGTGCGAGTTACCGGGCAAGTTTGTCGCGGGCTGTATAATCGCTAAGCTCCCTAATTCCTGGAGGAACTTTGCCACCACTCTGAAACATCAGAGGCGTGAATTCTCTGTGGAGGATGTCATTGGCCATCTGAGTGTTGAGCAGAATTCAAGGGCAAAGGACTCGCACGGAAAAATGGCCGAAGGGACTTCTGTCGCCAACATGGTGAACCAGAAGAACTTCAACTCCCACAAGCCCAAGGGAAAGAACGGTGTCCAACACAATACCGACTTTAAGAAGAAGGGTAAGAAGACCTTCAAGAAGAACAAGAAGGACGAGGGCTGCTTCACTTGTGGTTCGGTTGAACATTGGGCCAACAAGTGCCCAAACAAGTACAAGAAGTCAGGACAGGACTCCAAGTCCGTCAACATGATTGTGGACAACAATGAGAATGGTGCACCTGGGTACGGTAATTTATTTACTGTTTTTTCAGTGTTTCAGCCCATCGATTGGTGGGTGGACACAGGTGCAGGTGTACATGTGTGTGCTGACATGTCATTGTTCACTTCTTACCAGGTCACAGGCCACGGGTCCGTATTGATGGGGAATGGCGTGAGTGCTTCTGTTCATGGTGTTGGCACGGTCGATCTGAAGTTTACTTCGGGAAGGATCGTGCAGCTGAAGAACGTGCAGTATGTCCCCGCCATCAAGAAGAACCTCGTTAGTGGCTCCCTTCTATGTAGAGAAGGGTTTAAGTTGGTTTTCGAGTCTAATAAATTAGTTGTTACGAAATATGGACTCTTTGTTGGAAAAGGTTATGAGAGCGGAGGGATGTTCCGCCTTTCCCTCGCAGATTTTTGTAATAAAGTCGTGAACCATGTTCATTCGAATGTTAATGAATCTGAAGTTTGGCATTCACGTCTTTGTCACATTAGTTTCGGTGTTATGACGCGGCTAGCCAAGTTGGATTTAATCCCGAGTTTTACTTTAGCCAAAGGCTCTAAGTGCCTTTCATGTGTGCAAGCTAAGCAACCTCGCAAGCCTCACAAGGCCGCGGAGGAGAGACACTTGGCACCATTAGAACTCATACATTCTGATCTTTGTGAGATGAATGGTGTGTTGACTAAAGGTGGAAAGAAATACTTCATGACATTGATAGATGATTCCTCTAGATATTGCTATGTGTACCTGTTAAATACTAAAGATGAGGCTCTACACTACTTTAAAATCTATAAGGCAGAAGTTGAGAATCAACTTGAAAAGAAAATTAAACGAGTCCGGTCAGATCGTGGTGGAGAGTACTTCTCGAGTGAGTTTGATTCCTTCTGTGCGGAACACGGCATTATTCATGAGAGGACGCCTCCCTATTCACCCCAGTCAAACGGGGTTGCCGAGCGGAAAAACCGTACTCTAACTGATTTGGTTAACGCCATGTTAGATACATCGGGTTTATCCAAGGCATGGTGGGGGGAGGCTATATTGACGGCATGTCATGTCCTGAATAAAGTTCCGACAAAGGATAATGAGATCACTCCCTATGAGAAATGGGCAAAGAGGAGGACAACACTCTCGTACTTGCGCACTTGGGGCTGTCTGGCGAAAGTCAATGTGCCGATCCCCAAAAAGCGTAAGCTTGGACCCAAGACTGTGGACTGCGTTAATTTGGGCTACGCTAAGAACAGCGTTGGCTATAGATTTCTAGTAGTGAAATCTGAGGTACCTGACCAGAAGGTCGGTACAATTATGGAGTCTAAGGATGCTACATTCTTCGAGGATACTTTTCCTATGAGAGATATGCAAAGCACTCCTAGACAGGAATCTGAGGAGACTCCTGAACCTGCCATCCCTATGGAATATTATGAACAAACACATGATGAAAATCCTGAGGAGGATGACGAGGAAACCCTTGGTAGGGGCAAGAGACAAAGGACTGCAAAGACCTTTGGTGATGATTTCTTCGTGTACCTCGTGGATGATACTCCCACTTCTATTTCAGAAGCGTATGCCTCTTCAGAAGCTGACTACTGGAAGGATGCGGTCCGTAATGAGATGGATTCCATCATGGCTAACGGGACATGGGAGATCACTGAACGTCCCTATGGTTGCAAACCATTAGGATGTAAGTGGGTGTTCAAGAAGAAGCTTAGGCCCGATGGTACGATTGAAAAGTACAAGGCTAGGCTTGTGGCCAAGGGCTATGACCAGAAAGAAGAGGAAGATTACTTCGACACTTATTCACCTGTAGCTAGACTGACCACCATTCGAGTATTACTCTCGTTGGCAGCCTCGCATGGTCTTCTCGTCCACCAGATGGATGTTAAGACGGATTTTCTGAATGGAGAGCTAAAAGAGGAAATCTACATGCAACAGCCAGATGGCTTTGTGATAGATGGTCAGGAAAGAAAGGTGTGTAGGTTGCTGAAATCTTTATATGGCCTGAAGCAAGCACCTAAGCAATGGCATGATAAGTTTAATACAACTCTGACATCTGTTGGTTTCGTTGTTAATGAGGCTGACAAATGTGTATACTATCGCCATGGTGGGGGCGAAGGAGTTATACTGTGCTTGTATGTTGATGACATACTGATATTCGGAACCAACCTCAAAGTCATTGAGGAGGTCAAGTCGTTTTTGTCTCAGAACTTTGAGATGAAAGACCTTGGTGTGGCTGATGTTATCTTGAACATCAAGCTACTGAGAGATAATGAGGGTGGGATTACACTTCTGCAATCCCACTATGTTGAGAAGGTGTTGAGTCGTTTTGGATATTCGGATTGCACACCATCTCAAACACCATATGATCCTAGCGTATTGATTCGAAAGTCCAAAGGCACGGCTATAGATCAGTTGAGATACTCTCAAATCATTGGTTCACTGATGTACCTAGCGAGCGCAACGAGACCCGACATCGCGTTTGCTGTGAGCAAACTGAGCCGGTTTGTTTCCAAACCGGGTGATGTACATTGGCATGCTGTTGAACGAGTCATGCGCTATCTGAAAGGTACTATGAACTATGGACTTCACTATACCGGAGACCCGTCGGTACTTGAAGGGTATAGTGATGCAAATTGGATCTCTGATGCTGATGAGATGAAGGCCACAACTGGGTATATGTTTACTCTTGGAGGTGGCGCTGTTTCCTGGAAGTCTTGCAAGCAAACGATCTTAACGAGATCGACAATGGAAGCAGAATTAACGGCATTAGACACATCTGGTGTTGAAGCGAGATGGCTTCGAGATCTTTTGATGGACTTGCCATTGGTTGATAAACCGGTTCCGGCTATCCTTATGAACTGTGACAATCAGACTGTCATCACCAAGGTGAAGAGTTCAAAGGACAACATAAAGTCCACCAAACACATAAGAATGAGATTAAAAGCTGTCAGAAAATTAAGAAACTCCGGAGTGATAGCGTTGGACTATGTCCATACGGCTAAGAATCTGGCAGATCCCTTTACGAAAGGGATATCACGTGTTGTGATAGATAATGCATCGAGGGAGATGGGTATGAGACCCACATGAGTTGCCATGGTAGTAACCCAACCTATGTGATCGGAGATCCCGTGAATTAGGACCTGGGAAAACAAGCCAGTGGTGAACTGAGGAGAGTAACTATACTAACCCACTCCGTTGGAGATGCAATACTCTCGATACTGTATGGTAGGATGACTACTGTCTTAATGTGTTCCGAAGCTTATATAAGCAAGATGCTATCCTACAGAGTGATCTTTGGAGGAACACACCTATATGAGTCCGACTGCTGGTCACAGTCTATGAGATTGGGGTGATCTCTAGTAAGCTCATGAATAGGCCAGGAGTGTGACTTATATGCTCCACCCGAGGGGTCAGCCTTCGGCAGCCCAGTACTAGTGAGACATGTGGTGAAACTTCTTTACGCCAAACTGACAATTCAAGGCATAGTCCATTGTTCAGTTGTGAAGGGGTGTAGCTGCTTGCTCTAGGTGAAGCTCAACCTTAACAGGTCTTCACTGAAACACTGGTATATCGAAACAGTAATTGGAACAGAGGACACAATGGGCCCTCGAGATCTGGTGGGGGATTGCTGAAATTTGAGATGGGGTCTAGGCCATGTAGCAATTTCTGAAAAATCTCTAAGGGCCCATGTGGGTTATATGGCACTAGGTGTAGTGGGAAGTTTAGTCCCACCCCGGAAGTGGAAGAGGAGTTGGACCTCCTTATAAGGGTTTCTCTTCTACATGCTATTGGAGCTTGAGAAGAGAAGAGGCCCTCGCGCACTCCTCCTCCGCCGCCCGCCTCGCCACGCCACGCCTCGTCACGACGCGGATTGCGGGATTGAGCCGAGCCGAGCTTACTGCTGCTGCCGCCGGTGACTCCATCCCGTCCGCCGCGTACACGGTCGACGGGAGAGCAGGTCTCCGAAACCACGCCCTTCTGGTTCCTGTACGGGGTGAGGGGCGAATAGGTTTTTGGGCAGCGATTACGCGACTGCTCACTTCCGATCGTCTACTTCCTCTACGTCCGCGTCGCCTTCATCATCACCATGTCCACCGCCGCCGAGAAAGCTGAAGCTGACAAGAAGGCCGCCGAGGACGCCGCTGCTGCCACCAAAGCCGCGGCCTCTGCATGGCCTACTGGAGGGTATAACTCGTTTATCCCGCTCCTACTGTTTTAGCCATGCTAGCATTATACGTAGATCTTTCTGCAATTAGCGTAGTATGTGCTACTTTCACTGAATATCAGTATGCGATCATATGTGTCAATGCCATGCTAGTGATTTACTCGTGGATTAATTTAATCGAGAAATTGCCTATTTACTCAACAAACAGCTCATCGGGAGCAGAGTGCGCCGGAGCCATGGCAGCAGGATCCAGCTCCCCTTGAACCGGATGCAAGGGACCAGCCTGCATTGGTAGACACTGGAGCAGCCTTCTTCGCGGTCTTTGGCAGACGGCAGGCACAAACCAGATGGCCAACAACAGCCGGGTTGGCCTTGCAGGAGGCCAAAGCAGCCGCTACCAGCATGTCGACGGTGGAAGTCGGGGATGTGGCCGGCACGGGCATGGGGAGCATCGTGGATGCGAGCTTGCACGGGGCATCTCCGACACCCCAATGGACACGCCAGCCACCTGGGCAGCGCGGGGCAGCATCGTCAGAGCAGAGGACGGCGATGGCGGAGGGAAGACGCGCGGCGCGAAGCCTGTGGGTAGCTCGGGAGGAGGTGGTGGCAGCATGCCGGCCGGCAAGGAGGTCAGAGGTGTGGTGGCTGACGGGGCTGGAGTGTCCGCAGCCGGTGCGTGCGAGTGGAAGGCTCAGGGCGCGGCCTGGCTGGTGGGCGCGACGATAGGAGCGGGAGAGCTCATCCCCTGCACCGAGGAGATCGGAGCAGGGGAGGATGAGGTGGAAGAGCTTTGCAGCGGCGCCGCGCTTGCACTTGTGGTCGGAGAGCATGCAGCCTGTAGCAGTAGAGGAATGAGGGCTCGAAGCTGAGTTTGGATCTGGCCTCGCCGGACTGAGGCGTGGACGGAGCTGGGAGATCAAGGTGGCCGCGGTGGTGCGCGTGCCTGCACGGCGCAGTCGCGAGAGACTCCCATGATGTTTTCTTGCCTTTATCCTGCAAACTTAACCTACTCGTCCAGAACAGAGATCAGAAATCTTTGCCCGTAATCCATCAATGCTGCTGCATAGAGCACAATGAGATGGGAAGGTTCAGGGAAAAATTATTCGCCGGGCAAGCGTCGCCGGGACCATGAAGGCCGCACTGCTAGAGGCGACTTATTGTGCGACGCCGCACGACTGCTTGAAGGGCCTAAGTGGCGGACACAAACCTCATAGCCCCAAACGGGGATAACTATCTAATATTCATTTGAGAAGTACAGTAGAGTGACGTAGGCGAGCTATAAGAGCTGTTATATCAGATTTTTGCCTTGTTGAAAGAGATAGAAAATGAGAGAGAAGAGAAGCGGGCTACAAGCTTACCGCCAGCTCTAGCATGGGTTCCAACAACCATTGTGAGACAAAGAGGTGGACCACATATTAATGGCGTAAGATACTACTAGTATGACTAACTATTGTATGAATGAGCTATTTGGTTGGCTGCAAGTGACATGGCAGTTCCATATAGCCGGCTCTTGGCCATACTATTAACCATGCTCTTAGGTAAATCAGGGTGTCCGTAGACTCCCACATGGGCAGACGCATCGTCTGGGGGGATCTACCAGCGGAGGAGAAATTATGGTGCAGCGTGCTCCGAAACCACCTCTCTGTAGGATTTAGGGAGAGGAAACTTCATAGCAACTTTCCTATATGTGGGATACATATAAAAAACAATATGGCAGAAAAATTGACTGTATAGCCGATATTTAATTACACTTGAAATATAGGCATACCAATAAATTTAAGAGTACTTTGTAATGAGAAGTGTTTTTTTTCCGTTGTTTGTTTGTTTGTTTGTGTGAGCCAATAGTAGCCGGCAGCTGTGTCACATTGACTAAAAAGTGTTTTCCATTGCTTGCCTAGTTTGCTCGCACGGTAGAGAGGAGTTACAACAGAATTAAATTAATATTTTGAATTGTAGAGCGGTTGAAATGCATGATTGGTACTATTATTTGTAACATACATACGTACCCAGTTTATAGTCTTGGCATTCTTCATGACGCTGTACAGTTCCCAGGCTGCTATATCACCCTTGTTGTCAAGCAATGTTGCATCTATATCCACATGAGACAATAAAGCAGCAACCGCTCTAGGGTTGCATCTTGCGACTGCCAAATGCAGAGCGGTTCTTCCATTTTTGTCTTGCATGTTAACAAGCTTGCGAAGTATTGGCGTCCTCAGGACAAACTCAACGAACTCTGGTTGATCAAAGAATACAGCTTTATGCAGCAATGTCGAACCATTTGGTTCAAGATAAGGAGCATCGGGGCAGTGCTCAAGAAGCTTTTGAGCAGCAGCAACCAGACCTCGATATGCCGCAATATTAAGGAGAGGTAAACCGTTGTTGCCTATTAAATACCCTAGAGTTGAATCATGTTCCAGCATTACTTGTAAAATGTCAACCATATCGTATTGTACAGCATTTGCTATTGGAGTACTTTTTGATGTGTCAGCTTCTCTGGCCAATTCAGGACGTTCCTTCATAATTATTTTGACGAATTCTGAAAAAACGAATGACAGGTTAGTAGAGTGAAATTATATTGTAACACACTATAATTTGCAGTCCAGATATTATATATCGCACCTTGATCCCCATTCTTAACTGCAGCATGTAGACAATTGCGACCGTGTTGTCCTCCCGAAGAAGCAGACAAAGGATTTTGCATTAGTTTCTCGAAAACCTGTGTAAAATTCCTCATGACCGCAAAGTACATCGGTGACTCATTGTGCTTGCCCACAGCTTGCGACAGCGCAGGCTCTGCTGCTATCAACTCCAGTGCATGATCCTTGTGGCCGTTGCGAATGGCGTGGTGCAGTGCATTGAATCCATACACATCTTGTTGCCGGATTGCCTGTCTCAATCCTAGCACAGAGCAGTGCTGAGCGAGTAAAAAAGAAGCCACAGAGACATGACCATTTCTCACTGCGGTAATAAGTGGTGTCTCCCCGTCCAAGTTTACAGCCTTGATGAGAGACTCTTCCAGTTCAAGCACGTCCTTGCAGAATCCCTCATGGCCATAAATGCAGAAAATGTGAAGGCAGGTGTTTCCCTGCGGAGTTGTTCCAAGAAGAATGCTTCGATCTAGTGCAGCCATGGCATACATTGAGGTGGACGTACCAGATGTGGCTGCTTTCATGAGCCGTTTGTCCATTCCTCCTGATGAACTAGTTGTTGTTGTTGTTGTTGTACTAGCTGCCATCTATGTTTTGTGTTTACTGCAGCAAAAAGAAAAAGATTAGTAGTTAGACATTCTTATTAACACATGAACTAGGAAAGGTAGCTGATGCAATCATTGATCAAAAGCAAGTGGTTTTATGCTACTTGACGGAGCTTCATTTATTATTTTGTTATGTCAAATAAATATTGTTATCTCTATCAGCATCTGTTGGCTGTAATAGTCTAGCCGGATGTGATGCCAACGAATGATCTCATTAAAAATGCTTCTAATCTCTATCTTCTCTACTCTCTTCGATATATAATAATAATAAACTACTTAAAAAGAATATAAGGTTCTATCTTTCACTCTGTTTTCTCCACACCACGCTTCGTCCAACCTTCCACCCCAATACACCAGATCAATCTACGGTTCATAGCAATAAATTCACATTCATAATTAAGTTGTTTTTATGGTAAAGCCTGATACGGGTCAGACATCTTTGGCAACTCAATAAATAGAAATAAATTCCCGGTCCGTAGACAAATAAATATCAGCCAATCTCTTGCCTATGGTAACCCAATAAAGCAGATCAATCGTGCACATACCTATTTTGCCTGTTTAAGAAATGACAGAAAATATTACGCTTTATAGAATGAAAACATAATTTTATTTTCTCTGTTTGTTTTGCATCAAGACTTATCCCGTATGGTCGTCTTATTGTGTTAAAAATATTTGGTCCCCGTGGTAACGCACGGGCACATACCTAGTCTCCATTAAAGAAGGCCTTAGGAAACCTGTCTTGTGTGTCTGATCGCCACATTTTGTTCATCTTCTTTCCTCTTCATGGTTTGCTAGTGACCATGAACAAACGTTGCAAAAAAGAGAAACATGGCAATGGGTATCCCAATTTGGTCGTCCCTATAAACATGGCAATGGGTATCCCGTATGGTCGTCTTATATGTACTATGTAACCATTAGATACATAAAATACTGGTAGCAAGCACCTTGCTTACCACTGGACCATCAACTTGTTTGTGTATTAAGAATAAGCCGACCATATTTATTAGAATATTACTCCATCCATCCCAAAATGTAAGTCTATTTTTTACACTAGTGTAAGAAGTGATCTTACATTTAGGGACTGAGGGAGGCCGTGCCCTAAGAAAAGGAACAAAGCATGCTGGCCACTGGAATGCAAAGTATTTTATGTATCTAATGGTTACATAGTACATATAAGATCAGTGGAAAATAATATTGTATGTCGAAAGTATCATTCTACTCCCTTCGACTCCAAATAATAGGTGTACACCATTTTCTATTTTTCCTCCAAAGAAGGTGCATCATCCAAATTTTTTGCCAACAGCATAAATTACCGTCGTATCTCTCTTCCCGATCAGTTAGCTGGCAAATCTCTCCGGCGCCGCCATCAGTCCGCTTCGTCTTCTGTGGCCTTAGGGCCATGGAGGTGCGGTGGATCTCGGACTTTGCCAGTGGGAGGGCTTCGTTTTTAGATGCTTTTTTGAGTTTTGTTAGGGTTTGTATCATGCTCATGAAGATGAGAAGGTGGCGGCTCCCTGAAGATGGAATAAGGTTCTCCCCATCTACCCCCCCCCCCCAGTAGTGCATCTAACATCGTTGGAGGCATGTCGAGGTGTGTCTCCGGCCGATCTCGTAGGATTCAGACGGTGGTTATTTGTTGTGCATCTACTCGGATCCGATCTTCGTTTGTCTTTGTTCATTTGTCTTCAGGTTGGATCCTTCCTATCTACATGTCTCTTCATCGGCGACGGTTGTTGTTCTGGTGCGTTGGTCCAATAGGGCCAGAACACAATGACTTCCTGACCGTTTACTACAATAAGTTTTGCCCGGCTCCCACGAGGGAGGGGTGGTGATGGCGACGCGCCTACGGCTCACTTCAGTGCTTGCAGTCGTCGCTAGGTGGTCTACCAATCTTGATGTTATTTTTATTATTTCTAGTGTTCATTATACTACCATGATTGAAGATGAAGGACAATACTTTTGCTACCGGGTAACGTGGGAAACGAGGAGGCCCACCTAGCTATGTTTCAGGAATTGGTCAGTTATAGCATGCGATTATTAGGCTAGTCATAGTGGGGAGTAACTGAGACTAGTGTCATGCATATGACACTAGTCTATGTTACTATCTTCCTAGTGCAAACTAACATAGGAGTAGTATCATAGATGATTGCATTTGTTAGATTGTAGACCCATTTTGCTTTGGGTTGCGTTATGTTACAGTAACATATTATGTTACTCTAAACACCTCTCACTACATTGACTACATGCCACATAAGCAAATTTGTCATGGAATGCGCTATGTCACTTGCTAAGTTACTCCCACTATGACCAGGCTCTCCCAATGCAGGTTAATTAGCGCGATTTCATAGGTATTTTGTTGATGTCGCATAGTACTTAATGAAGAGAGAGAGAGATGGAGGTTGTAGATTAACTAACATACAACCCTTGCACGTGGCCATAGGCAAAAAGATTGATGAATGAATCACATGTATGCATGAGCCTCAAATCATTAAATTTAGGTACAACCCTTAAGAACTAATGCATTGGGTTAGTTGTCTCTTAATTTTTTATAATACATCCGTCCGGGTTTACTAGTCAATTTCAGATTTTGGGTCATATTTTTACCATGACTTTAACTAAAATATAAGTTATACATAGTAAATTTTATACCATTGGAAACTACATTTAAATATGAATTCAACAATATAATTTTTGGTGACATGCATAAATATTTTACTTGTCAAACTTTGACCCAAAATACGATGGGGACTAATAAATCCGGATGGAGATAGTATCTCCTATGATAACGTGCTAAGAGACGATGCATTGGGAGAACCCATAAGGGTGGTTATGGAAGAAAATTACCTCATGATTCCATCCTTAATCAATCAGCCTGAAATTGTGCGCCTACTTTTTGCAATTGGAGTGAATAATAAATAGAGTCGGCTGAATCGTAGGACACAAACAAGTTGGTGATCTAGTGGTCAGCAAGGCCATTTTTTCCTCCATGCACCGTTAGCATGGTTTGTGAAAAAATAAATGGCCAATTAGCAAAGAAATCCATCTAAAAAATTGATAATTTGTGAGCGGTCAAGGCAATGCTTATGTGGCAGCCATATGGCCGGGGTTTTTTTCCATTTTGAATGCCTGTGAAGGAAAGAATAGACAAATTGTGCTAGGCTTGTGAGTGCTAGTAATTGCAAATATAAATTCAAACCGCTTCATGTATGGATTTAAACATTTGTTTTTGTATTGCGTGAGAAAGCACCATGTGTCAATGTTGACACGGTAACTGATTCGCCTGAAAATTTTATCATATACTATCAATTGCCCCTGCTAAATGTGTTAAGAATTGGAATTCTACTAAAAAAATCCAATAAACCAGTGGGACCCTAATTAGATATTGCTGAACAAACAAATTTTACAATACCTGGTAGATCAGCCGTTGAAATTCGCTGATGGCAAGAGATGGATCCTTCTTCTTTGAAGTGGCAATCGCTCCAAAATGGGACCAAATAATTGTGCAAAGAGACAATTAACTGTGGTGGAACAACGTGTGTCAACCAAGGCATGCGCGTAGCGTGGATCAACAAGAGTTCCTTGCAGGATTGCCTCTTGTATATAGGGCGCCACGATGCAGCAAGCCAGGGTGCGAAGGAAAGAATATATGTAATTTATATACAATTGGCTGAAAGCAAAAGCTACATTGCAGCATTGAACCAGATTGAAGAAACGTATCGTATGGATTCTATTCAAATAACATAAAGGGATAGGTTGCTTCCTATGTGGGAAACGGTAAGGTTGCATCCTTGTACTGCCAAGGTATCCACTAATTAAACTGAAGCCCACAAACCTACCAACTAATCCTTCAGGGACGATTCTTTGATATATTAGTTGTTAATTCTGGGCTCCCTAAAAAACAGTACTTAATTCTAGGCTAGCTGCTTCGGGAAAGGTGGTGGTTAACCCAATTGATCAAGGTAGGTCACACTCACCTTATGTCAAGATGACCGGAGATGGAACTTTTACTTAACCAAAGTGTAAGCTGCAAAACAGGCCATTCACCGAACAGCCTAGTCACTGGAGATGCGGAGCCAGCGCCATGTATAAACCAGTTGAAAATGCCACTCCAAACTAATCCTCCCACCTTGCATCGTCATTATATAAAAAAAATGAGTGAAAAAGGAGGCAAAGAAGCCAGGTCTAGTTTACACCGACGAGGGGAGGCTCCTCCTGCAGCAGAACATCCCTGCATAATCCCTCATGGCCATGAATGGAGGATATGTGAAGCAGGTCTTCCCCTGCCGAGTTTTCCCCTGAAGAATGTTTCGATGCATTACAGCCATGGCCTGTATATATTGAGATGCAACCAGGGATGTGGCTGCTTCAGGAGCCTTTTTTTCCATTAATGGCTGCCATCCTTCCGAGAACTACTTGTTGGTGTAATGGCCCCCATCTACTCTTCTCCTTTGGATTAATTAGCTTCATAAAAAAACCCAGTAGTGTGTTATTGTTTAATAATTACATGCTTATGATCATTGTGAATTAGAAATTCATGTATCGTGAACCAGTTGTAATAATTTTGTACTTGTAATTCCGGTTAATCACCAAAGGGATATTTATTTAATTTTAAAAGTACAACTATCAGTCAACCCAATGGCCGGTAATGGAATCAGTCTGTGCAGATCATACTCCGTACCTTCTTTAAAAGAATAACATTTTGGACACCTAGATGGTTCTTGAAATGTAACTTGGACCACCAATTTCTAGTATAATATATTAATAAAACCTAAAATTTGTTATATTATGAAATTATTTTTCAGGAAAAGTTTAAACAATTGATTTGGAAGTTGATCGTCTGAGGTTTAGAAGTTTGACCAATGCTATATTCAAGATGTCATTTTGCTAAGGACTATCACGAGAAAGAATTAAGGCAGGAATAGAAAAGGCAAGAAACGGAAGTGCAAACTAGATAACATAGTTGTTTGTAGAAAGTACAAGAAAGAATGTTTTTCTGGGTGTTGAAATTCCTATTAAACCAGTGGTACAGCAAAGAAATCTATAGAGATTTTCCTGTTTTATTCCAAAGACCCAAAATGCTCTTATACAGAAATTCCAAGGCATATAAAAATTCCTACAATAAAAAAGATCAACAATACCTGGTCATACAAATTTGTAGTTGGCAAGAGATGATCACCATGTTCCATTTGAGACATCTTTTCAAAGTGATGACTAGAAAATGGGATCAATCAGAGTAAAGAAACAGCAGTTGAGGCACACTATTTTTAAATCAAAGGCTATACATGTAGACGGCAACTCTTATAGGGGCAAAGCCTAAGATGCCTAGGTTACTCCAACAAGCAAAGAACAACATACACTTTGCTCAAAGCAAATTAAAAGCAAGCTAGGAGTATCGAAAGGATGAACATATGGGACGTCAACTCTTATACGGGCAAAGCCAAAGATGCCTGGGTTACTCCAACAAGCAAAGAACAACATACAACTCGAACAGGATTGACGAAACGTATCAGATATAATATTCCGGCTTGTCGTGTGCATGTTTCATATACAGATCAATATGTCATGTTGAATCCCTGCAATTCCAGCTTCCTGATAGGATCTTCTGTACATGAAATTCGTTTCCTTATTGCATTGTATAATTCCTGCTATATAATTTCCGACAATAGCTTACATAAATCTCAATGGTTTAATTCAGGTCAATTTGTCATCGGATAAGGGATTGGTCATGTTTTGTTGCTACACTGGATGTCATGAATGTCGTGGGAGTGAGTCTGACAGTAGAAGTAGGGGGTACGTAGGAGAAGGGTCATGCCCTAGCTATGGCAAGGTTGTACACAAGCGAGTTTACGAGTTCAGGCCCCCCACGGAGAAGGTAACAACCCTACGCCTCGGTGCCTCGGGAGGCTTTGTCGATTGAAGTGTGGAGAAGTTACAGGGGGTGCGAACCGTTGTGCCTAAGAGGAGGGGTAGCTTATATAGAGTGTGTCAACCCCTTGCCCTCCTCAGTTACACGAGGGTTCAATGTGAGTTAAGTCACGCACGTTACTGGTAACGCCCGCTATTAATGACCTTAATGGCTTAATGGCTACGGAGTGAATGCCTGACCGTTGCCATTCGGAGGTGACTCTAGGTCTTCTATCTTCCGGGTGGATTCTTGTCTTCCAAGTGAAATAACACCGGTCGAGTGGAATTGGGATATCCGAGTGGAATCGCTTGTCGAGTGGATTACACATCTTGAAGATTCCAGTCGGTATCTTCCTTTTAGCTTTACATGCCTTGGCTTCTTGTGTCCTGTCCTTGGGAAGGGCATGCAGGTCAGGCCTAGGACCCTACCCCAGGTACGTGTCACCGTCAATGAACTGCTCTGCTCTGCAGTATAGGTACTTGGCACTCCTTTCAGTTACTGGTCAGGTTATTTGCAGCTCTTAATCCATGAAGTTAGGCGAATTTTTGACCCAAATCAACAGTACGCAGTGCAACTACAACAGGACTTTGGAGCAGAAAAACAACCACTCCTACATAACCAGGATTATTGGGAAGATTTCGCCATACAGGCACAAGGTCGGTACAGTTCAAGTATACATGGTAAAATGCCAAACCATCGGCAAGATCCCAAAATATTATGGGTACCGTGTCCACAGTAGTGTAGCAGGGACAAAATCCAAGCTACCTGCTCGTGCTGCAAAGCCTCAGGGAAGATTTGGTGATGCTTCACTGTACGGTGTAGATCCATGTGAGCCATCGTATGATGTAACTCCAGAGGTTTTGGCATGTTTGCTTAATTCCAATTCCCCTGAATTTGCCACATTGATACTATGTTAGTTGCCGTTCACTATGAAACGGCATTTTCGGTACACCATATTAACTTATCAGCCACGGCCGGCAAGCTTTGAGCTTGGATCAGCCACTACAACAACTTCAGCAGAAACCTCACTTTGACAAAGGCAGACTAGCTCAATACCAAGGATAACATGACTACTAAAGCTTGGACATATGTTTTCAATGCTCTGCTTCGAAAACCACTCAATACATAATCTTGCTTCTGCTTGTAAGAAGAAGAAACACCAATTAAAAGAATGCAATTCATAAGGTAGAGAATCATCTACCTTTTTGGGTCAAACCAAGTAAACCAACTAGATTACATACTGAAATGGAATACAAAGAACCAATTTTATACTTTTTATGATATTTGTTACAGATCAGTTAAATAATAATACCAAAAAGCAGAGCCTCAAGACAAAGTGATGAGGTCAGACTTACACACTACTAGGGAAAACCTTATACACAGAATCTTAGCAGCAGCGCGGCACAAAAAAAAGTGCTACTGCTAATTAGCAGTAGCGTGGGTAACAAAAACTCGCTACTGATACAAATTTAGCAGTAGCGCGTGCCGGCTAAACCGCGCTGCTACAAAAATCGACCGACAGTACCCACCAACCTAAGTTTAGCACCAACACGGTGTCAGGACATGCGCTACTGCTAACGCAATAGTAGTAGCGCGCTTTTTACTCAGACCGCTGCTGCTAATTTTGAAATTGGCCACACGGTTGGCCCCGCTTAGCAGTAGCGCGTGTGAGAAAAGCGCGCTGCTGCTACGCTCTTATCAGTAGCGCGTTTTTCCTCCCGCGCTACTGCTAAGACGCAACACACCACCACCTTTTCCCACTCGTCCTCCCCTCCCCCATCTCCTCTCTTCCCTTTCCCCTACCTCCCACATCCTCCCTCTCTCACTCTTCTTCTTCCTCAATACTTGTCCCCCCATTACTCTCCCTCTTCTAGCTACCATTCTCTCTCTTCATTACTCCCAGCTAACTACACCACCTCCATTAATGCATCTCTTTTCTCTTTTTCTTTTCCCCTAACTAGTTGAAGTTGTCTCCTCCCAAATTAGCTAGCTAGGTAGATGTAGCATTTAGTTAAGTGACCTATTTGCCCCCTAACTAGATCTATCTTTGTCAAGAAGAGCTTTGTGCACTTTTGATCTCCCTACATCATCATCTCCACCGTGTGCTCGATATCGAGATAGAGGTGATTAAAATTTCATGCTTTTGCAAAATGGAAATATGTGTATGTGTGTGTGATATGATAATTGGGCGATATGATGGAAATTGTGTGTGTGCCATGAGTTGACGCCAAATTGTGCTTTTGAGTTGCCTATGTTTTGCCCAAATGTCGATTTATTTCCGTTTCGGCGAATTCCGGGCAAACTCTAGATCTATATGTCCTATTTTTAGGGAAGGTCATGCCGAATTTTTGTATGGCTTTGATGCATGCACGCATTTTTATAATCAATTTGTTTATTATTACCGTGCAGACGTTCACGATGGTCAGTGGAACGATGGTGGACAGGTGGTTGCGGTCGGTGGTGCAGGACATGAAAGAAAATAACCGGACAGAGGTTTTATGTCCGTGTCGAAAATGCAAAGGAATAGTTTGGCTCGACCCCTATGACGATGGTCGTGTCGAAGCGCACCTGCTCATGACTGGTTTCATGGATGGCTATACTCGGTGGATAATTGAAGATGAGGATGACGATGTTGAGGGCGCCGACGGGGCAGGCAATGACGACACAGGGCAAGACGAAGAGATGATCGATAATGGCGGCGGGGAAGAGGTCGGACATGGCGGCCGAGAAGGGGCCGGACATGGCGGAGGAGAAGGGGCCGGACATGGCGGCGGAGAGAACGTGGACTCCACGCAGCAGAGTTCGTCGGTACTAAGTTCAATCGTGCGGGACCCTCTTGTTCAAGCACTGCTTTGCAAGGAGACGAGTACTGAGAGAGCTGCTTCTAGAGAGGAGGCTAAGCTGGAGCAACTGGTGGTAGACTCGAACACTCCATTGTATGATGGTTGCAATCCTGAGGTGACCCACCTGAGTTTCACGCTCCAACTCCTGAAGACGAAGGCTAAAAACAAATGGACCGACACTAGCCTCGATGAGCATCTCAAGTACCTAAAGGATGTTCTTCCCGTGGGGAATCTATGTCCTACTAGTGTTGATGAGGCCAAGAAGATCGTGTGCCCTCTTGATCTGCCGCATGTTAGATACCATGCATGCATCAATGATTGCATAATTTATTGGAAGGAGCACGCGAAAAAACAAGTTGTCCGGTGTGCAATGCTTCTCGATACAAGAAGGCCGGGAAGAAATGTTCCCAGAAAGTTGTATGGTACTTACCGATCACTCCCCGTCTCCAGCGGTATTTCGTAGATCCCAAGGAAGCAAAGCTAATGCGCTGGCACGCGGAGAGGAAGAAGCCCGACGATGGAGATGATCCGAAGCTGAGACACATCAAGGACGGAAGCTAGTGGAGAGCGTTGAACAGTTACTATCGGTATTTCAAATGTGATGCAAGGAACATCATGCTCGGCGCGTGTATTGATGACCCACAAGTATAGGGGATCTATCGTATTCCTTTCGATAAGTAAGAGTGTCGAACCCAACGAGGAGCAGAAGGAAATGACAAGCGGTTTTCAGTAAGGTATTCTCTGCAAGCACTAAAATTGTAGGCAACATATAGTTTTGTGATAAGATAATTTGTAACGGGTAACAAGCAATGAAAGTAAATAAAGTGCAGCAAGGTGGCCCAATCCTTTTTGTCGCAAAGGACAAGCCTGGACAAATTCTTATAATGAGAAAAGCGCTCCTGAGGACACATGGGAATTATCGTCAAGCTAGTTTTCATCACGCTCATATAATTCGCGTTCGTTACTTTGATAATTTGATATGTGGGTGGACCGGTGCTTGGGTACTGCCCTTTCTTGGACAAGCATCCCACTTATGATTAACCCCTATTGCAAGCATCCGCAACTACAAAAGAAGTATTAAGGTAAACCTAACCATAGCATGAAACTAGTGGATCCAAATCAGCCCCTTACGAAGCAACGCATAAACTAGGGTTTAAGCTTCTGTCACTCTAGCAACCCATCATCTACTTATTACTTCCCAATGCCTTCCTCTATGCCCAAATAATGATGAAGTGTCATGTAGTCGACGTTCACATAACACCACTAGAGGAGAGACAACATACATCTCATCAAAATATCGAACAAATACCAAATTCACATGACTACTAATAGCAAGACTTCACCCATGTCCTCAGGAACAAACGTAACTACTCACAAAGCATATTCATGTTCATGATCAGAGGGGTATTAATATGCATTAATGATCTGAACATATGATCTTCCACCAAATAAACCAATTAGCATCAACTACAAGGAGTAATCAACACTACTAGCAACCCACAAGTACCAATTTGTGGTTTTGATACAAGATTGGATACAAGAGATGAACTAGGGTTTTGAGAGGAGATGGTGCTGGTGAAGATGTTGATGGAGATTGACCCCCTCCCGATGAGAGGATCGTTGGTGATGACGATGGTGATGATTTCCCCCTTCCGGAGGGAAGTTTCCCCGGCAGTACAGCTTCGCCGGAGCCCTAGATTGGTTCCGCCAAGGTTCCGCCTCGTGGCGGCGGAGTTTCGTCCCGAAAGCTTGCTTATGATTGTTTCCAGGGTAAAAGCCTTCATATAGCAGAAGAGGGGCACCGGAGGGCCACCAGGGGGTCCACGAGACAAGGGGCGCGCCTAGTAGGGGTGGGCGCCCTCCCCCCACCCTCGTGGACAGGGTGTGGGCCCCCTCTGGTACTTTCTTTGCTCAATAATTCTTAATAATTCCAAAAATGACTTTCGTGGAGTTTCAGGACTTTTGAAGCTGCGCAGAATAGGTTTCCAATATTTGCTCCTTTTCCAGCCAGAATCCCAGCTGTCGGCATTGTCCCTCTTCATGATAAACCTTGTAAAATAAGAGATAATAGCCATAAGTATTGTGACATAATGTGTAATAACAGCCCATAATGCAATAAATATCGATATAAAAGCATGATGCAAAATGGACGTATCAACTCCCCCAAGCTTAGACCTCGCTTGTCCTCAAGCGGAAGCCGATATCGAAAAATATGTCCACATGTTTAGAGATAGAGGTGTCGATAAAAATAAAATACGGACATGAGAGCATCATGATCAATCTTATAACAGCAACATATATAGATTTTGTCATATGATTTCTTATGCTCAAGTAACAATCTATTCACAATGTCAAGTATGGTTCGGAAACTTCATTGAGAACTAACAAACTATAATCTCAGTCATTGAAGCAATTGCAATTTATCATAACATCGGAAAAAGTCAAGAATAGAGCTTTTCAGCAAGTCCACATACTCAACTATCATATAGTCTTCTACAATTGCTAACATTCATGCAATACTTATGGTTATGGAGTTTTAATCGGACACAGAGAAAGATAGGGGCTTATAATTTTGCCTCCCAACGTATTCACCTTTGGGTGATGTCAACAATAATAGATCATGCTAACTTACATCCAATTTGATATATATATCAGGATCTTTCCAACACGAGGTGCTTGCCAAAGGATAAAATGAAAAAGGGGAAAGGTGAGGATCACCTTGACTCTTGCATAATGTAAAAGACATGAAGTAAAAGATAGGCCCTTCGCAGAGGGAAGCAGGGGTTGTCATGTGCTTTTATGGTTGGATGCACAAAATCTTAATGCAAAAGAACGTCACTTTATATTGCCACTTGTGATATGAACCTTTATTATGCAGTCCGTCGCTTTTATTACTTCCATATCACATGATCGTATAAAGCTTATTTTCTCCGCACTAATAAGTCATACATATTTAGAGAGCAATTTTTATTGCTTGCAGCATGACAACTTACTTGAAGGATCTTACTCAATCCATAGGTAGGTATGGTGGACTCTCATGGCAAAACTAGGTTTAAGGATATTTGGAAGCACAAGTAGTATCTCTACTTGGTGCAAGGAATTTGGCTAGCATGAGGGGGAAAGGCAAGCTCAACATGTTTGAATGATCCATGAAAATATACTTTAACTAAGATGTGAGAAAACATGACCCATTACGTTGTCTTCCTTGTCCAACATCAACTCTTTAGCATGTCATACTTTAATGAGTGCTCACAATTATAAAAGATGTCCAAGATAGTATATTTATATGTGAAAACCTCTCTTTCTTTATAACTTCCTATTAATTGCAACGATGACCAAAACTATGTTTGTCAACTCTCAACAACTTTTATGCCTCATACTCTTTATATGTGAAGTCATTACTATCCATAAGATCAGTATGAACTCTTTATTCCTTTTTTATTCTTTCTATTTTCTCAAGATCATAACAAGATAGCAAAGCCCTTGACTCAACACTAATCTTTATTATATAGCTCACGGACTCGGTTACATAGAGAGATCACAAAGCAAAACTTGAAACTACTTCATACCAAAACTTTATTTCACTAGATCAAGATATTACTAAAAGGACCGAACTAAGTAAAATGGTAAAGATAGGAGTGTGATGGTGATACGATACCGGGGTACCTCCCCCAAGCTTGGCAGTTGCCAAGGGGAGTGCCCATACCCATGTGATTATGTCCTCGGAGGTGGTGAAGAAGGAGTTGTCGATGATGTAGGCTTGTCGTCCGTCTTCCAAGGCATAGGCTCACCATCATAGAAGGATGATCGAGTCTCCGGGATCCTCAAATCTGCAGCCAAACTCATCCTCTTGAATCTATATTCATACTCACAGTTTTGGTTTTGTAGGTCATAGATCTGGGCTTGGAGGTGCTCGATTTTCTCATGCAGCTTGAAGATGGTCTCCCCAATGTTCTTGGCGTCCAGCTTGTGGTTAGTGGTGAACTCCGCGATCATCATCTGGTTGGCGTTAAGTCCACGCTCCACCATCCTTTGGCACTTGAAAACTTGTTATTCCATAGCTTCGAGCTTCGTCTCCACGCTTCCGGTACACCTTGGTACCTCCACATCGCGGATGTGCAGCACCCCCTCACGCATCTCAATGGTTTGACGGTGTTGCAGCACTTCTGCGAGATAGGGGTTGATGACCCTCTCGAAAAACTTGTCCTTGGGAGCGCTTGGAGACGTCATGGTGATCTAGATCTGTCAGAAAAACAGCTCGAAACGAAAACAGAAGATTTTTGCATGATACGGTGGTCAAAACCTTCGGGAGATTATATAATGAATTTTTACCGACCAAAAGAAGTATTGTGCAAGAAAACGGAGTCCGGAGAGCACACGAGGTGCCCACGAGGCAGGGGGCGCGCCCAGTAAGGGTGGGCGCGCCCTCCACCCTCGTGGAGGCCTCATGTCCTTCCCGGATTACTTCTTGATTTACTAAATTCTTAAATATTCCAAAACGGAGAAAAATTGCTATGGGAACTGTTTTGGAGTTGGTTTACTTACCGTACCACATACCTATTCCTTTTCGGAGTCTGAAATGTTCTGGAAAGTGTCCCTTATGTATTCCTCCAGGGTTACGGTTTCAATAATATTAGTTTCAACATTTATAGGATTACCTGAGATATAATGTTTGATTCTTTGACCGTTCACCACCTTCGGATTTGTGCCTTTGAAGTTGTTGATTTTTATGGCACCGGAACGATAGACCTCCTCAATAATGTAAGGACCTTCCCATTTAGAGAGAAGTTTTCCTGCAAAAAATCTTAAACGAGAGTTGAATAGCAACACATAATCCCCTACGTTAAACTCACGCTTTTGTATTCTTTTGTCATGCCATCTTTTAACTTTTTCTTTAAACAGCTTGGCATTCTCGTAGGCTTGGGTTCTCCATTCATCAAGTGAGCTAATGTCAAATAACCTCTTCTCACCGGCAAGTTTGAAATCATAGTTGAGCTCTTTAAAGGCCCAATATGCCTTATGTTCAAGTTCGAGAGGTAAGTGACATGCTTTTCCATAAACCATCTTATACGGAGACATACCCATAGGATTTTTATATGCAGTTCTATAGGCCCACAATGCATCATCAAGTTTCTTGGACCAATTCTTTCTAGATCTATTAACATTCTTTTGCAAAATTAATTTGAGCTCTCTATTGCTCAATTCTACTTGTCCACTAGATTGCGGGTGATGAGGAGATGCAATTCTATGATTAACATCATACTTAGCAAGCATTTTACGAAAGTCACCATGAATAAAATGTGAGCCACCATCAGTCATTAAGTATCTAGGGACTCCAAACATCGGAAAAATAACTTCTTTAAGCATCTTAATAGAGGTGTTATGATCAGCACTACTAGTTGGAATACCTTCTACCCACTTAGTAACATAATCAACAGCAACTAAAATATGTGTATATCCATTAGAGGCAGGAAAAGGTCCCATATAATCAAAGCCCCAAACATCAAATGGTTCAATAACAAGAGAATAATTCATAGGCATTTCTTGACGTCTACTAATATTACCAATTCTTTGACATTCATCACAAGACAAGACAAACTTACGAGCATCTTTGAAGAGAGTAGGCCAATAAAAACCGGATTGCAATACCTTATGTATCTCCAGCGTGGTGTCCTCCATATGGTTCGGAGTGACACTTGCGTAGGATCTGTTCCTGTTCATGCTCAGGTACACAACGTCTAATAACACCATCTACTCCTTCTTTATAAAGGTGTGGGTAACTTTTTCTTTTGCTGGTATGTGAAACTAGGTGATATAAATTTAGCAACAATGTAGTAAGCATAATCAGCATACCATGGAGTAGTACGAGAAGCATTAACGACCGCTAATTGTTCATCAGGAAAGCTATCATCAATAGGTAGTGGGTCATCAAGAACATTCTCTAACCTAGACAAGTTGTCTGCAACGGGGTTCTCAGCTCCCTTTCTATCAGTAATATGCAAATCAAATTCTTGGAGCAAGAGAACCCATCTAATAAGTCTAGGTTTAGCATCTTTCTTTTCCATAAGGTATTTAATAGCAGCATGATCAGTGTGAATAGTTACTTTAGAATCAACAATATAAGGTCTGAACTTATCACATGCAAATACAACTGCTGAGAATTCTTTTTGAGTGGTAGCATAATTTCTTTGGGCAGTGTCTAGAGTTTTACTGGCATATTGGATAACATTCACCTTTTTATCAACTCTTTGCCCTAGAACAGCACCTACAGCATAATCGCTAGCATCACACATAATTTCAAAGGGTAAATTCCAATCAGGTGGCTGAACAATAGGTGCAGTGATCAAAGCTTTATTAAGTATTTCAAATGCTTCTACACAATCATCATCGAAAACAAAAGGAATATCTTTTTGCAATAGATTAGTCAGAGGCCTAGAGATTTTAGAAAAGTCCTTAATGAACCTCCTGTAAAAACCGGCATGACCAAGGAAACTTCTTATACCTTTGATGTCCGTGGGACACGGCATCTTTTCAATAGCGTCAACTTTAGCTTTATCAACTTCAATACCTCTTTCAGAACTTTTATGCCCCAAGACAATGCCTTCATTAACCATAAAGTGACACTTTTCCCAATTCAAGACGAGAGTAGTGTCTTCACATCTCTGCAAAACTCGATCAAGGTTGCTCAGGCAATCATCAAAAGAGGATCCATAAACGGAGAAGTCATCCATGAATACCTCACAAATCTTTTCACAAAAGTCAGAGAATATAGCCATCATGCATCTTTGAAAGGTAGCAGGTGCATTGCATAAACCAAAAGGCATATGTCTCTAAGCAAAAGTACCGAAAGGGCCAGTAAAAGTAGTTTTGGATTGATCCTCCGCTGACACAGGTATTTGAGAGAAACCAGAATAACCATCTAGAACGCAGAAATGTGTATGTTTGGATAGTCTTTCTAGCATTTGATCAATAAAAGGTAAAGGATAATGATCTTTCTTAGTAGCTTTATTTAATTTACGGAAATCAATTACCATCCTATAACCTGAAATAATTCTTTGCGGAATCAATTCATCTTTATCATTAGGAACAACAGTAATACCTCCCTTCTTAGGGATACAATGGACATGGCTTACCCACTCACTATCAGCAACGGGATAAATTATACCTGCCTCAAGGAGCTTTAGTATTTCCGTTCTTACCACTTCTTTCATCTTAGGATTTAACCGTCGTTGATGATCTCTAACTGGTTTGGCACCTTCTTCCAATTTAATTTTGTGTTGGCATAGGGTGGGACTAATGCCCTTAAGATCATCCAGAGTATATCCAATAGCAGCACGGTGCTTCTTCAGAGTTTTCAATAATCTTTCCTCTTCCTGCTCTGAAAGGTTAGCACTAATAATAACAGGATATATCTTCTTTTCATCAAGATAAGCATATTTACGATTATTAGGTAAAGGTTTGAGCTCAAAAACGGGATCACCCTTGGGTGGAGGGGGGTCCCCTAGGATTTCAACAGGTAAGTTGTGTTTCAGAATAGGACCCTGTTTAAGGAATACTTCATCTATTTCCCTTCTTTTATTCATAAACACATCATTTTCATGGTCTAGCAAATACTGTTCTAGTGGATCAGTAGGAGGCACGGCAATAGAAGCAAGACCAATAATTTCATCATTACTATGCAATTCTTTATCATGAGGTTGTCTACGAAATTTAGCAAAATTAAACTCATGTGTCATATCCCCTAAGCCAATTGTAACAACATCCTTTTTGCAATCAATCCTAGCATTAACAGTATTCAAGAAGGGTCTACCAAATATAATGGGACAAAAGCTATCTTGTGGGAAACCAAGAACAAGAAAATCAGCAGAGTATTAAACTTTCCCACACAAGACTTCAACATCTCTAACAATCCCAAATGGTGAAATAGTATCTCTATTGGCAAGCTTAATTGTAACATCAATATATTCTAACTCAGCGGGTGCGATATCATGCATAATTTCTTCATATAAGGAAAAAGGTATTGCACTAGCACTAGCACCATATCACATAAGCCATGATAACAATGATCTCCTATTTTAACAGAAATAACAGGCATGCCTACAACAGGTCTATGTATCTTAGCATCTGGTCTAGCAATATTAGCAGCTTCACCACAGAAGTACATAACATGCCCATCTATATTATCATCCAAGAGATCTTTAACCATAGCAATACTAGGTTCAACTTTAATTTGCTCAGGAGGTGTATATGTTCTAGTATTACTCTTAAGAACTACAGTTGAAGCTTTAGCATGATCCTTTATCCTAACAGGGAAAGGTGGTTTGTCAACATAAGTAGTAGGAACAATAGGATCATTATAAGTAATAGTCTTTTCTTCAGCTGTAATAGGTGCAACTACTTTTACTTCAGTGGGAGGATTATATTTAAACCACTTCTCCTTAGGGAGATCAACGTGAGTAGCAAAAGATTCACAGAAAGAAGGTACCATCTTAGAGTCAAGTCCATATTTAGCGCTAAATCCACGAAAAGCATCGCTATCCATAAAAGATTTAACACAATCAAACTTAGGTGTCATACCTCACTCCTTACCATCATCGGAACCCCAATCTTCAGAGTTGCGTTTAATTCTTTCCAATAAGTCCCACTTAAATTCAATAGTCTTCAGCATATAAGAACCAGCACAAGAAGTATCGAGCATGGTGCGATCATTGAGAGAAAGCCGAGCATAAAAATTTTGAATAAACATTTCTCTTGAGAGCTCATGATTGGGGCATGAATATAACATTGACTTAAGCCTCCCCCAAGCTTGAGCGATGATTTCTCCTTCGCGAGGCCAAAAATTATATATGTAATTACGATCACGATGAACAAGATGCATAGGATAGAACTTCTGGTGAAATTCCAACTTCAATCGTTTATAGTTCCAAGATCCCGTATCATCACATAGCCTATACCATGTCAATGCGTCTCCCTTCAAAGATAAAGGTAAGACCTTCCTCTTAACAACATCATCGGGAATACCTGCAAGCTTAAATAATCCACAAACTTCATCCACATAGATAAGGTGTAAATCGGGATGCAATGTTCCATCTCCTGCAAAGGGATTAGCTAGCAGTTTCTCTATCATACCCGAAGGAATCTCAAAGTAAAAAATTTCAATAGGTTCAGTAGGTTGAGGAGCAACTCTTTGCTCTACTGGTCGGGGCGAAGATGCCCCGAACAAGCCCCTCAAAGGATTCGTTTCCACAGTAACAAGTGACAGAAAATTTCAGCACACGATATAAATGTTTCCTTACCAAGTTCCACTCACCAAAGGCGCTTCACTCCCCGGCAACGGCGCCAGAAAAGAGTCTTGATGACCCACAAGTATAGGGGATCTATCGTATTCCTTTCGATAAGTAAGAGTATCGAACCCAACGAGGAGCAGAAGGAAATGACAAGCGGTTTTCAGTAAGGTATTCTCTGCAAGCACTGAAATTGTAGGTAACAGATAGTTTTGTGATAAGATAATTTGTAACGGGTAACAAGCAATGAAAGTAAATAAAGTGCAGCAAGGTGGCCCAATCCTTTTTGTAGCAAAGGACAAGCCTGGACAAATTCTTATAATGAGAAAAGCGCTCCCGAGGACACATAAGAATTATCGTCAAGCTAGTTTTCATCACGCTCATATGATTCGCATTCGTTACTTTGATAATTTGATATGTGGGTGGACCGGTGCTTGGGTACTGCCCTTTCTTGGACAAGCATCCCACTTATGATTAACCCCTGTTGCAAGCATCCGCAACTACAAAAGAAGTATTAAGGTAAGCCTAACCATAGCATGAAACTAGTGGATCCAAATCAGCCCCTTACGAAGCAACGCATAAACTAGGGTTTAAGCTTCTGTCACTCTAGCAACCCATCATCTACTTATTACTTCCCAATGCCTTCCTCTAGGCCCAAATAATGGTGAAGTGTCATGTAGTCGACGTTCACATAACACCACTAGAGGAGAGACAACATACATCTCATCAAAATATTGAACGAATACCAAATTCACATGACTACTAATAGCAAGACTTCACCCATGTCCTCAGGAACAAACGTAACTACTCACAAAGCATATTCATGTTCATGATCAGAGGGGTATTAATATGCATTAATGATCTGAACATAAGATCTTCCACCAAATAAACCAATTAGCATCAACTACAAGGAGTAATCAACACTACTAGCAACCCACAAGTACCAATTTGTGGTTTTGATACAAGATTGGATACAAGATATGAACTAGGGTTTTGAGAGGAGAAGGTGCTGGTGAAGATGTTGATGGAGATTGACCCCCTCCCGATGAGAGGATCGTTGGTGATGACGATGGTGATGATTTCCCCCTTCCGGAGGGAAGTTTCCCCGGCAGAACAGCTCCGCCGGAGCCCTAGATTGGTTCCGCCAAGGTTCCACCTCGTGGCGGCGGAGTTCCGTCCCGAAAGCTTGCTTATGATTGTTTCCAGGGTAAAAGCCTTCATATAGCAGAAGAGGGGCACCGGAGGGCCACCAGGGCGCCCACGAGAGAAGGGGCGCGCCCAGTAGGGGTGGGCGCGCCCCCCACCCTCGTGGACAGGGTGTGGGCCCCCTCTGGTACTTTCTTTTCTCAATAATTCTTAGTAATTGTAAAAATGACTTTCGTGGAGTTTCAGGACTTTTGGAGCTGTGCAGAATAGGTTTCCAATATTTGCTCCTTTTCCAGCCAGAATCCCAGCTGCCGGCATTCTCCCTCTTCATGATAAACCTTGTAAAATAAGAGAGAATAGCCATAAGTATTGTGACATAATGTGTAATAACAGCCCATAATGCAATAAATATCAATATAAAAGCATGATGCAAAATGGACGTATCATGTACCGATGGCATGAATCCGTTTGGCAACCAGAACACCAACCATAGCACATGGCCCGTGTTTGTATGGATGTACAACCCCCCTGGTTGTGCATGAAGTCAAAGTACATTCACATGAGCATGCTGATTCAAGGGCCAAAACAACCAGGAAATAATATTAATTTGTATCTGGGGCTAATTCAAGTGGAGTTAGACACGTTATGGAAAACACCGGCCAAGACATGGGACGCCCAGCAAAGACAAGTATTTCTACATGAGAGTCGCGCTAATCACGATGGTGCACGACTATCTCGGTTACGGATATGTCGCATGCCAGGTGTGTCATGGATATTGCGGATGCACGTGGTGCATGGATGATACAACGTCTCAGCAGCTAACGTCAAGGAAAGATGGCGGGTCTGGGAAAATCGTGTACATGGGGCATCGAAGATGGCTCGAACAGGACAACCCGTGGAGAAACCGTGGAGATCTATTCAATGGTCACGCTGAGCATCGAGGACCTCCATGTAAGCGGAGCGGCGCCAAAATCGATGAGCTGTTGAAAACTGGAAGGAGTGCCCCGCACCGGGAAAGACGATGAAAAAGGCGCCGGAGCCACTGCTGAAGGTATGGAAGACGAGGTCTGTGTTCTGGGACTTGGAGTACTAGCACAAACTCGATACACCTCATTGCCTTGATCAAATGCGTATCCTTGAGAGCTTGCTCGCGACACTGATGAACATGCCGGATAAGACGAAGGATGGGCCGAAGGCAAGAAAAGACTTGCAAGATTTGAATATCAGGGAAGATCTGCACATGCCGCCCCGTAAAAAGTCAGATGAGACAGAGATGGAGACAGAGACGCGGGAGAAGAAGGGCAAGAAAATAAAGAAAGAGGATTATTGCCCCCCTTCTTGCTTCACCTTAAGTCAGGCTGAGATCGATCAATTCTTTAAGTGCCTTACCGGAGTCAAAGTTAGTTACGGTTACTATGGCAAGATAAGCAGATATCTAGACACGGACAAGAAAAGGTTCAGTGGGATGAAGTCCAATGACTGTCATGTGATGATGACGCAGATACTACCTGTTGCCCTTAGAGGGATAATGGACAAGCACGTCCGTGACACGCTTATTGGTCTCTGCAACTTTTTCGACGTCATCTCTCGAAAGTCGATCAGTGTGAAGCAGCTCCGAAGGCTACAGGAAGAGATCGTTGTGATATTGAATGAGCTTGAGATGTACTTCCCGCCTGCGTTCTTTGACGTGATGGTGAATCTGTGTGTCCATATTGTGGATGACATAATAGACCTGGGGCCGTCATTCCTGCACAACATGATGCCGTTTGAGAGGATGAATGGGATCATCAAAGGATTCATTCATAACATGTCCCGTCTGGATGGAAGCATCGTCCAGGGCTATCTGACACAAGAGTGCATCTCTTTCTGCGAGAATTTTCTATATGGCGCAGACCAGCCGCTTGGTGTTAGTGTTGGTTTGCCCATTAACAAGCACGATGGGAGGCTCGAAGGAGAAGGTCACTCCAACGGTCACAGGGAACTGCACGTGGCGTACTCAGATCGACGCAGCGACTTTGACAGAGCAAACTTGGTAGTGCTACAACACCTAGACGAGGTAGATCCTTTCGTGGCACTGCACAAAGAAATTATCGCAAAGAAGTATCATGACCGGGGGGTATGCAGGACGGACGCCGAAGTTACAAGAGAGCACAACTCCACTTTCCTGCATGTGTTCAAAGAGCATATTATTGCTAATCCCCCGGAGGAGGGCTCTATGGATGGATTGCTCATATACGCCTTAGCACATGGCCCCTCGCCCAACCTCGTAACCTATCAGGCATACGATATCAACGGATACACGTTCTACGCGGAGGCCAAAGATATGGACAATGAAGATCATAACTCAGGGGTGACGATGGAATGCATGACCGGCAGCGACAACGGCGCAACTGAAAGATTTTACGGAAGGGTCGAGGAGATCTGGGAGCTTGACTACTCTAGACTGCACAACACGACGATGTTCCGTGTCAGATGGGCTAAGAATGTCGAAAGAGAAAACCGGAATTTCACTACCATGGCTATACCCGACGCCAAGAGCACTACCGTGAATGCTATCGCAAAAAAGAGCCATGGGTACACGTTAAGCACGTGACACAATGCTTCTTCATAACCGACCCACGCAATCCCAGCCGTGTTGTCGTGAGGAGAGGCAAAAGGAACATCATTGGAATGGATGGAGTCGCCAACGAGGAAGACTATGATCAGTACGGCAACCCAATGAGGGAAGATGACGATGATGATGAAGTATACGTCAAAAGAAGAATCAATACTACATTACCTAAGAAAAATCGTACTCCATGGAAAAGGCAAAGTCACAATGAGGGGCTCAATTATTCTTCAACGAACAAGAAGGGAAAGAAGCTGACTCAAAAACGAAAACGTCAACGCTGAGGAACCGTATGTTATCGGTCAAATGATGTAATATATATGTTCCTATTTTGTATACACACTTAGCCATTATTATGCATGGGTCCAATGATGTAATATATATGTTCCTATTTTGTATACATATTTAACCGTCAAATGATGCAATATATATCGCCTTCCCTTCGTTCACTGCTCTCAGAAAAAAAAGTGAGAGAAAATAGAAGGAAACAAACAGGAAAACTGCTATATAGGTACTGGTTATAGCAGCAGCGCTTTTGTGAGAAAAGAGCTATAGCTAGTCAAGGTAGCAGTAGCGGTTTGTACACAAAACCGCTATAGCTACCTGGAGTAGCCATAGCGCGTTTTCTCTAAATGCGCTACTGCTATGCCCACTTAACCCCCAAAATCCCCACTCCTCTCTTCATCCCGCCTCTTTTCCCCAAAATCCCCACACTATCTCTTCCCCCATCGCGCCGCTGGAGCCCTGCCCTCGCCGCGCCCTTGCGCTCGCCCCCGACCCCGACCCCGACCGACCCCGGCGCCTGCTCCGGCCCCGACCCCGACCCCGGCTCCGGCCCCGGCGCTCGCCCACGGCCCCGGCCCCGACCCCGACCCTGATGCTCGACCCCAACCCCAACCCCACCCAACCCCGGTCGTCGTCGGGCCTGCAAACTCTGTAAGCCCCCCACCGCTCCTCCTCTCTCTGGTAGCTAGGTTCTTTGGTTAATTTACTTAGGTTTTAGTTAGGGCAGATGGTTAATTAGGTTATATATTTAGTTATGAATTTAGCTAGGTTTTTTCTTCAAGTTCTATATTTTTCTTCCTTTTATATGCAAATTTGAAGTGGACATGTGATATGTGGACATGTGATGTTTTGGACATGTCATATTTGGAATTTGGACATGTCATTTGGACATGATGATTATGTGCAGGGTAAATCATCCGAGTGGCCTATGTTACGCCGGAATGTTGATTCATTTCTGTTCCGGTGAATTTCAGGCGTTCGATATGTCCATTTTTTAGCAAAGGTCATGCCGAAATTTTCCGTGAATTTTGGCATGATTTGTGCTAGATAGTAGGCATATCGAGTGCTGGTAGTTGCTGGGAAACGACATTCCGGCAAACATAGATTTCTTTTTTATGTCATTTCTCATTTTTTTTCATAGTTTTAGAATTAAACGAGGAGACTTAATCATTGGAAACATGTCGAACAACGAAGAAACTGGGCCTTCTGACCAAGATGCAGGCGAGATGGATTATGAGGGTGAACAAGAGTACCTCGACTATTTGACTGCTAAGCAATTGCAAAGTCAAGGTTTGCAGGTCGGCCTCGATGATGGTACTGACGCTGACATCGACACCGACGGCGCCGACACCGATGGCGGCGCCGACACCGGCGGGGAAGGTATCGGTGGGGAAGATACCGGCGGGGAAGGTACCGGCGCCGATGCCGCTACCAAAAAGAAGAAGCAGAAGAAGCAGAGGATACGAAAACCTAACAAACTAGGGATTGGACGACTGGTGATCACAAAGATGGCACCTGGCAAGTTTGAGCCATTAGAGCCGGAAGAACCTCGCAAGTGCTATGGGAACCAAGTAGGATGCATCCTACGGGAATGCGCGAGCATCAACGACGATGACTTAAGGAGTAAAGACCATTTGACGCAGTTGCTCCTGACGAAGTTGCACAAGAGATTCAAGTTCCCCGACCGGGATGATAACATATAACAACCGTGGGATGATCCGAAGATGAAAAAGATTAAGAATCACGCCATGGGCATGTTCAGCAATGATTTGGCCTCCTAGAAAGGGAGGGTGAAACGAGCTATTGAGGTTGAGGAACCCCTGTCCAAGATCCTAGAGGAAAATCCTACACTTATGGAAGAGGAGTTCGAAAAGTTCAAGGACACTTGTGCTACCGAGGCAGCCAAGGCTAAGGCTACGAAATTCAAGAGCCTTCAGCAAAGGAACACGGGGAAGCATCGCCTCGGAAGCCGTGGCTACCTCGCTAAAAGGCCCATATGAGATAAGGAGGACGCGGAATGTGAAGCCGCGGGTATCCCAAACCCCTTCGCGAAGTTCACCAACCTCTTGGAGCGTCCGGGATTATTGGGAAGATTTCGCCATACAGGATTATTGGGAAGATTTCGCCATACAGGCACAGGGTCGGTACAGTTCAAGTATACATGGTAAAATGCCAAACCATCGGCAAGATCCCAAAATATTATGGGTACCGTGTCCACAGTAGTGTAGCAGGGACAAAATCCAAGCTACCTGCTCATGCTGCAAAGCCTCAGGGAAGATTTGGTGATGCTTCACTGTACGGTGTAGATCCATGTGAGCCATCGTATGATGTAACTCCAGAGGTTTTGGCATGTTTGCTTAATTCCAATTCCCCTGAATTTGCCACATTGATACTATGTTAGTTGCCGTTCACTATGAAACGGCATTTTCGGTACACCATATTAACTTATCAGCCACGGCCGGCAAGCTTTGAGCTTGGATCAGCCACTACAACAACTTCAGCAGAAACCTCACTTTGACAAAGGCAGACTAGCTCAATACCAAGGATAACATGACTACTAAAGCTTGGACATATGTTTTCAATGCTCTGCTTCGAAAACCACTCAATACATAATCTTGCTTCTGCTTGTAAGAAGAAGAAACACCAATTAAAAGAATGCAATTCATAAGGTAGAGAATCATCTACCTTTTTGGGTCAAACCAAGTAAACCAACTAGATTACATACTGAAATGGAATACAAAGAACCAATTGTATACTTTTTATGATATTTGTTACAGATCAGTTAAATAATAATACCAAAAAGCAGAGCCTCAAGACAAAGTGATGAGGTCAGACTTACACACTACTAGGGAAAACCTTATACACAGAATCTTAGCAGCAGCGCGGCACAAAAAAAAGTGCTACTGCTAATTAGCAGTAGCGCGGGTAACAAAAACTCGCTACTGATACAAATTTAGCAGTAGCGCGTGCCGGCTAAACCGCGCTGCTACAAAAATCGACCGACAGTACCCACCAACCTAAGTTTAGCACCAACACGGTGTCAGGACACGCGCTACTGCTAACGCAATAGTAGTAGCGCGCTTTTTACTCAGATCGCTGCTGCTAATTTTGAAATTGGCCACACGGTTGGCCCCGCTTAGCAGTAGCGCGTGTGAGAAAAGCGCGCTGCTGCTACGCTCTTATCAGTAGCGCGTTTTTCCTCCCGCGCTACTGCTAAGACGCAGCACACCACCACCTTTTCCCACTCGTCCTCCCCTCCCCCATCTCCTCTCTTCCCTTTCCCCTACCTCCCACA
This sequence comes from Aegilops tauschii subsp. strangulata, assembly GCF_002575655.3. Lineage (NCBI taxonomy): Eukaryota > Viridiplantae > Streptophyta > Magnoliopsida > Poales > Poaceae > Aegilops > Aegilops tauschii. Next base: position 624,115,204 of record NC_053037.3, read on the forward strand.
TCCTCCCTCTCTCACTCTTCTTCTTCCTCAATACTTGTCCCCCCATTACTCTCCCTCTTCTAGCTACCATTCTCTCTCTTCATTACTCCCAGCTAACTACACCACCTCCATTAATGCATCTCTTTTCTCTTTTTCTTTTCCCCTAACTAGTTGAAGTTGTCTCCTCCCAAATTAGCTAGCTAGGTAGATGTAGAATTTAGTTAAGTGACCTATTTGCCCCCTAACTAGATCTATCTTTGTCAAGAAGAGCTTTGTGCACTTTTGATCTCCCTACATCATCATCTCCACCGTGTGCTCGATATCGAGATAGAGGTGATTAAAATTTCATGCTTTTGCAAAATGGAAATATGTGTATGTGTGTGTGATATGATAATTGGGCGATATGATGGAAATTGTGTGTGTGCCATGAGTTGACGCCAAATTGTGCTTTTGAGTTGCCTATGTTTTGCCCAAATGTCGATTTATTTCCGTTTCGGCGAATTCCGGGCAAACTCTAGATCTATATGTCCTATTTTTAGGGAAGGTCATGCCGAATTTTTGTATGGCTTTGATGCATGCACGCATTTTTATAATCAATTTGTTTATTATTACCGTGCAGACGTTCACGATGGTCAGTGGAACGATGGTGGACAGGTGGTTGCGGTCGGTGGTGCAGGACATGAAAGAAAATAACCGGACAGAGGTTTTATGTCCGTGTCGAAAATGCAAAGGAATAGTTTGGCTCGACCCCTATGACGATGGTCGTGTCGAAGCGCACCTGCTCATGACTGGTTTCATGGATGGCTATACTCGGTGGATAATTGAAGATGAGGATGACGATGTTGAGGGCGCCGACGGGGCAGGCAATGACGACACAGGGCAAGACGAAGAGATGATCGATAATGGCGGCGGGGAAGAGGTCGGACATGGCGGCCGAGAAGGGGCCGGACATGGCGGAGGAGAAGGGGCCGGACATGGCGGCGGAGAGAACGTGGACTCCACGCAGCAGAGTTCGTCGGTACTAAGTTCAATCGTGCGGGACCCTCTTGTTCAAGCATTGCTTTGCAAGGAGACGAGTACTGAGAGAGCTGCTTCTAGAGAGGAGGCTAAGCTGGAGCAACTGGTGGTAGACTCGAACACTCCATTGTATGATGGTTGCAATCCTGAGGTGACCCACCTGAGTTTCACGCTCCAACTCCTGAAGACGAAGGCTAAAAACAAATGGACCGACACTAGCCTCGATGAGCATCTCAAGTACCTAAAGGATGTTCTTCCCGTGGGGAATCTATGTCCTACTAGTGTTGATGAGGCCAAGAAGATCGTGTGCCCTCTTGATCTGCCGCATGTTAGATACCATGCATGCATCAATGATTGCATAATTTATTGGAAGGAGCACGCGAAAAAACAAGTTGTCCGGTGTGCAATGCTTCTCGATACAAGAAGGCCGGGAAGAAATGTCCCCAGAAAGTTGTATGGTACTTACCGATCACTCCCCGTCTCCAGCGGTATTTCGTAGATCCCAAGGAAGCAAAGCTAATGCGCTGGCACGCGGAGAGGAAGAAGCCCGACGATGGAGATGATCCGAAGCTGAGACACATCAAGGACGGAAGCTAGTGGAGAGCGTTGAACAGTTACTATCGGTATTTCAAATGTGATGCAAGGAACATCATGCTCGGCGCGTGTATTGATGACCCACAAGTATAGGGGATCTATCGTAGTCCTTTCGATAAGTAAGAGTGTCGAAACCAACGAGGAGCAGAAGGAAATGACAAGCGGTTTTCAGTAAGGTATTCTCTGCAAGCACTGAAATTGTAGGCAACATATAGTTTTGTGATAAGATAATTTGTAACGGGTAACAAGCAATGAAAGTAAATAAAGTGCAGCAAGGTGGCCCAATCCTTTTTGTCGCAAAGGACAAGCCTGGACAAATTATTATAATGAGAAAAGCGCTCCTGAGGACACATGGGAATTATCGTCAAGCTAGTTTTCATCACGCTCATATAATTCGCGTTCGTTACTTTGATAATTTGATATGTGGGTGGACCGGTGCTTGGGTACTGCCCTTTCTTGGACAAGCATCCCACTTATGATTAACCCCTATTGCAAGCATCCGCAACTACAAAAGAAGTATTAAGGTAAACCTAACCATAGCATGAAACTAGTGGATCCAAATCAGCCCCTTACGAAGCAACGCATAAACTAGGGTTTAAGCTTCTGTCACTCTAGCAACCCATCATCTACTTATTACTTCCCAATGCCTTCCTCTGTGCCCAAATAATGATGAAGTGTCATGTAGTCGACGTTCACATAACACCACTAGAGGAGAGACAACATACATCTCATCAAAATATCGAACAAATACCAAATTCACATGACTACTAATAGCAAGACTTCACCCATGTCCTCAGGAACAAACGTAACTACTCACAAAGCATATTCATGTTCATGATCAGAGGGGTATTAATATGCATTAATGATCTGAACATATGATCTTCCACCAAATAAACCAATTAGCATCAACTACAAGGAGTAATCAACACTACTAGCAACCCACAAGTACCAATTTGTGGTTTTGATACAAGATTGGATACAAGAGATGAACTAGGGTTTTGAGAGGAGATGGTGCTGGTGAAGATGTTGATGGAGATTGACCCCCTCCCGATGAGAGGATCGTTGGTGATGACGATGGTGATGATTTCCCCCTTCCGGAGGGAAGTTTCCCCGGCAGTACAGCTTCGCCGGAGCCCTAGATTGGTTCCGCCAAGGTTCCGCCTCGTGGCGGCGGAGTTTCGTCCCGAAAGCTTGCTTATGATTGTTTCCAGGGTAAAAGCCTTCATATAGCAGAAGAGGGGCACCGGAGGGCCACCAGGGGGTCCACGAGACAAGGGGCGCGCCTAGTAGGGGTGGGCGCCCTCCCCCCACCCTCGTGGACAGGGTGTGGGCCCCCTCTGGTACTTTCTTTGCTCAATAATTCTTAATAATTCCAAAAATGACTTTCGTGGAGTTTCAGGACTTTTGAAGCTGCGCAGAATAGGTTTCCAATATTTGCTCCTTTTCCAGCCAGAATCCCAGCTGTCGGCATTGTCCCTCTTCATGATAAACCTTGTAAAATAAGAGATAATAGCCATAAGTATTGTGACATAATGTGTAATAACAGCCCATAATGCAATAAATATCGATATAAAAGCATGATGCAAAATGGACGTATCAACTCCCCCAAGCTTAGACCTCGCTTGTCCTCAAGCGGAAGCCGATATCGAAAAATATGTCCACATGTTTAGAGATAGAGGTGTCGATAAAAATAAAATACGGACATGAGAGCATCATGATCAATCTTATAACAGCAACATATATAGATTTTGTCATATGATTTCTTATGCTCAAGTAACAATCTATTCACAATGTCAAGTATGGTTCGGAAACTTCATTGAGAACTAACAAACTATAATCTCAGTCATTGAAGCAATTGCAATTTATCATAACATCGGAAAAAGTCAAGAATAGAGCTTTCAGCAAGTCCACATACTCAACTATCATATAGTATTCTACAATTGCTAACACTCATGCAATACTTATGGTTATGGAGTTTTAATCGGACACAGAGAAAGATAGGGGCTTATAATTTTGCCTCCCAACGTATTCACCTTTGGGTGATGTCAACAATAATAGATCATGCTAACTTACATCCAATTTGATATATATATATCAGGATCTTTCCAACACGAGGTGCTTGCCAAAGGATAAAATGAAAAAGGGGAAAGGTGAGGATCACCTTGACTCTTGCATAATGTAAAAGACATGAAGTAAAAGATAGGCCCTTCGCAGAGGGAAGCAGGGGTTGTCATGTGCTTTTATGGTTGGATGCACAAAATCTTAATGCAAAAGAACGTCACTTTATATTGCCACTTGTGATATGAACCTTTATTATGCAGTCCGTCGCTTTTATTACTTCCATATCACATGATCGTATAAAGCTTATTTTCTCCGCACTAATAAGTCATACATATTTAGAGAGCAATTTTTATTGCTTGCAGCATGACAACTTACTTGAAGGATCTTACTCAATCCATAGGTAGGTATGGTGGACTCTCATGGCAAAACTAGGTTTAAGGATATTTGGAAGCACAAGTAGTATCTCTACTTGGTGCAAGGAATTTGGCTAGCATGAGGGGGAAAGGCAAGCTCAACATGTTTGAATGATCCATGAAAATATACTTTAACTAAGATGTGAGAAAACATGACCCATTACGTTGTCTTCCTTGTCCAACATCAACTCTTTAGCATGTCATACTTTAATGAGTGCTCACAATTATAAAAGATGTCCAAGATAGTATATTTATATGTGAAAACCTCTCTTTCTTTATAACTTCCTATTAATTGCAACGATGACCAAAACTATGTTTGTCAACTCTCAACAACTTTTATGCCTCATACTCTTTATATGTGAAGTCATTACTATCCATAAGATCAGTATGAACTCTTTATTCCTTTTTTATTCTTTCTATTTTCTCAAGATCATAACAAGATAGCAAAGCCCTTGACTCAACACTAATCTTTATTATATAGCTCACGGACTCGGTTACATAGAGAGATCACAAAGCAAAACTTGAAACTACTTCATACCAAAACTTTATTTCACTAGATCAAGATATTACTAAAAGGACCGAACTAAGTAAAATGGTAAAGATAGGAGTGTGATGGTGATACGATACCGGGGTACCTCCCCCAAGCTTGGCAGTTGCCAAGGGGAGTGCCCATACCCATGTGATTATGTCCTCGGAGGTGGTGAAGAAGGAGTTGTCGATGATGTAGGCTTGTCGTCCGTCTTCCAAGGCATAGGCTCACCATCATAGAAGGATGATCGAGTCTCCGGGATCCTCAAATCTGCAGCCAAACTCATCCTCTTGAATCTATATTCATACTCACAGTTTTGGTTTTGTAGGTCATAGATCTGGGCTTGGAGGTGCTCGATTTTCTCATGCAGCTTGAAGATGGTCTCCCCAATGTTCTTGGCGTCCAGCTTGTGGTTAGTGGTGAACTCCGCGATCATCATCTGGTTGGCGTTAAGTCCACGCTCCACCATCCTTTGGCACTTGAAAACTTGTTATTCCATAGCTTCGAGCTTCGTCTCCACGCTTCCGGTACACCTTGGTACCTCCACATCGCGGATGTGCAGCACCCCCTCACGCATCTCAATGGTTTGACGGTGTTGCAGCACTTCTGCGAGATAGGGGTTGATGACCCTCTCGAAAAACTTGTCCTTGGGAGCGCTTGGAGACGTCATGGTGATCTAGATCTGTCAGAAAAACAGCTCGAAACGAAAACAGAAGATTTTTGCATGATACGGTGGTCAAAACCTTCGGGAGATTATATAATGAATTTTTACCGACCAAAAGAAGTATTGTGCAAGAAAACGGAGTCCGGAGAGCACACGAGGTGCCCACGAGGCAGGGGGCGCGCCCAGTAAGGGTGGGCGCGCCCTCCACCCTCATGGAGGCCTCATGTCCTTCCCGGATTACTTCTTGATTTACTAAATTCTTAAATATTCCAAAACGGAGAAAAATTGCTATGGGAACTGTTTTGGAGTTGGTTTACTTACCGTACCACATACCTATTCCTTTTCGGAGTCTGAAATGTTCTGGAAAGTGTCCCTTATGTATTCCTCCAGGGTTACGGTTTCAATAATATTAGTTTCAACATTTATAGGATTACCTGAGATATAATGTTTGATTCTTTGACCGTTCACCACCTTCGGATTTGTGCCTTTGAAGTTGTTGATTTTTATGGCACCGGAACGATAGACCTCCTCAATAATGTAAGGACCTTCCCATTTAGAGAGAAGTTTTCCTGCAAAAAATCTTAAACGAGAGTTGAATAGCAACACATAATCCCCTACGTTAAACTCACGCTTTTGTATTCTTTTGTCATGCCATCTTTTAACTTTTTCTTTAAACAGCTTGGCATTCTCGTAGGCTTGGGTTCTCCATTCATCAAGTGAGCTAATGTCAAATAACCTCTTCTCACCGGCAAGTTTGAAATCATAGTTGAGCTCTTTAAAGGCCCAATATGCCTTATGTTCAAGTTCGAGAGGTAAGTGACATGCTTTTCCATAAACCATCTTATACGGAGACATACCCATAGGATTTTTATATGCAGTTCTATAGGCCCACAATGCATCATCAAGTTTCTTGGACCAATTCTTTCTAGATCTATTAACATTCTTTTGCAAAATTAATTTGAGCTCTCTATTGCTCAATTCTACTTGTCCACTAGATTGCGGGTGATGAGGAGATGCAATTCTATGATTAACATCATACTTAGCAAGCATTTTACGAAAGTCACCATGAATAAAATGTGAGCCACCATCAGTCATTAAGTATCTAGGGACTCCAAACATCGGAAAAATAACTTCTTTAAGCATCTTAATAGAGGTGTTATGATCAGCACTACTAGTTGGAATAGCTTCTACCCACTTAGTAACATAATCAACAGCAACTAAAATATGTGTATATCCATTAGAGGCAGGAAAAGGTCCCATATAATCAAAGCCCCAAACATCAAATGGTTCAATAACAAGAGAATAATTCATAGGCATTTCTTGACGTCTACTAATATTACCAATTCTTTGACATTCATCACAAGACAAGACAAACTTACGAGCATCTTTGAAGAGAGTAGGCCAATAAAAACCGGATTGCAATACCTTATGTGCAGTTGTATCTCCAGCGTGGTGTCCTCCATATGGTTCGGAGTGACACTTGCGTAGGATCTGTTCCTGTTCATGCTCAGGTACACAACGTCTAATAACACCATCTACTCCTTCTTTATAAAGGTGTGGGTAACTTTTTCTTTTGCTGGTATGTGAAACTAGGTGATATAAATTTAGCAACAATGTAGTAAGCATAATCAGCATACCATGGAGTAGTACGAGAAGCATTAACGACCGCTAATTGTTCATCAGGAAAGCTATCATCAATAGGTAGTGGGTCATCAAGAACATTCTCTAACCTAGACAAGTTGTCTGCAACGGGGTTCTCAGCTCCCTTTCTATCAGTAATATGCAAATCAAATTCTTGGAGCAAGAGAACCCATCTAATAAGTCTAGGTTTAGCATCTTTCTTTTCCATAAGGTATTTAATAGCAGCATGATCAGTGTGAATAGTTACTTTAGAATCAACAATATAAGGTCTGAACTTATCACATGCAAATACAACTGCTGAGAATTCTTTTTGAGTGGTAGCATAATTTCTTTGGGCAGTGTCTAGAGTTTTACTGGCATATTGGATAACATTCACCTTTTTATCAACTCTTTGCCCTAGAACAGCACCTACAGCATAATCGCTAGCATCACACATAATTTCAAAGGGTAAATTCCAATCAGGTGGCTGAACAATAGGTGCAGTGATCAAAGCTTTATTAAGTATTTCAAATGCTTCTACACAATCATCATCGAAAACAAAAGGAATATCTTTTTGCAATAGATTAGTCAGAGGCCTAGAGATTTTAGAAAAGTCCTTAATGAACCTCCTGTAAAAACCGGCATGACCAAGGAAACTTCTTATACCTTTGATGTCCGTGGGACACGGCATCTTTTCAATAGCGTCAACTTTAGCTTTATCAACTTCAATACCTCTTTCAGAACTTTTATGCCCCAAGACAATGCCTTCATTAACCATAAAGTGACACTTTTCCCAATTCAAGACGAGAGTAGTGTCTTCACATCTCTGCAAAACTCGATCAAGGTTGCTCAGGCAATCATCAAAAGAGGATCCATAAACGGAGAAGTCATCCATGAATACCTCACAAATCTTTTCACAAAAGTCAGAGAATATAGCCATCATGCATCTTTGAAAGGTAGCAGGTGCATTGCATAAACCAAAAGGCATATGTCTCTAAGCAAAAGTACCGAAAGGGCCAGTAAAAGTAGTTTTGGATTGATCCTCCGCTGACACAGGTATTTGAGAGAAACCAGAATAACCATCTAGAACGCAGAAATGTGTATGTTTGGATAGTCTTTCTAGCATTTGATCAATAAAAGGTAAAGGATAATGATCTTTCTTAGTAGCTTTATTTAATTTACGGAAATCAATTACCATCCTATAACCTGAAATAATTCTTTGCGGAATCAATTCATCTTTATCATTAGGAACAACAGTAATACCTCCCTTCTTAGGGATACAATGGACATGGCTTACCCACTCACTATCAGCAACGGGATAAATTATACCTGCCTCAAGGAGCTTTAGTATTTCCGTTCTTACCACTTCTTTCATCTTAGGATTTAACCGTCGTTGATGATCTCTAACTGGTTTGGCACCTTCTTCCAATTTAATTTTGTGTTGGCATAGGGTGGGACTAATGCCCTTAAGATCATCCAGAGTATATCCAATAACAGCACGGTGCTTCTTCAGAGTTTTCAATAATCTTTCCTCTTCCTGCTCTGAAAGGTTAGCACTAATAATAACAGGATATATCTTCTTTTCATCAAGATAAGCATATTTAAGATTATTAGGTAAAGGTTTGAGCTCAAAAACGGGATCACCCTTGGGTGGAGGGGGATCCCCTAGGATTTCAACAGGTAAGTTGTGTTTCAGAATAGGACCCTGTTTAAGGAATACTTCATCTATTTCCCTTCTTTTATTCATAAACACATCATTTTCATGGTCTAGCAAATACTGTTCTAATGGATCAGTAGGAGGCACGGCAATAGAAGCAAGACCAATAATTTCATCATTACTATGCAATTCTTTATCATGAGGTTGTCTACGAAATTTAGCAAAATTAAACTCATGTGTCATATCCCCTAAGCCAATTGTAACAACATCCTTTTTGCAATCAATCCTAGCATTAACAGTATTCAAGAAGGGTCTACCAAATATAATGGGACAAAAGCTATCTTGTGGGAAACCAAGAACAAGAAAATCAGCAGAGTATTAAACTTTCCCACACAAGACTTCAACATCTCTAACAATCCCAAATGGTGAAATAGTATCTCTATTGGCAAGCTTAATTGTAACATCAATATATTCTAACTCAGCGGGTGCGATATCATGCATAATTTCTTCATATAAGGAAAAAGGTATTGCACTAGCACTAGCACCATATCACATAAGCCATGATAACAATGATCTCCTATTTTAACAGAAATAACAGGCATGCCTACAACAGGTCTATGTATCTTAGCATCTGGTCTAGCAATATTAGCAGCTTCACCACAGAAGTACATAACATGCCCATCTATATTATCATCCAAGAGATCTTTAACCATAGCAATACTAGGTTCAACTTTAATTTGCTCAGGAGGTGTATATGTTCTAGTATTACTCTTAAGAACTACAGTTGAAGCTTTAGCATGATCCTTTATCCTAACAGGGAAAGGTGGTTTGTCAACATAAGTAGTAGGAACAATAGGATCATTATAAGTAATAGTCTTTTCTTCAACTGTAATAGGTGCAACTACTTTTACTTTAGTGGGAGGATTATATTTAAACCACTTCTCCTTAGGGAGATCAATGTGAGTAGCAAAAGATTCACAGAAAGAAGGTACCATCTTAGAGTCAAGTCCATATTTAGCGCTAAATCCACGAAAAGCATCGCTATCCATAAAAGATTTAACACAATCAAACTTAGGTGTCATACCTCACTCCTTACCATCATCGGAACCCCAATCTTCGGAGTTGCGTTTAATTCTTTCCAATAAGTCCCACTTAAATTCAATAGTCTTCAGCATATAAGAACCAGCACAAGAAGTATCGAGCATGGTGCGATCATTGAGAGAAAGCCGAGCATAAAAATTTTGAATAATCATTTCTCTTGAGAGCTCATGATTGGGGCATGAATATAACATTGACTTAAGCCTCCCCCAAGCTTGAGCGATGATTTCTCCTTCGCGAGGCCAAAAATTATATATGTAATTACGATCACGATGAACAAGATGCATAGGATAGAACTTCTGGTGAAATTCCAACTTCAATCGTTTATAGTTCCAAGATCCCGTATCATCACATAGCCTATACCATGTCAATGCGTCTCCCTTCAAAGATAAAGGTAAGACCTTCCTCTTAACAACATCATCGGGAATACCTGCAAGCTTAAATAATCCACAAACTTCATCCACATAGATAAGGTGTAAATCGGGATGCAATGTTCCATCTCCTGCAAAGGGATTAGCTAGCAGTTTCTCTATCATACCCGAAGGAATCTCAAAGTAAACATTTTCAATAGGTTCAGTAGGTTGAGGAGCAACTCTTTGCTCTACTGGTCGGGGCGAAGATGCCCCGAACAAGCCCCTCAAAGGATTCGTTTCCATAGTAACAAGTGACAGAAAATTTCAGCACACGATATAAATGTTTCCTTACCAAGTTCCACTCACCAAAGGCGCTTCACTCCCCGGCAACGGCGCCAGAAAAGAGTCTTGATGACCCACAAGTATAGGGGATCTATCGTATTCCTTTCGATAAGTAAGAGTGTCGAACCCAACGAGGAGCAGAAGGAAATGACAAGCGGTTTTCAGTAAGGTATTCTCTGCAAGCACTGAAATTGTAGGTAACAGATAGTTTTGTGATAAGATAATTTGTAACGGGTAAAGAGCAATGAAAGTAAATAAAGTGCAGCAAGGTGGCCCAATCCTTTTTGTAGCAAAGGACAAGCCTGGACAAATTCTTATAATGAGAAAAGCGCTCCCGAGGACACATAAGAATTATCGTCAAGCTAGTTTTCATCACGCTCATATGATTCGCATTCGTTACTTTGATAATTTCATATGTGGGTGGACCGGTGCTTGGGTACTGCCCTTTCTTGGACAAGCATCCCACTTATGATTAACCCCTGTTGCAAGCATCCGCAACTACAAAAGAAGTATTAAGGTAAGCCTAACCATAGCATGAAACTAGTGGATCCAAATCAGCCCCTTACGAAGCAACGCATAAACTAGGGTTTAAGCTTCTGTCACTCTAGCAACCCATCATCTACTTATTACTTCCCAATGCCTTCCTCTAGGCCCAAATAATGGTGAAGTGTCATGTAGTCGACGTTCACATAACACCACTAGAGGAGAGACAACATACATCTCATCAAAATATTGAACGAATACCAAATTCACATGACTACTAATAGCAAGACTTCACCCATGTCCTCAGGAACAAACGTAACTACTCACAAAGCATATTCATGTTCATGATCAGAGGGGTATTAATATGCATTAATGATCTGAACATAAGATCTTCCACCAAATAAACCAATTAGCATCAACTACAAGGAGTAATCAACACTACTAGCAACCCACAAGTACCAATTTGTGGTTTTGATACAAGATTGGATACAAGATATGAACTAGGGTTTTGAGAGGAGAAGGTGCTGGTGAAGATGTTGATGGAGATTGACCCCCTCCCGATGAGAGGATCGTTGGTGATGACGATGGTGATGATTTCCCCCTTCCGGAGGGAAGTTTCCCCGGCAGAACAGCTCCGCCGGAGCCCTAGATTGGTTCCGCCAAGGTTCCGCCTCGTGGCGGCGGAGTTCCGTCCCGAAAGCTTGCTTATGATTGTTTCCAGGGTAAAAGCCTTCATATAGCAGAAGAGGGGCACCGGAGGGCCACCAGGGCGCCCACGAGAGAAGGGGCGCGCCCAGTAGGGGTGGGCACGCCCCCCACCCTCGTGGACAGGGTGTGGGCCCCCTCTGGTACTTTCTTTTCTCAATAATTCTTAATAATTGCAAAAATGACTTTCGTGGAGTTTCAGGACTTTTGGAGCTGTGCAGAGTAGGTTTCCAATATTTGCTCCTTTTCCAGCCAGAATCCCAGCTGCCGGCATTCTCCCTCTTCATGATAAACCTTGTAAAATAAGAGAGAATAGCCATAAGTATTGTGACATAATGTGTAATAACAGCCCATAATGCAATAAATATCAATATAAAAGCATGATGCAAAATGGACGTATCATGTACCGATGGCATGAATCCGTTTGGCAACCAGAACACCAACCATAGCACATGGCCCGTGTTTGTATGGATGTACAGCCCCCCTGGTTGTGCATGAAGTCAAAGTACATTCACATGAGCATGCTGATTCAAGGGCCAAAACAACCAGGAAATAATATTAATTTGTATCTGGGGCTAATTCAAGTGGAGTTAGACACGTTATGGAAAACACCGGCCAAGACATGGGACGCCAGCAAAGACAAGTATTTCTACATGAGAGTCGCGCTAATCACGATGGTGCACGACTATCTCGGTTACGGATATGTCGCAGGCCAGGTGTGTCATGGATATTGCGGATGCACGTGGTGCATGGATGATACAACGTCTCAGCAGCTAACGTCAAGGAAAGATGGCGGGTCTGGGAAAATCGTGTACATGGGGCATCGAAGATGGCTCGAACAGGACAACCCGTGGAGAAACCGTGGAGATCTATTCAATGGTCACGCTGAGCATCGAGGACCTCCATGTAAGCGGAGCGGCGCCAAAATCGATGAGCTGTTGAAAACTGGAAGGAGTGCCCCGCACCGGGAAAGACGATGAAAAAGGCGCCGGAGCCACTGCTGAAGGTATGGAAGACGAGGTCTGTGTTCTGGGACTTGGAGTACTAGCACAAACTCGATACACCTCATTGCCTTGATCAAATGCGTATCCTTGAGAGCTTGCTCGCGACACTGATGAACATGCCGGATAAGACGAAGGATGGGCCGAAGGCAAGAAAAGACTTGCAAGATTTGAATATCAGGGAAGATCTGCACATGCCGCCCCGTAAAAAGTCAGATGAGACAGAGATGGAGACAGAGACGCGGGAGAAGAAGGGCAAGAAAATAAAGAAAGAGGATTATTGCCCCACTTCTTGCTTCACCTTAAGTCAGGCTGAGATCGATCAATTCTTTAAGTGCCTTACCGGAGTCAAAGTTAGTTACGGTTACTGTGGCAAGATAAGCAGATATCTAGACACGGACAAGAAAAGGTTCAGTGGGATGAAGTCCAATGATTGTCATGTGATGATGACGCAGATACTACCTGTTGCCCTTAGAGGGATAATGGACAAGCACGTCCGTGACACGCTTATTGGTCTCTGCAACTTTTTCGACGTCATCTCTCGAAAGTCGATCAGTGTGAAGCAGCTCCGAAGGCTACAGGAAGAGATCGTTGTGATATTGAATGAGCTTGAGATGTACTTCCCGCCTGCGTTCTTTGACGTGATGGTGAATCTGTGTGTCCATATTGTGGATGACATAATAGACCTGGGGCCGTCATTCCTGCACAACATGATGCCGTTTGAGAGGATGAATGGGATCATCAAAGGATTCATTCGTAACATGTCCCGTCTGGATGGAAGCATCGTCCAGGGCTATCTGACACAAGAGTGCATCTCTTTCTGCGAGAATTTTCTATATGGCTCAGACCAGCCGCTTGGTGTTAGTGTTGGTTTGCCCATTAACAAGCACGATGGGAGGCTCGAAGGAGAAGGTCACTCCAACGGTCACAGGGAACTGCACGTGGCGTACTCAGATCGACGCAGCGACTTTGACAGAGCAAACTTGGTAGTGCTACAACACCTAGACGAGGTAGATCCTTTCGTGGCACTGCACAAAGAAATTATCGCAAAGAAGTATCATGACCGGGGGGTATGCAGGACGGACGCCGAAGTTACAAGAGAGCACAACTCCACTTTCCTGCATGTGTTCAAAGAGCATATTATTGCTAATCCCCCGGAGGAGGGCTCTATGGACGGATTGCTCATATACGCCTTAGCACATGGCCCCTCGCCCAACCTCGTAACCTATCAGGCATACGATATCAACGGATACACGTTCTACGCGGAGGCCAAAGATATGGACAATGAAGATCATAACTCAGGGGTGACGATGGAATGCATGACCGGCAGCGACAACGGCGCAACTGAAAGATTTTACGGAAGGGTCGAGGAGATCTGGGAGCTTGACTACTCTAGACTGCACAACACGACGATGTTCCGTGTCAGATGGGCTAAGAATGTCGAAAGAGAAAACCGGAATTTCACTACCATGGCTATACCCGACGCCAAGAGCACTACCGTGAATGCTATCGCAAAAAAGAGCCATGGGTACACGTTAAGCACGTGACACAATGCTTCTTCATAACCGACCCACGCAATCCCAGCCGTGTTGTCGTGAGGAGAGGCAAAAGGAACATCATTGGAATGGATGGAGTCGCCAACGAGGAAGACTATGATCAGTACGGCAACCCAATGAGGGAAGATGACGATGATGATGAAGTATACGTCAAAAGAAGAATCAATACTACATTACCTAAGAAAAATCGTACTCCATGGAAAAGGCAAAGTCACAATGAGGGGCTCAATTATTCTTCAACGAACAAGAAGGGAAAGAAGCTGACTCAAAAACGAAAACGTCAACGCTGAGGAACCGTATGTTATCGGTCAAATGATGTAATATATATGTTCCTATTTTGTATACACACTTAGCCATTATTATGCATGGGTCCAATGATGTAATATATATGTTCCTATTTTGTATACATATTTAACCGTCAAATGATGCAATATATATCGCCTTCCCTTCGTTCACTGCTCTCAGAAAAAAAAGTGAGAGAAAATAGAAGGAAACAAACAGGAAAACTGCTATATAGGTACTGGTTATAGCAGCAGCGCTTTTGTGAGAAAAGAGCTATAGCTAGTCAAGGTAGCAGTAGCGGTTTGTACACAAAACCGCTATAGCTACCTGGAGTAGCCATAGCGCGTTTTCTCTAAATGCGCTACTGCTATGCCCACTTAACCCCCAAAATCCCCACTCCTCTCTTCATCCCGCCTCTTTTCCCCAAAATCCCCACACTATCTCTTCCCCCATCGCGCCGCTGGAGCCCTGCCCTCGCCGCGCCCTTGCGCTCGCCCCCGACCCCGACCCCGACCGACCCCGGCGCCTGCTCCGGCCCCGACCCCGACCCCGGCTCCGGCCCCGGCGCTTGCCCACGGCCCCGGCCCCGACCCCGACCCTGATGCTCGACCCCAACCCCAACCCCACCCAACCCCGGTCGTCGTCGGGCCTGCAAACTCTGTAAGCCCCCCACCGCTCCTCCTCTCTCTGGTAGCTAGGTTCTTTGGTTAATTTACTTAGGTTTTAGTTAGGGCAGATGGTTAATTAGGTTATATATTTAGTTATGAATTTAGCTAGGTTTTTTCTTCAAGTTCTATATTTTTCTTCCTTTTATATGCAAATTTGAAGTGGACATGTGATATGTGGACATGTGATGTTTTGGACATGTCATATTTGGAATTTGGACATGTCATTTGGACATGATGATTATGTGCAGGGTAAATCATCCGAGTGGCCTATGTTACGCCGGAATGTTGATTCATTTCTGTTCCGGTGAATTTCAGGCGTTCGATATGTCCATTTTTTAGCAAAGGTCATGCCGAAATTTTCCGTGAATTTTGGCATGATTTGTGCTAGATAGTAGGCATATCGAGTGCTGGTAGTTGCTGGGAAACGACATTCCGGCAAACATAGATTTCTTTTTTATGTCATTTCTCATTTTTTTTCATAGTTTTAGAATTAAACGAGGAGACTTAATCATTGGAAACATGTCGAACAACGAAGAAACTGGGCCTTCTGACCAAGATGCAGGCGAGATGGATTATGAGGGTGAACAAGAGTACCTCGACTATTTGACTGCTAAGCAATTGCAAAGTCAAGGTTTGCAGGTCGGCCTCGATGATGGTACTGACGCTGACATCGACACCGACGGCGCCGACACCGATGGCGGCGCCGACACCGGCGGGGAAGGTATCGGTGGGGAAGATACCGGCGGGGAAGGTACCGGCGCCGATGCCGCTACCAAAAAGAAGAAGCAGAAGAAGCAGAGGATACGAAAACCTAACAAACTAGGGATTGGACGACTGGTGATCACAAAGATGGCACCTGGCAAGTTTGAGCCATTAGAGCCGGAAGAACCTCGCAAGTGCTATGGGAACCAAGTAGGATGCATCCTACGGGAATGCGCGAGCATCAACGACGATGACTTAAGGAGTAAAGACCATTTGACGCAGTTGCTCCTGACGAAGTTGCACAAGAGATTCAAGTTCCCCGACCGGGATGATAACATATAACAACCGTGGGATGATCCGAAGATGAAAAAGATTAAGAATCACGCCATGGGCATGTTCAGCAATGATTTGGCCTCCTAGAAAGGGAGGGTGAAACGAGCTATTGAGGTTGAGGAACCCCTGTCCAAGATCCTAGAGGAAAATCCTACACTTATGGAAGAGGAGTTCGAAAAGTTCAAGGACACTTGTGCTACCGAGGCAGCCAAGGCTAAGGCTACGAAATTCAAGAGCCTTCAGCAAAGGAACACGGGGAAGCATCGCCTCGGAAGCCGTGGCTACCTCGCTAAAAGGCCCATATGAGATAAGGAGGACGCGGAATGTGAAGCCGCGGGTATCCCAAACCCCTTCGCGAAGTTCACCAACCTCTTGGAGCGTCCGGGATTATTGGGAAGATTTCGCCATACAGGATTATTGGGAAGATTTCGCCATACAGGCACAGGGTCGGTACAGTTCAAGTATACATGGTAAAATGCCAAACCATCGGCAAGATCCCAAAATATTATGGGTACCGTGTCCACAGTAGTGTAGCAGGGACAAAATCCAAGCTACCTGCTCATGCTGCAAAGCCTCAGGGAAGATTTGGTGATGCTTCACTGTACGGTGTAGATCCATGTGAGCCATCGTATGATGTAACTCCAGAGGTTTTGGCATGTTTGCTTAATTCCAATTCCCCTGAATTTGCCACATTGATACTATGTTAGTTGCCGTTCACTATGAAACGGCATTTTCGGTACACCATATTAACTTATCAGCCACGGCCGGCAAGCTTTGAGCTTGGATCAGCCACTACAACAACTTCAGCAGAAACCTCACTTTGACAAAGGCAGACTAGCTCAATACCAAGGATAACATGACTACTAAAGCTTGGACATATGTTTTCAATGCTCTGCTTCGAAAACCACTCAATACATAATCTTGCTTCTGCTTGTAAGAAGAAGAAACACCAATTAAAAGAATGCAATTCATAAGGTAGAGAATCATCTACCTTTTTGGGTCAAACCAAGTAAACCAACTAGATTACATACTGAAATGGAATACAAAGAACCAATTGTATACTTTTTATGATATTTGTTACAGATCAGTTAAATAATAATACCAAAAAGCAGAGCCTCAAGACAAAGTGATGAGGTCAGACTTACACACTACTAGGGAAAACCTTATACACAGAATCTTAGCAGCAGCGCGGCACAAAAAAAAGTGCTACTGCTAATTAGCAGTAGCGCGGGTAACAAAAACTCGCTACTGATACAAATTTAGCAGTAGCGCGTGCCGGCTAAACCGCGCTGCTACAAAAATCGACCGACAGTACCCACCAACCTAAGTTTAGCACCAACACGGTGTCAGGACACGCGCTACTGCTAACGCAATAGTAGTAGCGCGCTTTTTACTCAGATCGCTGCTGCTAATTTTGAAATTGGCCACACGGTTGGCCCCGCTTAGCAGTAGCGCGTGTGAGAAAAGCGCGCTGCTGCTACGCTCTTATCAGTAGCGCGTTTTTCCTCCCGCGCTACTGCTAAGACGCAGCACACCACCACCTTTTCCCACTCGTCCTCCCCTCCCCCATCTCCTCTCTTCCCTTTCCCCTACCTCCCACATCCTCCCTCTCTCACTCTTCTTCTTCCTCAATACTTGTCCCCCCATTACTCTCCCTCTTCTAGCTACCATTCTCTCTCTTCATTACTCCCAGCTAACTACACCACCTCCATTAATGCATCTCTTTTCTCTTTTTCTTTTCCCCTAACTAGTTGAAGTTGTCTCCTCCCAAATTAGCTAGCTAGGTAGATGTAGAATTTAGTTAAGTGACCTATTTGCCCCCTAACTAGATCTATCTTTGTCAAGAAGAGCTTTGTGCACTTTTGATCTCCCTACATCATCATCTCCACCGTGTGCTCGATATCGAGATAGAGGTGATTAAAATTTCATGCTTTTGCAAAATGGAAATATGTGTATGTGTGTGTGATATGATAATTGGGCGATATGATGGAAATTGTGTGTGTGCCATGAGTTGACGCCAAATTGTGCTTTTGAGTTGCCTATGTTTTGCCCAAATGTCGATTTATTTCCGTTTCGGCGAATTCCGGGCAAACTCTAGATCTATATGTCCTATTTTTAGGGAAGGTCATGCCGAATTTTTGTATGGCTTTGATGCATGCACGCATTTTTATAATCAATTTGTTTATTATTACCGTGCAGACGTTCACGATGGTTAGTGGAACGATGGTGGACAGGTGGTTGCGGTCGGTGGTGCAGGACATGAAAGAAAATAACCGGACAGAGGTTTTATGTCCGTGTCGAAAATGCAAAGGAATAGTTTGGCTCGACCCCTATGACGATGGTCGTGTCGAAGCGCACCTGCTCATGACTGGTTTCATGGATGGCTATACTCGGTGGATAATTGAAGATGAGGATGACGATGTTGAGGGTGCCGACGGGGCAGGCAATGACGACACAGGGCAAGACGAAGAGATGATCGATAATGGCGGCGGGGAAGAGGTCGGACATGGCGGCCGAGAAGGGGCCGGACATGGCGGAGGAGAAGGGGTCGGACATGGCGGCGGAGAGAACGTGGACTCCACGTAGCAGAGTTCGTCGGTACTAAGTTCAATCGTGCGGGACCCTCTTGTTCAAGCACTGCTTCGCAAGGAGACGAGTACTGAGAGAGCTGCTTCTAGAGAGGAGGCTAAGCTGGAGCAACTGGTGGTAGACTCGAACACTCCATTGTATGATGGTTGCAATCCTGAGGTGACCCACCTGAGTTTCACGCTCCAACTCCTGAAGACGAAGGCTAAAAACAAATGGACCGACACTAGCCTCGATGAGCATCTCAAGTACCTAAAGGATGTTCTTCCCGTGGGGAATCTATGTCCTACTAGTGTTGATGAGGCCAAGAAGATCGTGTGCCCTCTTGATCTGCCGCATGTTAGATACCATGCATGCATCAACGATTGCATAATTTATTGGAAGGAGCACGCGAAAAAACAAGTTGTCCGGTGTGCAATGCTTCTCGATACAAGAAGGCCGGGAAGAAATGTCCCCAGAAAGTTGTATGGTACTTACCGATCACTCCCCGTCTCCAGCGGTATTTCATAGATCCCAAGGAAGCAAAGCTAATGCGCTGGCACGCGGAGAGGAAGAAGCCCGACGATGGAGATGATCCGAAGCTGAGACACATCAAGGACGGAAGCTAGTGGAGAGCGTTGAACAGTTTCTATCGGTATTTCAAATGTGATGCAAGGAACATCATGCTCGGCGCGTGTACTGATGACCCACAAGTATAGGGGATCTATCATAGTCCTTTCGATAAGTAAGAGTGTCGAACCCAATGAGGAGCAGAAGGAAATGACAAGCGGTTTTCAGTAAGGTATTCTCTGCAAGCACTGAAATTGTAGGCAACAGATAGTTTTGTGATAAGATAATTTGTAATGGGTAACAAGCAATGAAAGTAAATAAAGTGCAGCAAGGTGGCCCAATCCTTTTTGTCGCAAAGGACAAGCCTGGACAAATTCTTATAATGAGAAAAGCGCTCCCGAGGACACATGGGAATTATCGTCAAGCTAGTTTTCATCACGCTCATATAATTCGCGTTCGTTACTTTGATAATTTGATATGTGGGTGGACCGGTGCTTGGGTACTGCCCTTTCTTGGACAAGCATCCCACTTATGATTAACCCCTGTTGCAAGCATCCGCAACTACAAAAGAAGTATTAAGGTAAACCTAACCATAGCATGAAACTAGTGGATCCAAATCAGCCCCTTACGAAGCAACGCATAAACTAGGGTTTAAGCTTCTGTCACTCTAGCAACCCATCATCTACTTATTACTTCCCAATGCCTTCCTCTGTGCCCAAATAATGGTGAAGTGTCATGTAGTCGACGTTCACATAACACCACTAGAGGAGAGACAACATACATCTCATCAAAATATCGAACAAATACCAAATTCACATGACTACTAATAGCAAGACTTCACCCATGTCCTCAGGAACAAATGTAACTACTCACGAAGCATATTCATGTTCATGATCAGAGGGGTATTAATATGCATTAATGATCTGAACATATGATCTTCCACCAAATAAACCAATTAGCATCAACTACAAGGAGTAATCAACACTACTAGCAACCCACAAGTACCAATTTGTGGTTTTGATACAAGATTGGATACAAGAGATGAACTAGGGTTTTGAGAGGAGATGGTGCTGGTGAAGATGTTGATGGAGATTGACCCCCTCCTGATGAGAGGATCGTTGGTGATGACGATGGTGATGATTTCCCCCTTCCGGAGGGAAGTTTCCCTGGCAGTACAGCTTCGCCGGAGCCCTAGATTGGTTCCGCCAAGGTTCCGCCTCGTGGCGGCGGAGTTTCGTCCCGAAAGCTTGCTTATGATTGTTTCCAGGGTAAAAGCCTTCATATAGCAGAAGAGCGGCACCGGAGGGCCACCAGGGGGTCCACGAGACAAGGGGCGCGCCCAGTAGGGGTGGGCGCCCTCCCCCCACCCTCGTGGACAGGGTGTGGGCCCCCTCTGGTACTTTCTTTGCTCAATAATTCTTAATAATTCCAAAAATGACTTTCGTGGAGTTTCAGGACTTTTGAAGCTGTGCAGAATAGGTTTCCAATATGGTCATGTGCACGGCGCTGGAGACGACGCCACGTGGAAGGTGTTTTACAACGAGGGCCCAGAGGCCAAGAAGCAGAAAAAGAAGTTTAGTCAGGCGGACATCGACGAGAAGGTGAAGCTTGCGGTCGAGAAAAAAGCAGCTAAGGACGCGAAAAAAAGCCGAGGAGAAAAATAAGTTGCTACAGCAGGCTGTCAATGCAGCTGTAACTGCCTGCAGGAATGATTTCGCTACTAACTTGGGTCCAGCTATCATCAACTGGACGAAGGAAAATCCAGACAAGACGGTACATGATTTCCCGTTGCCCAGTTTCGTCGGGAGCAACTCCGTGAACAACAAAACCATCGCATCATCACTTTCTCACGCAACCGGGCCTCCTCTCGCACTCGCTCCCGCTCATAGCAGCCCGGCCTCAGTCTCTGGCGCGCTAGGTGGGCCTTCGTCTTTGGCTGAGCTCGACGCCCTCACGGTAATTACATGCCGCACCAACATATATATATATATATATATATATATATATATAGAATATTCCATTTTCGTTGCCTTTCGGATGTTTTACGCCACAGACATGTGTTTGCAGGCCAAAGAAACCCCGTGCACCATACTCTACTTGAGCAAAGGCCAGAAGGTGGATGTGGGAAAGGGGGTGATAATGAACCCCTTGCAACCCACGTTCCACAACCAGCCGATCCCCGCTGGGCACTTCAGGGTTAACTTGTCCAGTGTGAAATCGGGGCACGAGGATTTGCCTCCTCCAGTACAGCATGTGGGAGAGGACGACGAGACCCCGCCGCGGATTGGAAGCTGCAAGGGTTGGGTGCTGCTATGGTCGAAGAATCTTATTCGTCTGGAGCCGGCCGAGAGCACACCAATAACCACACATCAACAAGCATGTGCGGAGACCACCACCCCGCCTACGCAATTACCAGCTCCTGTAGTGCCGGGTGAGAGCGGTGGACGACGTGATGAAGGGGGTGCAATAGTACTGGCTGATGTAATCGGTCCTGTAGAACAGAGAATGGATGATGAGACGGAGGTCGGCCCAATGGCTTTCCTCAATACAAACGTGTATGAGTGTGACTTAGATATGATGAGTCAACCATATGACGAATCGGGCTATCAGCATGCTAATGAGGATATGGATGATCTGCCCGGGCAGGAAGGTCGTAGCAGGGATTGCAAGTAGTCTCTCTTCATGAAATCCTCACAGGACACGCCTGAAGATGCTGCCTCAACACAGGCTCAACTAGCCGGGGGTCGTACAGTGCTTAGCCCGGAAACACTGGGCAGGGGTTAAGGAAGGGTCTGGAAGGTGTGCCCAAGAAAAAGGAGAGGAAGATATCGGGGAAGATAGCTGCCTCCAAACAAGCCAGAGCACATAGCAGCCAGACGATGGATTCTGAAGAGCGTGTACCCGTGAAAGGTGCGGCCATGTTCCATCTCACGGGCGAGCCGATGCTACCGCCGAAACCGCTGGAGGCACTATCAAGGGATCTCAGGCGACTGCACGACCATGTGTTGTCGACTGAGAAAAGCCTACTAGCCTCGAAGGATCCAGGATATCTGACATACGTGGCTCGTGTGCCTGAGGGGAAGTGCTACGTCGACACACGGCCCGCGGAGGTGTTCTTCCTGCGGTTTAACCATATCTTTGAGATGTTTCTGACAAGGCGTCTCGATTTTACAATCATCCGACTTTTTGCGCTACATATGAGCTCTGCCATGAAGAGAGAAGAAGTCTCGCAAACCTGTGTGGCGGATCCATACTACATGCACGAGTCTTTCTTGAGTCTCGTCGACTTTGAGCGTGAAACTACTAGGGACTACCTCCAAAACTTCATGGTACAGAATAAGGACCAAGAAATTGTCCTCCTGCCTTATCATCCAAAGTAAGTCAGTTCCGGACAACCCTTTCATACATTTCAATCATTCCTTCTCGCTCATATGGAGAATAATTTATGGTGTCTTTTCGCCGCAGTAACGGGCGCGCCGTCCTTATCGTTCTTTACCCGCGAGTCTCCCACGCCGTGTATTTCGACCCTTCCAGAGACTACGAGAAGAAGGACTACACCCACATAATGAATATTCTAGATGATGCTCTCCAAGGCTTCAGCATTAGAGGTGGCCACATGCAGATCAGGAAACAAAGGAACAAGAAGATGGGTTTCGCGCATAAAACTAACTTCTGCTGCATCCATGTCCCAAAACCAAGCAAGAAAGATGGATTCTACATCCTCCATCTCATGATTGAGTTCAGCACGGATCACCAAAAGCTTCGCATGACAAGCTGAAATGATGATCATATCCACAAGTGGGTAGAATCTCATGGAGAAGCGGATTATAAACTTAGAGATGACTTCTTTCGCATCCAAAGGGACATTGCGACGATCATCATGAAAGAAGTCATAGATGAGAAGGGGATGTTCCACCACGGCCCTATATCGCGAGCTGACGTCCGAACTCGCATAGGTATGCAACGTCATGACCTCACGCCATTCAAGAAGCTAGGGTCCATCCCCGATGATATGGAAGGATGGAACTTCTAGTGATTTACGATGCCGATGATGATGATATGTGTCGGTTGAACTTGTATACTTTCTGTAGCGATGGAACTTTGTGATGTCCACGGTCCCTGCCGAAGTTGCGTAACGCTACTTTGTTAGTTTGGGTACGATGACCTGCGTACCTCTAGTAAATTAGTTTGCGTACTGTATGTTGCATCTAGTTGCTAAACCTTTCTTTTTCGTGTTGATCTAGTATATTTTATTGCATATGATTGTACATCCTCTTGATGAAGATGCATCTCTAACAGGTACCTAGCTTCTTGATGGCGAGATGGCAGTGCTATGTCGTATACAAAGGGAAGGTTCCGGGGGTGTATAACGAGTGGCGTGAGTGTCAGGCGCAAGTGAATGGGGTCTCGGGCGCCAGCCATAAAGGCTTCAAAAGCAGACAAGAAGGAGAAGCTAGTTACTTGAGGTTCACGCTAGCACGAGAGAGGACTCGTAACCGCCGCCTCATGTACTGCATAGTTCCGCTCTCACTCATAGTGATAGCTCTTCTCGCGTATATCATTGTTTAGATGGATGACGTTGTAGTTGCAAGTATTCGAGACTTGCATGTATCACTATTTTCGAGATGATGACGAGATACCACTTTGTGTTGGATGATAATTATGATGAGACTATTTGTATGTATATGCTATGATTACATTTGTGGTCTCATAGCCATTTGTATGTGTATCATGATGACATTTGTATGTGCTAAAGATTCTTGTATAAAGCCTATTCAAATACAAAACAAATATGCAGAAAAAAAATCAAAAACTACTAAAATTAGCAGTAGTGAGTGGAGAAAAGTTAGCAGCAGCGTGACAGTAGCAGTAGCGCGTCCAGGCAAAGCGCGCTAGAGCTATTAGCAGTAGCGAGCTTCCGCGCAGCACGCTGCTGCTACACTTGTATAGCAGTAGCGCGGGCGTGCACGCGCTGCTGCTACGGCTTAGCTGTAGCGCCTTATTAGTAGCGCCGGACCCGGCGCTACTGATATACCTACAACCCGCGCTGCTGCTAGGCTTTTCCCTAATAGTGACACCATGTCAAGCAAATCAGAATTGAAAGCTTTACCCAACCGAACTCTGAGCTTCAAGACAGGCCATTCAAGAGCAGCTTAGTTAGAATCGGCAACAAAGCTACCATGACGCAAATTGCAATAGCCAACCAGTGGACACGTGGAGCAAGCACTGTGTATAAACCAGTTGAAAAAGCGGTAGTAGTTGCCACGTATGCAAACCACATGAGCTTCTTAGTGAAGGATCTGTAATAAAGCAAGAACTCATAATCCTCCCACCTTGCTATGATGCATATGAAGGCCACAACAAATGAGGAGCACATTGCTAAGACGTCAGAAATCAAGAATGCCTGGAATGCAAACTTCCTAGACATGATGGGAAGTCCCTCTCTTCAAGCACCGCTGATGTATCCTCCAGGAAGGGTGAAGGCAGCGGCGAAGGTGATTGTCGCAATGAGAATCGCCACTAACGGAGTGTTTCTTGTGTATGTTTGAATTAGTGATTTTGCTTCCTTCCTTGATGCCTCGTTCGCTTCTAGTTTGGTTCTCCTTTGAAGATTATAAAAAGAGGCGGCATCTCGGGGATCAACTTCATTCTGCATGAATTCAATTCAAAGGTACAGATGAATATGGTGGTGTAATTACAAACTTAGAAATTCTATTACATGCGTAATACTTAGAAAATTTGATGTCAGGTTAAAGATGCACATTATATTTAAATTGATAAACAAAGTTGTTGGCAATGCTGGAAATAGCAGCCTACAAAAATGTTACTCTATAAATTGACACATAATTTTAATCTGTATTATAAAGTTTTCTATACTGTTATTAGACTTAGAAAAGAAAATAAATAAATAGTTAAATATAAATAATGTATGTTGCAGCATTGATTATTTTATGATGAGTTGGTTTGCATAATAGAGGAAAGGAGTATAATACAGTAAAATATATTTTTATTATTTGCAACCGTTTATCTATGGTCACACATGTTGGACATTCGCCAATGGATCGATTACATAAAAGTAGATGAGCACACACGCTGAAAAAGTTAACTTAACCAAGCTAGCTGTGTTTATATACATAAGCAGCCCACCTAGCTAGACCACCTAAACCTACTAATCAAGCCGAAGTCAACTTAACCAAGACATCTAAGCACCGTATACAACTTGAAAACAATGCCCTAGACTTTTTTTGCGAAAATGATTAAGATCTATTATCAAAATTCTCGGTAAGTATAAACCATCTCAAACATAATAAAAATTACATTGAGATCCCAAGACCATCAAACGACCACTATCACCGTCCTACACTTGAATACCAACCAGACTAATACTCTGGCCAGGAGCCAGATCATGTACAGACTTAGATATAACTAGAACTAATTTCTAATTAGACTTAACACCGACTCAAGATTATTCCCAACACAACACACGCGCGCGCCCACACACACACACACACACACACACACACACGCCATGTAGAGTAGTTCTCCCGTCCATGTCTTGCATGTTGACGAGCTTGCGTAATTGTGAGGTCCTCATAATGAATTCGGCAAACTCTACTTGATCATACCATACAGCTGTATGAAGGGATGTCCAACACAGACCTTTTGTTGCACGGTTAGGAGCATCGGGACAGTGGTTAGGAAGCTCTTTAGCAGCATCGATATGGCCTCCAATTGCAGCTTCACTAAGGAGAGGGGAACCATCACGTGGCAACTCATACCCTAAAGAGCAATCATGCTCCAGCAATACTCGTAGCACGCCAATCTGGTCATAACATACAGCTGCACTTAGTGGAGTATGCCCATCATTGTCAGCTTCTCTGGCCAGCCAAGGACGTGTTTCCATAATTCTTTTAGCCAAAACTGAAAACAGATCAGTACATGAACAATGGTTAATTAAGCAAACGGATGGCGATAATACATACAATCAATTTAAAATCCTTTTAGATACAAAGCTTTCCAGTCCAACAAAAACCCTAGTTGTACAAAACCATACCCACACGACGGTTGTAGGGCATTATTGAACGCCCAACCCTGGCTAGGTGTTTGATCAGCACACTCCTTCTCCGGCGTCTACAGGCTACAACAAGTGCTGTTGTTCACATGTGAGTACAGCGGCCAGCGGGGAATGAGAATCGATCCCCATGGCGGGTGTGTGAACCATTCTAGTGAGTAAGAATTTTTTATTGGATTTCCTTGGTCTCACAATGTTAGACAAATTAAACTAACAAAGCAAAAAACAGATCGACTGCCATGAGTAATTATTCTTCTATGTTGGGCATTTGGAGTGAGGACCCCATAAAGAAATGAGAAGCTAGTGCACAGTTAAAAGGTACTACCTCCGTCCCATACTATAAGAGTGTTGTAGTGTCAAAAACGCTCTTATATTATGGGACGGAGGGAGTACTACCTAACTATCTCGGTCGGGAATTACATGATTAAATGGATGTATCTAGCACTAAAATAGTACGTTTGATCTCACCTGGGTTTCCATTTCTCACGGCAGCCCGCAGAGTATTGTAGCCGCATGGTCCTGTATGAGCAGAATCAGGAATTTCAAGTAATTTCTCTGAAACATCAAGAAAATCCCTCAACGCCGCGATGTACATGGGTGACTCGCTCCAAATGTTCACATGTGTCGACAGGGCGGGTTTTGCTTCTATAAGCTTTAGGGCAAGCTCCCTGTGGCCATTGCGAATGGCATGGTGCAGTGCATTACAACCACGGATGTCTTGCTCCAAGATTGACTCGCTCAATCCCGGTGCACGGTAGCATTGGAGTAGAACGGAAGCCAGGGAGACGTGGCCACTAGTCACTGCGGTGAGAAGTGGTGTCTCCCCTTCCAAGTTTAAAGCGGCGAGGAGAGACTCCTCCAGTTCCACCACATCAGTACAAAATGCCTGGTGGCCATGGATGGAGGATATGTGAAGGCAGATGTTCCCAGCTGGAATTGTTCCAAGAAGAATGCTTGGATCTTGCGAGGCCATCTCCTTCATTGACGTGGAATCACCGGATGCGGCCGCTGTCAAGAGCCGCTGGTCCATCTGTAGATGTTCGTGTCCTCCTCCCGTTGAACTATCTGATGTGAAATCACCGGATGTGGCTGCCGTTGGGAGCTCCTGGTCCATTTGTGGTTGTTCATCTCCTCCTCCTGATGAACTGGCTAGTTCTGCCATCTATAAACGTAACAAATACAAAGATTGGTAAATGAGTAGCCACTGATTTTGAACTTTTCCTAACTTGAAATACCTGAGCTGTACTTTGAAACCGTATTTTTCTTGTGGCAAATAATGAGGCGAGTTTTGACTTCCATTACATATGGTGGTTCTTAGGAAGGGACGTGGAGTATCTTAGCTCCAGCTCAAATGAGCTTGGTTGAACAGTAAATTCAAAAAAAATTGAAAGCAAATTCTGAAATGTTTTTGTGGTAAAATTGGTGAAAGTTTCGAGTGCTTGCAAATTTTCACCATGAAATAACATTCGTGGAATTTGTGGCAAAAATAAACAAAATCAGTGGTCCAAAATGCTTTCATTGAAAGCATTTTCGTGCATCTGTTTTTTTATGACTTCCACGAATGTCATTTCGTAATGAAAATTTTCAAGAACTCATAACTTTAACCAATGTTTGCCACAATAAAAAATCAGAATTGTTTGAAAAAAATTAGTTTTTTCTGAATTTACTGTTCATGGCAGGTGCATATGAGCTTGAGCTAAGAAGCTTGTGCCTCAGGAAGTTGGTTTAGTCCTACCACTAATTGTGGTGTCACCGTTTTAAAAAATCGATTAAAGAGACACAAAAGATGTCCCACAAAGAAAAAGGAAAACAAATGCACATTCAGTCCGCACATGGAAAAACAGAAATTATGTTGTGGCATGTGACTACTAACTAAGTAATTACCAAGTCAAATTCTACTGGTACTATTCGAAGCACTTCATGTGTGGATTGGATTTGTGTTTTAAATTGTGTGGTGCAAGATAACATCGCGTGCCAATGTTGACAGAGTAACTAAGTTGCTCCAAATTTCGACCATACATAATATACTAGCACCTGCCATGCTAAAATGTGATTAAAGATTGGAATTCTACAGAAGTCCAACAGCACAATGAGAGTCTAATTAAGTACTAAACAAATAATTTTAACAATACCTGGTAGTAAGAATTCGTTGTCTGATATGATAGCACGAGACCAATCCTTCTTCTTTCAAGAGGTAATCACTACAATTAAATGTGGTGGAGTAACATGTGTAAACGAAGGGATGCACGTAGCATGAGCACAAGAGAATTCCTTGCAGAACGGTTCTCTTATAGGGGCCGATGATGCAACAAGCCAGAGCAAAAAAGGATAAAAGCAAGCCACAATTGGGAGGAAAGAATACACACTAAGATATATGCATTAGGAACAAAGCAAAAGCTATCATGCAGCATTGAACGTGATTGAAGAACGTATCATATGAGGGGACAGCTTGCTTCACATGTGGGACATGGTAAGATTGCATCCTTGGTATCCAGTGATTAAACTGAAGCCCCAAAGCTACCTACTAACCCTCCAAGGATGATTCTTTGATATATTATTAATAATTAATTCTGGGCCATCTACTTCGAGAATATTGGCGAGGTATCCAGTGATTAAAATGAAGCCCCAAACATCTTTTTGAGTAAATAGGATTAATTTACTGCAAATATACTTATGTAAAGGATAACAGGATGAAAGCATCCGATTATTTGTTACAAGTAATTCTTCTTGTGAAATGCCTTAGTAGAAGTGCTTGTTACTCACTGTGAAGAAGCACACTATATAGGCATGGCCATGCTTTGCTACAGCAGATGTCATGAACTACTCAGCAGTGCTTGGCCTTCTTTTCAGTTAGTAGTCAGGTTATTTGCAGTTGCAACACAGTGGAGTACCAACAGCTTTGGAACAGGAAACTAAACCATGATTACATTACCAACATTATTAGGAAGATTAGGCCCTACAGATATAAGATATTGCAGTTCAAGTTTCCATGAGAAAATACAACAGACAAAACAAAAAAATTGTTACACAGCGTCCACAATAACATAGCAGGAACCCAATCGAAGCTACCTGCAGCTGCAACGCTCGTCGAAGACCAAATCAAAGCTACCTACAGCTACAAAGTTCATTGAAGATCTACTGAACGCTTCACTTCACTGTACAGATTGATGTGAACCATTGGTGTCAGCTTGAGCGGACAGAAGCTTATGGATGGATGTGGAGATCGAGATGGAACTCCCTGTGCCTACACCAAGTACACAGCCCACTGCGATGCACTTCAGTACGATGAGGGGCGTCTAAACTGATACAGCCAAACTGCATCATATGGTGTAACCCAAGCGGTTTTTGTCTATTGCTTAATGCATACTCCCTGCATCAGCAGCCTGTGAATGAAAAAGGCGTCTTCATACATCAGCAAAAATACTATTTTTTTGTTCTTTACAGAGTCAAATGATAACAATGAATAAATATCTAGCAGTGTACCCAGGGGATGATACGCCGCACTTACCGCAAAACGTGGGGAGCGACGCGTGCTAGATACGGATGTAAGGGGAGAGGCCCCTCTCTTTGCATGCAGATCTTTATTTTTTGACCGGCTTCGGGTACGACTTTGATTGGTTGTGCCTTCGCTTGTGGTATCAACTGACACAGCCGGTGGTGATGAAATTGGTGTGGATGATGTGTCTGTGCAAAATGACGTTGCAGGGTGAACCCCTGCAGACAGTGCAAATAGAACTCTCTATAAGTGATATAACAAAGGAATATGCAGCGCATCTACAACTCCCCGTGGTAGTACAGAACAAAGAGTTGCATAGCTCATAAGCTAGACGGCCCATTTTTCAACAGAACTACCTTGAGTCATTTCAGTATTACTCGTTATGAGGAGGCACACAAGGCATGGTCATGTTTTGCTACATCAGATGTCATGAACTGATATGCAGTAAGTACTTGGCATTCCTTTCAGTTAGTGGTCAGGTTATTTGTGGTTCAAAATCCTTGAAGTTTGACAAACTTGTGAACCAAATCAGCAAAATGAAGTGGAGTTCCAACATCTTTAGAGCAGAAAACTAAATCATGATTGCATCACCAAGATTATTAGGAAGATTATGCCATACAGGACAGGACAATTCAAGTTTCCGTGATATTATAGCTAGTAAAACCTGCTGCCAGCCCCCCATCATACAGACATGACAAGTTCATCTTGACACCCAGTTGATTATAAAACAAATTGGTTGAAATTTAGGTAAATACTCGATACATACAGAGAATGTTATTGCAGCAATATTAACAGAGTTAATCTTGGGGGTAAACAGTGCCATGCTCAATTAACTGGCATTTCCGGGAAAATGGACTTGATACAGTTTTGTAAAGAAACATGGAATACCGTTGATGCCAGCCGCTTGGAATCTAGCTCTCATGGTTCTAACGAACTTGAAGAGATCGTTAGTGCGGTTCAAATCCTTCACCAGCTCCTCAGTGTCTTTCAGTAACGGAATACATTGAATTACTGTTAAAAAGAGAGTGAGAACTTCGATGACTATACATTTTCAAACAGTATGATATTAGACAGCTTAGATAAGAAACTTGCAACTCACAGCTGTATTCGTCTTTATTGACCTTTATGCAAAACGAATACTCATCGTCAGGACTTTGCATGTCCACTTTATTGAAAACAAATTTAACACCTTCACACACAAAAGAGAGGAAATGTCAACTACGTTATGGCCTGTAAGCTCACTTAAAGGAACATGTTATGGAAACTGTCATTACCTTCCCCTGCAACAACTCGAAAACCAAGAAATTTATTGTACCACATAATAGCTTCGTCCAGGTTCTTTTTCCCCATCACATCAACATTAGCTTCAAGAGCTTCGATAGCTGCCATCAAAATAAAATGTATCAAGGCATGTAGATTCCAGATTCTGAGTAGCCAAGGAAAATATATTCAAACAAAATCATAATGTTCACACGAGCATAACTACAAATTTCCAGGGCAGAATATATTGGAGCTAGGAGTTCGAAAGAATCCCTCAGACTGGACTACTGGGACTTGTATGTTTGAACCCTATTAATCAACTTCTAAGTAGACTTCATACTTCAGATAATACTATGACACTTCAAACTATTGTACTAGAACCGTGATTCAGATTTTACTAACTTTTTACCTTGGAGCTGATGTGATATGACGTTCGCAAACTCATCTCTCCTAGCCCTCTGGTCCAAGAGCAGGCCTCTGAGCTGCTCGTTCGTTGCAGTGGCGTTCGAGATCGACTCGCTGGTGAGCTTACATTCAGATTCTTTCTTCAGTTGGGCTGCAGAGATAGTATGCAAGACTTGAGCGTTTCCATGAAATGCAGCAGAGGACAACGATAGACCAGTATGAAATCAAACATTGATCACATCACATGGTTCATAGACCGAACCATCCATAACAAAAAAGAAGCACTTGGAGTGTAATACACAGACAGTCCATTGGTGGAAATTTGCACATGGGTGAACAAATGCTTACTGGACAGAGCTTCTGCCAGACCTGCCTCCAGTCCCCTGAGCTGGTCCTTCAGACTGTTGAGCTTTTCTGCCATCACAGAAAGAGATGAATCAGTAAAATCAATCACCAGCCCTTTCATCAGCATCAATAATTCACAAATCGTAGTGCAGCCCAAGTCAACTAATCAGCCTCAGCCGTAAGGAATTCCAAGCACAAACAAACTTAGATTTGCAAATTCAACAGGCTCGCCACCGTCGCTGAACCGTAGCTAACAATTGGCACTGCACAGTGTGCGCTTCGGACATTGCTCCCGCGGGTACGAATCGACCAGCGGACGACCGGCGAGTTCAGTTCCCCGAACGGAAGAGGAACGACGACGGGGGGAGGCGCGTACCTCGGTGCGCGACGCTGTGCTCGGCGAGCGAGCGGGCGGAGAGGATGGCGCCGCGGAAGGCGGAGGCGGCCGCCGCGGTGCGCTCGCGGCCCTGCGCGATCCGCCGCTCGCAGGCCGCCCGCGCCGCCGCCATGTCGCGGCGCAGATCCGCGGCCGCGGGTCCTCCCGCGCGGTCCCCTTCCATGGCCGCCGTCGCCGGCTTCGGAGGCGAGCGCGGCTGTGGCGGGGGGCGCCGGACGCGCAGGCGGAGGCGGCGCCTGCTCTGCTGCTGCTGCTGCCGCCGGTGAGGTTTGGGGGGAGGAGCGGATTCGGTTCAAAATTTGACCTCTCGGCTCGTTGTGAAGTTTGTGATTTGTTTTTTTCCTAGAGCGTGGGTTGAGAAGAGCTGGCCAAACGGGCCGGCCCGTGCTAAACTGCTAATCATGCCTGGCACGGCACAGCCCGCCATGGCACGTTCCAAGGCGGGCCGTGCCGTGCCGACCCGCGTGCCTCACTCCTCCGCGCAGACACGGTTTAGTTATCAAATGGACCGGTACATGGCACATTTAGCACGCTGGGCCGCATGTTTTTCGAGCGGTTGGGCTGTTTTTAGGCCTATTGGATTGTATTTTAGATTATATATATATGCAAAAAACATATATAATACACGAGCCGTGTCATGCCGGCCCGCATGCCCAGCCTCTAGGCCCAGGCATGGCCCTAGGCATGCCGTGTGTCGGTCATGGCCCGTTTAGCCCGTGTCGTGCCTGGGCCATGGAGGGTCGTGCCAGGCGTGCTAGCGGGCGGGCTTTGCTTGAGATGGGCAGCTAGATCCAGGCCCAGAATATATATTACGTCGTCTGGGCTTAAGAGAAAAAGGACGACCCATGAGTACACGTTTTTTATACTCCTTATATTTTTTTTAAAAAAACTAATACACCTTGTATTTTAGAACGAAGGAAGTACCTTTTTGCACGAGTCTTTGGGGTTTTTCAACTGTTATTTTTGGTTTTTCTATTTTTCAACTTTTTTTTTGGTTTTTCTACACTCATTTTTGGAGTTGTGCTTGGACGTGAAGCATTTCACAGCGCGCGTGAAGCACAGTTGTGCTTCACAAAAATATGGAAAAGCACAATTATGCTTCATGTTTCTTTTTTTCTCTTTTTTTGGTTTTTGGTTCTAATCTTTTTTCTGTTTTTGGTTTTTTATTTCCGGCGTCCCCCATTTTCAGATAAAAAGTATGTCTCATCGGATCACGTTTCCAAAATCTCGACACGAGAAACGCAACAGTAAAAATGGTTCCATGGTTTAGTTGCACAGTCAAGATATAAAACATTAAAAAATTGGACAAAAAAGCACAAAACTGCCGGGTGCGACAAGTGTCGGTGTGCCACACAACCAATGTGTCACTTGTCACCACAAGGGGGATGGGTGGACCTTTGCAATGATACTTTCTAACTTGTGATTTCGATCAAACGGGGCTAAATAAAAAGCACCACCCCATTTTTCAGCAGATTTATTCACTCGGCATGAAGCATCAAACTGATACAAATGTAAAGTGCACACACCCGATCTCTGCACAATTAAGATGCATACAAGCAATATGAATGCACGCGCAAAATATCACACCAGAAAAGAGCAAAGTCATACAAGACCAAAGGTGTGCCTTGGTGGAGTAAAAACAAGAAGAAAAACCCTGAAGCGATCTGATCAACAAGCTACAATAGTGACCAGATCCGCACGAACCATCTCCTAACATCACGAATACAATGATAAAGGTTATCCAATAGTAGCGCCTTAAGGAAGAGAATGACACCTCAAATGCCGTTGTTGCCAGATCTAGCAACTGAAGGCCAAATCTTAGATTCTTTTCCCCTGAAGATCAAGTATGAGCAATTTAGAGAAATGCCTTTAACAAAATAATGATGCAAAAGAAAAAGAAAAGTCATTCCCAGGTAAACTCAATTAGGGTCAGCGTTCGGATTTTCATGCCGATCTGGAGACCGGTACTTGAGAAGCACCACCAAATTGAAGTCATCATGTGTTGCCGCCGACAACGAATCTAAGGTACATGCTCAAGCCTGCCCTCCGGATTTTTCAAAATGTTTTTATTGCTTTTTGCATGAAGGACCTAGAGAGCTTTCCATTAATTATAAATCAGTAAAAATACAAAGCTCCACTGCAGACTCAAAAGAAAGAAAATTACAACAAAGTCCTACTATTTTGCAACGAGGACCTTAGACTGAGAAGTCCAAACTGTAGTCTTTGCTTGGATACGTTTCGGCCGCCTTCGCGGACAAAACCACTCGGGGCCGCCACACCATGACCAGCTCCGACGAGATGGGTGGACTCCACGCTAAAACTAGCTACATTGCCTCCCATAAGGCATTTGACAAACCTGAAGAGGTGCGGTATAGTGGGGTGAAGGCCAACGAAGGACTGAGACTTTTAGTGTATGAGCTAAATGAGGAAAATGGGAGGCGACACGAGTCAGAGCAATTCAAAATTAGTGAGGTACGACGACATGTATGTTTCATCTGAAGCTTGTGTTGGGATAAATGATAGGTGGGAACCCGTTGAACGAGTTCACGCCCGAGGGTTGCCCGATCTTCACGCTGTAGGATCAAATCGGGAGGGATAACTAGCTGCAAGCAGCCAGGATAACTAGCTTTATACATGCCAAGGTTGGGTGATCCCGGTACATTGGGGATGACTGACCGGAGCTATAAGAACTCCAACCCATTGTCCGAACAATCGCCGAACCATAAACCGGGACTAACCCACACAAAACGGCCGGAACTGTGGAGCACGAATTAGTGGGAACCAGAGGCTCCTTCTTGCGAATCCGGATCAACTCACAAGACCAAAGGTAGCAAGGATCTCTCGGATCTCTCTAGCAATCTTGCTGCATAAGCTTGTAGCTGAATGGTTTGACAAAAGGTTACTAAAATGATGGGGGGATGGGCATTTATAGCAGGAACAACCCCCCTTAGCTAGGTGTGAAAAGGATTCAAAAGTAAGCATCTTTGCATGGCTTCCTTCGGGGAATAAGCAGTCAACTTTGAGACTTGTTGGAGAGCTCCTCGAAAATTCACGAAGCCTTAACAGTCTGGACACCTTCCACGAGAATGACTAGAACTTTTGACTCACAACTCCAAATGATGTGAGGTATTTTGCATTGGAAAGTAAGTTTGATGTAGCTTCTGATGATGTACCCCTATGGCCCGTGTCTCCACCACATGGGTATGGCACAACGAAATATCAAAGGTAAAAACTGACAGCATCAGTTTCACTTGAAACTTCTTTTCTCCCAACTTGTTGCTCCAAACCGGTTGCTTTAAGAACTCATAGGTTGTTGGATTTCTTCCATGTGATACCTATGTTCAACCAACAACAATGGGGATGAAAGCATGATTGTGTCATCAAGGTTACATGGCAAAGTTAAGTTAGCGTTCACCTGTTCACTTATTAGTTTGGCGCGACTTCTTGTGATTGGATCTATAATTGTTGGAGACTTGTCGATGGTTGTGGTGTCCTCATACGGAGCAAAATGGGTGAATCTACACTCTAAACTACGTCTATGTATACCTGTATGTAGTCCATAGTGAAATCTCTAGAAAGACTTATATTTAGGAATGGAAGTAGTACTTGGTAGATGGGTGTGGATGATGTTGTCAAAGCCCTGTTTATTTTTTTTTAATTTCAAAATTTTATTTATAATCTAATTTGCTCGTTTTAAAATTTTGCTCGAGCCAGTACGTACCGAGAATTGGAAGTCTTTGGATCATTTCAGCCCCGCAGGCCACCTTTTTGTCCTCTGCCTGTGGCGCTGCCCAACAGCCGCAGGCAAAGGCAAGGCCGCGCCACCACCTCTGCACTCTGCACCCATCACTCCTCCGATCCGCAGTTGCCTCCGATCCGTACGTCCAGCGCATCGTCCACGGTTCTGGAATAATCGCCACGCCTGTACCGAATGGTGCTATAGCAATTAACAAGCAAGAATTCGATTCCTCCCCGTCCATCATGTTCCCACAAAAGGTGAAGTGTGAGATCAATCTAGCTGTACCAGCCCCGACACAAGCCTTGAGTTTTGTTGCCGCTTCTCGGCTTGTCCATGAAAAACTCAAGTGTATCTACCCCGCAAAAAAAAAAACTCAAGTGTATCAGTACTCAGGATCTCAAACATCGTCTTACCCTTCTCGAATATCCCTCCGTCCCAAAATTCTTGTCTTAGATTTGGTGCTTTGGGACGGAGGGAGTACTATATTGAAGTAATCCTCGGCTGAAGCTCATGTCCTTTTTCCAGAGTCCGGACAAGCCTTCAAATCTGCAATGTTAAATATGTTTGACTGTTATATGCATGGTTTGGATTAATTCTAGTGGTACATTCCGGAAAGCAAAAGGAGAAACTCTACACATTAACAGCTAAGACATATATGGACTGGTACATTGTAAACACATATGTTCATCAAGGCACCAACCGGTCTTATCTAGCATAAACTCAAAGAGAGCGAAAGGCAAAGGTAAAAGTGAAAAAAAAGGCTTTGGATCAGGTATCTTGAGAGGCAACTTAACAAGCAAAGAAAAGAATTAAGTTCCCTGATGCAGCCAGGTTTGGATATCATCTTTCCGTAAATTGAATTGAAGTCGTCCTTGACTAAAGCTCCATTAACTTTTTCTAAAACAAGTCTTCAAATCTGCAATATTAATTGTGTGACTCTTATATGATTTGGATCAATATTACTCGTACATTTTGAAAACCAAAAAGAGAAATTCTACACAATAACACCTAAACACATGTATGCTCATTTGACTGCTATACTATAAACCAATATGTACTTCAAGGCACCAACCAGGTCTTACAATAGCATAAAGTGGGAAAAAAAGCAAAAGGCAAAGGTAAGAAAAGACAAAAAAAAAGGAAAAGAGAAGGCTGTGGACCAGGTTTCTTCAAGCCAAAGTAACTACAAGTAGAGAAAAGAATTTGGTTCCTGATGTGGTAGCCAGGTGGACGTGCATGTCATCTTCCCCTCCTTGAATTGAAATTGTCCATCACTGAAGTTCGTTTTCCTTTTCCCATACAAGCCTTCAAATCTGCAATGTTAAATGTGTGACTCTTATATGGTATGGATTAGTTTCACTTGTACATTTTGAAAAGAAAAAAGAGAAATTCTACATGGCTATCCATGGCACGCCATCAACTACTGATCAGATTGCATGAGGAACACTCATCAACTACTGATCAGATTGCACGTCTATCCATGGCACGCCATCAACTACTGATCAGATTGCATGAGGAACACTCATCAACTACTGATCAGATTGCACGTCTATCCATGGCACGCCATCCCTTTCTTTCCTTCTCCATGGCTACCTGCCGAAGCAAATCTTAGCCAGCCTCTCTCTCTCTCTCAAGAAAACTAAACCGTAAGGGACGCCGAAGCCCTTTGATAGATCATTCATTCCTTCGATCTCCACCGGCTGGTTTTATCGCTAGCTAGGTTGGGTGAGCGAACGAAGAAACAAGAGAAGAGTAACAATGGCGGGGATGGCGCAGAGCGCGGTGGACTCTCTGCTGGGGAGGCTGAGCGCGCTGCAGGTGGACGAGGCGCAGCTGCTGCGCGGCGTCCGCGGCGACGTGCGGTTCATCAGGGACGGGATGGAGAGCATGAACAGCCTTCTCGCCCACCTCACCGAGGCGGAGCACCGCGCCCACCACGTCCGCACGTGGATGAAGCAGGTGGTGGGCCTCGCCCGCGACAGCGAGGCCTACGTGGAGCTCTTCGCCCGCCAGGTCGGCGGCGGCCCCCGCGCTGGCGAGGGCCTCCTGGGCTCCCTGCGGAGGATGCTCCAGTTCCTGAGGACCATCCCTGTCCGGCACCGCGTGGCGACCCGGATCCGGGAGCTCAAGGACCGGGTGCGTGAGGTGGGCAAGAGGCGACAGAGGTACGGCGTCACCGTGCCTTCTGTCCCCACCGAGCAAGGCCCAGCCGGTGGCGCGTTGACACTCATCGATGACGTGGAGAAGCTGCAGACAACCACACCGTAAACTGCTCTCTCGCGAGGGTGCGCGGCCATCGCCGAGGCCGCCAGGGTGGTCGCGCTGCTCGCCTGATCGTGCTCGGTTTCGTTCGCCGGTGTCATGCATGTTGGCTCAGGTTCCCATCAAAGAAGCACGTACATGCAGCTAACATACGGCAAGACACGAGTACACGACGTAAAGCACCTTGATTGATTCTCAAGCCGGGGACGCATGTAGCATCTAGCTAGCTGCTGGATCAATTGGCCGGTAACAGCAGAGCACAACACACATACTAGGGAGGCGCGACGACGACATAGAAGCTGGAGCATATGGACGACGACGGTGGCTGTGAAGCGGCTGATGGACACGACGGCAGCCGGCCCAAGTCTGCATCCGCCATGGAGGCGTTGGTCTAGGTGGAGCATCGCAACCTGCATGCTCCGGCTGCCTGGCCGAGATCGGCAACGACATCTTTTGGCTTTGTCAAGCTGCTGTCGCGGCCGGCGGCGTTTACCATGATCAGCGTGTCGGACGATCTCCTGATGCATATAGAAAACGCGTTTGTATAAAAACGCCTATTAGTCGTTTTTGTATAAACTGGTTTTTTGGGTTTTTGGAAAACTCAGTTTAGTATATCCACGAGTTAGTTAGATAATCCAAACAATGTTTTAGGTTGTTACACCAGAAATCGGGTTTAAGGAAAACTAGTTTCCTATAATCTAGGTATCCAAACAACCCCTAGAGGTTGTAGCCAAGCACCATTTCGAGATGCTCGTCGCTCGAGGGTTCATTCGTCCTGTTGATATCAGTGATGCATGCAACATCAAGACATGCACGTTACATCATGAAGCTTCCGAGTTCATCGCCAGGATTGCCATAGATGTCAACTTTGTGGACACAGATCTGCCACAAGGTTTTGCACAACACCTTTCCATTCATAACAGAATACCACTGCAAGCATGTCATCCTCCTAGGGAAGTTGCCAATGACATAGTAGCATCTCTTCCATATTTGGCCAAGTCATCTCAGTGGAAGCTCTTGAAGGTGATGGATCTAGAGGGTTGCAGAGGGTTGAAGAAGAAACATCTTAAGATTATTTGTAAGATAATACTACTCAGATATTTCAGCCTCAGGAATACAGATGTCACTGAACTTCCAAAGCAAATAGAGATGCTAACATGCTTGGAGACATTGGACATCCGGCAAACGGCAGTAAGGGCGTTCGCCACAAAGTCTATTATGCTTCCAATGCTAAAGCATATGCTTGCTGGGGAGAGTCAGACATGCCCTCCTCCTTCGAACCACAATCCTGAGAGGTTTCAAGAGTCATTTGTGGGGGTGCGCCTTCCCAATGGCGTCCAAAGAATGGGAAAGCTGGAGATGTTGTCTCATGTTGATGTTTCCCATAGTGTTGATGATATGATCAGCATCGGACAACTGCTGCAACTAAGGAAACTAGGTGTGATCCTCGATAGGAAGAAGAGAGATGGCTTGTTGGATCTTTTGTTCCAACAGATTGAGAAGTTGCATGGTTGCCTCCGTTCCTTGTCAATCCAGGTCAACCATCCGGTTACAAGTGACGGTGTTATTATTCATG
Organism: Aegilops tauschii subsp. strangulata; assembly: GCF_002575655.3. Lineage (NCBI taxonomy): Eukaryota > Viridiplantae > Streptophyta > Magnoliopsida > Poales > Poaceae > Aegilops > Aegilops tauschii. Next base: position 624,154,948 of record NC_053037.3, read on the forward strand.
ATGATGCAGACGAGGTGCATGCATTGGGCTCGCCTCCGAAACTCCTTCGGAGCCTAAACATCAGAGGCATAAGAAATGGGCTCCTTGGCTGGATCGCAGAGCTCGATAAGCTCGTCAAGTTAACACTGAGCGAAACTTACCTTGGGGAAGATGCTCTAGGCATCATTGGCAATCTTGGAGTTCTAGCTTGTCTCAGGCTTCTGCACAAGTCGTACAACGGAAGCAAGCTCCACATCAAGAAAGGAGAGTTCATCAGTCTCAAGTCTTTGATCGTCCGAGGCAACGACATCACCAGCATTCACTTTGAAGGAGGTGCATCACCTAAGCTCGAGATGTTTGTGTGGTCTTTTGCCAGAATGGAGGCCATGGACGGACTCGATGAGCTTTACCATTTGAAGAAGGTTGAGCTCTATGGTGACTGCAACCCACAGCCCCTGCGAGACCAGATGTGGAGGAGGTTGGATTTCAAGCACAACGGACAGCAAGTGTTTGTGCAAAGACACTCTGAAGACGTGGTTGCTGTTTGATTGGTACCGAGGCATGAGCGATCAATTCCGCACATGCCATCAACCGGAAGCTTCGCTAATCCGAGCGGTACTTGTCCAGACCTATATCTCTCTCCATTTATTTATCCTCCTTGAATAAAAGATGCAGCTGAAGGAGAGCTAGCCTGGTGATCTTCATCCATCTAGCTAGCTTGGATCTTTCATCTGCCTCGTGCATGTGTGTGTCCGTGAATGTATGTATGTGTGAATCATGCATGGCTGCCCTTAACCCGGCTGTCTGTGCGTGTGTCTAGTGTGATTTGCTTCATTTCTATGCACTCAAGGGACTTGGATTTTATTGTGTGTGTGCCTATATATTTGTACACGTGTGTGTGAGCTGACCTATATATGGTCTTCAGTGTGGTGTGGTGTGTATGTGTTTTCGTTCCGAGCGTTCAAATCACATGTACTGTGTGATCAACATCTTAATTATATACTACTTGAAATGCTTGAATACCCTATGACAAATTGATGAGTCAAAATCACAAGCTAACGGGACGAGGAAACACTTCCTACCGTTATCAACCGGGACGACCTTGGAAGGGTGACAACCTGTGTTCCGAATTCCAGCTTCCCACTTTGAGCAAAGAACAAATGCGCCCTGTGTTTCATAACTTGTGCCTGCATTACCATCCATTCATATCAGCAACACCGACAAAGCCCGGTGAGACATGCAACTTCAGACGTACTGCCTCCGTAAACTAATATGAGAACGTTTAGATCACTACTCTAAGCACTCTTATATTAGTTTACAGAGGGAGTACCAACCAGGAAGCAAGCAATGGAGCGGAATCCTCTCACCTAAACTATGCATGATATGCTCCGTGTATAATGCAACTGCAAAAGGAAAGAAGAATGTGGGACACATACTGCATGCATTTGGACATCATTATCCACCAAACCCAAGACACAAAGTTTGTTATTCATCACATGCCTAAGTAGCGTGTATCGCGCAAAATTCACACCGAATAGAAAGAAGCATGAATAATAACCTGGGAATTTTTCGGACTCATGGCATAGCTTGTGTGCCAGCTGAAGAAGAACCTCTTCCTTTCTGAACGTCAAAAGGCCGCCAGCAGCAGCAGCCGACGGCCAGTACATATGCTATGCTATGCAGCACCGGAGGAACGGCGGCGAGACGCGCGGATGCCTCCTTCGGCCGGTCTCCTCCTCCCCGACTCCTACGCTCGGGGGATGGCGCGGCAAGATTGGGAGGCTACACTCACTCCGGCCGGCCGCCGAGGGATGTGGTGAGGAGACCCTGGGCGCAGTCGAGAGATGAATATCCCAAACTTTTTTTTTGAGCCGTATAATATCCCAACTACCCGAGCCCATCATCCATTAGGATGGATGAGGGCCCACGGAGAACACGGCCCAGGCCCTCTCCCAGACGGGCCCTGGGCTGGGCCACACGTCAAGTGCGGCCCACTCCACGCGCACCCCACCCATCGCCGTCCCTCGCGTGGACTGGACAGACCACTCCCCTCCCTCTCCACGGCGAACCGCGACGGCCGCCGAGATCCGCGCCGCCGCCGAGATCCGGCGAAGAGATAGAGAGAGAGAGAGAGTGGGGATCCGTCGGGGATGTTCGGGATGCGGGCGAGCGGCGCGGCGGCGTCGTGGGTGGTGGGGCGGATGGGCACGGACGCGCACCTGTACGACGACCCGGAGGACGCCGCCATCCCGGCGCTGCTCGACTCCCGCTTCGACGGCGACAAGGTCGACGCCCTCAAGCGCCTCCTCGCCCTCATCGCCCAGGGCGTCGACGTCGCCCACCTCTTCCCCCAGGTCCCCTTGCCCCCCTCCCCCACCCCCCCCTCTCCGCTCCTCTCGTCTCATCGGATTCCGGCCACTGAGCTGGGTTGTTGGGCGGCGCAGGTGGTGAAGAACGTGGCGGCACAGTCGCTCGAGGTCAAGAAGCTCGTCTACCTCTACCTGCTCCACTACGCCGAGACGTAAGCAAGCTAAGCCTCCTCATCTGCATTTCTCCATGCCTCTGTTGTGATCTCAGTTCGGCCAGATCTGAGCTCAGTAGATTATGGTGGGAGTTGCTTCAGTCAGATTTACTTGCATTGTCTCTCCCGCCTGTGATTTGTCCAGACAGATTGTTGGAGCTAAGTAGGCATGACATACACGCCTTCCTTTTGTCACTGAATCATAGTCGATATATCGCTGTTATCTGAACTTTGCGACATAGGAGCTTCTGCTTCACTGTAAATAGTTCAATTAGAATTGGAACAAAGGAAAATTCCACTTCCCGGAAGGGGAATTAGTTCTAAGCAACACACTTGGCCTGAAGAAATTACCTGGAAGGAATGACATAAACTTGACATCTGAACTGAAGAGGCAAGTTGAACCTAATAGAGTGCCATTATAGGTTGCTTTTGCTTGCTCATGAACCGAGTTATTATTAGTATATGATACGACTTTACTTACACTCGTCTCCCACATGGCCAAAGTGGAACACGTTGCTTCGCATGGGAACTTCTCCACCTAAATAGTAGGATACCATCCATCGGAGCTTGTGAATTGTACGAGCTCTTCTGGAAAACCTGGTCACCCGTTCTCCGAGTTCAGTGTCAAGTCAGCGAGTAAACAAGAAAAGTCGATGAGTTGTTTTGGCTACCCTGCTCTCTGCTTGGAAAGAATACTAATGCTGGTGCTCCTGAGAGTTTACCTTTCCAGTCAGCAGCCGGACCTGAAAGCTCTGTGAACATTATAATTCATCAGCATGTCTGAATCTAAATATAAAGTGGCCAGCCCAGACCTGTATAAAATAATTCAGTTGATGACAGTGATGTGCATATCCTATTGCCATGACTTTATGTTCTTCCTCTTGCAGTAGAAAGTTGCATGGAGTTGCTAGACACCTTACCTGAAAAAATATGTAGAAGTGTTGCCCAATTTGTAGTTCTTTATTGGCTCACGTTTCACCATTCTGGCCTGTCTGATTGTCTTAGTACTGTACTCCAGATCTCACCAGGGATTATCACCAATTTTTGTTGCGTACATTTTAGCTGATTGACATATTTTAAGCTCATTACTTCAATGTCAAATTTAATGAACAGAAGTGTGTTTTTCACTCTCACAAGAAAGTATCCAAAACAATTTATCTGTTTCCTTGACATTGTACCATGATCACATTGAGTGATTGACAGAAATTTAGATGCTACTCAAACATATCACATTGCTGCTAAACACTAGACATTTGCAATCATAATCAGATGAACAGTGTATTGACCTGTTCTGTTGTTCTACAACAGGCAGCAGGCAGACAGGCAATAAGTGCAATGTCGCAATATGATCAAAAACATGTACAACAGCAATATATGAGCTATAATCAAATGAAAAAATGTATCTCCTGTTCTTGAATAATACATGCATCCTTGTGATGTTATAGACAAGGATCAATGGATCATGCTGTTTCATAAGTTTCAATCTTGGTCAACAAGTGGAATTTTGAATAAGAATGTTATCTCTCTCTGTGATATACGTCGTTACAAAATTTCTTGCTATTGCTGCAGGCGGCAAAATGAAGCTCTCCTTTCTATTAACATATTCCAGAAGGATTTATCAGACATAAACCCGTTGGTAAGGGCTTGGGCCCTTCGCACTATGGCTGGCATCAGATTACACGTTGTCGCTCCACTCGTGTTAGTGGCTGTGAAGAAATGTGCAAGGGATCCATCACCTTATGTTAGGAAATGCGCGGCATATGCACTTTGTAAGCTCTACGACTTGCTTCCAGAGGAAAACACAACCTTGGAGGAGGTCTGTTAAGTGCAACCTGCTTCTCATTTGTGTTGATTGTCGACATTATGTCTTTCTGAAACCTGATCATGTTTTTGCAGATTGTGGACGTTTTGCTTGGTGACAGTTCCTTTGGAGTAGTGGGAGCTGCTGCAGTTGCATTTAAGTCGGTTTGTCCAAATTGTTTAGCGCTGATAGCAAAGCATTTCCAACGGCTCTGTGAAACACTCCCTGATATTGAAGAATGGTATCAGATTACTCTAATTGAGATTCTCTTGCGGTATGTGATAGCAAAACATGGATTGGTCAAGGATTCTGTAATGTTTGCTTCAGGATTATCTTTGGAGACCCAGGCTGGCAGGGATTCAGTTCCTGTTAGTAATATATCCAGCACCCAGGCGGAAACTATTGTTAAAGGAGGTTCTGGCACTATGCCAAACATTATGTTGTTCCGGCATTACATTGAAGAATATTCAGGAGCTTTTGATAGAGACGAGGATAAATTCAGCTTTCCATCTGTCACTAGTAGCACAAATGATGATGTCGTAATTCTATTGAAATGCACATCACCTCTTCTGTGGAGCCAAAATAGTGCAGTGATACTTGCAGCAGCAAGTGTTCATTGGATAATGGCTCCAGCTGAGGAAGTGAAGAGAATTGTTGGCCCGATTTTATTTACTCTACGTTCATCTCCTGATGCAACATATGTGGTAATTTCTACATATTTTTGCCTTGTATCATATCCCATATTTCAAATAGGAATAATTATGGTATTGTATATTTCACTAATTATTTCTGTTATCATGCAATTACGTTGTGTCAGAAATCAACTTATGTACGTAAGTATTATATATCATAGTGTAGTGGAATAAAATTTTCCTAATACTCACGTGCCACTGTAGAGTGGTCAACTGTCATGCTTTGAGTTATGTATCCGTGATGGCTTGAACTCATATAAAAGACACACAGACATTTGCACTCACAACTTTGTGTTAGATGAAGCTAAAACTGAGCACTGAGTTCGTTTTATTACATCTTGGAATCATATGTTAAGGCATTCCTGCAGACATAAGAATCTAATAATTTTCCAGCAGATGTATGTTTTTCTGATGCTGGTTTCTTATTGAGCTTACCCCCTTTTTTTTGTTCTTGCAGATGCTTGGCAACATACTAGTTTTTGCCAAGACTGCCCCGTTATTGTTTTCTTCGTATTTTGAAGATTTCTTCATATGTGCTTCAGACCCGTATCAGACTAGGGCTTTGAAGCTTGAAATACTCACCACCATTGCCACAGAGTCATCTATCCCAGCCATTCTTGAAGAATTTCAGGTATTTGCTTGTATGTACAACATATTCCCATAAAGTTGAGCTGTAACAATGACTTGCAATCATATATTTGCTTCTCACATGAAAGTCTTTGATAGAACTTCCTCTTAAGGTAACAAAATCATCACTCACTCTTGCAAAATAATTTCAAAAACCAAGCTAGCATTTCCTGTGTCATACTGATGATGATTCATGCATGCTAAATACACCTTTAAAACCTTCTTCTTGGATCTAAGTGTAATTACAGTTTTTTTTTGATCTAAGCGTTCTACTCATGGAAATTAGTCTTATAGTCAAGCTTAGCAGCATAAAAAAATTGATGTCCTCTACCTATGTGATCAAGGATTTCTAGTTATAGCCCCCTGACATTCTGCTTATGTACTTTTTAATTGTTGCCAGGATTATATTAAAGATCCGAATAGGAGATTCGTGGCAGATACAGTTGCTGCAATTGCATTGTGTGCCCTGAAACTCCCCTCTATCACCTCCAGTTGTCTTGAGGGACTTTTGGCACTTGTATTGTACGGTAATAACTGTTCTCTCTGCATATGTTGTGATTGATCATCCTTCTTGAATAATAATGTTTGATTTTCACCTTGTTACAGAATTGTCTATCACTAACTCAGTTCACTTGAATGAAGAAGATGCTGTTTTAGTTCAAGCCATCTTGTCAATCAAAGAAATCGTGAAAATAGATGCAGCATCTCATGAGAAGGTACTATAAAATTAGTTTATATAAGCTTCTAATCCTGTAGCGCCACAGATTTGTTATATACTTTTCATATTATATGGGTAATGCATTCACTTGACATTATGATGATCATTTGATAAAGCAGTTGTATTGGTGTGTGGAATGTAGCATAGCTGACCAGGCCCCTTAAACCATCCCCTACTCCTCCATATCTTTCTTTGTATGAGATCCACATGGGTGGGTTATGCATGTATGCCATCTACGGGTGGTACATATACAACTCAGATCAATACAGAATGGTGTTGCATCAAATCATTCTGCCCCCTTCCTACATGGAATGTATGCTCTATTGTACAGTGTATGGTTTTCATATATCACCTTGTTTAAATGACAATTTCCTTTGCTCTTGTTTCTGCGTTGGTGACATTTCCCCTAGTGAATGGTGATGAACTATTTAAATTTCTTTTATCCTTCTCTCTTGTACAACCTGTGGTATCATTCATTGGAAGTATATTCAAGAACAAATGTAGATATAGGATATCAGGATGCCATGTGCTACTGTTTGAATGCAGTTTTCATGATTTACATTTTTTTTATTTGATGTATTCATTAATTTTGTTCTCCTAAGGTGATTATCCGCTTGGTTCGTTGTCTGGATACAATTATGGAGCCTGCCGCACGGTCCTTAATTATTTGGATATTTGGTGAGTATAGCTCTACTGGAAATCTCATCCCAAAGATAGCTCCAGTTGTTCTTAAGTATTTGGCATGGTCCTTTGCTGCCGAAGTGCTCGAGACAAAGCTTCAGATCCTAAATGCTTCTGTGAAGGTATGTATCATAAGTCCCAACTTTAGTTTTCTTACACTTAAATGGAGATTGCTAATAGGTTTATTTTTTCAGGTTATCATACATTCTGCAGAAGATCAGCTAGAAGAATTCAAAAGGACAGTGGCATATGTCATTCAGTTGGCTGCATGTGACATGAATTATGATGTCCGCGATCGTGCACGTTTCTTGTCAGGACTTCTGCCATGCTGTGCTAATGAAAATGACTCCTCATGTCGATCACAGAATGTAGATGTTATTAAGGAGCTAGCTGACCATATCTTTGGTGGGAAGATACCTCCTCCATCTAATTCAGACAGCAACTACCGGATTTATCTTCCGGGTTCCCTGTCACAAGTTGTTCTTCATGCAGCGCCTGGTTATGCACCACTTCCGAAGCCTCAAAGTATGATCTTAATTCATAAGACTGTAGAACCAACCAGAGGTGTAGCTGATTCCTCCGAAGGTACTAATTCTGACGCTGAATCTGGATCTTCAAGGGATGAGAGTGGCTCTGTGTATGATTCAGAAAGTGAAGCTGGTAGTGATTCAAATGATGAAGGTCATAACCTTCATCGTCAAAAGGAGAATCAGGAAGCTCCGCTGATTCATATGTATGATGGTAATGTAGATCAAGCCTATGCAGGTCGAGCTGTCGATGAAAATTTGGCATCTCTCATCTCTACTGATTTGACAGAACTAATGTCCAAGTCAGCCTTAGAGTCATGGCTTGATGAGGCTCCTGCTGCACCACTTGTTCCGGTACAGACATCATGTGCAAGGGTTTCTTTTACCACTCGCAGCTTTGAGAGAAAACCTAAATTGCATAGGTTGTTAGATCCATCGGATAGTGGTGGCTTGAGTGTTCTATATGCCTTCTCGTCTGAGGTTTCAGTCAAATCACGCTTGCTAGTATGTGTAGACTTGTTTGTCGAGAATGTTACAACAGAACAATTAGCAGATATAACCATTAAATCTGAAGAGGCTTCTGGTAGCAAGAGTGGCATGGACCAAACATCAGAAGGATCTGCAAGGTATACATCATTATATTGTCTGTATTGTGATTGTTTCTTCTTTGTCAACTTATTTCTCAGCTCATGAATCGTCTTTACCTGCAGCATACCAACTCTTGTTCCTGTTGAAGAGATACAGTCACTGGCTCCTGAACAGAGAGCTAAGATGCTTCTTCAGGTTCACTTTCATCACCATCTCTTGCCCTTGAAGTTGTCTGTCTTTTGCAATGGGAAAAGGCATCCAGCCAAACTTCACCCGGACATTGCTTATTTTGTACGACCACTACCCATGGATCTAAATGCTTTTCTATGCAAGGAAAACCAGCTGAGGGGAATGTTTGAGTACGCTAGAAGGTAACCAGACTCTATCCTATCTTTACTGGTTACTTAGTTTCATGCAGTCGCATCGATTAGGAACTGATCTGACACATAAGCCAAATTATGTTGTGTTTACTGTTACAAACTGATCTGCCTCCCCAAACGGAAACAGTTGCGACTGACGAAAATGCTTCAGTTTGCACATTTCATTAACTATAGAAGAATGTCGTGGAACAGGAGGTTTCTCTTGCTTCGCCTTGAACAAATTACCATGTGGCTGCTCATTTTTAATGGATCACGCAAAGAGGAGTATTTTCATCATGATGTCTTTGTGATGTTTTCAACTGATAGTGCATAGAAAAAGGAGTAAGCAAGTAGGAATACGTTCTTAGTTTTATATATTAATTCAGCCACTTAAACCAAAATAACTTGAGACTTGTATTCTGCCAGCAAGAAATGTCTTGTTAACAGATGAGTACCGTTTTAGGCATCTTTTGTTTGCATCATGTGCACTAAATTATGTGATTGTTTGTCCCCATGATAATTTTATTGCATAACCTGAGCCCACAACATCACAAACTCATGTTATGATGATCTGTTGACTATATGCTAATCTGCTGGGAATTGCAACAGGTGCACCTTCAAAGATCATCTTCAAAAGCACGAGCAGACCGAAGAGAGTACAGACGACAACACCGACAAGAACCTTCTAGTAGCCCAAACTCTCGCATCGAAAGTACTCAGCAACGCTAATGTTCACCTAGTGTCGATGGATATGCCGGTGACCTTCAGCATCGACGACGCCTCCGGCTTGTGCTGGCGATTCAGCAGCGAGATCCTGAGCACTTCGAACCCCTGCCTGATCACTATCGTGGCGGACGGGCATACCTCGGAACCACTGGATCTCACTGTCAAGGTGAACTCTGAAGACACGGCGTTCGGACTGAACCTCCTGAACAGAATCGTGGCGATTATAGAGTGAAGGGGCACTTTTGAGTTCTGCAAATTTGGTTCAAACGCTACTTTTGTGGATACTGTAAATCATTGTACATTATTGTGAATGACGAGGGCCTAGAGTGACCCGACCGATTGTTGTACATCTTTTTACCACCTTCTATTCTTTTTCTCATTGTTAGATTTGATTTGATTTTTGGTAAACTGGTGGCAAGCTTTGCTGTTGTTACAAAGTGCATGACAGAATTCGCGATAGCACGCATTGAGGCATGCTGCTGGATGGTAATGTTGATGATGACACTGTAAGTAATGGCATGAGATTTCTGTGGGACCAATAAATTCCAGAGTTTTAACTACAGTACAATTTTTTGGATTATGATAACATTGTACAGTTGATAAATCCAGTTATACATATACAGCAGGGATTAATGGCTACATCTCAGACAAACACAGTAAAAGCAGAGCTTGGCACACAATGATTTTCCCTCCAAGAAACTAGTAAAGAGAAAGTAACTGCTAGAACAAATAACCATGTCAAAAACCAGGTAGTATCCAAGCTAACGATATAGGCCTCACTAAGCAGCGCCGGCCATGGCCTCCCCAACCCCAAGCAACCCCGCCGAATTCTTCGACAGCCGCCGCCGGAGGGGCTCCTTGCTCAAATTCTTGGACCGTCGGCGCTGGCAGAGGCTTCATGACGTCTTCCATGGGCGGAGGCTCTTTTTGCTCGAACAGTTCCGGGTAGTGCGAGTGCCACTCTGCATCGGCCGGCATCTCCATCTCCGCGTTAGGGATGGCTTCCTTGTTCGCCGCGCCAGAATCTTGATCGAAGGCTGTCGTCGTCGTGGTGGGTTCCTCTTTGGTAAGGTTGTCCAACGGCTCTGGCAAGTTCTTGGTAAGGATCTCCAATGGAGATGGCAAGTTCTTGGTAACGGTCTCCGCTGGCTCTGGCAAGTTCTTGCTAAGGGTCTCCAATGGCAGTGCCAAATTGTTAGTAAGCATCTCCAGTGGAAGCAGTGGGAAGTTCTTGGTAAGCATCTCTAATGGCAATGTCAAGTTGTTCGTGAGCATGTCCAGTGGCCATGGCAGGTTGTTGGTTAGCATCTCCAGTGGCAATGGGAAGTTCTTGGTGAGCATCTCTAGTGGCAATGCCAAGTTGTTGGTGAGCATCTCTGGTGGCTTGTCCATGGTAACCATCTCCCATGGCTCCAGTTCGTCCTCCATGGTAATCATCTCCCATGGCTCAGCCCCATCCTCCATGGCAAGCATCTCCCATGACTCTGGCTCGTCCTTGGTGAAGATGTGCTCCAGTGGCTCTGGCTTCTCCTCCATCGCAAACATCTCCAATGACTTGAGCTCATCCTTTGCATCTGCGGCCATGTCGTGCTCCCGGCGGCGCCGCCTCTTAGAAGACCGGGCGACCTTGCTGCTCTCCCCGCGCTCCACCTCGTCATCATCCGCCGCCGTCCTCGTCGTCTGGTGCACCCTGCAGAGCACCCTGACGCCGGCGCCGTCCGTTGCAGCCGGCAGCACGGTCCCGAACTCCTCCATGAGCCACGCGGTCTTGCGTCCGCGCGCGTCGAGGTACTCAAAGGCCTGCCGGTGCCCGGCATCAGCGACGGCGACCCGCTTGCCGTACCCGTGCCACGTGCCGCCGCCCTTGACGGTGCGGCTGGCCCGGCCGCCTACGGCGCCCTTCCACCGCGCGACGCAGAGGAAGTACCAGTTGCCGTCGTCGTGGCCGAAGCGCCGGTGCCGCGAGGTGAGGGCGGCCGGGTCCTCGCCGTAGACGTCGGCGACGCAGACGATGCCCTGGCGCTCGCCGACCGGCGTCTTTCCCGGGTCGGCCACCCAGGGGTCGAGGTAGAAGTTGATGAGCTCCTCCGGCGTCGGCGTGAAGCGGAAGCCCGGCGGCGCGTGATCCATGGCCGCCATGGCTTGTGGGTAGTTCCTTTTAGAGGATCAGGAGTAGGGGGGCTTACGTTCCGCCGTGTCGGCGTCGGCGACGGGAGCCATCGCAGGTGCCGCGGGAGGTGGCGGGATTTAGCTAGGGTTTGGAGACCGGCAGGGATCGGGGTGCGGATTGGAGGAGGACGTACGATTGGCTCGCTTATATAGCGATCGATGGTGAGTCTGACTAGTCGAGTCGGTCTACAATTGCAAGTTTGCAACCGACCATACGGGTAACCTTTTCTTTTTCTTTTGAGAACTACGGGTAATTTTCTCGATACATGAAACATTAACTTCTTACGTAGTACGTCATAATTCCGTATCGTAAAAATACCTTTTCTATATATGTGAACATTTTTTACATATATATAGAGAAATAATTCTTTTTAGCAGAAATATAATTTGGACGATGCTACGCGTCCGTTGACTGATTTTCTGATTTTATACGACCATTGGATGCCCAACCTGATAGCCGCCCGATCTACTGTCCGCGTCCCGCATGCCCACTAGTTATTTCCTGCAACAACCGCTCTGTTGCAGAAACATTAGCACTCTTGCTCCCGGCCCCTGATAGATCTGCGCCCCGCACGGTTTCGCAACAAGAGCATTTCCTGCAACAATGCTCTTGTTGCAAGATCTGGTCTTCTCTGATTTTCTGCAACAATGCTCTTGTTTCCCGAAGCTCCATCTAGCAAATCCCATCAACAATCTTCGATGAGCTCTTGTTTCTGAAACACTAGCCCTATTCCACTCTGAATCATGAACACCTGCGTGAAAAAAACAGTAGCTCTGTTTCGGACTTTGTTTCAGAAACAATAGCTCAGTTTCAGAAATGGCTCCGGCGACTCCGGCAAAGCTGCGATGCACTGGCAGATGTTGCGACAACGGCGGAGCGGGAGGCGGGGCCGCTGTTGTGCTTCTCAACTGCGCTTGAAGCAACGATAGATGCAGAAGCGGCAGGCTGGGAGCACGTGGGCTGGAGTTGTAGCAAGCATCAGCAACCGTCTACCATGGGGCGGGGGTCTTTGGTTAAGTGCGGGGGCAGCGGGTACACGAGAGAGAGGAGAGGAAGAGATGAGGATGAAAATTCTCGGTGGAAAGGATGGATAAAGTTGGGACGGGGGAGTGGAACGGGACCACCGGGGCACGTGACGGACACCAAAGGCGGCTGATGGAGCGGTGGAAATTAGCCGGTTGAATAGGATCGTTTCCCATATAATTTTGGTATACCATGAGATTTTCCCATATTGCAGCACCTAATATCTTTTTTTCTTTTTAACCGATTTTGCTAAATTATTTGAAAAATATATACGTACATCTCAAGATTTTTGGTAGAAAGAAACACTGTGCTTGTCAATGGGCGATGCCAGTTGCCGGCTCGTTTACGTTTTCCTTCAGACCGACTCGCCCATAGGGACCGGACAAGACTCGAACTGAGTTCCTCTCTTCTCTTCCTCTATTTTTTCCAAAACAAAGGCATCATGTCTCCTTATTACTAGATGACACCTCTCGCGTTGTCGTGGGAATCGGTTGCAATATATTTAATTAAACTTGATTTGATTGTTTGGAATATAATATTTAGATTCATTAAATTTATCAATATTAAGAATACACTTGACTTATTATATTTGGTCATGTGTAGTTCTAAAATATTTTTTTGAACATAAATAGAATAATAGAATCAAAAATCACATATGGTTGTATGTGGTGGTGGTGGATCTTTTCCATGCATGGGTGCATGTTGTGGTAGGTCATGCAAAGATATCACACTTTTCACGGAGAAAACCGACGAGCTCTATTTCCTATTGGGAAAATTTTGTTTTTTGGCCACTTTAGATTTTGCCAATTTTCCTTATGCCACTCTAAAATTTGACATTTCACTTCTACCACTCTTAGCTTTTGAAAATGTATCACAATTGCCATTCCGTGGCAAAAGAAAAATAATTTCATTTCACTTTTGCCACTATGAACTTTTGACAACGTATCACAATTGACACATTGAAAATTTCGGTTTTGCCATAGAATAGCAATCGTGATGTATTGTCAAAAGTTAAGAGTGGCAAAATTGAAATGTCAAAAGCTAGAGTGGCATAACGAAATTTGGCAAAACCTACAGTGGCAAAAACAAAAAATTTCCTTTCCTATTTGGGATAGAGGTCATCAGCAATCTCAGCCGTCTTGGTTGGGTCGTGGGGGTGCACCTGAACTTTCTTGGTGCCCGTTGCTGGCTTGAAGGACGAATCTAGAGTCAGTTTCTTAGCCACAGGCATCTCAGTTGGGTTAACAACAAGCTTATAAGAAACAAATTACGTTTCGGCTGCACTGGTGTCTACCAAGTTAGCATTTTTGTTCACAATATTTTTTGCATGCTTTGGGTTGTCAGGGATTGTGATCACTCCTTTGAGACCCGGCATTTTGATCTTCAAGTACACATAGCACCGACAGGCCATTAAATTTGTGTATATCGGGCCAAAAATGGTGTGGTACTCACTCTTGAAGCCAGCCACCTCGAAGGACAAGGAAGCCTTGCGGAAAATTCTCTGGTCGCCGTAAACGACCTCCAGAGAGATCTGCCCAAGTGGTCTGGCTCGGATGCCAGGGAGCACCCCGTGGAAGGTCATCCCAGTCGGATTAAGCCTCAGCCGGGGAATTATCTTTTTCTCCAATGTACTTGCATATAATATGTTCACTCTGGCTTCTCCATCCATCAATACATTTTGCAGTCGAAATATGTTGACAAGTGGATCAACCACAAAAGCTTGACGTTCGGGGTACGACAGATGAGGCAGATGATCTGACCGGTGAAAGGTAATGGGCATCTCCGACCAGTTCAAGTATTTGGGGATAGTCGGGCTTCCATGTTGGCTTCCTGATTCCTGACCTTTCGGATCCGATTGGTCTTCCCAGCCAAGCAAAAATCAGCGGACATCCTTCTCGCCAGGGTATCCACATGCAGCGTCTTCTGAGTCCTTGTCACCTTCATCATACTCCCTCGGTCCTTAAAAGAGTGTATTTTCAAGTTTGTTGGAGGGTCAAACTATCTCAAAGTTTCATCGAGTTTGTGCAAAAATATATCAATACTTGTGAAACCAAATAGATATATGATGAAAATAGCATGAGTCTAATGCTACTAATTTGATGGCATAAATGTTTATGTATTATTGTATAAATATGGTCAAACATAAAAAAAAATAGATTTTCCAACAAAGTTGGAAGTACACTCTTTCAAGAAAGGAGGGAGTAAGTTGTTTCTTTGTCCTTCGCCGACTACATCCTCTCCAGAGCCCTACACTGTTGGACTCTATGCTTAGTTGGACCAACTCCTCAATGTTGTGAATGTAATGAGGCTTTGTTAGAATAAACCCAAGCCATCATTAACCATTCGAGGACCAAGCAATCACACGAGCACAACCCCGAAATTTGTTAACGAGTTTCATCGATATGGCTACATCCCATAGGCCTGACTATATATGGGCGCTCCTCCCCATGACACCGCTACAATACTGCACTCCAACCGCCCGGGTGTCAGCACACGCCATGCCAAAAGCCTAAAATAAATTCAGGAAAATGCGAGCACCAATGTCTAGGGCTTGAACTCTGATGGGCTGAGGAATACCAATGTCATCCTAACCATCCCACCACATGTTGATTCGCTACATCAGTAAATCCAGAAATCAACAGAACATGAGATACAGAGTCAGATCTGTAGATATCCATACATATTTATCCCATAATCATATACCGTTACACAGAAGTTGGATTGAATACATGCATTTTGTACATAACACTTCATGTCTCAGTTTCATCTTAGAACTGTTCATAACTTATCAGGACCTTATAAATTTTTTCATTACAACATATATTTTTTTACATGTTATTTTGTTCTTTAATTCTCTTGGCTATATTTTTGCCGCTTTAGGGGATGGCTATGTAGAAATTGAGGCTGCGATGGCACACGATTTGGCAGCTTCCACAGCCATACATAATTATTTGCAACGCTGCTCGCCGTCCTTGGCTAGCCGCACTAATCGTCTGTCGCCGCCATCTGCCGCCGGCCATCACCGACTCTCCTCTATGGTTCCGGATGCGCTTTCACCCCCTCCCCTCCTCACCTCGCCATCTCAGTTGTCGCCGAAGTGGTTGCCGACCCAGCTCCTTGAAGAAAAGTGGCGTTGCCGTCCGGCGGAGGCCGATCCGGCCAACATTTGGTGTGTGCGGAAGCTCCTCACGGGGCCTCGCCCGACTGGTTGGTCGCAGCTCTCCACGCTCGCCGCACGTCCCTCCTTTTTCTGCGCTGATGGTGTCCGCGACATTTGTGACTGTAACACTCCCTCTGTGGGCTTGTGGGCTGTTACCGTATGGTTTGTAAAATGGACCTGGGCCTTGAGATGGGCCAACGGGTACCAGTGTGTGTGTCATACGAGGTGTATATGTACCAGGCTTGTAACCCTCAAAAGAAAAAAAGATGAATGAACTCTGAAGATTTTCTCACCTCCCGTTCTCTTGTTCCTCAGCCCCTTCTCTGATTCCTCATCCTAATTCTCCTCGAATTATCCCAAACTACCAAGGTACTCAGGTGATTTGTCCGATCTCGATCCATTCCACGATCGGGTCGTGACAATTTGGTAATCAGAGCCCCAAAATTTCCTCAAAATTTTGCTTTCGCTGTGTGTTCCTCAACTCTCTCGCCAGATTCGTAACATCCACTTCCCTGGGTGCGGTTTGCTTCCGCGAACCGCACAAAATCCCTGGGCTAGGTTGGATCGGCTTGGAGTGGAGGGACATCGACATTCAAACCCTCAGCACATAGACAAGAAAACAATCACCAGCCACTTCCTGCCTATCAGGTGTTCGACGAACTGTTGAGCAAGCAAGAGGTGTTCACCGGCGGCGTTCTCCATGTCACTGTGCACCATGTGTATTACCCGATCAGTGAGGAGACGTTGCAGCAGGTGTTTACAGTGTATGGCGTGGTGAAGATCTCCGTGTTCCAAAGAGTCCACCATGTGGAGGCGGTGGTTCAACTTCGATCAAGAAGCGCGGCAGCGCGGGCTCTCGCCATGCATGGCCGATGCATCTACGAGCTTGCCTGCCTCCTCGACATCCAGGACGTGTCGCCAGAGTACAACCTTCACTTGTGCTCGCTGCTCGAACAGAAGCAAACCGCAACCGTGGCCGAGTACACGGCGTCATTCTGGGAATGCGTACAACGCGTACTGGATATCAACCCCAACCTAAGCATCAAGTGCTTCGTCCACCAGTACATCGAGGGGCCGCACAAGGATATTCAAGCAGTCGTGCAGTCGCAATCTCCGTCTAGCATCACCAGAGCATCGTGTCTTGCTCGGATAAGGGAGGAAGAGATCATGCAGGATGAGGCGATATGCGCCGGGGAGTGTGGCGATGGCTACGGCGATGGAGTACAGGACAACAGCATGATGCGAGCAAACTTGCTGCTCCGACACCGACCATGTGCTCGACAGAGTGCCTGAATTGCGACGACACCGTCCATGTCGCTGCACCTGCCGTGCTTCCCTCCCCTGCCGTGTGCAGCGAGGACCTCGACATTGACACCGTCCATGTCGCTGCACCTGTCGTGCTTGCCTCCCCTGCCGTGTGTGACGAGGACCTCGACATCGACACCGTCCATGTCGCTGCACCAACGCCCGCCATCTTCTCGACGGGTGATCTGGCCCGTGGTAGTGGTAGGGATGACTACGACCCCATGTCAGTTTCCATGGTCCTCTGGAGTATACCAGCCCCACCACAGAGAGTGATTCCTGACTTTAAGCTCATCGCGATGATACCCACCAGTTGTTTGTTCAAAATCTCTGCCGCTGCTGCCTACGTGTTGACAGTCGTGCTCATGTCGGATCTGATAATGGGTCAGAAGGCACAAGGACAGGTGATTCGACCAGCACCGTGGCCTTCGTTCTTCAGCAAGCATACCAATACAGCTTCACGTGAGACATGCATGGCTATTTGGCATAGGACTCATGAAGTTGACATTTTGTCCATTGGTGCAGAACATTTTTCGCTTCCTTTAATTAACTCATGGCGACAAGATCACTTAAAGCAGGATGATCTATTCCAGATGCTTAAGAAATGGTGCGCCCATAATAAATATGTGCAGCTGGCCAGTACAATTTTTGAAGCTTACAGCCAGTTTCGTGCTACCAGTGAGGTTTTCACTTCAATGCTTAATTGGGAAGCTGCACTTTTGTCCACGGACCTCCTATTCGACGAGTACACTAAACTGATGACTATTGAATTGCATTTTTATCTTGTGCAACCGGTTCATTTTTATTGTCTTCTAGCTTCAGCTGAACCTTCTGATCGCGCCGAAGGATGTGAAGCTATGCTCACTTGTGCTCAGTTCACCTTGAGAAGAGTTAGTCCTGAAATTATTGCCAAGTTGTTCTACAACTATTCTTCTTATGGTCTCTTCTATGGAGGATAATGCCCAATGGAAGTGTAATTGGAGATCACCCTCTGTGTTTGAAGAATTCCTAGCGGAAGTTACAGTTTGGCAACATGGATATGGAGCCGTTAACTCCGCGTACCTGGTTCTCCTTGTTCGCTATGTGACACTTCAAGTTGAGGCCCTCCTGGATGTTTCTCAACCCTGTGAACCCTTTGTTAACAAAAGAAGAGTAACATCACTATATACAGAAGGAAGAGCATTGTTTACAGGAGTACTTCACCCCATTATTCCCATTCAGTTGCCAATGAAGATATGGTTTCCGGTGTTTCTAGTTACCAGCTTGTCTCGATGGAGCTCTCTGATAGGGGATTCAATTTCCATCTTCGGAATTCAAAATGTGGAACAACGGGTGCTTCCTAGGGTAACAAGTTCAGCTACCAGACTATGGGACCCAGGAATCTTTGATGTTCAATGCCTCAACGCTGTTAAGTTTCTTTCAATCGCACGGGTGTCATGTTTTTCTGTTCCTGCTGTGAAAGATTCTCTTAGTCATGGACTTGAGCTTTCAGCTGCAACACAGTGGGATCCTGGAATTCGACACTTTATTCTTCTACCTTGCTGGTTCTCGGGAAAACCATGTGTGTGTGCCGGTACAGCGGTGCACCTGGGAATTACAGTCTTTATTGTAATTGGTTTTGAACTGTTGGATAAACAACAACTGATCTTTACTGAGGGCCAAAGGCCAATACATATACATGTGTGGTAAAGTGCAGAAAACTCCTTATACAATGGGGATATACCGAAAAGAGACTATACACATCTAACACCCCCCTCAAACTCATGGTGGATCAACAACACTGAGTTTGGAGAGGAAAAAGGTATGCTGCGCTCGAGTCTGTGCCTTCGTGAAGAAGTCAGCCAACTGTAGCTCAGAGGGCACATAGTGAAGAGCGAGAGTCTGATCCTGCACAGCAGCACACACAAAGTAGGCATCCACACCGATGTGCTTGGTGAGCTCAGGCTTCACCGGGTCACGCGCAATACTGATAGCACCAGTACTGTCTGACAGTAAGGGAGTCGAGGTAGCAGCAGACACACCAAAACCCTCAAGTAACCACCGTAACCAGATCACCTCAGCCGTCAGCATAGCCATGGCGCGCAACTCAGCCTCTGTACTCGAGCGAGAAACTGCAGTCTGTTTCTTTGTCTTCCATGCAATAAGAGAGCCACCAAGAAAGACACAATAAGCAGACAGCGAGCGTTGATAAGAGGGATCACTAGCCCAGGTAGCATCGGAGTAAGCCTGGAGCTCAAGAGAACTGGAACGGGGAAAGAAAAGGCGCTGAGAGATCGTTCCACAAAGATATCGTAGAACACGGAGGAGGTGACTATAGTGGACAGAGGTGGGGGCTGAAACAAACTGACTCAGGATGTGAACGGGATAGGAGATGTCAGGACGTGTAACAGCAAGATAGACAAGGCTACCAACGAGGTGACGATAGCGAGTGGGATTAGGAAGAGGGTCACCATCAGAGGCACAAAGCTGAACGTTGAGCTCCATATGAGTCACAACAGTGCGGTCATCACTGAGAGCAGCTCGAGCAAGAAGATCCTGAATATATTTCTCTTGAGAGATGTAGAAGCCATCAGAGGTCGAGGAGATCTCAATCCCAAGAAAATAGCAAAGAGGACCAAGATCAGTCGTGAGAAACTGGTCGTGAAGGCGGGCCTTAACAAAGGCAATGTAGTCAGAGTCGTCACCAGTGATGATCATGTCATCAACATAAAGATGGAGAAGAGTCCGACCACGAGGAGACGTGTGAACAAACAACGCGGGATCATGATCACAGGGCAAGAAACCAGCGGCAGTCACCACAGAGGCAAAGCGCTCAAACCAAGCGCGAGGGGCCTGTTTAAGACCATAGAGGGAGCGGCGAAGTCGACAGACCATACCGTCAGGAGCATAGTACCCCGGTGGTGGCTGCATGTAAACCTCCTCACGCAGCTCGCCATTGAGAAAGGCGTTCTGGACATCAAGTTGAGAGATAGACCACTGACGAACAGAAGCCACAGCAAGGAGAGTGCGGAAAGTGGTCATGTGAGCCACAGGAGCAAATGTCTCATCATAGTCGCGTCCCTGCTCCTGCTGAAAACCACGGGCCACAAGACGAGCTTTGTAGCGCTCAAGAAAACCATCGGAGCGAGTCTTAATCTTGTAGACCCACTTGCAGGTGATGGGACGAACACCCGAAGGGAGGGAAACCAGCTCCCATGTGCCAGAGCGCTCAAGGGCAGCAAGTTCTTCGGCCATCGCAAGCTGCCATTCAGGTTGAGTCATGGCAGTCCGATAGGAAGTGGGCTCAGCAATGACAGGGAGACCATACCGATCAGGAGAGTAGCGATCAGGTGGGGGGCGAGGCCGAGCCCGGAGGTTGTGAACCGGGGGAGGCGTGAGGAGAGGTGCACCAGAGGTGGAAGGCGCGTCAGAGGAGACATCCTCAGGACGAGGGCGACGAGTATAGTGGAGAGGGAACGGTGAGAGAGGGCGACGGACTGGAGATGATGGTGGAGAGGTGAAGGAGGAGGATGGAGAAGATGGGGTCGGTGGTGAAGGAGAAGGAATGAGAGATGCCGGAGGAAGAGATGACACAGGAGGCACATAGCAGGGTGTATCGGGAAGGAGAAGAAAAGAGAGATCGTCCATAGAGAAACTCGAGGAAGAAGGACGTGGGTAGTAGGAACGAAACTCATCAAAAGTCACATCACGCGAGATGCGCAAGCGACGACCCACAGGATCCCAACATCGATAGCCCTTGTGCTCATCACTGTAACCAAGGAAAACATACTCAACCGACTGAGCAGTCAGTTTGGTGCGTTCTCGGGGGGCAAGAAGAACATAGCACACGCATCCAAACATACGGAGAGCGGAGTAGTCAGGAGAGCGACCAGTGAGACACTCCAGAGGAATACCACCCTGCAAAGCAGTCGATGGCTGAATGTTGATGAGATAGGTGGATGTAGAAACAGCCTCAGCCCAAAAATGGGGTGGAAGGGAAGCAGCAATCATCAGTGCACGAGCTGTCTCAAGCAAATGACGATGCTTACGTTCAGCAACGCCATTCTGAGCATGAGCACCAGGCATGAGAACTGGGCAAGAGTACCCTGTTCCGCGAGAAAAACACACAACAGCTGAGAGATATACTCTCCAGCAGAGTCAGCACGAAAAGTGCGAATGGGCGTGTAAAACTGGGTACGAACCATGTCAGCAAATCGTTTGTATATAGAGAGAACCTCGCTACGAGATTTCATGAAGTAGAGCCAAGTGTAGCGAGAGAAATCATCAATAAACAAAACATAGTAGCGATGACCACCTTTCGAATCAAAGGGAGCAGGACCCCAGACATCAGAATGAACTAAGTCAAAAGGACGTTGAGACACAGACTCACTAGTAGGATAAGGTAACTGAGTCTGTTTGCCAAGTCCGCAACCATTACAATGTAAGGAGACATCTCCAGATACAGACCCTAAGAGGCCCTGACGAACCAATGAAGACAAGTGAGAGCCACAAAGGTGACCAAGGCAATGATGCCACTGCTGGAATGACGCAGACGAAGAGGCAACAAGAGCATGGGAGTTGGCAGAAGTGGTGGCAGCGGAAGGAAAACAAAGCCAGTCAACCTCCCAAAGGCCCTCTGACTCACGACGCCGGGGGCAAGCACCAACCAAAGCCTTGGTGCGACGATCCTGAATGGAGCAAGACTCGGTATCAAGAATGACACGACAACCAGAATCAGTGAGTTGGGCAGCAGAAAAAAGATTCATGGTAAGGCGAGGAACATGAGAAACACTAGGAACAGAAAAGGATGGAGTGGAAAGAAGGCCACGACTAGCAACAGGAAGAGGTGTGCCATTGGCGGTAAGAACATTAACAGGTGAATCAAGAGGTCGGAGGGAAGACAACATAGAAGAATCAGAAGACATATGAAAGGAAGCTCCAGAATCCAAAACCCATGAGGATGTACCTGACTATGTAGTGGCCTGCGGTGGTGTAGAAGGGGATGCGGTCATAGCAGCAGTTGAACCAGTCAACAAGGAGCCAGTGGAGGCAAGTAGACGCTTGAGGCGTACAATGTCCTGGTCAGTGAGTGACTGAGTCGAGGAAGACGCAGGAGGGCCACTGGAAGAGGAGTGTCTCTGGTCTCGCTTCTTCTAGCGACAATCAGACTCTGGGTGACCTGACCGGGAGCAGTAACCACAGAAAGTGTCACGGCGCAACGTACTCTTCTCAGCATAAAGAGGACGGCTCACCCCCTGAAGGAGTGGGCAGGAGAGGTGGAGCAGTGAGGCGAGCAGATGACACAGGAGCCCGGGTGGCCAACACTGAAGGAACCACAAGTAACCCAGCAGAGCGAAGACGAGTCTCCTCAGCACGAAGCTCAGCAAGTACCTTCGATATAGGAACACGACCACGAGCAAGCAAGTGAGCCTGTCGGGGCTCAAACTCGGAGCGGAGACGAGATAAGAACTCATGAACCCTCTGAAACTCCAAGTCAGACCGCGTAGTCTGACAGCAACGACAAGTGCCACACACAATAGTCCTCAGTGAGTCAATCTGACGCCAGATGGCAGAGCACTGTGAATAGAACTCATCAACAGACGAGTCACCCTGCTGAAGAGCATGCTCCTGACGCACCACAGAGAGGTATAGGGCATCGCCAGAGGGCTGATAGCGCCGACAAAGATAGGAACACATTGCTGCAACAACGCCGAGACCCATGAACTCCGAGGCAAACTGAGGAAGAACACTCGCAGTGAGAACAGCAGCAGCTCGAGCATCATCATTGCACCACTGAGTGTAAGCAGACAAATCATCTCGGTAGACAGAGAGAGCATCAGAATATGCGGATACCTGCTGATCATAAGCATCAACTACAGCATCATCAAGAGCCTTGGCTGCATCCCGATCAGCCTGCGAGGCATCAGCAGCAAGCACCGGCGGTACCGGCGGCACAGGAGCCACCAGAGCAACAAGGCAGGGCGGACAAGGTACCTCGCCATAGAGAACGCCCCACAGCAGAAGGCCGCGCATATGAATACGCATGAAACCCACAAACTCAGCATAGTTGGTGCCATCGAAGATGACCGAGCACCGAGGAACGGCGACATAACCCGAAGAAGACATGAAGAAGTCTTCCTGCTGCTACTCTTTTTTTTTGGACCCGAACTGGATTCGGAACAAGAGGCCCAAACTGAGTCCGGAGCGAGAAGGCCCGAACTGAGGCCGGAGCGAGAGGGCCCGAACTGAGGCCGGAGCGAGAAGGCTCCGCTCACGGGCGACGAGAGGAGCGCGCGGGGAAGAGGAGCCTCTCGTTGACTCCAGGAGACGGGCTGGCCGGACGAAGCCGAGGCGCGCGTGAACACGAGGCGAGCAGGACCAGCGCCCCGAGCAGCCAGCGGCCGAATGAGTGCTTGCTCACGCCCGGCGCGTAGGGAAGCCGCTGCTTCCGCAGCGGGAGCAGCAGCAGAGCAGGCCGGATGGAACGGCTGCCGAGCGGAGGGAGCTCGAACCGGGCAGCGGAGCAGGCCGAAGGGACCGGAGCCGCAACGAGAAGGACCGGGGCGTCCGGATCCGCGGCGAGGAGAGCCGGGACGGACGGATCGGACGGGGAAGTGGGCGGATCGGGGGAGGAGCTAGCACGGAGTTGTAGCGTGCGGGAGAGAGGGGAACCTAACATCCGATACCATGTTGGATAAACAGCAACTGATCTCTACTGAGGGCCAAAGGCCAATACATATACATGTGTGGTAAAGTGCAGAAAACCCCTTATACAATGGGAATATACCGAAAAGAGACTATACACATCTACCATGAACAACTACAAGAGCAGGACAAGGGAAATTCCATTTTGATTCAAGGGACTGAAGTGGTTGGCAGTTTTGGTGCTCTAACTTGCACGTACAAGAGGGCATATTTTTCTGGAAGGCAATGGGACCCCGGTATTCTGCAGTTTACCTTGGAAACTTGGGTATCATCTATTGGCAACGTCTTGCATACACGCATGCTCAAGTTATCTATAGTTTATTGTTGGCTGGACCGTATCCAACTTGCTTATACAGGACACATTATACTGATACTACCATTGACTCTATTCTGTTTTCCAAAGTTGATTCCCTACAAAATGCAGCAGGCTGGGAACTACATGATGCGTCCACTAGAAAATACTGCTGGAGCCTTGTTTGAATTCAACTTCTCTCCTGCAGGGCAACTTGATTACGATCTACATGTCGCTGCAGCACTTGAGTTTTCTCGAGATCGTTCAGATGGCCACTTGCACCTTTGGTTCCTTATATTTCTTCACTCCAACAGAACTGAGATATATTATACTGGGATCCAATGCTCACCTTTGCTTTGGTGGTTTCCGTCTAATCCAAAAGCACTTGAGAGGAGTCCTCGTATCATAAAATATATACATGTGCAGATTTTCAGCGGAGGGCTCAATTTTGAGATGAATCATCAACCTCAAGGCACCACAGGAATTGCAGTCATGCTCTTGTACCATGCTACTAACCAGCTGCTTGTTTCTTTGTGGCCATGGCTGCAATGAAAGGAAATGCTTCAGCACTACATCAACTATGTGCATGAGTCTTCAATGATTCCATGTGGGATAACACCTAGACAGAGGTCTAGCCATGGGATGGACGGATTACACATTAGGAAGCACACATATGGGAAGGGTTGCCATTTCTTTCATCTGGCAGTGAATAGCAGTAAGGTGCACCCTACTCAGGTTATACACTTCCTCGTTGCTAGTGGTCATCTCTTCTTTATCATTTGCCCTTTCGATCCTGCCAAGGGAGAGACCACAGCTTGCACTCGCCTACTTGCTATCAAGGAAGGGACCCCCAGTTGGTTCAGATTTATCTTGTGGGTGTGCAAGATGTCGCACTCTTCAGATGCAACTCCATTTGATGATGACTTAATGGTGTGTTCCACCGAGCTGCTTGGGTGCATACACATGCTACTACTATATGACCCAGGAGGACTAGCTCGTCGCCAAAATGGGATTGGAGGCGTTCATGATTCAAGCTTCATCGTCATCGGCTTGGGGGCAAGCCGAATTTCAAGGGCGGGAGAGTGTAACACTCCCTCTGTGGGCTGTTACCGTATGGTTTGTAAAATGGACCTGGGCCTTGAGATGGGCCAATGGGTACCAGTGTGTGTGTCATACGAGGTGTATATGTACCAGGCTTGTAACCCCCAAGGGACGCATGTTGCAGATGAATGAACTCTGAAGATTTTCTCACCTCCCGTTCTCTTGTTCCTCAGCCCCTTCTCTGATTCCTCACCCTAATTCTCCTCGAATTATCCCAAACTACCAAGGTACTCAGGTGATTTGTCCGATCTCGATCCATTCCACGATCGGGTCGTGACAGTGACGTTCCTCAGCGGCGGTCGCGGCCGCGCCATCCCGTCCTTCCCGGTCGACTGCGGTGCGCAACAGCAGCACCCACACACGCAACACCAAGGGTTTTCACAATGACCTGTGGGGCGTGTGCACACATAGGATGTGTAACTAAAAGATTGTTTTCGTTAAGGCCATCATAGCAGGTGGCCTAGCAATTTGTTTAGTTTTTTGGGGGGCGGGAGGGAGGGGGCTGAAGAAGATTTGATGGAGTTTATTGACTAATGCTATGATTGCTAGCGTAGTTGTTGGAGATTGAATTAGCGACCAAATGGTAGATTTTCCTGTGCTAAGCATGAACAAGGCTGGGCTCTGAGGGCATAGATGACTCAAGTAGTTGGTTGGCCTCAGTGGGTGGGACGACTCAAGCAGAGGATTCTTCTGGAATTCATTCCTGAGCTGCCCACATGCCTCATTAGGGCATTCCAACGGCGACCCTCAAGTCGTTCGTATCCCTTTGGACCGCGCTGTCCGGACCATGAAAGCAATTCAACGCGGACCTGTATCGGTCAGCGGGATGGTTCGGATGCGTTTTCTCTCGTAAATTAGAGACAAACGCGGGGGGCTTTGCGGATGTTCGGGCAACAACCACGTAGGACTCCAACACCCCCGGCCCACCCAATCCCCCTACCGGTCCCATTTCCTTCCACTATGCCCCTTCTCCCCTTACTTTGCATCTGCACCCTCCACCTCTGCAGCCGCCGCCGTCGTACGTCTCCGGTCGCCACAGAGGCATTGACAGACGTCCGCAACCAGCACCGACGCGCCCGCTCGCCTTTACGACGACGCTATCCTCTCTGGAGCCGTTTGTACCTAGGTACACTCCGCCCCCTGTTGACGACCTCCATGGCGGACACCATGCTCGGCAAGTGTTCGGTCAAATGCCGTTGAGCTTATTTTCGAACGTTGTGTCACGAAGGATGGCAAGCTACTCGACCATGCAAGATGAGTTGTTGTGTGATGCGTGGTTAGCCGTATTCGCGGATTTCGTAGGAAGAAGAAGAGGGGGGGCCTTCTAGCAGCAAGTGCATGAATGGTTTCACGCACGAAAGCACATTGCGTCGTACGACATGTAAATCATTCAAGAACGCAATATGAGGTCATTATCGTATCGCCGGTACACTATCCAGGCCAGCCTCACCAAGTATTGTAACGTGGTTCAGCAATTAGAGGCAAGGTGGCCATTGCATGCGGCAGAGGACGAGGTCGTAAGTTTTTCTTCCTCTTGCTCAACTTATTGATTGATTCGTTCCTCAATGTTGGTCTACACGTTATGTAGCCCGCACGCGTTGTAGTGATGTACCACTGGACAGAGGGACGGCTATTTACGTACGCACACTGTTGGATGGAACTGAAGGGGGAGTATGAGTGGGAGAACATGATCCGTTGATGAAAAACTTGTTGGACATCCGGTTAATCTAGTCGAATTTGAGACATTGTGTTTCTATACTTGCATGCTATGTATGGATGATTTGTACTATTTTCTATGTGAACTTTGATGAGTATCGACCAGTTTGCATGAACTTCGTCCGGTTAGTTCAAATGCGGGTTGAAATGTATGCGGGCAGTGTTAGATAACTGGCTCCCGCATCCATGTCCGCGTGCTCAGAAGGTTCTACCGGGTTATAGCCTTATAGGGATCAGGTTCACGTGATAACCACTTCCACATGCATGTTAGTTCTTGAGCGTGCGCCTTTCGATCATTAATCCCAGCTGAGGAAAATGGAACAGTTCATGCATGTTAGGTGACGATAGCTGAAATGATAATGCAGTTTTTAGAGAACGGAGCGTAGCTCAGTTGACAAGGCGCGGAAGTTCGCAGTCGGACCGTCAGGGTTCGATTCTCGGCTCGAACACTTGGTGCTCACGGAGTTTTTTCTATAAAAAAAAGCCAAGAGGCTAGTCTAGCCCGGGTTGGTCTCGTTTTTGATAATGCAGTTTTTAACACCCATCCTTGTCAGATAGATGGGCCATTCGGTGTAAAGGCCTTGCTGGATTACCTAGAAGAGTGTACTCGAAGGGCACCCTGCAGTCATCCATTAGTGCTTCCAGAGTATACGTTCTAGAGCTTTCTATTTATTTATGCCTAAGTTAATCAACTATATACTCTTTAGAAATAGTTATCAAGATCTTTCTAACTTGTTACTCTAGAGCTCACAAATTATTTGAAGATAATAAACTATATGTGAACACATAAATGCCACAAATTAATTTAGAGAGTAATGTGATTTCATATAAAAATAAATTAGAAGAAATAGCCTTTTCGGAATAATATCACAAACAAACACCATCACAAAAATGTTGTTTCAACTTAATGCCTATGTATTTTTAATCGAAAGATTAGATTGTATATGCAAACAATATATCTTAATACTTTGCGTCACTACTTGTTCTATTGTTTGCTAAAAAAATATGACAACCAATGTCTTTCAAAAAAATAAAGAAGTTTAGTATAAACAATATAGAATGTTTTACATTAATTTGGCTAAACTATTAACGAGATAACGCATGCTCATGACAACATTAATGACCTGCTAATATTAGGGGGTTCAAGATATATTGGCAGAAAGAGGTGACGAATCAACCAGGGAAGCTTCGATAGGCTCGAGCTTAGCCTACAAATTCGTGGAAAAGAAATTAGTAGCAGTCTTCAACACATTTGTTAAGCTCAGCCCAAAACAACTAGTCCAGCAGGCAGCCCATCTAAGCAAAATCGGTGACTAAGCATCCTGGGTTCCCCCGCGCGCACGAGAAAATAACCACCATCGACTAGCACGCGCACAATAGGGGCCACCAAACATACCCACCAGACGCCACCACCAACCTTCACGCCAGATGCCGGCTCTTCAACGGACGCCGTATGCCAGCCTCCGGGCTGGACGCCGCCTCCCCTCCGGGCGTCGTCATCAACCGAGGCACCGATCCATCATCGAGGGAGCAGGGCTGCCGAGGAGCTCGTCGCCCAGGGTCCTTAGAAACTCACTGGATTCGTCGTTGCCCGTCCTCTGCAGCTCGCCGTATGCGCCGTCGTCCAGGGTCCTCTGCAGCTTGCCGGATCCGCCGTCGCCCGTCCAAGAGGAGGCACTGTCTTTGACTCTGTCTAATTTGTTAGTTCACTGGTTAGTGCGGTAGATAGTTTAGTCACTTATGGTTACTAGCTATTTTATTTCTAGACTTCTAGTCAATAGCTAGTTTTACTTCTAATTATAATTAATCTATGAACTAATTTCTATCATTGTTTAATCTTTTTTTGTAGACATGAAAAGAAAGAAGACTTTGCATAGTTGGTTTGCAAGTAGTTCGAATACACTTCCTATTGTTCCTCAATCCATTATTACCCCAATCAATGTTATCGTTCAACCCGCCCTCATTGAGAACACCAATATCATTGTCTTTGTCTGTTTTTGGTCGCTTCTCTTGTACTTGATGTATTGTTGTGCGGATTTTATGAAACTTTGTTGTATGTCAATCATGCTGCTAGTATTAGTGTTCAGATATGCCATGTCAATATGAGCACATTTTTGGCACATATTGTCTCTTTAAATTGGTAAAAATATTTTCTTATTTCAAAATTTGATATTTTTCGTAGAACCTGAAAAAATTCTAGTAAATACTACATGTTTCCGGTAGTAATTTGGGAAAATTTCACTTTATTTGCACAAAAGGATTAGGAGATAACCAATATTTTATTGCAAAGAGTGTTCGGTTTTCTCGGCGTGAACTTTGAACCCACCCTGCATTTTCTTTCTAGATTTGCCACTGGCAGAAGGAGTTGAGTGTGCGCTCTGTTGGCAGCGGCATATTGATTTGGTGGTGAGTCAAATTTAGAGATTTGAGGATTTTAGGATTTGAACCTAAATTTCCCACCCCACAATCATCTGTATCGTGGTTCCTCTGTATCTTATAGTTAGATTTAGAGTTTCCAGGATTTAGACCACATGATCAAATTTATTAACTTTATTAGAGTCGGATTTAGGGATTTGGTTTGTAAGTCCAAATTTATTATTGATTCAACAATTGTAAATCGGGACAGTGATGTGACTTGCATGCTTTGATAATAGAGATAAAAATAAGGGTTTTTTTTATTTCTGTGCCCCTGGATCCTTAGTTCTACTCATTCATCCCCACGATCTTAACTTTTGCTCACTTTTCCCCACTCCCTTGGCTGAAACCCTCAGAACTGGTCACAATGGACGTTGCCCTCGGGTCAGTGCTTTGACCGTTAACTCTGACGAGTGGGGCCGCGTAGGGCCGAGTCCACATTTTGACCGTTACGTGCTAACCAATGGGGCCGCGAAACTGACACTCACTGTAGGTTCCCCTCACTGTAACCTGAATCAGATCGAGTCACTTCCGCGCCGCCCCCTCCGCCGCCGTCGTGCCGCCTCCGCCGCATCTACCCTCTCTCCCCATCTAGGATTAGGAAGCGATGTCGGGGGAGCACCCCGTCCGGCCCGTCGACCGTGGAGATGATTGGGTCGAATCAGAGGAGGATAATTCATGGATTCCACCTGGGTAAGCATCGTTTTGCTCTCAAATTGATTAGGAGATCCGTAAATTAGACTGTATTTGACCACCGTTAGCGTGAATCAGTGCAATTTATCTAAAAAAATCGGCCTAACTGCGCCCTTTATCTTATTTTAATCGAATAGGGTTGATCCTGCACTTGCTTTTCGGCTGGCAGTTAGAATGGAAACTAGCGAGCTGCGTGGAACTAAACCGTGTCTGATTTCTTGGTTTTTCTATCCTAAAGTGGTAGAAACCAGCATTTCGTTCACCGATTTCCGCGAGCCACTCTGTTGTGAGTATCCTTGGAGCCCTGCCGATGCTGTTGAACTGAGATATTTCGACAGTACCGAGCAGAGATTTGTCCCATTAACTTGTGATGAGCATCTGGGATTGCTATTTAGTTGGAATGCTGACAGCCGTTTCGGTAAAATCCATATCGATGTGCTTCAGGCACGCAAACAACATATCCCGAAGGGGAAGGGTGTTCAGACATCATCTGTCTCTGCTAATAGCGAGCGTCCTCGCACTCCTTGTAGGTCGAGACCAAGTAAACCTAGTGGTTCTGAAAGCCACAACATGTCGGCTGCCGCTAATTCTGCCACTTCTCCTCTCCCTTCTGCACCTGATGATAGAAGTAGATGCAGAGCCTGACGAGGAAGTGCCTTGACATGATGATGAGGATGAGATTCTATTCCCTGAACTGGTAGATAGAGTCAACAGGCAGTGGAAGATGAATATGCAGAGGAGCCTAGCAGCCGTGCTAGATTTGATGACACTGACGATGAAGAGAGGGAGGAGAACATCGACTCCTTAGTTTTACAAGAATATGATGGTGAGGACATGCCAACATTGAGTGGAACAGGGAGAATCCTGAGCTTACTCCAAGAACCGTATTCGAATCGATGGTGGACTGTCATAATGCAGTGACTACATATTGCATTCTCACTGAAAACTCCTATGAGGTTGATAGGACTGAGCCAAGAAGATTCACTGTTCATTGCCCTTATGATAGGTGTAGGTGGAGGTTGCATGCATCCACTATGCTAAAGAGCAAATTGATTCAGGTATTACAACTGAATCTTTTTATCAGATTATTTATCCATTCTATATTCAGATCATGTGTACTGATACGTCTCCGTCGTATTTATAATTTTTGATTGTTCCATGCCAATATTATTCAACTTTCATATACTTTTGCCAACTTTTTATACTATTTTTGGGACTAACATATTGATCCAGTGCTCAGTGCCAGTTCCTGTTTGTTGCATGTTTTATGTTTCGCAGAAACCCCATATCAAACGGAATCCAAACGGGATAAAAACGGACGGAGAATATTTTTGGAATATTTGGAGAATATGGGAAGAAGAATCAACGCGAGGCGGTGCCCGAGGTGGCCACGAGGCAGGAGGGCGCGCCTGCCCCCCTCGTGGGCCACCCGTAAGGCGGTTGCTGCTCTACTTTGGCCGCAAGAAAGCTAATTTTCGGAGAAAAATCTGGGCGAAGGTTTCAATCCAATCGGAGTTACGGATCTCCATATATATACGAAACGGTGACAAGGCAGACCAGAGGAGCGCAGAAATAGAGAGAGACAGAGAGACAGATCCAATCTCGGAGGGGCTCTCGCCCCTCCCATGCCATGGAGGCCAAGGACCAGAGGGGAAACCCTTCTCCCATCTAGGGAGGAGGTCAAGGAAGAAGAAGAAGAAGGGGACCCCTCTCCCCCTCTCTTCCGGTGGCGCCGGAACGCTGCCGTGGCCACCATCATCATCACCGCGATCTTCACCAACACCTCCGCCATCTTCACCAACATCTCCATCACCTTCCCCCCTCTATCTACAGCGGTCCACTCTCCCGCAACCCTCTGTACCCTCTACTTGAACATGGTGTTTTATGCTTCATATTATTATCCAATGATGTGTTGCCATCCTGTGATGTCTGAGTAGATTTTCTTTGTCCTATCGATGGTTGATGAATTTCTATGATTGATTTAATTTGCTTGTGGTTATGTTGCTATCCTTTGGTGCCCATCATATGAGCGCGCGCGTGGATCACACCATAGGGTTAGTTGTATGTTGATAGGACTATGTATTGGAGGGCAAGAGTGACAGAAGCTTCAACCTAGCATAGAAATTGATGCATACGGGATTGAAGGGGGGCCAATATAACTTAATGCTATGGTTGGGTTTTACCTTAATGAACGTTAGTAGTTGCGGATGCTTGCTAATAGTTCCAATCATAAGTGCATAGAATTCCAAGTCAGGGATGACATGCTAGCAGTGGCCTCTCCCACATAAAACTTGCTATCGGTCTAGTAAAGTAGTCAATTGCTTAGGGACAATTTCGCAACTCCTACCACCACTTTTCCACACTCGCTATATTTAATTTATTGTGTTTTTATCTAAACAGCCCCTAGTTTTTATTCTCGCGCTCTTTATATTCTTGCAAACCTATCCAACAACACCTACAAAGTACTTCTAGTTTTATACTTGTTCTAGGTAAAGCGAACGTCAAGCGTGCGTAGAGTTGTATCACTGGTCGATAGAACTTGAGGGAATATTTATTCTACCTTTAGCTCCTCGTTGGGTTCGACACTCTTACTTATCGAAAACTGTTGCGATCCCCTATACTTGTGGGTTATCAAGACCTTTTTCTGGCGCCGTTGCCGGGGAGCAATAGCATGGGGTGAATATTCTCGTGTGTGATTGTTTGCTTTATCACTAAGTCATTTTTATTTGCTGTTCTTAGTTGTTCTTTATCTTTAGTTATGGATATGGAACACGAAATACCAAAAAAAAGGTTTACTTGCTACTCATGGAGATGGGGAACCTCCTAAAACCCTCGATGCTCAATATGTGAACAATATTATGTACCACTTTGATAATCCTGAGAAAACCTCATTCAATTATGTAATGGGAGACACGTTGGACCAACGTGAATACTTTAGGGATTATCGCTTGACTCAAAAAGGGAAACTATTGTGGGATCAAATTTATATGTTGTATTGGTATGCTAGGCAACTGTGCTTGAGATATGATTATACTTGTTGCTCTAGGATGAAGGCTCCACACCTTCCCTTTTCATGCGAATTTAATGATAATGAAACCTTGGCCTCTTATGCTAGAGGTATATATGATTACTATGATGTGGAACAAATAGAAGAATTTGTTGCTTTTATGGGTGCTTATGAAATTGAATCTATGTTCAAAGAGTTTGAAAATCTTTATGATGCTGTTTATAGACCTGAAAATTTAGCTATCCTTAAATATTGCTATGAGAATTATGAATACAATGCCGATATTGATGCATTTATTGAGAAAGTCTCCGCTGTCCAAGAAGAGACTAATATTTTGTAGGAGTCTATGGAAGAAGAAATTGATGAAACTATGAGCTCATTGGATGAAAAAGATGATGAGGAGAGCGAAGAACAAAAGGAGGAAGAGCAGATTAGCTACCCGTGCCCACCTTCTAATGAGAGTAACTCTTCAACTCATACATTGTTTAATTTCCCTTCGTGTTTACCGAAGGATGATTGCTATGATGATTGTTATGATCCCGTTGATTCTCTTGAAATATCCCTTTTTCATGATGCTTGCTATGCTTGTGGCCAAGATGCCGATATGAATTATGCTTATGGAGATGAACTTGCTATAGTTCCTTATGTTAAACATGAAATTGTTGCTATTGCACCCACGCATGATAGTCCTATTATCTTTTTGAATTCTCCCAACTATACTATATCGGAGAAGTTTGTGCTTATTAAGGATTATATTGATGGGTTGCGTTTTACTACCACACATGACGATTTTGATAGATATAATATGCATGTGCTTGCTGCTCCTACTTGCAATTATTATGAGAGAGGAACTACATCTCCGCCTCTTTATGTTTCCAACACGATAGAATTGCAAGAAACTGCTTATACTATGCATTGACCTTTACTTTGCGTGCATGAATTGTTCTTTTATGACATGACGATGCATAGGAAGAGAGTTAGACTTCGTTGTTGCTTGATTTATGTTACTTTGTGCTCACTACTAAATTACAAATCATTGTTAATTAAAATTGGCTTTGATATACCTTGGGATCCGGGTGGATTCATTACTTGAGCACTATATGCCTAGCTTAATGGCTTTAAAGAAAGCGCTGCCAGGGAGACAACCCGGAAGTTTTAGAGAGTCATTTATTTCTGTTGTGTGCTTTTATAAAGTTCAAAAAACAAAAAAAAGAGGGGAACCCAAAACTTTTTCAAAAAGAAAAGCGAAAGTGAGAAAGACGAGCATTGTTAAAGTGGGAGCTAGCCTTGAACTTTGTTCATGCTCACGGAAATTTTGTGAATCTTGATTACAAAAACTTTTCAATAAAAATAATTAAACCCTTGTACAATTCCATTGTATTATAAAAATAATGTACCAAGGTTTGCCTTTAGGACGTTTACAATGTTTGTTGGTTTGTGCGGTGCAGGACAGAAACTTTGGCTGTAGTGCGTGATTTTTCATTTTTTTACTGGAACGTCAAATGGTTCTGATTCTTTTTGCACTGTATTTCTATACAAATTTTTTATTTTTCCTAATTTTGGTAGAATTTTTGAAGTATCAGAAGTATGGTGAATGTTCAGATTGTTACAGACTGTTCTGTTTTAGACAGATTCTGTTTTTGATGCATAGTTTGCTTGTTTTGATGAAACTATCAATTTATATCAGTGGATTAAGCCATGGAAAAGCTATATTACAGTAGACACAATGCAAAAACAAAATATGAATTGGTTTGCAACAGTACTTAGAGTAGTGATTTGCTTTATTATACTAACGGATCTTACCGAGTTTTCTGTTGAAATTTTGTGTGGATGAAGTGTTCGATGATCGAGAAGGTCTCGATGTGAGAAGAAAGAAGGGAGGCAAGAACTCAAGCTTGGGGATTCCCAAGGCACCCCAAGTAAATATTCAAGGAGACTCAAGCGTCTAAGCTTGGGGATGCCCCGGAAGGCATCCCCTCTTTCTTCAACAAGTATCGGTATGTCTTCAGATTCGTTTCGTTCATGCGATATGTGCAAATCTTGGAGCGTCTTTTGCATTTAGTTTTTACTTTTCTTTTATGCACCATGCTGGTATGAGATAGTCCTTGGTTGATTTATAGAATGCTCATTGCACCTCACTTATATCTTTTGAGTATGGCTTTATAGAATGCTTCATGTGCTTCACTTATATCATTTGAAGTTTGGATTGCCTGTTTCTCTTCACATAGAAAACCGCCATTTGTAGAATGCTCTTTTGCTTCACTTATATTTGTTAGAGCGTGGGCATATCTTTTGTAGAAAGAATTAAACTCTCTTGCTTCACTTATATCTATTTAGAGAGATGACAGGAATTGGTCATTCACATGGTTAGTCATAAAATCCTACATAAAACTTGTAGATCACTGAATATGATATGTTTGATTCCTTGCAATAGTCTTGCGATATAAAGGTGGTAATATTATAGTGTGCTAGTGGGTAGTTGTGGATTAGTAGAAATACTTGTGTTGAGGTTTGTGATTCCCGTAGCATGCACGTATGATGAACCGTTATGTAACGAAGTTGGAGCATGAGGTATTTATTGATTGTCTTCCTTTGTGTGGAGGTCGGGGGCGCGCGATGGTTAACTCCTACCAAACTTCCCCCTAGGGGCATGCGTAGTAGCACTTTGCTTCGAGGGCTAATAAACTTTTGCAATAAGTATATGAGTACTTTATGACTAATGTTGAGTCCATGGATTATACGCACTCTCACCCTTCCATCATTGCTAGCCTCTTCAGTACCGTGCATTGCCCTTTCTCACCTCGAGAGTTGGTGCAAACTTCGCCGGTGCATCCAAACCCCGTGATATGATACGCTCTATCACACATAAGCCTCCTTATATCTTCCTCAAAACAGCCACCATACCTACCTATTATGGCATTTCCATAGCCATTCCGAGATATATTGCCATGCAACTTCCATCGTCATCGTATACATGACTTGAGCATTCATTATCATATTGCTTTGCATGATCGTAAGATAGCTAGCATGATGTTTGATGTCATTGCTACGCTAGATCATTGCACATCCCGGTACACCGCCGGAGGCATTCATATAGAGTCATATCTTTGTTCTAGTATCGAGTTGTAAGTAAATAGAAGTGTGATGATCATCATTATTAGAGCATTGTCCCAAAAAAAGAGGCCAAAGAAGCCTAAATAAAAAAAGGGGGGCCAAAGAAGCCCGCAAAAAAAGAGAAAAAAAGTATAAAAGGGACAATGTTACTATCCTTTTACCACACTTGTGCTTCAATGTAGCACCATGTTCTTCATATAGAGAGTCTCTTGAGTTATCACTTTCATATACTAGTGGGAATTTTCATTATAGAACTTGGCTTGTATATTCCGATGATGGGCTTCCTCAAATGCCCAAGGTCTTCGTGAGCAAGCAAGTTGGATGCACTCCCACTTAGTTTCCAGTTTGAGCTTTCATACACTTATAGCTCTTAGTGCATCCGTTGCATGGCAATCCCTACTCCTCGCATTGACATCAATTGATGGGCATCTCCATAGCCCGTTGATTAGTTGCGTCAATGTGAGACTTTCTCCCTTTTTGTCTTCTCCACACAACCTCCTCCATCATACTCTATTCCACCTATAGTGCTATATCCATGGCGTGCGCTCATGTATTGCGTGAGGGTTAAAAAAGCTGAAGCGCGTTAAAAGTATGAAACAATTGCTTGGCTGAAACCGGGGTTGTGCATGATTTAAATATTGTGTGTGATGAAGATGGAGCATAGCCAGACTATATGATTTTATAGGAATTACTTTCTTTGGCCATGTTATTTTGAAAAGACATGATTGCTTTATTAGTATGCTTGAAGTATTATTGTTTTTATGTCAAATGATAGACTATTGCTTTGAATCACTCGTGTCTTAATATTCATGCCATGATTAGATACATGATCAAGATTATGCTAGGTAGCATTCCACATCAAAAATTATCTTTTTTATCATTTACCTACTCGAGGACGAGCAGGAATTAAGCTTGGGGATGCTGATACGTCTCCGTCGTATCTATAATTTTTTATTGTTCCATGCCAATATTATTCAACTTTCATATACTTTTGGCAACTTTTTATACTATTTTTGGGACTAACATATTGATCCAGTGCCCAGTGCCAGTTCCTGTTTGTTGCATGTTTTATGTTTCGCAGAAACCCCATATCAAACGGAATCCAAACGGGATAAAAACGGACGGAGAATATTTTTGGAATATTTGGATAATATGGGAAGAAGAATCAACGCGAGGCGGTGTCCGAGGTGGCCACGAGGCAGGGGGCGCGCCTGCCCCCCTCTTGGGCCACCCGTAAGGTGGTTGCTGCTCTACTTTGGCCGCAAGAAAGCTAATTTTCGGAGAAAAATCTGGGCGAAGGTTTCAATCCAATCGGAGTTACGGATCTCCATATATATACGAAACGGTGAAAAGGCAGACCAGAGGAGCGCAGAAACAGAGAGAGACAGAGAGACAGATCCAATCTCGGAGGGGCTCTCGCCCCTCCCATGCCATGGCGGCCAATGACCAGAGGGGAAACCCTTCTCCCATCTAGGGAGGAGGTCAAGGAAGAAGAAGAAGAAGAAGAAGAAGAAGAAGAAGAAGAAGAAGAAGAAGGGGACCCCTCTCCCCCTCTCTTCCGGTGGCGCCGGAACGCTGCCGTGGCCACCATCATCATCACCGCGATCTTCACCAACACCTCCGCCATCTTCACCAACATCTCCATCACCTTCCCCCCTTTATCTACAGCGGTCCACTCTCCCGCAACCCGCTGTACCCTCTACTTGAACATGGTGCTTTATGCTTCATATTATTATCCAATGATGTGTTGCCATCCTATGATGACTGAGTAGATTTTCTTTGTCCTATCGGTGGTTGATGAATTGCTATGATTGATTTAATTTGCTTGTGGTTATGTTGTTGTCCTTTGGTGCCCATCATATGAGCGCGCGCGTGGATCACACCATAGGGTTAGTTGTATGTTGATAGGACTATGTATTGGAGGGCAAGAGTGACAGAAGCTTCAACCTAGCATAGAAATTGATGCATACGGGATTGAAGGGGGACCAATATAACTTAATGCTATGGTTGGGTTTTACCTTAATGAACGTTAGTAGTTGCGGATGCTTGCTAATAGTTCCAATCATAAGCGCATAGAATTCCAAGTCAGGGATGACATGCTAGCAGTGGCCTCTCCCACATAAAACTCGCTATCGGTCTAGTAAAGTAGTCAATTGCTTAGGGACAATTTCGCAACTCCTACCACCACTTTTCCACACTCGCTATATTTACTTTATTGTGTATTTATCTAAACAGCCCCTAGTTTTTATTCTCGCGCTCTTTATATTCTTGCAAACCTATCCAACAACACCTACAAAGTACTTCTAGTTTTATACTTGTTCTAGGTAAAGCGAACGTCAAGCGTGCGTAGAGTTGTATCGGTGGTCGATAGAACTTGAGGGAATATTTATTCTACCTTTAGCTCCTCGTTGGGTTCGACACTCTTACTTGTCGAAAATTGTTGCGATCCCCTGTACTTGTGGGTTATCATGTACTGTTTCTTAATTTTATTTGACATCATTTTTCATTTTGTTTCAGATAAAAAGCAACTCACACGGGCACACTTGCCCACCTGGAGGAGGAGGGGGAAAGGACAAATCTAAGCTTGCAAAGGTTAGGTTGGTGGCAGATGCAATCTTGGATTGGGTGAGGGAAACACCAACAATTGGTCCAACAACACTCCATGGGAAGCTATTTGAGAAGTACAAGATTAATATATCTTTCATGAAGATTTTCTATGCTAAGGAAAGGGCTCTTGATAAGATTAATGGTCCATGGAATGAGAGTTTTCAGTTGCTTTACACCTTCAAAGCTGAAGTGGAGACGGCTAGTCCATGGAGTGTTGTAGAGATTGACAAGCATACAGTTAAGTATAAAATAAAAGGGAAGGCACTGGAGAAGGAGTGCTTCGGGAGGGCTTTTGTTTGTTTCAAGGCTTGTTGGCAGGGGTTTCTGAATGGTTGTAGGCCCTATTTGGCTGTCGATGCAACTGCTTTGAATGGAAGATGGAGAGGCCAGCTAGCAGCAGCTTCTGTAGTTGATGGACACAACTGGCTATTCCCAGTTGCATTTGGTGTGTTGGAGGTAGAGTCCGAGGAGAGTTGGTTCTGGTTTCTGCAGCAGTTGCGCAACATTATAGGTACACCCTCATGTTTAGTTATACACACAGATGCTTGCAAGGGTTTAGAAACTGCAGTAGAAATTGTATTCCCTGGAGTGGAACATAGGGAATGTATGCGACACCTAGCGCAGAATTTTAAAAAGAAATTCAGAGGCAAAGTTTATGATGAGAACCTATGGCCAGCATCATACACATGCAGCTTGAGGAAGCATGAGCACCATTTGAGAGTGTTGTATGCTCACAATCCTTTGGTGAAGGAGTACATGGATGAACATCATGGAAAGTTGTGGTCAAGAAGCAAATTCAATGAAATCTGCAAAGTAGACTATGTGACCAATAACCTCGCTGAGTGTTTCAATGCAAAGTTCAAGTCAGTGAAAGGGCTTTTGTTGTGGCAAGCATTTGATAAGATCAGGCAGATGATCATGATAAAGATGGCTCTTCGTAAAAGAATTGTAGAAACACAATATGTTGGCCATCTTATGCTCCCATCTCTGATTAAGGCATTGCATGCCAAGGCAAGAGGACTAAGGATGAAATGCATTCGACCGTCGACATACAAGGCTGAGGTGACATACACAGACAGTAAAAATAGGGAATGGAGATATCCAGTGAACCTTGCAACTAATGAATGCAGTTGTAGGCAATGGAAGATCCGCGGGAAGCCGTGCATACATGCCTACATCTCATGACTGCTATTGGAGGTGAAGATGGTGAAGTTGATCAGTATTGCTCTGAATATTTCTCTGTTGCCAAATTGAGGGCTGCTTATGCTGAAAATGTGCCTGCACTCTTGGGAAAAGACCAATGGAACATAGCAGACCCAGGGTTCAAACTCTGTTCTCCTGTACTAACTAGACCACCAGGAAGTACAAGGAAAAACAGGATAAGAGCTGGTTAAGAGGGAAGCGTAAAAAACAACGTAAGTGCAAAAGATGTGGTATCCTAGGGCATATTGCTAGGCATTGTACCAATCCAATTGATGCATCATTTGGAGAAGAGGGACAATGGGCAGCAGCAAATGCAGAGGAGAATGCAGCAGCAGAAGAGAATGGAGCAAGTTTAGAGGAGAATGCAGCAGCAGAGGAGAATGCAGCAGCAGAGTTGAATGAAGCAACTGAAGTAGCAGCGAGGTACGTGTGCAACATTTCCCTTTTTGCATTTGTTCTCTTTTTTATCAATGACTAAGCTCAATTTGACCCAGGTCTAGGTTAATTAGAGGCACAGGACAGAAAAGACCAAGAGAGGAAGAAACTTCATCGGTTGAACCATCATCTGATGCAGAATTTGAAACCATGGCTTATGAAGGTTTTGAAGCTATAAGAGATGAGGAAGTTATTTTGTCTGAAGTTCCTTTAAGGATGAGTGAACCCACAGATGACCGTCAACTGGTCATCACTTGCTCGGTCAGTCAAAGCTCAACAAAACCGCCACCACCAGAAGTGAAGATCAGAAGCAACAAGACAAAGCTTTCAAAAGCACAAAATACCCTAGCCAGGGAAACCAGAAGCAAGACGGTTAACCCATCCCGGAACACAAGGAGCAAGGCAAAGATTTGAATTTGAACTTGAATGGAAGTCATAAACTTTGAACTTTAAGGATTTGTAATAAGGGTGAAAACTTCTAAGGTGTAATAATTCTATTTGTAATTTGATGTGTATTTGAGGTAGAATTTGATTTTAGGCAAACTTTGAATTTGAACCAACACTTGAAGTCCATTCCCCTGTGGCGTGAGTTGCAAAGTTTGTTGAACTATTATAAACATTAGGTGATCAATTCGATATCTTTTGCATGGTAAAACTTGTAGTCATGAGAATGTGCTCCAAATGAGCTCCCAAGCTAGGGTAAACAGCCCCATTTGTAATCAAGTTTTTTTTGGACCTACTCCAAATGAGCCGAATATTTTTTATTAACACCTATTCAATCTATATAGTGTAGATTCGAAGAATCACTATTCACTAAATTAATCTTTCTATTTTTACATTTTTTTGAAACAAATATACTTTAATAGAAAACCATGAAAAAAACACGTTTAACATATGGAAATGGAAAACTAAGTTCAGATCCTTCTTATTCACTTTGAAATCAAGCTTTGGTGATTTTTTTGAATTTTTTTAAATTTTCTAAAACCGAATGGAACCCTACCTCCTCTCCTTGGTCTCTATGAAACGTTGTACGTGATAGCTCATATGTGTGAAGGTTTTTTCATGAAAATGTCCATAGACAAAGTTTATGATTATTAGTGGGTAACATGTCACACAAGACAACATTGTGCGCAGGTTTTATATTTTTTTATTTTTTTTAAATTAATGGTGCTCATTTGACCTCGATCGTGCTAGCTAGGTTTTCTTTGTAAATGTCCGTATACCAAGTTTAGTATTTTTCCTCGTTAGTGTGTCTTATAAAATGACGAACGATGAAGGTTTCATATTTTTTCAATTTTTTTAAATTAGTTATGCTCAGTCAAAGCCTTGGAAACCCCGTTGACCAGCTCAAAACCCCTCTAAACCCCGCGGGGTTTCGCCTAACACTAGCTCGGAACGTCAGCTATCCGATCATACCCTAGCGCCAAGCGACAGCCCTTGGATGTGGTCTTCTAGAAGGAATTCCGAGGGCAGGCTGCGTGCAGGCTCCGCGTCGTTGGATCACATGGATGGCTCCACATCGTTGGATCGTGGGGCGATCCGCGAGAGGAGATCCGCCAGACTTGTTGGTTGTGCCCCTCCTTTCTTCTGCTGCTTATTCTGCGGCGACGAGAGGAGCCACTCCTCTGCTTCTTCTTCTCCGGCGACGAGAGGAGCCACTCCTCTGCTTCTTCTTCTCCGGCGACTATGGGCGATATGTCGAGCTCCACTTCAGCCTCCCGCCCCTCGTGGACCCAGTATGGTCCACTTCCCATGGAGCGATGTCCTGACTGCCCACGCAGCGCGCCACTGATACAGTTGACTTCGAAGGAGGTCAAGAATGGCAACTATGGGCGCGAGTTCGTGAAATGCGAGAGCAAGCCAGAGGGGCAGGTTAGATCTCATGATTTTTCTCTGATTTCTTTTTCTATTTGCTTTTAATTCTTTTTCGATCTGGGAATTAGGGTTCATGTTTACGTTTTAGATCTTGAAGAAATGCACACATTTTGAATGGGTGGATGACTACGTTAAGCGGATTCAATTCAATGGGGCCCCAACCCGGGAGCTCAATCTGCCGTCAGCACTAACGAATTTGGTCTCTGAAAGTGCTGCTCTGACAGTTGGGGATGCAGATCTGAAGGGGGAATTAAAGAAGATGAACAAGAACTTGAAGCAGATGATTCAATTGAACAAGCAGGCGAATCTGATAGCTTTAGGATTTTACCCCTTTTATTTTTTGTGTAGTTGCTCTAGGATTTGCTTACTTGCTGGTCATCACTCGTTAGAGATATTATTAGTGTGGTGTCATGTGCTCTAGGATTTGGTTAAATTTGTGGATCATGTGCCATACGATTTGCTTAAATTTGTGGATCATGTGCTCTATGCTCTGTGTTGCTTAATTTGTGGATCATGTGCTCTATGCTCTGTGTTGCTTAATTTGTGGATCATGTCAGTTTTCTACACTTTTAGTTTCTTCTGTTTTGTCAGACAACACCGACCGCAGAAGAAGAAAAACGTAGTTCTAGGGCCCAAATTGAA
The DNA here is from genome assembly GCF_002575655.3 of Aegilops tauschii subsp. strangulata. Classification (NCBI taxonomy): domain Eukaryota; kingdom Viridiplantae; phylum Streptophyta; class Magnoliopsida; order Poales; family Poaceae; genus Aegilops; species Aegilops tauschii. The sequence goes on from NC_053037.3 coordinate 624,197,606, forward strand.
ACCCTTGAAACTAAGCTCTGGTTGGGCCATCTCATTGCGTTGAGTGTCGAAGGCCCACAAAGATAAAAGAGACCTACAAAATAGTGCATGCGCTGGCTCTATTTTTTTCCTTGATTATTGCCATGCCGAACATAAATACTTGGGCCTAAATACTTCCTCCTTCTCAGTTTATAGGACATGCACGTAGTTTTAGGTTAACAATTTAACTAGCTAAATATGTATTATATGTGATGAAAAATATATGTTTAGAAACTACATCCACTTAAGTATCTGGTGATATATTTTTGGTGACATATTACACATATTTAATTTGTCAAATCAATGACCTAGAACCACGCGCATGCCCTATAAACCGAGACAGAGGGAGTAGTGCATATGGTAAATTGATTTATTGTTGGACTTGCCCATGTCAAATTTGTTTGTACATATCGTGGCAGTTTCCTTCTGTATATAGCCTACGGCACAACACCTTGATTTTTGGGTCCCTTGATTTTTTGAGAGCATGTCAGACTTAATTATGTAGATCATGATATCCATCTGAAACCACGTCTAAAATAAAGTCCGGTGGCACCATTAGCCACCATATCCATCTAGAGAGCATGTCTAGGGATCGGCTACGACACCATATCCATCTACAGAGCATGTCTATGGCTCGGCTACGGCACCATATCCATCTACCGATATCTCACGTAGCAAGCATACATCCATAACATAGAGGTGTTAGAAAGTAGCAACCATATATAGCATACTTCTTACATAAAACATACGGTGCCCTAACCCATATCATAGGCCACAAACTATACAAAAGTTAGCTTGTTTTTGTTCATACAATATACGGAATAGGGCCACCAACAATTCAAAAAAAATAGCTGGTTTTCATTGAGGGATACCCTTTCATTGATTGATTTAGCAGAAGGGCTTGTGTACAGCACCATATCCATCTAGCGATATCTCACGTCAAATAAGATAGAAATAGCAAGCAAAACACATATAACCAACGACATATCAAATAGGATCAAATAAGGGTAGCAAGCATAACATAATTCTTAGGGGATAACACGACAGAGATTAAAAGGTCACGGTACAACCAACGACATAATAAGATAGAAATATATAAAAGATAAAAAGCCTTAACACCCTAGGGCAAGACAAGCTCACGAGACCGGGCCTTCACCACCATCTTCACTGCGCCTCCTCTTCACCGCTCCTCCTCTCCATGCCGTCCTGGCCGATGTAGTAGGGGAGGCTGTGCATACCGCCGCGGGTGGGGAAGATGCAGTCGAAGTTTGTGAAGATGTTGTGGGTTGTGAATGCGATGAATTCACATCCACACCAAAACACCTTGCCAAGGAGGTAGTACGCATCAAATTTGTTGGTGAAGGTGACAGTGAGCCCTATCGGCGGAGTCCTGGAGTTTGGACGCACTTCCTCCAGTCGGAACATCACCGGCGAGCCCACCGGGAGGTGGGCGAAGCCCGCACGGAGGAACCACTCGGCAAACCCCCTTGCACCCCTCCAGCATGAGAACGCCCACACGCGGAGCATCCTCTCCACGACGACGCCGGCCGGATACCGTCTCTCCGGCACGGTCGGTGGGAGCTCGAAGGTGGGGCCATTGTACTGCATCCTCGCCTCGCTTTGAGAGTGCCCTGGGTTTGGGTGAAGAAGAGAAGGGGGCGGCGCAAATCGATGTGTGGAGAAGGTCGAGGGGTGGTGGTTTAAATAGGGAAAGGGGAAGGGAAGGGGAGTGGCACCGGCCGCGCTTTGGATTTGCTACGTTCAAACGAGCCGCGTCGATCGATATGCCACTTTAATTGCCACGTTGAATAGATGCGAGTGGATCGAAAAGTGTAAAACAACGCTCTACATCGAGGAGACACGCGTGCGGGATATTATGAACCAGCGGCAGCAACCGTCCCTGCGTCCGTGCCGGCTCGCATGAAAAAAAGGCCGGTCAGCGCATCGTGGCGGCGGGCAGCAGCGCATGCAGGTAGGCTAGCTACGTGTGTGCATGCATAACAGGCTTCTGTCGTTGCGGCGCGCGCACGGCCCAACAGTCTAACCACGGCCCAACGGGCTAACAGCGGCACCGTCCGCCGCGACCCCACTCATCAGGTCCAACGGGCGACACAGTCAGCGCGGCCCCACTCGTCAGAGTTGACGGTCAAAGCACTGACCCGACGGCATCCACCGTTTGTGACCAGTTCTGAGGGTTTCGGGCAAGGGAGTGGGGAAAAGTGAGCAAAAGTTAAGAGCGTGGGAATGAATGAGTATGGCTAAGGAACCAGGGGCACAGATGTAAAAATCCCTAAAAATAAAGGTAAATTTTCTCTGCTTTTATCAGTGCGAGATTTGTTTTTTTCTTCTTCTATTAGTTAGCAAAAAATAACAGTTAGGCGCCCTATTTCATGTATGTGGGTGGCAGAACATTGATATTAGTGCCTATGTTTTCACTCTAAATCTAATGTGACGTCAGTATTACTAAGGTTGAGAAACAAATGTGTGGTTGTGTTTATTATTTCTCTTAAAAAGACAATGAGAGTGGCAAGACATGATTCGAGCAAAGTGCTTGAGGAAAAATACTATGACTCAATGTGAACCATCTCCTGCCAACTCTCACTTCCTGAATGGTGTCATGGAGGTAAAAGATATTTTTTATAGTTGTTGTGAGAGGGTTTTGGGTGATGGTCGTAAGACTAGATTCTGGGAGGATGTTTGGACAAGGATAAACCGCTTTGTGTTCTTTTCCCTCGATTGTACAATCTTACCTTTTGCAAGCATATGACAGTCTAAGGTGTTTAACAAGGACTTTGATTGTATTAGATTTAGGAGATGCATGTACGGGCATACCTTGGCTATGTGGAATGACATGTTGGATATTTGTGGTCAGGTTGTTTAGACTGGAGAAATTGACAAGGTTAAGTGGCTACTCACAACCTTGGGTACTTTCTCGCTTAAGTCGCTTTATCAATATTCAATACATCATTGCTAGACATGTTGTCTTCCCCTACAAGTAGTTGTGGAGGATGAAAATGTCTTTAAAAGTTAAAGCCTTTTCCTAGCTTGTTACTAAAAATAGATATTTGACCAAAGACAACTTGAGTAACAAAGGGTGGACAAGAAGTAGTTAATGTGAGTTTTGTGACAATGAAGGGCGCATTGATAACTTGTTCTTTTCTTGTTCACTAGCTAGGTTCTTATGGAATGTTTATTGGGGCTGCTTTGAGGAATTCCAAAACCCCAAAGTCCTATCTAGATTTATGCCAGAATTGGCTGCCTAGCTATACTGGCAAGGACAGGGCTATCATATCTATAGGTGTTGCTGGACATTTATGGAGTAGTTGGAAAACAAGAAACAAATTTTGCTTTCAAAGTGTACTTCCTAATTCTTTATGTTCTCTGCTGGATTCAGGCATTGTGTCTAGAAGACTTGCTCAACTGACGAGTGAAATCATCAAGAGAGGGCATGGATGGGAGCCTACGGTCAAAAGGATATGTGCATACCAGTGAAGTGATTTTCGCTTTGCTACATGATTTCACTGTTTCCTCTTTACATGTTCTGTATATATATAAAGTACAGTAGCCTCTTATCTCTTTACATGTTCTGTAATATATAAAGTACAGTAGCCTCTTATCTGAGTTGAGTCCAGTAGTGTGTGATAGTCTCCTATCTGAGTTGAGTCCAGTAGTGTGTGATGCTCCTGTAGAGGGTAATTGCTGGATGTGAGAGGGTTTGTGTCTCCCCTAGTTAAAGTTTCTCTCTCTTCTAGTTTAGCACCCCTGATGTAGGCTCCATGTATGTCTTGGGGGTGTAAGGCTGTTATTGCTTCGTCTCGTAAAAAATACTCTATTTTCTTAACTGAAAATGGAGGCCTGGAGGCTCTTTTGATCTAAAAAAACAGATAATTTATATCGAATACAAATATATTGTAGTAACAGTTCATATCACAGTTTCTTTTCAGAACTTTCATACTTGAACAGAACTTTGTAAAAAAATCATTAATATTCTTTGTAATTCATTCATCTGATATTATTTCAACATTTTGGAGGACGGTTATATTGAAATTCAGACAATTGTGGCATAAGATTTGGCAGCTACCATAACCATACATACTATTTGTTCCAAAATTCTCTAGCAATATACAGAACTTTCAACAAATACATATACTTAATGCAGAATACATCAGAGCTTTAAAAAAAAACCTTCAAATCTCAACTGAACAGGAGCCTCTCACGTCAAATATGAATAAACTCATCAGCTACAGGAGGCTGCCCCCTAATAAGCTTTATAACTTATAAGCCAGTGATCTATGTATGAGCAGAGCAATTCAGGGCCTGTTTGAACTTTAGAATGCAGAAATTCACAAAATCTCAACTTCTACATAATTGAGATATATTTCATCACTACGCAGGAACAAGGCTGGGCTCCGAGGGCGTAGACGACTCGAGCAGTTGGTTGGGCTCAGAGGGTGGGGACGACTCGAGCAGAGGATTCTTCTGGAACTCATTCCTGAGCTGCCCACAAGCCGCATTAGCGTCAAGCCCACGGGTCTGTCGAACACTGACTGTGATCTTCCGAGATTCCAGCGCATCAACAAACGCTTGAATCTGTGCAAAATTACCAACACAAGTACCAACAATCTCAAACCCAACACAAATTCCATAATAGGCATTGTGACTAAAACTGGGATAGATAACATACCGCTTTTCTGTAAGGCCTCTTGTACTCAGAGCCTTCTACCGGGTTATAGGGAATCAGGTTCACGTGATAACCGCCTCCACATGCATGCAGCAGCGCTGCAAGTTCTTCAGCGTGTGCCTTTTCATCGTTAATCCCAGCTGAGTAAAAATGGAACAGTTCAATCCTGTGAGGTCACAATGGCTGAAAGCATAATGCAGATTTTAACATCCATCTCTGTCAGATAGATGGATCATTCAGTGTGAAGTCATAGTTGGAATTACCTAGCAGAGTGTACTCGAAGGATACCCTGCGTCCTGTTTCTAGGAAATAATTCTTGCAGTCATCCATTAGTGCTTCCAGAGGATATGCCTTCGCACTTGGAACAATTGTTTCGCGCAACCTCTGATTTGGGGCATGCAGGCTGATATGAATGCAGCAAAATAGTCAGAAGACAAATTATAGAAGCAAATGCTGCTTGTAATAGACGGTTTCTTTCAGCTAAGCTCAGGGTCTTGACAATGTCAAAAAGGGGCAGGTTCTTGCAAGGAATACAGAGTATTAAGTAATTTTGTAAGTAGTAAGCATAAACCAAGGCCACATTGTCTATTATTGATGCTAAGAACCCAAGTTTGGAATATTTTGCATCGTACCTGACTGCCAGTGTCGACTGAAGCTTGTGAGATGCTAGCTTACTTATCGTGTTGGGAACACCTACTGTTGAGATTGTCATCATCCTTTGCCCAATCTTTAGTTCCTGAAAATAATATATTCATGTTGAGTAACAGGACACATACAAACAGCTTCTTATTTAAGGTATCCAGAGTAATTTATTGCTCAATATGTCATGAAAACTAACTGAGCTCAAGAGAACACACGACTCAGTGACTTGCCAATTCAACATACCTTATTCAAGCATTGGTGAGCCTCCAGAACTGCTTTGAGGTTCAGCATGGGCTCACCCATCCCCATGAACACTACATTTGTCACCCTGTGTTTGAACGACTCCTCTATGGCCAAGACCTGCAACGCCAGAACACCAATTCACAACAGAACAGAAAAGAACACGAGTTCAGCTTATTTGCAATGATCTTGCACTACAAAGCAGTGACAAGCGCAGGTTGCTGGGAGAGAGGAAGGACCTGCTCGACAATCTCGTGCCCCTTAAGGTTCCTCGCAAACCCACCCTTCCCAGTGGCGCAGAACGAGCAACGCAAGGGGCAGCCGACCTGCATAAGTACCATTGATATTGTCAAAAACACTGAGCTAGTCGAACCAGTAATAGCATCAAATGGCACCGGTTCCAAAGCACCTGCGATGAAACGCAGGCTGTGAGTCTAGGCGTGCCCCTGTCGTCGACGGGGATCCCCACCGTCTCCACCAGTCTGTTGTCCTCCAGCTTGAGAAGTATCTGCAAGAAAGGACCATGGGACCAAGATAGTCACGAGCCACTCCAGTTTACTAAGCACACGACTCTGAGTCTCTGATTCACAATGCCGCAACGTACCTTGGTGGTGCCATCGGTGGCCGTGACGGCATGGTGCACCGGCGACCGGCCGACGTTCCACCCCGCACCGACGAGCGCCTCCCGGAACACCTTCGGCACTGCACGACAAACAAACGGCCAGAGCACAGTCAAGACAAGAGCGTCCCAGCAAAACAACAAACAGGTGGCGCGCATGGCCCATGGGCACTCACCGTAGGCGAACTCCTCCACCTGCTTGGCCCTGTTCTTGTAGACGAGGTCGTGCAGCTGCTTCCCCCGGTAGCTTTGCTGCGGGGACGCCGGCGGCGCGCGTGAGTGAGCCGGTAAAGCGCAGGGAATGTAAGAGGGGGGAAAAGGCGGCGCCTTTGGGCGGGCTCTGGTTTCTGGGTTACCTGTCCGAGGTCGACGGCGAGCTGGCGGAGCTCGGGCTCCGTGAGGCCGAGGAGCGCGCGGCGGGACGTCTCCGGCGGGGCGGCGGCGGAGGCGCGCGTGCGGAGGCGGAGCGCGCGCGCCAGCGGCACGGCGCGGACCTGCTGCGGCGCGGCCATTCTTTTTCCTGCTGCTGCTGCTGAGGATTACACTGCCTGCTGCTGCCTCGATGCCTCATCCACTTCTCCCTCCCTTTGAGTGTTCGTTTTGGGCCTTTCCTCCTGCCACGTGGGCCGCCCGTGGACGATTTTGGTGGTGTGGACAACCGGCCCGGCCCACATTATATATGAGGAGATGTTTTTTTTTTATGTGTGTGTGTGTGTGGATTTTGTTGATAGCGAACGCTCGGTAGTATGTTTTGGGGAGCGCACCCTTTGTTTTTAGCCTGTGTTGTTTTTCTCCTTTTGGTTTCGCACTCCCTGATTTCAAAAAAATAAATAAAAGGAGTACGTACTTCCCCCAAAATGGAACTAGCAAGAGATAAGTCATGGGTTGTTTAACACAGTACATGGATGAGGAGAGGATGACGTTTCGAGACGTGTCTGGCGACGCGGTTGGCGACTCGCTTGGCGACAACCATGGCGACTCGAGAGGAGGGAACGCGATCCCGCCGCTGACTGTGGCCGGGTCGGACGACGAGAGCTGGTCGGCACTTTATATCTTTGGGTTGCTCGCGGCAGGACTCCTCTGCTACCGGAAAGGGTTCCTGCTTCCACAAGGAAAGGCAGGTAGACTCCTGCTTGTCAATGGTGAGGGTAGGGTGATTGATAGCCGAGCGAGTCACGGCGGGGAGGTGATTTCGCTACATTCGGTGGTGATATTCCCTTGCCATGTGGGGCACGTTGGTGACACGATTGTGCGAGTGGAGGCGGCACGCTGGGGTGAGATCGAGACACACGCCCGCCATGAATGTGGTGGGGGGAGGTGGACATTAAATCCCCTCCCCTCAGTGGTGCGGTGAGACCCGATTCCCATTCCCCTGATGACCACAAACCAAGCCAAGACACCCAGCGCGCGAGATCTATCCGCGACCTAGGCAGAGATGGTGGGACTGGCGGATGATGATGGAGAGAGAGATGGTGGATCTCTCCGGAGGCAACGAAGAGAGGTTGGAGAAGGCGAGAGAGATCGTCTCGTGGTTCCCGACCAAGAAGGACATGCGACGCGCGGCGAGGAAGGTCTTCAGGAATCTGACGGTGGGGAAGATGAACGGCTCACTCTGAATGGGCTGACCATGTCGCCGAGGGCATCGATGAGCTCGTTGGCTGCCTGGTATGGGCTATGGAGGAAATGGAGGCGGGAGATCCAGATCAGAGGGCCAAGTGGTGGGCGTTTCGATCCCGCCGCTGTTTTCCGCCAAGTCCAGACGAGTTCGCGGTCGGAGTAGTCATGGCTCAGCCTATGCCGGGGACGAGCATGATGCCGATCCAGATCGAAGAAGAAGAAGGGGAAGTCGAGACGGAGGAAGAGATCGAGGAGATGGAGGAAGTAAGGTCAAGCCGCGGGCGACGTTCAAGAGAGATGGTGCTCATTCCGCGCTGCTCGCCGCGTTTCCCCCGCCGGTCACCGCGCCACCTCGGTCACGCTCGCTCCATGGCGGCGGAGTAGGCTTCTCTGCTGCTGGCAATCGCTTTTGGTTGCTAGCAAGGGAGGAGTCTGACAAAGAGACTGGGCTTCGTCAAACAGCTCAGGTAATTCAGATTCATTTGTTGATAATCCTGCTGCTAAGCACTCCCGCCGAATAGAAATGAGTCAATTACACCACGGGTGCCTGAACTTGGCAAGAAAAGTCAGTTTGGTGCTAAAACTTGCGGCATACATTGAACCGGTGACAAAAGTTGGCATGGGCGTGCATCTACGGTGCTAATCATGTTTGTATACGCATGGTGTGCTGATGAGGCACGCCAACATGGCGCGGGACCTAGTGTCAGTGACGGGAAGAAGGTCGTGTGGCCTGTTTTTTTACAGAAAACACCCTGGAATTAATTTTTCTTCACAAAAAAACCCCTGACTGAATACAAATCTTGGAAAAATCCCTTGAAACAAACAGTACAAAAGGATATTAATATCCAAAAGGAAGCGCCGTTTAGAACCCGCGACCTCACGACAATAAAACAATCATGGTAGCCACAACATCAAGGCCACGTTGATGTTTATACGGGATAGCAGTACTTAATAACTATAATCACGCACATGCAGCTTAAATGACCTGGAGCGACCGCGCCCCATTTTGCACACCATAGTTTTTCCAATTGATAAATACTATTATAATTCATATTTGTTATTTTAGTTTTATAAATATTTTTCCAAGTAATACATAAATATTTTTTAGAATTACATGAACATTGTTTTCAATAATTAATATTTTTTCTCGTAACTAAACACATGAATATTTTTAATGCATGAATACAGCCTAAAAATACTTGAATACATGAATATACTTCTGAATAAATTAGTAATATTTCTATGATTCATGAAATTATTATAATTCATAAATACTATTATAATTCATTAATACTCCCTCCGTAAACTAATATAAGAGCGTTTAGAATACTAAAATAGTGATCTAAACGCTCTTATATTAGTTTACAGAGGGAGTACTATTTTAATTATATAGATATTTTGAAATAATACTTTCATATATTTTTAGAATTTCAGGAATATTTGTTTAGATAAGAACATTTTTGAATTACATGAACATTATTTTAAATAAAAATATTGTTTAGAATTACATACAAAATAATTTAGACAACAATGTTTTTCAGAATTACATAAAAATTATTTGATTTGTATGTATTTTTTGTGGCTTTATATATATTATTTATAATTTTAAAAAATAACACGTGAAAAATGGGCTGCAGTTACTGCAGCCGAATTAAGCCGTTTGGGCAGCCGACCAGATGGGATCAGGTCTTTGGTTCGAACCTGTGAGGCACAATATTTTGCATATCAATTTGATCTTTGTAATGGATCCTGCAGGATGGGACCCAAAGGTCATAGAGATGTTTAGTGACGTCTCAGGTTGTTTTTAAAGAAAAACAAGGGTCTCTTTTGTGCGAAATATAAAATTCCATCGCACACGCCCTCGCCTGTGCGGCCCAGTCACTGACACTGGGGCCCACATGGCAGTTTTGTTAGGGTGAGGTCACGTATATAACTATCCCCTGTTGTCACCAAGCTAGACTTGGTGCGATGGTTAGCATTGCCATCTTCGTAGTGTGATGTCCGTGGTGCGAACCACATCGCACCTCTTTTTCTACATATATATTAATATCTCTTCCTATTGTTTACTGACGGGTGGGCCCCAAGGGTTATAGAGACGTTGTTAAGTTTCACGGTATTTTTGCAAGATTTGGTATTCATTCAGGGGCTTTTCTATGAAGAAAAAAGTACCAGGGTGCTTTCCACAAAAACCAGGCCACACGCCTTCCTCCCCGCCTTTCCGTCACCGACGATGGGTCCCAAGGGTCATAGAGACGTTGTTAAGTTTCACGGTATTTTTGCAAGATTTGGTATTCATTCAGGGGCTTTTCTATGAAGAAAAAAAATGCCAGGGTGCTTTCCACAAAAACCAGGCCACACACCTTCCTCCCCGCCTTCCAGTCACCGACGCTGGGTCCGACGCCATGTTGGCGTTCCTCGTCAGCACACTGTGCATATACAAACGTGATTAGCACCGTAGATGCACGCCCAAGCCAAGTTATATCACCGGTTTAATGTATGCCGCAAGTTTTAGCACCAAACTGATTTTTCTCGCCAAGTTCAGACACATGTGGTGTAATTGACTCAACAGAAATCAACCTTCCATCATTTAAACCAACCTTCCGTCATTTGAGATATAATTATAGAAAAATAATTACTCCCTTAATTTTATGTGCAAGAGTTAATGCATATTTCTTTTCTCTTTTAATGCAACGAGCTAATTAAACCGGAATAATTAACGGAGTAAAATCTACACTTTTAATGTGAAGTAATTAACAAACGAGGAAGAAATATATGTTTTTAATGCGGAGTAATTAACGGACGATCCTAAACTACTCTCGGCCCTTCCCGGAAGTGGGGTACGCGGCGGCTTTTGATTGTCCATGCGGATGTCCGACTCTCGTAAAGCTCCCCATGTTTGGTTCCGATTTACGGGGAAAACGTGGTCCAGACCGCTCGGCGGACCAATACAGGACCGCGTTGTATGGCATAACACGTCCAGACCGTGTGGTCCGAACGGTTTCGGGCTGTTTAAGGGTCCATGTTGGAGATGCCCTTAGTTGTTTAACACAATACTTGGATGATGCTCTTGACTTTATATGTGATTGAATTGGACTTCGAGGTTGGACTCGCAGCTAGTCAAATTAATGGTCCTGACTTATTTGTGGTCTTATGGCTTGCGCTGCTCCAGTATCATGCCCTTTGTGGCAGAGTTTTACGGTCAATGTCAACGACACTCGTTGATTGTGTTTGCTCTAGTATCACATCATGTGGATATCTCGCTCGTCCACATATGTTGTTGTGTCTCGTGTTTGCTCATAGGCGGTGCTTTGTCATGCCATCCTCCCCACTCATTTTAGTTTATTTTCCTCCTTATAATTTCTTGCTACTTGTTTGCTTTTCTAGCTGCGAGTTTTATCTCCTAACTTGGGTCGTTCTATTTTGTTTTTTATTTGGTTTTCTTTATAAACTGGATTAATTTCCTTTCCCCCGTGTGTTTCACAAGAACCGCAAAAACTGTCCAACCTCATGTTGCCTTACCAAATAGAATTATAATTTCTTTGGAAAATTAAGAAGTGTTTACCAAATTTTGTTTTTGTGCGCAATCACATTAATAATCAAAATGCTACGTCAATCATGGATTAGCATACTATAATATTTAAGCCTACAATGGAAGATACGGGCAAGTATCTACATCTATAGCTATACGGCTATACCTAATTATAAAGTGACTATTGCTTCTGGCGGTACGTCACAGAAATTGTCCCAAACTTGCAAAGTATTACCCACCAATGCCACCTATAAGTGATAAAAAATGTTTCACACAGGGGAATTCCTGCCTACGTCGGCCAATGCTGTAGGGGCCTCTTATACTGCGCTCTACGCATTGGAGGAAGACGCAACGCGCTCGTTTGGGCTGGCCCATATTCAGACAGCCTGTTTTTAAAATATCATTTTTTTATTATTCTTCTCTGTTTATGTTTCCTTTCTAATTTCTACAATTTGGGTCTTTAAAAAAGTTCAGAAAATTGAAAGAAAATGAGAATTTTGATATAAAAAGTTAATTAATCATTAAATATTTGTGGATTCAAAAAATGTTTATGATTTTCTAAAACATATTTTCTTATTAAAAAATGTTCGAAATTTTGAAAACAGAATGTTTGAGAAATCAAAAAATGTTCATGATTTTTTCAAAAGTTCGTGTATTGAAAAATATTAATGAAATTGAACAAAATTTTGTCAATTCAAAAAGTGTTCAATAATGGAAAAACATTCTAAGAATTCAAAAATTATTCGTGACTTACAAAATAGTTTATTCATTCATCAAATGTTCGCTCATTCAAAAAATGATCACGTATTTTCAAAAATGTTCTCTAAATAAAAAAAATGTCCGTTAATTTCGAAATTTGTTCCACCAGTTTCCAAAATATGTTCGTCAATTCTAGAAATGTTTGGTAATTCAAGAAAATTGTTTTAAAAATGTTCACAATTTTTCAAATATGTTTGCAAATAGTATAAAACGTTCACAAATTAAAAAATGTTCTTGATTTTAGAAAATGTTCAAATTTTTTTAAAAGTGTTCACAAATTTGAAAAATGTTCACGATATGAAATATGTGCACGAGTTTAAAAAAATGTTCATGCTTTCAATAACTGTTCATGATTTTATGAAATTAAGAATGATAGTGTATCTCGGTGATGCAGCAAAATGTGGTCATGGCCATTGAAGATTATGATTTTTTTTCTCCTGTTGCAATGCACGGGCCCTTTTGCTAGTGATATATAAAGGCACTAGTAAGGTAGATCCAAACAATCTCAATTGTCAAACCAGATCGATCTAATCACCCCAATGTTGAGCACCAATCACGTTTAGCATGCAACTAATATCATAACTACGGTACTAACAATGTCTTAGGTAGCCACTTAATTAACATGTAATTAATATTATACGCAATATCAATGTAGAATTAATATTCTACCTAATATCGACGTGCATTGCACATGAACGACTATTAGTTAAAATTAAATGGTGCATTTTCGTGTATAAAACTATGAGTATTTCTTGATTAGACATAGGCTCACTACAACATTTCTAATGTAAGATTTGCAAATACAGAGCAACTTAGAGACATTATAATATATGATCTGCATATTTATAATTGCATTAATCATGCTAGATTACTATGAATGAACACGTAGACTAGTAATGCTAGTGATTGTAAGACAAACAACTTGTAGGAATCTCATATATTCTAGGATTTTATATTTAGTCATACTCCCTGGAAGTATCTATCAACATCTTTGTTAAACATGCTACTCTACAGCGCTTTTACAATATATTTAAATATACTAAAGTATATGCAAAGACAGAAGTGGTACCAATTGATCTAGAGACTAATGTTATTTTGGGTTTCTCTCTTTGATTTTAGGGGACGCATTCGAATAAGAGACATTTTTAGCAATCAATGTCTCAAACAAACTCCATCACAAAATTGTTGTTAACTTAATGAATGTGTATTTATAATCAATGTATTAGAATTGTACATCTAATATAATACATTGTAATATTTGGGAGCATTATATGTTGTCATTTTGCTGATATAAGGAAAATTTGAATACCAATTAATGGCTTAAATAAAGTAAAAGAGTTTAGTATAATGTAAGTTTTAATATTTTCTTATCCACCTTATGGTCTTTTGGACGTACCGCATCACTGAACATCGAGATTCATCCTGGCCTCCACATTATAATTGTCGTTTTCGTCTTTCCTTCATGCGACATAGAAAAAGTAATAGTTTGGTCGTCGTGATCAAAGTGTTGATGTAACGTCGTGAGGTTTGCTTGGGTATGCACCATAAAAGTGGTGTTGTATATAATGTCGCGGAGCGCATCAAATGTTGTCCGACCTGAGTCGAGGTATCATTCAGCTGCCATTTCGGCTTGAAGTTTTAGCCTGATAGCACATATTATCATCACGATGCATCTTCCAGAGATTCGATGGGATCCCGAGGTGTGTGGGGATAGATGAAGAAGAAGGCGCTAGTGAGCAAACAAGATCTGTATAATTAGTTTTGGTGTAATTCAGAGTTGATTCAGATCAACTTTTCTGATATAAAATCTCATAGCTTATGACGAATTTACATAATTACACTTATATTAAAGAAATGTTGAGATGAAATGGTGCTTTGTGTGCGTAAAAATTATGGATACTTTTCGATTTCACATATGCTCATTGGTTCAGAGCATTCTAATTCACGATTTGCAGATTCAAAGTTTATTTTGAGATATCATAATGTATGATCTGCAGAATTATGACGTTGTGTAGATCGATCTAGCAAAGCACACTAATCATACTAGCTAGGTCTTAGGGGGCAAATCCCCCCGGGAAAAAATATCTTTCTAGGTAGTGAATTGTTTTGTGGCTTAGATGAGAAAAATGAGAAGGGGTGAGGAAGGAGGAGGAATGAGAAAGAGGAAGGGGCTAGGAGCTTCGTGCGAACGATCACTTCTAAAATGCAGATTTGGATCCCATTTTAAGTCATTCATTGCAGGTCCTAAACTCGCCCGAGTAGTGTTGGCTGGCCAATGTGTCGCTTGGACCGGTGCCACATTAAGAGTAAAAACATTTCATGATGAATCTAACAATATTGATTTCGTTTGGATTATGTATTTTGAAATGTTGATAATTTTTCTCTTTAAATTTGGCCAAATTTGATAGAGTTTGACTTTAAAAAAATCTATTGTGATGAGTTAGTATTTCTTAGAGTTTGATTCTAGATGATTTGTTAGACTATAAGTGTGTAATTCTAACCAAAGCCGCAGTCGAGGGAGTGATCAGCTCATTTACCGGGATAGTATCGATGCAGCGACTGTCAATCTATGCTGATGAAGTTGATTTGTTCGTCCGGCCTTCGAGCAAGGATTTGAGCTTTGTCTGGGAGGTGTTGCAACCTTTCGGTGAGGCCTTTGGGCTCTGCGTTAACTACACTAAGTCCTCCACAATTCTAATCAAAGGGGACTTCAAGGATCAACTAAGGGCAACAAACATTTTACAATGCAAGATGGGTGAATTCTCTTTCAAATACCTCAGACTGCTGTCATCAGTCAGCTCACCAAAGTAGAGTGACAACCAATTCTAGACCAAGCAAAGCTATTTGTTCCAGCTTGGTAGCGAGGGTTGACTCAGCAACCAAGAAGACTTGTCTTGGTCAAATCAATAATCGCAGCTAAACGTATCCATTACCTGATGGTCTCGGATGCACCTGTTTGGGTTTTCAGGAGCTAGATACCTGGATGCGCTTGTTTTATGGGCGGCAAAGGGAAAAGCGAATGGCGGACAATGCCTTGTGGGTTGTGGCTTGGAGTATCATATACAACCCAACTTGATTCGGTGGCCTCAACATTCAAAATCCTTTTCTACAAGCATTGGCACTCTGGTTACGCTGGGAATGGTTAGGAAGAACTGATCCGGAGAGGCCATGGCAAGAAATTCCATGACTGACGACAAAGAGGCTCGAATGGTTTTTGACAACTTAGTCAAAATTAGGGTTGGCGACGGTAATCGCGTTTTGGTCTGGCGAGACCATTGGATCTATGGCTTTGCCATTGTGGACATGGCGCCAACAATCTATCTCAGTGTCAAGGCGCACATGCGGAACTAGAGGACTGTGCTTCAAGCGACGGAGAATATAGATGGATGCACGATATATTGAGTGGGCTGTCTTTCATGACACACATGGAATTCCTATATCTCTGCCAAGCCATAGCTTTAGTGATGCGGGACACTCAGGAGCATGACATTTTTTGCTTGGCCTGGTGCGACGTCCGACGAATACACGGCGAAATCGACTTACCATCACCTATGTCATGGCTTGACCAGAGTTCCTTTTCACGCCATCCATATGAAGGAGTTGGCGCCTCTAAAGTGTAAAATCTTCGCGTGGCTCGCAACCCAACATCGACTTTGAACTTTTGGTCATCGTGTTTAAACACGGCTAAGATCAGCCTGTTACACTTGCCTGAAGGAGGAGGACAACGTCGAACATATACTGATGACATGTATATACACTCGGGAGGTCTGGAACTACTGTTTGCATGAGCTTTACGTGAATGTGCAATGCCCCGCGACACATGACACGTTCATCACTTGGTGGCTGCATGAGAGACTCACTTTAGCAAGGCGGAGAAGCTTGGCTTTGATTCTTTTGTCATCACTACAGCCTGGTCTCTATGGAAGCAGAGAAACGTGTGCGTCTTCCACAGGGGACACCAAAATCAGAATATCGGTGCTAAAAAACCAGATCCAGAGAGAGATTACGGAATGGAAAGATGTCGGTCGTTAGAGTTGGAGGCCTACAACGATTTGTGAGAGAGTAGGCTAGGGTTTAGGTGGACTGGTGTGGGTTTTTGCTTGATGTTTGCTTCCGATGTACTCCCTCCGTCTGGTGAAGAGTGTACATCTAGAGATTTTAGGACAAATTATGAAGTGAAGTAAAACATGCATTGAAAAATGTGCAAGTCACCATCTCTCTCCTCTTTAATTACACAATCCCAATGAGCTAAGTGCATGTAGAAATTAAGAAGACCATGTGTAGATTGTTATTGGTCTTCATTACCGTGTGATGAGAGAGAAGTATTTTTTTCTACTTTAAAGTGCATTGGGAAGATAGAAGTACACTCTTTCGTTGACAAATTTTGAAGCCAAACATACACTCTTCACCGGACGGAGGGAGTAGGCCTCTTGTCATAAATTTTGCCTTTTTCTATAAATCATGGTACACAATTCACGTACTTTTCTATACCTAATAATAAAGGGCTATAGCTTCTGGTGGCACGCCATTAAAATTGCCCTTAAAGTTTCAAAATATATACCCACCAATGCCACCTATAAGTTACCAAAAACGTTTTGCAGGGAATCCCCGCCGGAGCCGGCCAAAGCATAGCGACCTACTATACTGCGCTCTGAGCATTGTAGAAGACACAGGGCGCTAGTTCGGCCCGGCCCATGTGCGGGCGCCTGTTTGTTTAGTTTCATTTTTTATTCTATTTTTCTGTTTTGTTTTTGTTTTTTCTACTTTAATAATTTGAAACTTCAACAAACTTTTAAAATTTAAAAAACTGAGAATTTGGAAATAAAATGTTCAAGAAAACATAAATTTGTTGTGAATTCAAAAAATGCTCGGGATTTTTCTAAAAATGTTTGATGCTCAAAAAAAAGTCGTGAAATAAAAAACAAACCCATGATTTTGAAAACAGTTATGTGTATCAAAAATTATTAATGAAACTGAACAAAATGTTTGCTAATTCAAAAAATATTCATGCATTTAGAGAATGTCCAGAAATTTCAAAAACAGTTCATGAATTACAAAAGAGTTTATTGATTCAAAAAATATTTGCTGATTCAAAAAATGTTCGTGAATTAAAAAAAGTCCACCAATTTCGTAAAAAAGTTCGTCTACTCTGGAATTGTTCTCCGATTCAAAAGAAAATGCTTAAAAAATGTTCACAATAAAAAAAATATTGACAATTAAAAAAAGTGTTTGTAAATAGTAAAAAATATTCACCATTTTAAAAAATGTTCCCAAACTTGTAAAAATAATTACGAATGGTCGAAGGTATGTAGGTAAACAGTAATGCTTCTGAGTCTTTGTGACTATATACCCTCGTGAATTTTGAAGAATTAACTGCCGGGGTGGATCGGAATATTATAGTATGTTTTATAGAAAACGTTTCTTGAAATTCAGAATGTTTCTCTGAATTACCAAGTTTTTTGACAGCCACGATATTTTTTTAAAAATGTGGACATTGCTTCAATTTGTTAATAAATTTTAAAAAAGAAACATTTTGCTTGCGTTTGTGAACAAATTTTCAAAATCATGCGAGGAGATGTGAACGAAATGTGGTCATCGCCATTGTAGATTATGGCCCTTTTTGCTAGTAGAAAAAAATGTGCAGTACATCCAACCATGTCGGCCGTCGTCAACAAAATTTTGTGGCCGACTCGTGCAAGAGACAGAGACAGTTGCCAACATTCAGTCTCTGGCATCCATCCGTTTATCCATATCCATCCATCCAAGCAAAACCGCTAATTTTTGCACGTTATTTCCCGGCGCATCTCCATCGGGTGGAGTCGGCGGCGGAGTCGCCTCGTCAAAACAAAAAGCTCCGCCGACCATCGTCGCCGATCATCCTGCCGCCTAGCTAAACAAGCAAAGAAATGGCGGACGCCGGATTCGCTAGACCAAAGAAGAAGCCAGCTACATTAACAACATTCAGAAACTACACCATTATCGATCTTTACAACCCATCACTCGGGGTGCGACCGCAGCGGCGCCGCCGGCAGCCGCCGCACGGCCATGGGCTCCGGCCGCCGCTGCTGCTGCCGCCCCGCGCCGCTCCCGCCGCCACCGCCGCCGCGCATCCTGACGAACCCGCCGGACGCCTTCCCCTGCCCGGCGCCCGCGGCGGCCGTCTCCTTGGCGTCCTGCAGCTGCTCTAGCGCGGTCACCACCTCCGCCATGCCGGGGCGGGCCCTGGCGTCGCCGGAGAGGCACCGCATGGCCAGCGCCGCCGTCTTCTGCGCGCCGGCCAGCGAGTACTGGCCGCCCAGCCGCGCGTCCAGGATGTGGAACACCCGGCGCTTGCTGGTGAGGTACGGCCGCGCCCACTCCACCAGGTTGTGCTCCCCCGACGGCCGGTTCTTGTCCAGCGCCCGCCGCCCCGACAACATCTCCAGCAGCACCACCCCGAAGCTGTACACGTCGCTCTTCGCCGTCAGATGCCCTGCACCACCATCACCATCAGCATTAATTTCTCTGACTGAATGATTCATCCATAAATAATTTATTCCTACTACATTGTTAATTTCCATTCATCCATTCATTGAGGCAAAGCACAAATCATTTTAATCTTACTAGATACTCCATCCATCCAAGATAATAATCCTACTGGATATTCGATCCAAGATAATCCTACTCAGCAAAGGATTACTTTAATCCCACTGGACACTCCATCCAAGATCCACTGTGAGTATCAAAGTCACAACCCTTTCTCTGGTCATGTGCAGATGCTGCAGAGGGAACGGACAATGATCCGGCCTAACCGCATTAGATATAAGTTTTTTAGGGTGGATTAGACATAGGTTAGTACAACTTGGACTAGTGTACTGTGTTGGTATCAGCATCATATAGTGATTAACACAGCTCATGCATACCTAGGAACCACTAAACTGGATGAACAAGTACAGAGGTACTGCTGGCCATTGACCTGCTGGTACACAAAGTACAGAGCACATGGCTGCTGATCTAGCTGCAAGATTGTTATATAAGCTATTACATCACCTGCCATCCCATCAAATTATTTCAAAAAGTGTGTATTATTTAAGCAGATGGTGGTGGTGATAGCTGATTAATCAATCTGGTTTTGGTTTTAGCACACATGTGGTGAATGGGTCCAGTTGCAATAGTTAGGTCTGAAACCATGACCAAATTGGGCCAGTTGTGCTGCTACCTAACTGAAGATTGGACCAAGAATTCTAAGGCCGGTGTGTTCTTCACTGCTTCTCCTGGTGCCCCAGGACACACACAAGCTGCCAAACGGATTAGGCTGACTTTTTATTTGGATTCTCATGTAATCCAACCCTACCTACCTCATAACAACAATGGCATTATTGAACCCGTTTTGTTCTTGATAAGAACTGCCAAGAAAAGTAGTATCATGCTAAAAGTTCAGAGCATATTTAGCAGTATCTGTCCCATGCTAAATATTTGTATACAAAAGTTGAAGGTTCTTAACAAACCCAAATTAGAAGCGTTTCAGCAACACCAAAGGGTATAAAGTACTTATAATAATGTGCTGCATCAGATTAAGCTATGTGTTCATGTAATTAATTGAGTTAGTTTACCTGTTGCAAGATACTCGGGGGCGGCGTAGCCATGAGTGCCCATGACCCTTGTGGAGACATGGCTCTTGTCGCCGGTCGGCCCGTCCTTCGCCAGCCCGAAATCGGACAACTTAGCATTGTAGCTCTGCAATTCCATCCATGGTTCGATATATTTAGCATTTCAAAAGTTTGTGAAGAATTTGTTGACTCGTTCATATCACAAGGAAAAGTAAGAGGAACATACCGAGTCAAGGAGAACGTTGGACGTCTTGAAGTCGCGGTAGATGACCTTGGCCATGTCGCTGTGGAGGAAGGCGAGCCCCCTGGCCGCCCCGAGGGCCACCTTCATCCTCAGGTTCCATGACAGTGGCTGGAAATGCGAGCCCCCTGCACATTCATCATTCACCCAAACTTGTTACCACCAATATCATCAACAAGTTTAGGTGTGGTTAACTGATCAATGAAGGCGAGAAGAAGGTTCATTGAAAATTACTTCTGAAAAGATGGTTCTCGAGGCTCCCTCGCGGCATGAACTCGTAGACGAGGAGGCGCTGCTCGTCCTCGAGGCAGTAACCGACGAGCCGGACCAGATTCGGGTGCGACAACTGCCCGAGGTAGTTCACTTCAGCCTGCACATCACATTCAGAACATATCTTCAGTAACAACAATGGGGATTCAGAAATTTGAGCAACAGACTGATTCTGAATGCAGAGTCAGAACTTTCAGAACATATTCAGTAGCAGAGTAATAATTCAGAGAAGAGAAGAGGAGGTGAAGACTGACCAGCCACTCGCGGTGGCCCTGGAAGCCCTCCTGGTTGAGCTTCTTGACGGCGATGACCATGCCGGTGCCGGGGCGGGCGGGCGCGAAGGTGGTCTCGTCGACCCAGCCCTTGAAGACGGAGCCGAAGCCGCCCTCGCCGAGCACGCTGTCGGGCCGGAAGTTCCGGGTGGCCGTCTTGAGCTCGTTGAAGGCGAAGCTCTTGACGTTGGCGGACTGCAGGATCTCGCCCTCGCTCCGCGGCGTCGGCGGCACCGTGGTCGACGGCGAGGACGACACCCGGCTGCTCGACACGCTCGCGCCCCCTTTCCCCTTCCTCCTCCACGTCCACCCTGATCAATCAAACGTTTGGCCACGGTTAGGACGAGATCGGAGCCAAGAAATCGAAGCAAAATCTGAATTTTGCTCTTGGATTGAGACTGCAAACGGGGGAAAAGCTACTTTCCAGGAAGGTGAGACAAGAAGATTAGTCCAAAATGAAGGAAGAGTCCAGAGACCAAATTAATTAGGCGAGGAAATGGCGCTCGCCGTGCACGCCGGAGCACGGCGAGGAGGAGGAGGAGGAGGGGAGGCTCACCTGAGGAGGAAGAAGGGGAGCCGGAGCCGCCGCCGCTCTTGTAGGGGCTGTCGGAGCCGATCCTGCTCCCGAAGCAGTTCCCCATGGCCGCCGGCGAGCAAACGCAGACCGATCGATGGATGGATTCTCAGGCAGGGGAGACGGAGCTCGACCAGAGGCGAGGACGAACGGCAGAGTCTGTCTCTCTTCACCCCGGCCGGCGAGCAGGCCTGGTTATATATACTACTCCTCCCCTGACTTTCCTACCTGTCTCCGTCGACCTCGATCGATCACGGGAAGGAAGGGTAGGGAGGGGAGGCCGGCCTCGCTGGTGCCCGTGCTAAGCTGGTTGACCACTTGCCCCAGTAGGAGAGGGGCGCATTAATGGCGGGCGGGCGGGGAGGCGGGCGGGGAGGGAGGAGGCGAGAAGAAGATGCGCGTGCTCTTCTCGGGAGCTTTTACATCTCCCATGGTTTTATACCGGACGCCTCCGGCACGAACCTTCCGGCCGGTGACATGTGGGCCCGGCGCGTGCGGTGGGGCCGGGGCGTCAGTCGAGGTGGCGTGGTGGGTCGGGGATCGGTGCCGGCCGTCGGATGCCGATCGGACGGTTGGGATCGATTCAGACGGTTTGCTTTTTCTTGTGGAAGTTGGTGGTCAATTTGCGCGGGACGGCTTGCTGCCGGGGGAACGCTTTACGGGGCAAATGGGTTTGTTTTTCACTGCCGTTGGACTCTGCTAGTGTGTGCGCATGCGTGCGCCGCTCTCTCCGACCGGCTCCTGCTTCTCTTTACGACGCCGTCTAGCTCTAGTAACGAACGTTCGACGACATGCTGATTTTATTTGGGTATATATCATATGTGTGCATTTTATTTAAGCGGCGACATGTCGGTCTCTTGGACTTGGATGCTAAGTCGGGCGACGCGATCAGTTCACCCCAAAATCATGAAAAAGGCCTACCCTAACAAACGGTGGCAGAGCTAGCTCCCGGCGAACCTGCCCGGGCTCAACCAGGGAAGCTTCCATTCCAATTTCAGACAATCATGCAAAAAAAAAACAAACAAACAAATATCGAGCTCCGCCACTGTGAGCACAAGCTCGAATTTGCTGCGCCCGAAGGCCGACTGGTTACGAGGAGGGTCGATGATAAACCACCAACAGTTTGCTTGGATTTTTCAAGGAGGAAGATGAATGTCAAGGAGCCCCAAAGGGCGAAACGGTAGATGCCCAAACAAACACACTACCACACTTTGCCACCACCACCACCACCACAGGCAGACCGGGCAATTCCTAGTTGGCGCCTTAAACGCTCGCTTTAGCCTTTCTCGTATGCAACGCACCCCCCCCCCCCTCCTCTCTTTCCTTTGTTCTAAATGGGTCGACCGAAAACGCACCACAGGACCCACCCCCTCCCTCTCGGTTTTAGAAAGCTTCCCAGCCGTTTTCCCTTTTTTCATTTGGTTTTTTTGACCAATTTTTTGTTTGGTTTTTTCTTTCTTTTCTTTAATATATTTTTCTTTTTTCCTTTTTATCTTTTTTAAATGCATGAACTTTTCTAATTCAATGAATTCTTTTTCAAATCAACGAACTTTTTTTAAAATCTAATGGAATTATTTGAACAATTTTTTTAAGTTGATGATCTTTTATTTAATCAACGAACCTTTTTTAAATTTGATGAACTTTTTATGAAATGCGATGAACTTTTTTCTAAATTGTAAATTTTTTAAAATTTGACAATTTTTTTTCAAAATCGATTAACTTTTTTTCAAATGCGATGAACTTTTGCCAAATTTGAATGAAACTTTTTCAAATCGCTGAACTTTTTTGAAGTTTGTGAACTTTTTTCCAAAATTCAAGAACTTTTTTGAATTCGCGATTTTTTTATTTTTTTACTTTTCGTACTTTTTTAAAGTCAACTATTGACAGGTCGACTGGTCAATCGCGACAGGTCAAACACGATCGAGCGACTAGACCAGTCAGCCGCTTGCCCTTCTTCTTGTGCCGGCCCACCAACGGGGGTGCGTGAGCGCCAAGGAGTAGTTATGTCGCTGAAGGATCTCTAAAGGAGCACCCGGCAGACCAGATACAGTCGGTTAAACTTGATCATGCGCTGCGTGTGCTAGGGCCGGGCTGGAAAACGCCCAAAATGAAAATCCCAAGCCCTGGCCTGGCCCAAAAAATGTCAACAAGTGGACTTTTTTATTTAAAGTAATTATTTTCAGGGTACTTCAATATAGTATTGTACCTTCTTTTTAAATAAAAACAATTACCTGAAACTCATTTCAGGCTTCTCAGCTTTTCGTCTGGGCTGCGGGCGGAAAACCCTGGCCCGGGTTTTTGGTCCCGGTTTGCCCATAAACAGGCCCAGATTCGAGAGACCTCTATTACATACGACACCGCTGATTATACATGGGCATAACTCTGGTCGGTCCGGGCTTTAGGCCGGGCCTAACATAACCCAAGTAGAAAACCTAGGCCTGGGCCCGGCTCGGCCCGATCATTAGACCAAGTTTTTAGGTCCAAGCCCGGCCTATCAGTCAAAAAGCCCGCCAGGCCTCGGGCCGCGCCTCTTCCTTAAATTTCAAATAAGATAAGCCCGAGCCTGGCCCGGCCATCGGACCAAAAAACTAGGCCCATGCCCGGCTCATGGGCAAGGTCGGGCCTTTTCGGCCTGGGCCATTCGGGCCAGGCAGCCCATGGCCAGGTATACCGCTGATCCTTAAGAAAAACATACGACACCGCTTACACCACCATTCATTGCCTCCTAATAAGAATACAAAGACCCGACATGGTAAATAATTATAATCTTTTCAGTTTGGCCTGTTTTTCAGGCAAGTGTCGTGCGTGTTGATTTAGTGTGACATAACACGGCGATTTAGTTTGACAAGACACTGTGATTTGTTCACACGCTGTCCGGCGCTAAGCAGAAATTTGACCGGTAGTGTTAGTACGGGTCGACACCGATTTGTTGGAGCAAAAGAAGCTTCATCCACATTCCAAAAGAGGTAAAAAACTACTCTAGTAGTAAGCTCGATCGTCACGTGCGAAAACTCCTAAATGTCGTCGAACACGGACGCACACGTCTGTGCGTTGTCCCGGGCGTCAGTGGAGGTGGCGTGGTGTGTTGGCGATCGGTCATAGCCGTCCGACGCCGATCGGACTATCAAGATTGTTTCAGACACACTGTTGGTAATTGCTGGTTAGCGCACGAGTATTGGGCGGTCAATTTAGGCGGGACGGCTTGATTGCCGCTAAGAGAACACTTTCAGGATTAAAAATAATTTATTTCACATGCTCTATTAGTCTAGCATTAGACCTTGCTAGTGTGTGCACATGCCGTGTACTGCTTTTGTTTTAAGAAGATAGGTGCTGAAAGACCGGAACGACTCCGTTAAAAATTGCATTGCATTACAGTTGAGAAAATGACCCAAAGAAATGTAAAATTATCATTGTTTTAAATAGTGGGCTATGCCAAATAGTGCCAGCCCTCCAAATCAGCTATAGCGAGGCCATAGCCCGCTATAGCCGGCTATTTCGTAAATTTAGCGGGCACCTGCTCATACCGCTATAGCTATAGTCAGCTATTTAAAACTTTGAAAAATTATAACTCAACCCAAGAACTTTGCAAAAAAAGACTCTTGACAGGAGAGGAAGATTGCAATGTGATCCACGATCCAAAGTCTTTAAGCTTCACCACTAGATCAAGATCGCCCCTCACCGATCACAAGACCAACTCGGAAGGGGATCTCGTTGTCGCTTCATCGTCACATCACGTGACGGAGAAGAAACATACGTTGGAATGAAGCCAGTTCCGCCTCCCTTTCGGCATCATGGCCGGGAGGAAAAGGGCAGCCCTTCGGCCAGAATAGTCGGCCGGTGCCATGCATGGTTCCTCTGCCTCCCGCCGACGCCGGTGCCGTCCCGTCTCGTCTCTAGTTTAGCGGGAGGGATCTTGCTTCGTTTGTGGGTGTTTTTATGAGTTTATTCAGGGTTTGTGTCCTGCTCAGGAAGACGAGGCGGCGGTGGCTCCTTGAAGTTGAATAAGGTTCTCGTCATCTAGCCCCCGTTTCGATGAGGCGTCCAGCATCATCCCAAGGCGTGTTGACAATATGTCTCCGGGGAATCTCGTGGGATCCGGTCGGTGTCCGTCTTTGGTAGATCTGCTTGGATCCAGTCTTTGTTCGTCTTCATTCATGTGTCTACAGATTGAATCTTTTGGATCTATACTTCTCATCATCAGCGACGGGTGCTGGTCTGGTGCGTTGTTTCCGTGGGGTCTTAGCACGACGACTTCCCGACTGTCTACTACAACAAGTTTGGCCCGGCTCTTGAGAGCAAGGGGTGATGACAACGGCGTGCATTCTGGTCGCTCTAGTGTTCGTAGTCGCCGTTGGGTGGTCTGCGTATATCGATGTAATTTTGGTTATTGTTGTATTCTTTGCACTGCCATGGCATGACGAATAGGTCGAAAGTTTTATCGATAAAAAAGAACAATCATGCATGTATGCGCGCCCTAAATAATTAGCCATTATTTTTAGAATGTCCTAAACAATTCTCCGCAAAAAAAAACGCCCTAAGTAAATAATTAGTCCATTTGCGTAATTCGCCTAAATAAAAGGCCACCAATTCAGCAATGCGCGGTAGGTTGATCAACTCACGCGGGAGAGAAGAAAGGATCACGGAAGCGCCGCGCCGCGCACGCACGAACGTCCTTGGTCCGTGGCATGACAGAGTCACGAACGAATGCATGGACCAATTTGGCTGCGTGCCTATGGATTAATTCATTAGTGTGAATCCAGCCGGGCCGGTTCCTGGATGCATCAGATCAGACCATAACAAATGAGCTCGTGAGCCTTTGAGGCTTTGACTATAACTTGGTACACCGGCTGGCTGCACGGCCACACAAGTCTAACCGGTCGACTGCAGCCGCTATATATGTACGCCGGCGTCCGTTGAGAGAGGGCACAGGGGCGGCGGCAGCTGGCGCTATCCGGAGAAAGGCCAACAGCAAGCAAAGGTCAACTGGACGCGCCGGATCCATCACATGCCGGATGGACACTGGCAGCAAGTAGCCAATTAAGTGTGAGCCGGCCAGCGACCATGCAAATGCGTTTAGCACGTACTCCCTCCGTATCAGTGTCAAAAAAACGTCTTATATCTTAACACAGAGGGAGTGCTTCTCTACACAGACAGCCAGGGCATCCAATGTACCGCATCTTATATCTTAACACAGAGGGAGTACCACAATGTACCGCATCCAATGCATCCAGCTCCACCCAACTCGGCCACTTGTTCATGCATCATGCATGCACCCAAATTTTTCCCATCTTTACTCGATGTAACCTAGCAAAAAGTAACTAATGTTGAAATATATATATTGTTCACCTTTTCTCATTTTTGAATGGATTAGGTGTAGGGTGGATTCAATATGGTCTCAGAGTCAATAGGTCTAAAGTTCAAAATGATTACATGCTGCTAGTGATCCGATTTCCATATATGTCTCCGTCCCAAGACCCCTAGGTCGATCACGGGAAGGGAGGCTAGCCTCATTCGTGCTCATGCTGCGCTCAGGAAGGGGGGGGGGGGGGGGGGGGGGTTTAATGGCACCAGCGGGCCGATAAGCAGGCGAGGAGGAGGCAAAGAAAAAGGTGTGCGTTATCGGGAGCGTTTGCATTCCCCTGTTTATACTGGAAGCCTTCAGGCCGAACCCGCCATCCGGGTACATGCAGGCCCATCACGTGTTGTGGGACACGGTTGTTAGTAGAGATGGCGTGGTGGGGTGGGGATCAATGTCGTCCACCGGATGTAGATCAGATGGTCGTGGTATTCATACAGAAGAATATTTATTTAATGATCAAATCACTACCACTCCATGTTAGTTGTTCGTTTAGTTTTTAAAAAGCAACCATTCCACGTTGGATAAAACCCCCAGCATAGCAGACAAATGTTGTTAGAAAAAACATAGCAGAAAATTCTAATCCTTTTTTGCCTGACTTCTTTTTTATGGTTTACATAACCCCCGATCATTTTTTCTGCTCCCTTACCGAAAAAGGGTTGCCCCCCACTTTATATTATAAAGCAAACATCACCACATACATTCTAGCGAACCGATACAAACACACCCACCACGGCACACAGCACACACCCAAGGCAAGATACAAAGGTGCCGGGCACCGACACACCACTCGGAGGACAACCAAGCAAACTAGAGATGAACCAAGAAGAACTACTTGGAGCCACCGAGGAGGGGTGAGACGGACAATGACGGAGCAAGGACTCCAGGACAGTGCCTCCCAGAAGGGTACGACCACGGATAGCCGCCACCGTTCGATCCGAAGATCAAGTTTTCACCCGGAGCCACACGGAGGAGTGGGAGCACCGCGACGGAGCCTTCAAGAAGGATACGACGTCCGTGGACGCCGCCGCCGCCGGCCAGTACGAGGACTGGGCAAGTGATGGACCCCAGCGATCACACCCCTCCGACACCCCTGCTCCGCCCACCACCCGCAGCCAAGCCCCCCCCACGAAGCCATGGCTACCCGCCCGCACCTGAGACACAGGTTCCGCCCTCGAACTCCACGCCTCCCTCCACTAGGGTCGCCGCCCAACATCCAGGCACCCCCAAGACCATCCAAAGAGGCCAGCTTTGTACCAGAGGGACACCACCGACCGATGTCCCGCGGCAGACGACCCGCCTTGAGCATCGCCGGAGTTGCGACAACCTGCACGTGGCTGGGAAAAGGGGGAGGTGAGGGAGCGGACGCATCCAGACCGACACACCCCTGTGGCAGTGACGGGTGACCCGAGCACGTCGGCGCCGGCCATCCCTCCAGCCAACCTCCCCACCGGACACACCCCTATGCCGCCCCATCTCAGCAGCCGTCACAGAACAGCGCAAAGCCACCGTCGCAGACCCGGCCACTGACGAGGAGGACCCCCAAGGACCGCCACTGACCACCAATTAAACTCACCGGGAGCCCATCTCACTAGTAGAAAAAAGGCCTATTGTCCCGGTTCGTAAGGCCTATTTGTCCTGGTTTTTGAACCGGGACTAAAGGGTCGTTACTAATGCCCTAGGCCTTTAGTCCCGGTTCTTACACGAACCGGGACAGACGGGCCTCCACGTGGCCACTGCGGCGAGCCCAAGCAGGAGGGCCTTTGGTCCCGGTTGGTGGCACCAACCGGGACCAAAAGGCGTCCACGCGTCAGCAGCTGGCAGGAGCTGAGGTTTTTGTTTTTTCGAAAGGGGGTGGTTTAGGGGCCTTGAGGGTTAATTTAGGTTGTTAGCTAGCTAATAGAGAGAAGTGTCCTCTCTTATCTCCGTGCTTGGTTTACCAACGCTACTGCTATGCCTAAACATGGCTTAGATTGAAGTGAAGGCAACATGCATGTGGTGCATGTCGAAAGTAATACTAATCCTAACTTGATCAAGTTTGGATTGTACTACTTTCGACATGCACCGCATGCATGTTGCCTTCACTTCAATCCAATGCATCATCATAACAACAAGTCCTACTAATCATCATCATACAACTTCTACTCGTTATTAATAACAAGTCATACGATCATCATCCTCATAGTCATCGAACCAACCCTACTTAATTGTTCTTAGCACATGATCATCAGTATTAGGTAGGACCTAAATACCCTCTTTAAGGTAAAATAGCATAAAACAATATAGACTCTGACTCTCCATTATGGAGAATGGAGATCATCCTGTCTCCAATTCTTGCGCTTCGCTTCCTTTTGCTTCCAAGAACCTCCTTACGACTTTCCATACATTTTTCCATTCTTTGATTTTCATGTCTCCACTTCTTTTAGAAATCCGGTATGGACAGTTGAGATTCGTAGGATGACCTGGCTGTATGTTCAAAACATCAAGGCTACCATTCTGATACATCAAATGAGGCACACAATCCTCTGGGATTATCTGTTAAAAACATAGTAATAACTTCATAGTTAGCTATGATTTACTAGTTTTAGAAGTATGCAAAAGATGCACGGATGTCGTAATATTAAAAAAATCTTACCAGGGTATCTCCATAGTAGTTACCGTAGTTCAACACGTGCACTAGTGGCACGTATTGACCATAATGTTGAGGAGTTTGATTGTAGATATTGTAATTCTCAAGATCAGTACAAAATGCGATCAGATGATTTTTCTCCTGATAAGTTAAGTCGGAGCCTTTGGTGTAGTAGGTTCTGTCTACCATCTTCCGCACATTCTTTGAAGAATGAAAATAAGCTGTCAACTATTTTGAAAGGAACAATATAAATTAGCCAATAACTATGTTTGAGAAACTCACATAGCGGTAGAATTGGAGGCGTATCAACAAGGACCCAAATGTCCATATTGTCTTGCTCGATTTCAGGATCACTAAGATCCATGGTGACAAGCATATCCTCATGAAAACCATACATCTTGCAAAGTGCTTCCCATTTTTGCAACCAAAATGGGTTACGCTCTTAGAATTGTACAACTTTGCTTCAAAATCCACACCATGATGGGTCCTTAGGTGAATTTTCTTTGTTTCGAAACTTTCATGGTCTTCAAAACCCATCCTCTCCAAGACATAGCGTCTTGCATGGCATGGGATAAGCTAGTCGAATTGTAAAAGATGAAAATTACACATTGAAATAGTTGAAGTCGTGCTTAATTACGAAAAAAACTTGTTGTCGTTGCGTACCGTTTCAACATCGAAGGTCTCCTCCAGCTTAATGCTGAAGCGCCAATCTTCGTCCAGGTGAGGCCTGTCGCACAGACCTCGGTCATTGTGGCACCAGTCGCACTCCCCCGGGAGACTTTCGTCGTCCGAGTACGACATTTCCTATGCTCATAATTCAAATATTAAACTTGTACAATTAAATATATGTACTATAAAAAACCTAAATTAGATCATTATTATTCATCACGGGCTGACTATTGGTCTGTCGAGTCTTTTCGTTTCCGAGTGCATTACACCAAATTGCCTAGCACGCGGGAACGAAGGAGAAGCTACCCCCACGACAACAGTCGGGGTTCTTCGTCCTCTCATATATGGTGGAGACTCGACAGACTTAAAGTCAACCCAAAATATCATTTAATTATCTTTCTAAAAAAGGACATATCGTCCTCTCATATATATGACTCATATTGACATGGAGATTTGGCTGGTCTCACCTCGAGGTCGGAGGGGGCTCGGTGACGGGGACGACGGCGGGGATGATGGAGGGGCTCCTAGATTTCTGCAAAAACATAAACCCTATAAGCTATCAACTAATCAAATGCATACGCCTTGCATAGTGCTCTGCAATTTTAGCATTCAAATTAAAGTAGGAGTACTTTTCCAATTTGAGCATTCAATAAGCAAAACCAAATCGTAAAATTGAGTAGTATTCAAATTAGCATGCATTCAATTATAAGCAAAACTACATCATCTCTTGCGTCCGTACATCATCGAATATTATCAATAATACACCTCGAATACTATCATACATATAGCATCGCTAATACAGCTAGTACCGTAGCGCCCGACGGGTATCAGCGCGGGCCGTGGACACCCAAAGGGAAGGAACCATCACTGGATCATAGCTCCAGTGAGATCCCTGAAGAACCTGCCAGGTATTGTCGGACCTGCCCTCCAACGCAACCATGTAGAGACGGACGTGCTCGTCCTCCTCGCTGACACGATGACGTACCACCTCCGCGGTATCCGGAAGCCTCAGCACCGTCACTGGCCCACGCGACCGCCACCAAACAAGGATCGGGTCAACGACGGGCTGGCTCCTCACCAACCTACGCCCCCTGGAAGGTAGCACCTCCCAATACCAGCCCGGCGGAGTCCAGTCCCGGACATGGCCCCTCTGATCAAGCCGGCCTCCTCCGCCGAGTCGACGACGAGAATGCGGAATAGGCATCGTCGATGTCGATGCAGGAATAATTGCTTGAACTAAAAAAATAAACTAGTTCTATTAATTTTCTTGCTAAAAATAAACTACTTCTATATATAGTAAAATAAAGTAGTTTTCTTAAATAAACTAGTTCAACTGCTACTAAGCACTTAATTACTATAAATAAAATAAAGTAGTACTTACAAAAAAACTACTTCTATATATAGTAAAATAAATTAGTTTTATTAAATCAAATAGTTCAACTACTAAGCACTTACTATAAATAAAATAAAGTAGTACTTACTAAAAATAAACTATTTCTATATATAGTAAAATAAAGTAGTTTTATTAAATCAACTAGTTCAACTACTAAATAAAGTAGTTTAACTAGTTCTATTATTTATCGACCCCCCCCCCTCATGTCGAAGTTATCGGGGAAGGGGTATATCGAGAACGAAATACCCGATAAAAAATAAGAAGAGGAAGAAGAAGAAAAAAAAGAGGAGAAGAAGAAAGGATTAATAGAGGAGAAGATCGAAGAAAAAAAAAGAAGAAGAAAAAAGAGGAGAAGAAGGAAGGAATAGAGGAGAAGAAGAAAAAATTAGAATGTTTTCTATTTTTTCTTCTTCTCCTCTATTCCTTTCTTCTTCTCCTCTTTTTTCTTCTTCTTTTTTCCTCTTCTTATTTATTTCTCCTCTTTTTTCCTCTTCTTCTCCTTCTTCTTCTCCTTCTTTTTCTCCTTCTTTTTCTTCTTCTTCTTCCTTCTTTCCTTCTTCATCTTTTCTTCCTTTTCCTTATTTTACTTTTTCCTCTACACTAACCTAAAATGCACTAACCTAAAATCGATATCTACTAACAACCTAAATAAAAAATTAATACATATATGAAAAAAACATATATAAACAAAAAAATGCTATGAACATTATATTCATACATACATAGCCACATCCATTCATCATGTAGCTACCACATACATATATACATTATATATATATGAAATAAAATGCAATGAACAAAAAAATAATACAAATTATATGAAAAAACCGGGGGCGGCCGGCGAGGGCGACGGCGTGGGCGGCGGAGGGCGACGGCGGCGGGGGGCGGAGGGCGACGGGCGACGGCTCGGGGGCGGTGGCGGGGGGGGGGGGGGGAGGGCGACGGCGACGGGCGACGGCGGTGGGGGGCGGAGGGCGACGGCGACGGGTGACGGCGTGGGCGACGGCGGCGGGGCAGCCTGGCGGCGTCGATGAGCTCACGGCGTCGTCGGGCGGGGGGCAACTGGCGATGAAAACTGAAAATTTTCACAAGTGTTTCCTATATAGTCGAAGCATTGGTCCCGGTTCGAGGCACCAACCGAAACCAATGCTGCCCTTTAGTCCCGGTTGGTGCCACCAACCGGGACCAAAGGTCTCTTTTCAGCAGCCCAAAGGGCGGGAAGCAGAGGCCTTTGTTGCCGGTTGGTGCCACCAACCGGGACCAAAGGCCTTGCACAGCGCCGTGGTGGTGGGAGTTTAGTCCCACCTCGCTAGTTGAGAGGGGCGCGCAGTGGTTTATAAGCCCCACTGTCGCACCCCTCTCGAGCTCCTCTCCATTGCAGGTTTACGGGCCTAATTGTGACTGCTATGCCTGATGGGCCTACTGGGCAGCCTGAATCCTGGCCCATGGATGGGTTTCTAGTTGTATTCAGGCCGTGGTGGCCCAGTAGGTGGCAATTTTTTTAATTTTTTCCCAGTTTTTTGTTTTCTTTTTTGCTTTATTTATTTTGTTCTGTTTCTACTTACAACAAAATACTTATTTGTTTTATTTTATTTTGTTTCTAATTACTTATTTATTTTATTTTATGATAATTTTTTTGCTTTATTATTTTATTTTGTTTCTAATTACTTTGATAATTTTAGTTTCATAAATTTTATTTATGTTATTAAAGTTTATTTTATTTTATTTTATTTTGTTTCTACTTATATATTTTATTAAAGTTTATATTATTTTGTTTCTAATTACTTATTTATTTTATTTTATGATAATTCCTTTTGCTATTAAAGTTTGTAACAAAAAAGTTGTTTATGAAAATTCTTTTTTCTTATATTATTTATTTTATTTTATGATGATTTGAGCTATAAGACCCTGATATTTTTGCCGTAACCCTTTCTGACTTCATTTGTTATTTTTCATGCATTTATTTATTATTTTGAGCTATAAGACCCTGAAATTGAAAATCATTTCAAATGAACTCTGAAAAGGTTGAAAGTTGGCATGGTATCATCATTTCATCCACATAGCATGTGCAAGAAAGTACAGTGGGTTATGGCAAAAACTGGATGCACTTCGTGTTCAAAACAGACAATCTCTTTCGAAGTATCAGGGTTTCATACGGAAACTCGTCTGTTACAAAGAGATTTCATTTTTTTGAACTTATTTGAACTCCATAGTTTTTCTGTGTTCAAAATGCATCATTCAAAGCCACATCATCAATTTTCAACCCTTTCTGACTTCATTTGTTATTTTTCATGCATTTACTGATTATTTTGAGCTATAAGACCCTGAAATTGGAAAGCATTTCAAATGAACTCTGAAAAGGTTGAATGTTGGCATGGTATCATCATTCATCCACATAGCATGTGCAAGAAAGTAGAGAGGGTTACGGCAAAAACTGGATGCACTTCGTGTACAAAACGGACAATCTGTTTCGAGATATCAGAGTTTCATACGGAAACTCGTCTGTTACAACAGGCATTTCAAATGAACTACGAAAATGTTGAAAGTTGGCATGGTATCATCATAATAGTTGTGGAGAGAAAGTCTTCACTTTTTCTTCGCTTGTGTCATTTGCTTATTGCGCCGTAACCATGGATAATCTTCATCGTTTCTCAGGATGCTTGGGTCAGCCTTGACTTTGAAGGGAGGAATTTCATGAAACTTTTCATAATCTTCAGACATGTCTGTCTTGCCCTCCACTCCCATGATGCCCCTTTTCCCTGAAAGAACTATGTGGCGCTTTGGCTCATCGTATGATGTATTCGCTTCCTTATCTTTTCTTTTTCTCGGTTTGGTAGACATGTCCTTCACATAGATAACCTGTGCCACATCATTGGCTAGGACGAATGGTTCGTCAGCGTACCCAAGATTGTTCAGATCCACTGTTGTCATTCCATACTATGGGTCTACCTGTACCCCGCCTCCTGACTGATTGACCCATTTGCACTTAAACAAAGGGACCTTAAAATCATGTCCATACTCAAGTTCCCATATGTCTACTATGTAACCATAATATGTGTCCTTTCCCCTCTCGGTTGCTGCATCAAAGCGGACACCGCTGTTTTGGTTGGTGCTCTTTTGATCTTGGGCGATCGTGTAAAATGTATTCCCATTTATCTCGTATCCTTTGTAAGTCAATACATTCAAAGATGGTCCCCTGGACAACGAGTACAGCTCATCACAAACAGTGTTGTCACCTTTGAGAGGTGTTTCCAACCAACCGCTGAAAGTCCTGATGTGTTCACATGTAATCCAGTCGTCGCACTGCTCCGGGTGTTTGGAGCGCAGACTGTTCTTGTGTTCATCAACATACGGGGTCACCAAGGTAGAGTTCTGTAGAACTGTGTAGTGTGCTTGAGACCAAGAATATCCGTCCCTACATATTATTGAGTCCCCTCCAAGCGTGCCTTTTCCAGTCAGTCTCCCTTCATACCGCGATTTAGGGAGACCTATCTTCTTAACGCCAGGAATGAAGTCAACACAAAACCCAATGACATCCTTTGTTTGATGGCCCATGGAGATGCTTCCTTCTGGCCTAGCGCAGTTACGGACATATTTCTTTAGGACTCCCATGAACCTCTCAAAGGGGTACATATTGTGTAGAAATATGGGGCCCAGAATGACAATCTCGTCAACTAGATGAACTAGGACGTGTGTCATGATATTGAAGAAGGATGGTGGGAACACCAGCTCGAAACTGACAAGACATTGCGCCACATCACTCCTTAGCCTTGGTATGATTTCTGGATCGATCACCTTCTGAGAGATTGCATTGAGGAATGCACATAGCTTCACAATGGCTAATCGGACGTTTTTCGGTAGAAGCCCCCTCAATGCAACCGGAAGCAGTTGCGTCATAATCACGTGGCAGTCATGAGACTTTAGGTTCTGGAACTTTTTCTCTGGCATATTTATTAATCCCTTTATATTCGACGAGAAGCCAGTCGGGACCTTCATACTAAGCAGGCATTCAAAGAAGATTTTCTTCTCTTCTTTGGTAAGAGCGTAGCTGGCAGGACCTTCATACTGCTTTGGAGGCATGCCATCTTTTTCGTGCAAACGTTGCAGGTCCTCCCGTGCCTCAGCTGTATCTTTTGTCTTCCCATACATGCCGAAGAAGCCTAGCAGGTTCACGCAAAGGTTCTTCGTCATGTGCATCACGTCGATCGAAGAGCGACCTCTAGGTCTTTCCAGCAGGGTAGGTCCCAAAATATAGATTTCTTCTTCCACATGGGTGCGCGTCCCTCAGCGTCATTCGGAACAGCTAGTCTGCCGGGACCCTTTCCAAAGATTAAGTGTAAATCATTGACCATAGCAAGTACGTGATCACCGGTACGCATGGCGGGCTTCTTCCGGTGATCTACCTCGCCTTTGAAATGCTTGCCTTTCTTTCGACATTGATGGTTGGTCAGAAGGAATCGACGATGGCCCAGGTACACATTCTTCCTGCATTTGTCCAGGTATATACTTTCGGTGTCAGCTAAACAGTGCGTGCATGCATGGTATCCTTGTTTGTCTGTCCTGAAAGGTTACTGAGAGCGGGCCAATCGTTGATGGTTACAAACAGCAACACGTGTAGGTTAAATTCCTCCTGTCTGTGCTCATCCCACGCACGTACACCGTTTCCATTCCACAGCTGTAAAAGTTCTTCAACTAATGGCCTTAGGTACACATCAATGTCATTGCCGGGTTGCTTAGGGCCTTGGATGACAACTGGCATCATAATGAACTTCCGCTTCATGCACATCCAAGGAGGAAGGTTATACATACATAGAGTCACGGGCCTGATATGTCTCCAACGTATCTATAATTTTTGATTGCTCCATGCTATATTATATTCTGTTTTGGACATTATTGGGCTTTATTATACACTTTTATATTATTTTTTGGGACTAACCTATTAACCGGAGGCCCAGCCCAGAATTGCTGTTTTTTGCCTATTTCAGAGTTTCACAGCAAAAGAATATCAAACGGAGTCCAAACGGAATGAAACCTTCGGGAACGTGATTTTCGGAACGAACGTGATCCAGAGGAACTTGGACCCTACGTCA
Organism: Aegilops tauschii subsp. strangulata; assembly: GCF_002575655.3. NCBI lineage: Eukaryota > Viridiplantae > Streptophyta > Magnoliopsida > Poales > Poaceae > Aegilops > Aegilops tauschii. The sequence continues at coordinate 624,233,794 of NC_053037.3, forward strand.
AGAAAGCTACCAGGAAGCCACGAGGTAGGGGGCGCACCTACCCCCCAGGGCGCGCCCTCCACCCTCGTGGGCCCCACGTTGCTCCACCGCCGTACTTCTTCCTCCTATATATACCTACGTACCCCCAAACTACCAGATACGGAGCCAAAAACCCAATTCCATCGCCGCAACCTTCTGTATCCGTGAGATCCCATCTTGGGGCCTTTTCCGGAGCTCCGCCGGAGGGGGCATCGATCACGGAGGGCTTCTACATCAACACCATAGCCTCTCCGATGATGTGTGAGTAGTTTACCTCAGACCTTCGGGTCCATAGTTATTAGCTAGATGGCTTCTTCTCTCTTTTTGGATCTCAATACAATGTTCTCCTCCTCTCTCGTGGAGATCTACTCGATATAATCTTCTTTTGCGGTGTGTTTGTTGAGACCGATGAATTGTGGGTTTATGATCAAGTTTATCTATGAACAATATTTGAATCTTCTCTGAATTCTTTTATGTATGATTGGTTATCTTTGCAAGTCTCTTCGAATTATCAGTTTGGTTTGGCCTACTAGATTGATCTTTCTTGCAATGGGAGAAGTGCTTAGCTTTGGGTTCAATCTTGCGGTGTCCTTTCCCAGTGATATTAGGGGCAGTAAGGCACGTATTGTATTGTTGCCATCGAGGATAACAAGATGGGGTTTATATCATATTGCATGAGTTTATCCCTCTACATCATATCATCTTGCTTAAAGCGTTACTCTGTTCTTATGAACTTAATACTCTACATGCATGCTGGATAGTGGTCGATGTGTGGAGTAATAGTAGTAGATGCAGGCAGGAGTCGGTCTACTTGTCTCGGATGTGATGCCTATATACATGATCATACCTAGATATTCTCATAACTATGCTCAATTCTGTCAATTGCTCAACAGTAATTTGTTCACCCACCATAATACTTATGCTCTTGAGAGAAGCCACTAGTGAAACCTATGGCCCCCGGGTCTATTTTCCATCATATTAATCTTCCAACACTTAGTTATTTTTATTTGCATTCTATTTTACTTTGCATCTTTATCATAAAAATACCAAAAATATTATCTTATCATATCTATCAGATCTCACTCTCGTAAGTGACCGTGTAGGGATTGATAACCCCTTATCGCGTTGGTTCCGAGGATTTATTTGTTTGTGTAGGTGCGAGGGACTCGTGCGTGGCCTCCTACTGGATTGATACCTTGGTTCTCAAAAACTGAGGGAAATACTTACGCTACTTTGCTGCATCACCCTTTCCTCTTCAAGGGAAAACCAACGCAGTGCTCAAGAGGTTGCAAGAAGGATTTCTGGCGCCGCCGGGGAGTCTACGCAAACGTCAACATAGCAAGTACCCATCACAAACCCTTATCTCCCGCATTTACATTATTTGCCATTTGCCTCTCGTTTTCCTCTCCCCCACTTCACCCTTGCCGTTTTATTCGTCCTCTCTTTTCCGTTCGCCTCTTTTTGCCCCTCTCTTGTTTGCTTGTGTGTCGGATTGCTTGTTTGTCACGATGGCTCAAGATAATACCAAATTGTGTGACTTCACCAATACCAACAACAATGATTTCCTTAGCACTCCAATTGCTCCTCTTACCGATACTGAATCTTGTGAAATCAATGCTACTTTGTTGAATCTGGTCATGAAAGATCAATTCGCCGGCCTTCCTAGTGAAGATGCCGCTACCCATATAAATAGCTTTGTTGATTTGTGTGATATGCAAAAGAAGAAAGATGTGGATAATGATATTGTTAAACTGAAGCTATTTCCCTTTTCGGTTAGAGATCGTGCTAAAGCTTGGTTTTCATCTTTGCCTAAAAATAGTATTGATTCTTGGAATAAGTGCAAAGATGCTTTTATCTCTAAATATTTTCCTCCCGCTAAGATCATCTCTCTTAGAAACGATATTATGAATTTTAAGCAACTTGATCATGAACATGTTGCACAAGCTTGGGAGAGGATGAAATTAATGATACGTAATTGCCCTACGCATGGTTTGAATTTGTGGATGATTATACAAAAAATTTATGCCGGATTGAATTTTGATTCTAGAAATCTTTTAGATTCGGCCGCGGGAGGCACTTTTATGGAAATCACGTTAGGAGAAGCTACTAAACTCCTAGATAATATGATGGTTAATTATTCTCAATGGCACACTGAAAGATCTACTAGTAAAAAAGTGCATGCGATAGAAGAAATTAATGTTTTGAGTGGAAAGATGGATGAACTTATGAAATTACTTGCTAATAAGAGTGTTTCTTCTGATCCTAATGATATGCCTTGTCTACTTTGGTTGAGAATAATAATGAATCTATGGATGTGAATTTTGTTGGTAGGAATAATTTTGGTAACAACGCGTACAGAGGAAACTTTAATCCTAGGCCGTATCCTAGTAATTCCTCTAATAATTATGGTAATTCCTACAACAACTCTTATGGAAATTTCAATAAGATGCCCTCTGAATTTGAGACAAGTGTTCAGGAGTTTATGAATTCACAAAAGAATTTCAATGCTTTGCTTGAAGAAAAATTGCTTAAGGTTGATGAATTGGCTAGGAACGTTGATAGAATTTCTCTTGATGTTGATTCTTTGAAACTTAGATCTATTCCACCTAAGCATGATATCAATGAGTCTCTCAAAGCCATGAGAATTTCCATTGATGAGTGCAAAGAAAGAACCGCTAGGATGCGTGCTAAGAAAGATTGCTTTGTAAAAGCGTGTTCTTCTAGTTTCTACGAAAATAAAGATGAAGATCTAAAAGTTATTGATGTGTCTCCTATTAAATCTTTGTTTTGCCATATTAATCTTGATAATGATGGGACTGAATATGATCCACCTTTACCTAGAAGGCGTTCTGAAAATTCTGAGTTTTTAGATCTTGATGCTAAAATTAATAAAAGTGGGATTGAAAGATCAAAACATTAGATATTAATGAACCCACTATTTTGGATTTCAAGGAATTTAATTATGATAATTGCTCTTTGATAGATTGTATTTCCTTGTTGCAATCCATGCTAAATTCTCCACATGCTTATACCCAACATAAAGCTTTTACTAAACATATAGTCGATGCTTTAATGCAATCTTATGAAGAAAAACTTGAGTTGGAAGTTTCTATCCCTAGAAAACTTTATGATGAGTGGGAAACTACTATTAAGATTAAAATTAAAGATCATGAATGCTATGCTTTGTGTGATTTGGGTGCTAGTGTTTCCATGATTCCAAAAACTTTATGTGATTTATTAGGTTTCTGTGAATTTGATGATTGCTCTTTAAACTTGCACCTTGCGGATTCCACTATTAAGAAACCTATGGGAAGAATTAATGATGTTCTTATTGTTGCAAATAGGAACTATGTACCCGTAGATTTTATTGTTCTTGATATAGATTGCAATCCTTCATGTCCTATTATTCTTGGTAGACCTTTCCTTAGAACAATTGGTGCAATTATTGATATGAAGGAAGGGAATATTAGATTCCAATTTCCGTTAAGGAAAGGCATGGAACACTTCCATAGAAAGAAAATAAAATTACCTTATGAATCAATTATGAGAGCCACTTATGGATTTCCCACTAAAGATGGCAATACCTAGATCTATCCTTGCTATTATGCCTAGCTAGGGGCGTTAAACGATAGCGCTTGTTGGGAGGCAACCCAATTTTATTTTTTGTTTTTTGCTTTTTGCTTATGTTTAGGAATAAATCTTCGATCTAGCCTCTGGTTAGATGTCTTTTTATGTTTTAATTAGTGTTTGTGCCAAGTTTAACCTATAGGATCTTCTTGGATGATAGTTATTTGATCTTGCTGAAAATTCCAGAAACTTTCTGTTCACGAAAATAATTTTTACAAATCACCAGAACGTGATAAAATATTGATTCCAATTGCTGCTGATCAATAAACAAATTTTCTAGGTCTTCCCTTTTTGGCTGAATTTTTGGAGTTCAGAAGTTTGCGTTAGTTACAGATCACTACAGACTGTTCTGTTTTTGACAGATTCTGTTTTTCGTGTGTTGTTTGCTTATTTTGATGAATCTATGGCTAGTAAAATATTTTATAACCCATAGAGAAGTTGGAATACAGTAGGTTTAACACCAATATAAATAAATAATGAGTTCATTACAGTACCTTGAAGTGGTCTTTTGTTTTCTTTCGCTAACGGAGCTTACGAGATTTTCTGCTGAGTTTTGTGTTGTGAAGTTTTCAAGTTTTGGGTGAAAGATTTGATGGATTATGGAACAAGGAATGGCAAGAGCCTAAGCTTGGGGATGCCCATGGCACCCCCAAGATAATCTAAGGACACCTAAAAGCCAAAGCTTGGGGATGCCCCGGAAGGCATCCCCTCTTTCGTCTACTTCCATCGGTAACTTTACTTGGAGCTATATTTTTATTCACCACATGATATGTGTTTTCCTTGGAGCGTCTTATATTATCTGAGTCTTTGCTTTTTAGTTTACCACAATCATCCTTGCTGTACACACCTTTTGAGAGAGTCACACTTGATTCAGAATTTATTAGAATACTCTATGTGCTTCACTTATATTTTTTGAGCTATATAGTTTTGCTCTAGTGCTTCACTTATATCTTTTAGAGCACGGTGGTGGATTTGTTTTATAGAAACTATTGATCTCTCATTCTTCACTTATACTATTTTGAGAGTCTTAAAATAGCATGGCAATTTGCTTTAATTAATATCATGAGAAATTTGATGCTTGATAATTGTTTTGAGATATAAAGATAGTAATATCATAGTTGTGCTAGTTGAGTAATTGTGGAATTGAAAAATACATGTGTTGGAGTTTGTGATTCCCGTAGCATGCACGTATGGTGAACCGTTATGTAACGAAGTCGGAGCATGAAGTATTTGTTGATTGTCTTCCTTTGTGTGGCGGTCGGGATCGCGCGATGGTTAACTCCTACCAACCCTTCCCCTAGGAGCATGCGTAGTAGTACTTTGCTTCGAGGGCTAATAAATTTTTGCAATAAGTATATGAGTTCTTTATGACTAATGTGAGTCCATGGATTATACGCACACTTACCTTTCCGCAATTTTCTAGCTTCTTCGGTACCGTGCATTGCCCTTTCTCACCTTGAGAGTTGGTGCAAACTTCGCCGGTGCATCCAAACCCCGTGATATGATACGCTCTATCACACATAAACCTCCTTAAATCTTCCTCAAAACAGCCACCATACCTACCTATCATGGCATTTCCATAGCCATTCCGAGATACATTGCCATGCAACTTTCCACCGTTTCATTTATCATGACACGCTCCATCATTGTCATATTGCTTTGCATGATCATGTAGTTGACATTGTATTTGTGGAAAAGCCACCGTTCATAATTCTTTCATACATGTCGCTCTTGATTCATTGCATATCCCGGTACACCGCCGGAGGCATTCATATAGAGTCATATTTTGTTCTAAGTATTGAGTTGTAATTCATGAGTTGTAAGTAAATAAAAGTGTGATGATCATCATTATTAGAGCATTGTCCCAAGTGAGGAAAGGATGATGGAGACTATGATTCCCCCAGAAGTCGGGATGAGACTCCGGACTAAAAAAAAGGCCATAAAAAAGAGAAAAGGACTAAAAAAATCAAAAAAATGATGAGAGAAAAAGATAGAAGGGACAATGTTACTATCCTTTTACCACACTTGTGCTTCAAAGTAGCACCGTGATCTTCATAATAGAGAGTCTCTCATTTTGTCACTTTCATATACTAGTGGGAAATTTCATTATAGAACTTGGCTTGTATATTCCAATGATGGGCTTCCTCAAATGCCCGAGGTCTTCGTGAGCAAGCAAGTTGGATGCACACCCACTTAGTTTCTTTTTGAGCTTTCATATTCTTATACCTCTAGTGCATCCGTTGCATGGCAATCCCTACTCCTCGCATCAACATCAATTGATGGGCATCTCCATAGCCCGTTGATTAGCCTCGTTGATGTGAGACTTTCTCTTTTTTTGTCTTCCCACGTAACCCCTACCATTATACCTTATTCCACCATAGTGCTATATCCATGGCTTGCGCTCATGTATTGCGTAAGAGTTGAAAAGGCTGAAGCTTGTTAAAAGTATGAACCAATTGCTTGGCTAAACCGGGGTCATACATGATATGAATATTTTGTGTGGGGAAGATGGAGCATAGCCAGACTATATGGTTTTGTAGGGATAACTTGCTTTGGCTATGTTATTTTGATAAGACATAATTGCTTAGTTAGTATGCTTGAAGTATTACTGTTTTATGTCAACACTAAACTTTTATCTCGAATCATATCAAATCTGAACATTCATGCCACAATAAGAAGAATTATATTGAAATTATGCCAAGTAGCATTCCACATCAAAAATTCTGATTTTATCATTTACCTACTCGAGGACGAGCAGGAATTAAGCTTGGGGATGCTTGATACGTCTCCAACGTATCTATATTTTTTGATTGCTCCATGCTATATTATATTCTGTTTTGGACATTATTGGGCTTTATTATACACGTTTATATTATTTTTTGGGACTAACCTATTAACCAGAGGCCCAACCCAGAATTGTTGTTTTTTGCCTATTTCAGAGTTTCACAGAAAAAGAATATCAAACGGAGTCCAAACGGAATGAAACCTTCGGGAACGTGATTTTCGGAACGAACGTGATCCAGAGGACTTGGACCCTACGTCAAGAAAGCTACCAGGAAGCCACGAGGTAGGGGGCGCGCCCTCCACCCTTGTGGGCCCCACGTTGCTCCACCGACGTACTTCTTCCTCCTATATATACCTACTTACCCCCAAAATACCAGATACGTAGCCAAAAACCTAATTCCACCGCCGCAACCTTCTGTATCCGTGAGATCCCATCTTGGGGCCTTTTCCGGAGCTCCGCCGGAGGGGGCATCGATCACGGAGGGCTTGTACATCAACACCACAGCCTCTCCGATGATGTGTGAGTAGTTTACCTCAGACCTTTGGGTCCATAGTTATTAGCTAGATGGCTTCTTATCTCTTTTTGGATCTCAATACAATGTTCTCCCCCTCTCTCGTGGAGATCTATTCGATGTAATCTTCTTTTGCGGTGTGTTTGCTGAGACCTTTGAATTGTGGGTTTATGATCAAGTTTATCTATGAACAATATTTGAATCTTCTCTGAATTCTTTTATGTATGATTGGTTATCTTTGCAAGTCTCTTCGAATTATCAGTTTAGTTTGGCCTACTAGATTGATCTTTCTTGCAATGGGAGAAGTGCTTAGCTTTGGGTTCAATCTTGCGGTGTCCTTTCCCAGTGACAGTAGGGGCAGCAAGGCACGTATTGTATTGTTGCCATCGAGGATAACAAGATGGGGTTTATATCATATTGCATGAGTTTATCCCTCTACATCATGTCATCTTGCTTAAAGCGTTACTCTGTTCTTATGAACTTAATACTCTAGATGCATGCTGGATAGCGGTCGATGTGTGGAGTAATAGTAGTAGATGCAGGCAGGAGTCGGTCTACTTGTCTCGGACGTGATGCCTATATACATGATCATACCTAGATATTCTCATAACTATGCTCAATTCTGTCAATTGCTTTTGTTCACCCACCGTAATACTTATGCTCTTTAGAGAAGCCACTAGTGAAACCTATGGCCCCCGGGTCTATTTTCTATCATATTAATCTTCCAACACTTTTATTTTTATTTGCTTTCTATTTTACTTTGCATCTTTATCATAAAAATACCAAAAATATTATCTTATCATATCTATCAGATCTCACTCTCGTAAGTGACCGTGTAGGGATTGATAACCCCTTATCGCGTTGGTTGCGAGGATTTATTTGTTTGTGTAGGTGCGAGGGACTCGTGCGTGGCCTCCTACTGGATTGATACCTTGGTTCTCAAAAACTGAGGGAAATACTTACGCTACTTTGCTGCATCACCCTTTCCTCTTCAAGGGAAAACCAACGCAGTGCTCAAGAGGTAGTAGGGCCAGGTGCTGTGATTGCTGCTCTACTCCCCGAAAGGATTAATGCCATCCGCGCTTAAAGCAAACCATACGTTTCTTGGGTCACCTGCAAACTCAGCCCAGTACTTTCTCTCGATTTTTCTCCACTGCGACCCGTCAGCGGGTGCTCTCAACTTCCCGTCTTTCTTACGGTCCTCACTGTGCCATCGCATCAACTTGGCATGCTCTTTGTTTCTGAATAGTCGTTTCAACCGTGGTATTATAGGAGCATACCACATCACCTTTGCAGGAACCCTCTTCCTGCGGGGCTCGCCGTCAACATTACCAGGGTCATCTCGTCCGATCTTAAACCGCAATGCACCGCATACCGGGCATGCGTTCAAATTCTTGGATGCACCACGGTAGAGGATGCAGTCATTAGGGCATGCATGTATCTTCTGCACCTCCAATCCTAGAGGGCATACGACTTTCTTTGCTGCGTACGTACTGTCGGGCAATTCGTTATCCTTTGGAAGCTTCTTCTTCAATATTTTCAGTAGTTTCTCAAATCCTTTGTCAGGCACAACATTCTCTGCCTTCCACTGCAGCAATTTCAGTATGGTACCGAGCTTTGTGTTGCCATCTTCCCAATTGGGGTACAACCCTTTTTTGTGATCCTCTAACATGCGATCGAACTTCAGCTTCTCCTTTTGACTTTCGCATTGCGTCCTTGCATCGACAATGACCCAGCGGAGATCGTCATCATCAGGCACATCGTCTGGTTCCTCTTGATCTTCAGCAGCTTCCTCCGTTGCAGCATCATCGGGCACATCATCTGGTTCCTCTTGATCTTAAGCAGCTTCCCCCGTTGCAGCATCACCGTATTCAGGGGGCACATAGTTGTCATCGTCCTCTTCTTCTTCGCCGTCTTCCATCATAACCCCTATTTCTCCGTGCCTCGTCCAAACATTATAGTGTGGCATGAAACCCTTGTAAAGCAGGTGGGTGTGAAGGATATTCCGGTCAGAGTAAGACTTCGTATTCCCACATTTAGGGCATGGACAACACATAAAACCATTCTGCTTGTTTGCCTCAGCCACTTCGAGAAAATCATGCACGCCCTTAATGTACTCGGAGGTGTGTCTGTCACTGTACATCCATTGCCGGTTCATCTGCATGCATTATATATAATTATGTGTGTCAAAAGTAACAAAATTAGACAAGTATCTATGTAAAGTAAGAATTTTTTTCTTTCAAAAAGAAGATAAGAACAAGAGGCTCACCACGGTGGTGCCGGCGACGAGATCGGTGCGGGCGATCGATGGCGGTGAAGACGGGGACGGGGCGTGACGGACCGCTAATATAAACCTAGACAAATCTCGGGAAAAATGGAGCTCCGAGGTCGAGCTTCGAGAGGAGAAAGCTCAACTAGTGTGGCTCGGGCATTTCATCGAACACCTCATGTGCATAGGAGGTAAGCTAGAGCACCCAATACCCTCCCCCTCGCCGGCCAGCAAAAAACAAAGCACTGTGGAGTGCTCTGCTGCGGCGATGGGGTATATATAGGCAACTCATTGGTCCCGGTTCCTGGCAGGAACCGGGACTAAAGGCCCCCCTTCTGTCCCGGTTCGAGCCACGAACCGGGACCAATGGCTGTGGGCCAGGAGCGAGGCCCATTGGTTACGGTTCGTGCCTAGAAGGCTATAACCGGTACAAATGGGTCGAAACGAACCGGGACCAATGCCCACGAGGCCCCGGCTGGCCCCCTAGGCTCACGAACTGGGACTAATGCACCCCATGGGTCCCGGTTCGTGCAGAACCGAGACTAACGGGCTGGCCAGGCCCGAACGAAAGCCCAGTTTTCTACTAGTGTCTGCGCTGCCGCCGCCGCCGTCCAGCCGGCGGGACGCCTGGATCCCGACCAGCACGCCCACCAGCCACCGCTGCTGTGCCTCCACCACCACCAGCCGCGGCCACGGTAGGAGCGGACGCCCGCAGCCCGCGCCGCCCTCGGCCCGCGCCGCCTGGGCCCAGATCTGGCCGTCCGTCGCCGCCGGAGCCCACCGCGCACCATCACTGCTGCAGCCCCTTCACGCCGCCGCCCACAACCCGCGTCTCCGCCACCGTCTGCTGCCGCCACGCCCCGAGCCAACGTCGCGCCGCGCCCGACCCTGAGGCCCGCGCCCGCCGGGCCGAACAAGGGAAGGAAAGTGCCCCGCCGCCGCCCACAACCCGCGTCTCCGCCACAGTCTGCTGCCGCCACGCCCCGAGCCAACGTCGCGCCGTGCCCGCCGGGCCGAACAGGGGAAGGAAAGTGCCCCGCCGCCGCCAGCACTGGTCGGGCTTTGCCCGCCAGTACGTTGAGGCGGCAGCGAGGGGAGGGAGGTAGGAGGAGGGGGGAGCTGGAGGCGGCGCTAGGGTCCCCCCCGGCGCTCGCGGGAGCGTCGCGGGAGGGAGGGGACGGGGGGGTGGGGGAGTCCTGAGTCTTGCTTTTCCCACCTGAACAGTCTTTCTGCTCCCTTAACCCCCTAAACAATTAAATCCCGTTTAGTAATCAACCTGGGTGGATTTGCTTACGTGGTTTGCTGACGAGGACGTGGTCAAAGTGGTATTTGACCGCGTGATCCACTCGCCGCCCAATAGTTCTGGCCCAGTGGCCGCGGGATCGAGCCCTTGGGGGTGGCAGGATGAGGTCACACCAGACCGGAGGTGGCGGGCGTGCGTGGGCAGCCCAGATGCCCGCCGTAGGCGAGCTCCAGTGGCGGGGGCTGCGGACGACCGAGGCGCTGGCCGGGCTTGACAACCCGCAGTGGGCACCGGGGATAGCGCCTCCCACCGCAGTGTTGTCCAGGAGCCTCGCAGGCGCGCCGCGGACCGGAGGCGTCGAGGAAGATGCCTCCGGAGGTTCGGGAGAGACGACCTCCACTGGCGGCAGCCGTGGATGACCAAGGTGTTGGCCGGAGTGCGACAGTGCGCATCGGGTATAGGAGGTAGCGGCGCTCACCGCAGTGATGTCCAGGATCCTGGCGGGCTCGCTCCAAACCGGAGGCGTCGGGGAGGCGGCCTGGGGCAGCTCGCTGGCGCCCGAGTGAATTGCAAGAAACCACCACATTTGGGGCTTCTTTTGTAGAAAACTACCTGGTCCCTAATCTTTTGCAAAAGCCACCGCACATTCAGTAATAGTTTTGCAGAGTGCACTGAACCTGTCATTTGGCGCGGTTGAAGGCGTTTCTGACGGGTGGGGCCCAATTTGGGTGACGTGGCCTAACGGACGCACGGACGGCGCCGTTTGGTCCAGACCGACGCGGTTTGGTCGCGCCGGACAGACCGACCGCCCGCACCCGACCAGACCAGACCTCTCTCTCCAGCTCCAAATCCATGGCGACGACGAAACCTGGCGGCGTGGACGGCGGCGGCGGAGTTGCTGCCGGTGGGGATGCTCCGGGCGGCGGTGTTGGAGATTCACCGGAGTTCTGCCTGAGCTCCCATCCCTCGAGCGCGCTGCCTCTTCCCCAACCGCCGTTGCCGCCGAAGTCGTTGGAATACACGGCGGCTACTGCGTTCGCCCAGGCGGTGAAGGCCAATCCGACGGGTAGCCACCATTTTGCCTCGTCCTTCGGCGGTGTGGAGTAAGTCATCCTCCTCCTTCTTTGTCATTTACCTGATTGGTATTCTAGGGTTAGGGTTCTAGGGTTAGTGTTCTTGGGTACGTGTAGTACGGTTAAGGTTCTAGGGTTAGGGTTCTAGCATTAAGGTTAGTGTTATATGACATCCTCTCTGTCAACTGATTGTTGGTGTCACAGAGATTAATTTTAACATGAGTACTTTGTCACAAATCCTGTGTGTCTGTTGTTTGATCAAATACTCTCTTTCACCAAGTTTAGTATTGTAAATTGAATCAGACATTTCTGTTGCCACCAATTTTAACTCTGTTAACTGAATTTTATGAACACTGTTAACTGTTAACTGAATTTATTGAACACTGTACAGTGTTAACTGAATTTTTTTAACACTGTTAACTGGATTTTAACACTGTTAACTGAATTTATGTTGCCACCAATGAGACCTCTTAACAATAATTTTAACATTGTTAAATTAATTACTTAACAGCAAAATTAAATGCATTTTATCTGAATTTGTAGCTTGGATGATGAAGAATGGGAAGTGAGGTTCCATTTCCTAGACAGAGATAACTTGGAAAGAACAATCTGTTTATCAGACATAACCTTCTGGAATCTCATTGCCCTAATAGAGGTAGAAGGCTATAGTTCAAGGGATTTTATGTATTATGTTAGAGATCCAGGAGCTGGGGTCTCAGGAATGGAAGAATTAACTGATGATGACAAGGTGGAAGAAATGTTGGATCACATAGCTAGTAAAGGAAAGAATGTGGATAAGCTGCCGGAGGTCGCCGACAACCCAGAGCTCGTCGTCGTGAAGCAAGAAGAGGAGGGCGGCGGTGAAGATGTGGTGGAGCCAGCGCCGACCAAGAAGAAGAGGGCGGCGGTGAACAACAATGACGTGCGGCACTCCCAACGCCTGAAGATGCTGAAGAAGGAGGAGTGACATGCTGTCTTCAGTTTTGTCAGTAGAAGAAAATGTTCAGTTTCGTCAGTATGTTAGTATGCCAGTTCTATCTATGTCAGTTGTATGTATGTCAGACTATCTATGCAGGTACTATTTATGTTAGTATGCCAGTTCTATCTATGTCAGTTCTATCTATGTCAGACTATCTATGCAGTATGAACTTGCTATCTATGTTCACTATCTACTTGCTATAATCCAAGCTGATAATTCATCACAAACTGAACTTAATCCAAGCTGATAATTCATCACAAACAGAGTACTCTCACAAACAACATACAATCCAAGGTTCATTGCTACAGAAATAATAGAGTTCACCACAATAAAGCTTAACACATTACAAGCTTTCCTCCATAGCTACTACAAAAGACATCATTGACACACATGGCCAGACAACAACACAACTTAGTCCTCATCACAAATAGCCTTAATCTGGTCAAGCTTCCTCTTGTTGCTATCAGCTGCTGTCTTGAGCTCAACAATGCAGGAAGCAAGAGTACTCTTCTCCATGGTCAACTTCTCCTTCACTTTCATCAGCTCAGCAATGCAACAATCCAGCTTATCCTTCTCTTTCTTCAGGTCCTTCTCTTTCTTCAGGTCAGCATAGCAAATCTCCAAAGTCCTCTTATCAGAGGTCAACTTTTCCTTCTCTTTAAGATGGTTGAACTTCAAATTCCTAATGACAGTGGCTTGAGCTACATGAATTTGCTTTAACTGGTCAACAACAGCCTTTAATTTTTTGATCTCAGCATCCTTTGTCATGCTGCTTTCCACACTAACTGAAATGTTCTCAGCATCATTCTTCTGGTTTACCTCAGGCTGGCTATCCTTATAATCCAAGAGGTTGTTCACATCTTCAACAAGCTTCTCATATGTCTCCTGCAACTCTTTTTTCTGCTGTGTGAGATTGTGTATAGTGCTTGAATGCTCCAGGCATGCCATCTTGTTATCATCTTGGCTATGCTCATACATAAGCCACAACTTATGAATAGCATTCTGCAGATGCTCTGACCAATGCTCATCTACCCACTGCACTAATCCACAATTTCCAACACCCTACAAAAGAAAAAATCAGTTCAAAATTACAGACATTACTTACAGATTCAGTTAAAATAGCTGATTCAGTTTATGTACCAAAATCAGATTCATTTAATGATGAATAATTATGAAAACTACAACTAAGAACAGTACCTATGAACCCTAGAACTAAATTAAGTAACTATGAACCCTAGAACATGAGCAGTAACTATGAACCCTAGAACATGAACAGTAACTATGAACCCTAGAAAATGAACAGTAACTACAAACACTAGAACAAGAATTGGAATGCTGCAAACACAACTTAAAACTTACTTCAGTGGCATAGGCAATGAACCTCCTACGAGTGCTTATCCCCTCAAATGCAACATACTTACTCCCTGGATTCCCATGCTCACAAATCACCTTGGCGGACGGCGGCCGGCGGCGACCGGGGAGGAGAGGAGCAAATGGGAGGGGAGCGAGCGAGCGTGGGAGCAGAGAGAGCGAGCGTGAGAGCAGAAAGAGCGAGCGAGATGTGGTCGGGCGCGGGCGGTCTGTCTCTGGCGACCCGACCGCGTCTGTCTTAAGCAAACGGCGCCGTCCGCGCGTCCGTTATGCCACGTCAGAGATTTTGGGCCCCACCTGTCGGAAACGCCCTCAACCGCGCCAAATGACAGGTTCAGTGCACTCTGCAAAACTATTACTGAATGTGCGGTGGCTTTTGCAAAAGATTAAGGACCAGGTAGTTTTCTGCAAGAGAAGCCCCAAATGTGGTGGTTTTTTGCAATTCACTCCTGGCGCCCTGTTTGGTGCGGCAAACAACGGTCGGAGCCGATTGAGGGAGCTCGCGCGTGCCGGTCTTGGGGACTCTCGGACCGATTCCCACGGACTGGGGTGTTTTCCGGCCGTGAGGAGACAAGCCGCGGCCATGGCAGAAGCAACAGCTAGTACAATACTGCTTTGACCATGGCAGGCCAGCAAACGACGTGAGCAAACTCATCAGAGACGATTTTTGAACGGTTTAGGATAGTTTAGGGGGTTAAGGAGCAGAAAAAATGATCGGTGAGTTATGTGAATCACCTATTTTCTTCAGGGTAGTTAAATGCTTTTTTAATATATTTTTTATGTGGCAAGTGTCGTTGTGATTTTCTTTTTGAGAAAAAGTGTCGTTGTGATTTAGTTTACATGAGTACATGATGTGGTGATTTTGTTCACACGTTTTCTGGCGCTAATAAGTTGAAATCTGACGTTAGTCCTGGTGAAAACGATTTTTTGGACCAACATAAGTTTAATCCACACCCAAGTAAAGTGAAGTCAAATGGAGAAAAAGGTGGAGGTTATCGTTGAATGGATTAATTTACCGCGTTAAACTATTACTGTCATCAACGGGGCTGGATGTCGACGACATGCATGCTGATTAATTTAATTTCTACTTTTGGCAAACCTATCTCAAAGTCTTTTAGCCTTTCCGGCAGGCGAGGCGATGAATTAAGGGAGTCACGGTGTCGTACGTGTTGATTTAGTGTGAGATGACACGATGATTTAGTTTGACAATGACACTGTGATTTTGTTCACACGCTGTCCGGCGCGAAGCAGAAATTTGACCGGTAGTGTTAGTACGGCGCGACACTGATTTGTTGGCGCAAAAGAAGCTTCGTCCACATCCCAAAAAAGGTTAAAAAACTACTGTACTTAATAAGCTCGATCGTCACGTGCGAAAAGTCCAAAATGTCGTCGAACACGGACGCACACGTACTCCTACGTGCGTTGTCTCTGGCCAGGTGGGGATACAGCTCCGGGCTAGCAGTGCAGGTGGCGTGGTGTGTTGGCGATCGGTCACAGCCGTCGCCGTCCGATGCCGATCGGACTATCAAGATAGCTTCAGACACGCAGTTGGTAATTTGTTGATTAGTGCACGAGCATTGGGCGGTCAATTTAGGCGGGACGGCTTGATTGTCGCTAAGACAACACTTTCTGGAACAAAAATAATTTATTTCACATGCTCTATTAGTCTAGCATTAGACCTTGCTAGTGTGTGCACATGCCGTGTGCTGCTTCTTTTTTTAAGGAGACGGGTGCAGAAAGACCGGAATGACTTCATTGAAATTTGCATTGGAGTATAGTTGAGAAATGGTCCCAAAGAAATGCAAAAATATAACTCAACCCAAAAACTTAGCAAAAAAAGACCCTCACAAGTCTTCAAGCTTCACCACTAGACCAAGATCGCCCCTCGCCAAGGACAAGATCACTTGGGAAGGTGGTCTCGTCGTCGCTCAGTCGTCGACACGACGAAGAAGAAATGGACGCTGAGAAGAAGCCAGACCTGCCTCCCTTTCAGCATCATGGGCAGGAGGAAAAGGGCCGCCCTTCGGCCAGAATAGTAAGCGGCGGAGCAATCTAAGCTACTGTGGGACGTTGATGAGGACGAACACCAGACGAAGCAACAGTAAGTGCTCCAAATCAAGCAACGGAAACCGTCTCCACCGCGCAAAACAAACGGAGAAAGGCAGAAACGAACTCACCAACGTCTCCTCCACCACCTTGGCAGCCAAATAGGAGAGGGCACCTCCATCCTCACCAGATCCAATCGCCCCGCAAGATTATCGAAGGAGCTATTACCAAATAGCCGATCATCGACTTCCACCATGGAAGACGAGCTTGGGGTGGAATTCGTCCATCGGCCACCGCCGTCAAGCACCAGTGTGATGACCAAACTAGGCATCATGCACATGGCTCCCCTACGCTCCTCTTCCGCCTATACTCCTACAATCATCTAGCTCGTATTTTTCTTCCCGACGTCGTCTAGCTCTAACAACAAATCATCATCGTTGTCATCGTATAGCTGCTAATTCACCTCGAGTGGTTGAAGAAGAAAAGAATAGGAGCGTCAAGAACGAAATTGGAGAGCCACCAACGAGCTGAACAAATACATTGCCACTATCACCGGTGCCATCATCATCTGTCTTGAACCAAGCTAAAACCACTTTGAGGGAATTTATTATGTACCCCCTTCATTCCTAAATATAAGTCCTTTTTTAGAGATTTCAATATAGACCACATACGGAGCAAAATGAGTGAATCTACACTCTAAAATATATCTATATACGTCTGTATATAGTCCATGTTGAAATCTCTTAAAGGTCATATGTTTAATATATTTAGAAAATAGAAATGGAGGGAATACGACACACGTTACACCGTGCATCACCCCAAGAATAAAAAACCAACATAATCCCACCGGAGTAATAGATAAGCATAATTCTCTTAGTTTGACGTTTGCTTTATGTGGGCAAATGTCGTATGTATGTGTTGATTTAAGTTGACATGACGGGGTGATTTTGTTCACACGCTGGCCAGCGCTAGTTTTATTTTAAATTTTTTTTGGAGAAAAAGCCCGGCGCTAGCTGAAATGTAACCGGCAGTACTTGCACGGGTGAAAACGCTCTCTTGGCCCAAAAGAAGGTTCATCCACACCCTAAAATAGGTTAAAAAAATTTATAAACCTTGATCGTCACGTGCGAAAGTCAGAGTTTTCTACATCTCGGAGCTAGCTATAGCGTTGCAAGTAAAGTGGTCAAATGGAAAAGGTAAAGTTTGTCATCGAATCAATGAATAAATAATTTACCGGGTGTTGAAGTAATCGACCGGATTACTTTAGCGGATGAGTTTACCATACTTAACTGAACGAGGTATGTCGACCTGTGGGTTAATTAGTTTAGTTAGGGCAGTATCTATTTTTTTTTGCTGATCATCTGACAATGACCTGGATTGGTTCGGGCTCGGATCAGGTACTGGAATTAGATAAGGACGATTGTAATAATCTGCTGATTGAGTAATACAAGGTTTGAATTTCGCACAAAAATATCTATTTTTTTGGCTGGTCATCTGACATAGCACTACAAGAGCGAGCTAAGCCAACGCCAAATTTAGTCTATACAGGTGTGTTGGGTAGGGTGCATGGAGAGTACATGAGAGCAAAAGTTTCTTACCGATCGCAGCCCCGAGCGCTCTCCCAGAAAAGGAAGGAGCCACCCGCGCGCGCGATCAGACAACCAGAAACGGAAAATCAGCCACCCGCGCGCGAAAACAATCACACTCTGCTGTCCCCCGCGTGATTAGGAAGATGCTCTGCCACGTCAGTTCGCATGCATTTATTTGAGTTTCAAAAAATTTAAAAAGTCATAACTTTTGATTCGAGTATCGAAATTCAGATCCGTTTTCACCATTGGGTTTCTTGCGACGAGTTCTTCAAAACTAGATCCCATATGATAGGTTTCGATGAACTTTTTTTTGAGGAACTCTATGTGGTATATAGGCAACTTTAGTGTTATCAGTAAGCAACTCTTCTTGTTTGTCTAATATGACTTCTTATCATCTTGGTTTGTGTAAAAACCAAGCAACTGACCTAACAAACCAAGCATCTGTCCTAGTAAACCAAGCAACTGTCCTAGTAAACCAAGCAACTGTTATAACAAAAACAATCGATTGTCCTAATAAATCAAGCAACTGTCCTAACAAAACTAAGCAACTATCCTAACAAAACCAAGCAACTGTCCTGGCAAATCCATGCAACTACATTATCAAAACACACAATGCATAATGTCTAAGCAAACCAAGCAACTGACCTAACAAAACCAAGCAACCATCTTAACAAAAAACAAACAATTTCAATAACAAAACCAAGCAACTGTCCTGGCAAGTCCATGCAACTATCCTATCAAAAAATATGTTGTCATCATCAAAGTTGGCTGCCGAAGATGCTTAGTTGCCCATATACGGTCAAAAATATTATTTGCCGTGATTTCTAAGTGGTATATGACATACTTGCTTGATAAATTCATTAGTACATATAATTTAATAAAAGTTGCTTATGTTTAAAACTAAAGTTGCCTTGTTTAGGATCAAAGTTGCTTCTTTTTTAAAAATTATCAAAACGTGCTCATATGGGATCTAGTTTTGAAGATCTCGTCGCGAGAAACCTAACGGTGAAAACGGATCTTTGTTTCGACGCTCCGTTGAAAAGTTATTACTTTTAAAAAAATGAAATGGAATAAAGAGTGTGTCAGCACATGCATGCGCGTTAGTATCTCTTCCGTAATTATGGGACGCGGTCCCCTTAGCTGTCGCTATCGTCGCATCTGACGGCTGGAGCGCGTGCGCTCGCACGAGCGAACGAGCGCAGCTGCACGAGTCAGACTTTAGGTATAAATAATGTTCCGTTTTCTTGTAAGCAAACCCGATCGAAGATCGTGTGGTGCCCTGGCTTCGTTATCTCGTTTTCAGCTCGCGTTTCGACCCGCACGCGCGTTTCGTCTTCCCTTTCCGGCAGCAAGCCGGCGGCCCACGTCAAGTCAGCATACTTAACTGAACGGGTATGTCGACCGGTGGGTTAATTAATTATGGCAACCCTATCTCGATCGGTCATGTATTATGTGTCACCGTTCAAGGAAAACAGCTTTTTAAGAATGCCCCAAATAGTTCCCGCATGAAAAAGGAATGCCCTAAATAATTAGTCAATCGAACTTTGGGTCAATCGATTTTGGTTGAAGGAAGAAACAGGCGCAGGGGAGGAAGAAACACGTGGGAGGGGAGGAAGAAGCTTGCTAGGCAGGCTACCCAAGTATCTATCTTAGGGTTCAGGGTGGGGGCGGTGGTGGTGCTCCGCCGGAGAAAAAGCTCGGTGCGGAGGGGCCTAGAGGGATGGCCGGGGCGGCGGAAGACCGGCGGTGGGGGGTGGTTTAGGGGAGGGCGGGGAGGCGGGGCGGTCGGGGCGGTCGCGGGAGCGCCGCCGGCCGCGGGCGGCGGGGGCCAGCGGTTTGGGCTGGGGTGGATCGGCGGGTGAGAGAGAGAGGGGAAGAAGATCTGTTGGAGATTGAAGATGACCAATGTCCATTGGATCTTCATCGAACGGTTGATACAGGAGAAGGAGGATCGAACTGAACCGTTTTCTGTTTTTCAGTCGATTGACGTGTAGCCTGTCCCTTAGTCAATTCGCTCAAATCGCCTAAATAAACGGCCACCAATTCAGCTAAGCGCGGTGGACTGATCAACACGGGCGGGAGAAAAGAAGAATCACGGACGAACAACAACAAGCACGCGCGCACACGTCGTTGGTCGCTGGCCTGACGGAGTCACGAACAAATGTGTATATTTATCATGTTTTGATATTTATCATGTTAAGAGGGAGGCAAATATAGCAGCTCACAAAGTTGCCAAATTTGCTTCTGAATCAAATCCGGAGTGTGCCTGGATACACCAGGTGCCGGACAGCATCCTTCTGTGTACTAGACAAGATTGTAATCATGTTACTAGTTAATGATGAAGCTCTTGTTTGAATCAAAAAAAAAGTGTATATTACATGGACCGAATTGGCTGCATGCCTATGGATTCATTCATTGGTGTGAATCCGGCCGGGCCGGGCTGGTTCCTGGATGCATCAGACCATAGCACATGAGCTCGTGAGCCTTTGACTGCACACCGGCTGGCTGCCCAGCCACAAAGTGTAACCGGTTGACAGCAAGCTATGTACGCCGGCGTCCGTTGAGAGAGGGCAAAAGGGCGGCAGCTATCCAGAGAAAGGCCAACAGCAACAAGCAAATGTCAACTGGATGCGCCGGATCCATCACATGCCGGATGGACACTGGCAGCATGTAGCCAATTTAGTCTGAACCGGGCACCGACCATGGAAATGCGTTCAGTGTATTGATATCTACCGCATCTTAAACAGCCAGCCAGGGCAGTGATCTATCTACAGCAGCAGTAGTTCTGCCACGTCAGCACAGAAAAGGAATCTGTGCTAGTTGGGCATTGTCAATCGGTCTGAAACGGCCGTGGTGGATGCCTCGTGGCTCCATGTATTGCAACAACTTGTGGCTGTCAGTATTTACTGCCGTCGCTGTACCACTATGCAGTGGCGGAGCTACAAAGAAAGAGTTGGGCGGGCCAGCCCAATGGAGAATACATTTTTTTTTCAAAATATATGAACCATAGTACTTCAATACTACAGTATTAGGCATTAGTCGATGCCAATTATCCTGAAAACCATCACAATTCTGAGCCATCTCATCTTTTGCAAACGAAACCAATTCTTTGCTGATTGGGTTTGGCCATGGCCAGTTATTTAGTACCTAAATTACAGTCCGTAAAACTTTGCAAACAATTGAATAATCCATGTTACCTAATTGATAATTGTGATGATGTTGTGAACTACAATTAGGAGAAAGAAATGAAACTATTATGTGCAATGGTGCTGCTGCGCTGTGGCTTGGCTGAATCTAGAGCGTCCTGGCGTGGCTGAATTGAAAATGGACGTACGCCATGCAGTGCTGGATGTGAACCGTGCTGGTCTGCTCTGCTCGTGGACTGGACTGCAGTGGGCTGGGCATTCCGGCTTTGAATAGCAAGTCTGACATGCATATTCACACCGGTAAATTTGACAATTTTGACCTATTGACAAAATCAATTCACAAACTGAACTGCCCGTAAAACTATTTCACACCCCGACCCTTTTGTGTAGCGCCCGCCACGCCGGCGCCACACCCTACGGTGCAGCGCCTAGCTCTGGGGCGTTGCACCTCTGTCCACCGTGGCAGCCCATGGGCCCGAACCCAGCAGTGCAACGCCTCCGAGCTAGGCGCCGCACAGTTGCACATTGACTTAGATGCAACCGCGCCAACCCTCTCCTCCCCCACCCACCCCATTGCCAGTTACAGAACAAACAGGGCGGCGGCCCTCTCCACTCCCCCTCTCAATCCCCTCTCCCAAATCTTTCCGATCCGACGATTTGGTCCGTGCATTTCTTCACCAATCCATCGTAGAAGGTACTCTCCCCCGATCCCCTTCTTTCTATCCATAGAAAATATGATATTTTGAAGATTTGGGGAACCCTTGTTTGAATCTTGCATGTATTAGATTTGGGGAACTTTTGTTTGAATCTTGCATATATTAGATTTGGGGAACCCTTGTTAGATTAGAATGTGGTTTGGATAGATAGGTTGACATGTTATTTATGTAGTTTGGATACATAGATTGACATGTTATTTCTATGGAAAAGTTATTTGTATGAAGTAGGCCTAAGTTTAGTTTTGGATACATATGCTTTGAATTATACTCGCATTGAGAAAAATGCTTTGGATACATATGCTTTGAATCTTGCATGTAGTAGGCCGACTTTAGTTTTTTTGAATTGAAAAGATAATCGTGTTGACAAGAATGGTTTGTTGAAATTGTTAGGATGGTTTGGCTTCTCGATGATCATTGGGACAAACAACACCGGTCGTACGCTATGTCGGTGGAGCAGCGGGTAATACTGAAAGTGGCCGGTGTTATGAATTTCGTATTTTTTTCAAACACAAATGCCCATATGTAATGTTATGATTTGTTTGTTTGTAGGAGCTTGCACCTCTGAAGCTTCGGTCTCACGGGATCAGCCTTGGAGGGATGCGCTATGATGAGCGGTACACACCGTATGTAAGGGAGGCAGGACTTCTCCCTTTCATTCAGTTGGTCCGCCGGTCGACGCCACCCAACAATGCTGCAGCACTCACCGCGCTTATTGATCATTGGAGGCCGGAGACACACACTTTCCATCTTCAGACCGGAGAGATGACCGTGACGCTGCAGGATATTGCTATGATCACCGGTCTTCCTATCGATGGCAATCCTTTATGTATGAACACCGATTCTGATGGGTGGCGCGCGCAGATGTTTGCCCTTATCGGTATGGTTCCTCCGGAGCCTCGGGAACCAGAAGCAGAAGATAAGAAGAAGGAAAGAGTCGCAGCGGGCGCTACTTTCACGTGGATATCATCGAACTTCTGTCATTGCCCTGAGGATGCTAATGAGGACATGGTGAAGACATATGCTCGTGCCTACATGTGGTACGTGATATCCAGGACTATGTTTGCTGATGGCACAGGCAAGAATGCTCCATGGATGTGGCTGAAGGCGTTGACCGTCTTCGATAGCAAATGGAGTTGGGGTTCGGCGACACTGGCTTACTTGTATCGACAGGTATGAAGTTGTTTCCTTTTCACTTCATTGATACATTATCAATGCGCTCTTGCGGCAAATTTGACCATGTTCTCTGTTATGTGCAGTTGGACGAAGCCTGTTGTAGACACACTGGAGGTATTGGTGGTTGTCTGCTCGCACTTTCCATATGGAGCTGGGAGCGTTTGCCGGTTGCACGACCGAAGACCGTGAAGTACGAGGATTGGGACGACAAAGATGACCCACTACGGCTCCCCACTTGGGCTTACAAGTGGGATGTGTTAAATGAGACGACAGATGATCCCTCGGTAATGTACAAGTTGTACAAGAGCGAGCTGGACGCGATCACGCCTGAGCAGGTGAACCGACATTGCATAAGTGATTATCATGCTTGTATCGTAACTCGATATCAATTTTGCATTCAATCCCATTTTGCAGGTGGAATGGGAGCCGTATGGAAAAGGAGAGAGTTTTGGTAACCCTATGGAGTTCAGACTGAATCCGATGTGCACTAGGGATAGGGATCTCTGGCATATGCGGTGCCCACTGATATGCAACTGGGCGGTTGAGCTTCACCTGCCACATCGGGTGTTCCGCCAGTTTGGTTTGTTCCAGCCACACCTGCCGGAGTGGGAGGACACGGACAAGTTGCTACACGCGTAAGATATAATTAACCTTGAGCACTTAGCAGCTTCTCGACGGTTTCGATGATGCTAATATTCTGTTTCTAACTTGTAGGTTGGATAGGAAAAAGCAGCGGAAGATCAAGGATTGGGCCAACCATCACAGGAAGTATGTCATGCAGTTCGCTCTTAGTGTGGAGCAAGCAAGGGTTGGAAAACGAGCCCAGCTTCGTGAGCACTGCCCGATCGCGTTCAACAACTATCTCGCATGGTTTCTTGCAAGTACCCGCGTGGATGTATGCCAGCCGGCGTATGCTGAGGAGATTCTGGAAGAACCCACCGTTTTTGATGAGGTAGCCCAGCACCAGTAAAACGCATTAGTCAGGAAAGGCAACTCAGTGATCCCTTCAGCTCCAATGATGAACTTTGTGGTTAGCCCTTTTTGCTTTTCCATTCGCAATATTAACATCTATCGCTTGCCTAACACTTTGGTACCGTTTCTGTTCATAGCGTGCCCAGATCAAGAAAGCAGCTGATGAGACCGAGACTATTCTGGAAACAACCCCGGCTGACAAAAGCGATGGGGAAGGTGCACTTCGAGCATTCATTAAGGTTCACATCTCCTTCAAACTAGCACTTAACATTTGTTGGTACGTTCCATCTCTCATTCACTTGTACATGTTGCAGCGCCAGGGCCAAAAGTTAAGGCGGCTATCAAACCTTTTCGGTTGTCGTGACCCCGAGTATGTATCACCAGAACGGTCTAGGTCGACGACACCATCAGATCCCGCTTTGGGGCAGAGCCATGGTGAACCTTTTGAGGATGAGGATGTGGGTGTGGTCACCCAAGAGGTATGTCATGACGATATATATCCATTTGTTGATGCATTGCTAACTATATCCTCACACACGGTCTTTCCATATCTTTTGTTGATGCATAGGTTGCTGATGATATGACCTTGGGGACGTACCAGGCTCGGTCTGCATACGAGTTGAAGCCTAGGAAGGGAATCAACAAGTACACACCTGAAGACTTCACCCAAAGAGGCCAAAGAGGCAAAAGGACGGTCGGCACCTCGCGGATGGCGGCTTTGGATGACTATTTGGATGACGATGTCGAACCGGAGCTGGAGCCGGAGCCGGAGCGGGTTCCTCTTCCTAGGAAGGTGAAGAAGATAAGCGTCAAGAGGGGGGGAGGAGCCAGCAAGCGTGGAAAGCACTAGTCATCGTCATTTTTTTTATAATGTTGAACTTAGAGTGGCATTTGTTATGTCGTTGAACTTGGAGTGGTCGTACCTGTAATGTGGAATTTGTTATGTCGTTGAACTCGGAGTGGTGGTAGCTCTATGTTAAACTTGAACTTATTGTGATGGTCCTTTCTAAGAAATGATGTCTGTGGTGAACCCTTTTTGAACCTTAATGTTTCTTATACGAATTGTTGAACTGTGGCTGAAAATGACCCAGTAGAGGGGGGGAGGAGGCACAGAAGGTAGGCCTCCAGTTTGAGGCAAAAAAATTGCTAAGTGTTTGTGCAGCGCCTAGCTAGGGGGCGCCACACTATACGGTGCAACGCCTAGCCCGCAGGCGCTGCACTGTATAGTATGGCGCCTCCAAGCTAGGCGTTGCACAGGTCTATAACTTGCCAAACCTTCTGTTGCTCTCTGGATAGCTACAGACCTGTGCAGCGCCTAGCTTGGAGGCGCCACACTCTACAGTGCAGCGCCTGCGTGCTAGGCGTTGCACTGTAGAGTGTGGCGCCTCCAGGCTAGGCGCTGCATAGGTCTGTAGCTATCCAGAGAGCCACAGAAGGTAGGCCTCCAGTTTGAGGCAAAAAATTCGCTAAGTGTTTGTGCAGCGCCTAGGCTGGAGGCGCCGCACTATACTGTGCAACGCCTAGCTCGCAGGCGCTGCACTATAGAGTGTGGCGCCTCCAAGCTAGGCGCTGCACAGGTCTGTAACTTGCCAAACCTTCTGTTGCTCTCTGGATAGCTATAGACCTGTGCAGCGCCTAGCTTGGAGGCGCCACACACTACACTGCAGCGCCTGCGAGGTAGGCGTTGCACTGTACAGTGTGGCGCCTTCAGTCTAGGCGCTGCACAGGTCTGTAGCTATCCAGAGAGCCACAGAAGGTAGGCCTCCAGTTTGAGGGAAAAAATTCGCTAAGTGTTTGTGCAGCGCCTAGCCTGGAGGCGCCACACTCTACAGTGCAGCGCCTGCACAGGTCTGTAACTTGCCATACTTTCTGTTGCTCTATGGATAGCTACAGACATGTGCAGCGCCTAGCCTGGAGGCGCCGCACTGTACAGTGCAGCGCCTGCGAGCTAGGCGTTGCACTGTAGAGTGTGGCGCCTCCAGCCTAGGCGCTGCACAGGTCTGTAGCTATCCAGAGAGCCACAGATGTAGATTGCAGCGCCCAGATGTGAAGTAGCAAGCAAACACATAGCAAGCAAATGATACGTAGCAAGCAAACAACTGTGAAAAGAACATATGCACGAAGTACTTCACAACACATAGTTGTTCATAACACATAGTACTTCACGACACATAGTAGTTCTTACAACCAAATCAAGGAGGAGACATAGTAGTTCACCGCACATAGTAGTTCTTACAACCAAATCGAGGAGGAGACATAGTAGTTCACGGCACATAGTAGTTGACAACCAAATCGAAGAGGAGACATAGTAGTTCACAACCAAATCGAAGAGGATGACATAGCTCTATTGCGTAGAGCAAGGCCCCTTTCCCTTCTTCTTCTTCCTCTCTTCTTCCTCTTCCTCCTCCCTTTTTCTTATGAGGTGAGCCTCCTTAACCACCCTCTCCATGAATATCTGCTTCTTCCTCTCTTCTTTTTCAGCTGCAATTGCCCAAAGCTTCATGGTTCTTTCTTCAAAATCCTGTTGACGCTTCTTCTGTGCCTCCTCAACTTTCCTCATCAACGTTTGCTCCCTAGCGCGCATCGCATTTGCCGCAGTCTGTTTTCGCTTCCTCTCCTTCTCAAGCTCCTCTTCCTTCTTCTTCTTTAGCTTGGCTGCATCCTCCTCTCTAAGCTTCTTCGCAGCCTTCTCCCACCATCCCGCCATCTCATCTTCGCCATCCTCCTTCATCGTTGGTTTGTTGGGTTGGGAAGCCGCCATACCTACAATGAGTGAAACATAATGGTTAGTAAGGATAAGAACAAATGGAAGCACATATGAAAAAGAAGAACATATGAAAAAACAAGAACATATAATACATTATAGTTAGTGAGGAACATACGGAAACGGTCCATCTAGGTATCCAAACATTCCTCTATAACGAACTTGCGCTTGTCCATCACCACGGCCAAGTCCACCACCAAGGCCAAGACCAT
The DNA here is from genome assembly GCF_002575655.3 of Aegilops tauschii subsp. strangulata. Taxonomy (NCBI): domain Eukaryota; kingdom Viridiplantae; phylum Streptophyta; class Magnoliopsida; order Poales; family Poaceae; genus Aegilops; species Aegilops tauschii. Next base: position 624,260,288 of record NC_053037.3, read on the forward strand.
CACCAAGGCCGAGACCATCACCACGGCCATTACCACCACGTCGAGCTCTACCACCACCACGGCCTAGACCACCACCACCACCTCTACCACCACCACGGCCTCTTGTAAGTCCAAGTTTCCGACCTCTTTGTTGCCTAGATCCTCTTTGGCTAACACTTGGTTGGCTAGGCACTTGTTGGCTACCACTTGGTTGCCTTGGCACTTGTTGGCTACCACTAGGTTGGCTACCACTTGGTTGGCTTGGCCGGCCTACAATGTTCGAAAGCCCTCACACATTGCTCGAACGCCCAAAAAGCACGGCCAAATACTCTGACTTTCCTTCCTTCATGAACCGTTGTTTGGTGCCCATGAGGCTCGACCACATGAACCATGCCCGGGTTTGTCGCGGCCATGGCTAACAACAACCTAGGGATTCGGTTGTATGCTTCCTCCCATGTACCATACAACATCTTAAATGCGGCTTGCTTCGCCTTCCATGCCTTGCCGTATTTCACCTTGTAATGAAAGATGGCTTTCACAAGGTCAATGACATGTTGGACACTCATTGTTGGAAGTGTGGATATTGAGTTGGAGAGCCTGTAAGCGATGAACTCGGACGTGAGTTGTTTGTGGTCTTCGGACACAATCTTGCCATCCACCCTTTTGCCTTGGCACATGTGAGTTGGCACACAACTCACTACATGCCAAGTTGGACCTCCTTTCCATGGTCTTGCACGCACAATCCACGGACAACCGCCACGACGTCTTGCCACTCCTTGTTGGACCTCCTTTCCACGAGCTCTACCACCACCACGGCCTCTTGTAAGTCCAAGTTGGACCTCCTTTTCATCTTCACATGCACATGCAACCGTGTAGCGCACATTGACGTCCGAGTTCACCACCTTGTGTGGACGATAATGCGTAACCGAGTAGTTGTCGAGCCACATCTTTAAATCCAACAAGCTGTCGAACTTAGAACCTTTAGCAATCCGGTTCTTGTCGTCTACCAAATCACGGTGAGAGCTTGGCCTAACCCCAAGAGGTACACATTGGCCACCATCTACCACGGCTTCATCCGCGAGACTAACATCCTTGAACAATGTAGTCCGATGATCCCGACCAAATACCTTCTCGAAAGCTTCGGCCTCCTTCACCGTGAACCCCTCCGCATCAACTTGTTCATCGGGACCATCGTCATCCGAGTCCGATGCATATGCACGGGAAAAAGGGATGGAATGGTCCATTGTCTCTTGCAAATGATATTTGTCGAGATCACCCACATTGTTGTCATGGAGATCAACTTCATTGTCATCGTCCGCATACTCATCATTGTCCTCTTGCAAAGATTCATCTTGGTTGTTTGTATACGGGCTCAATGTTGGCCTCACTTCTTGGGTCAAAAGAGGTTCAACAATTTCATCTCGCTTCAAGGGTGGGGGGCTACTAGCAACCAAAGGGGAGGGGTTCCGGTTCAAGTCCAAGTGCAAACTTGAATCAACCTTCTTCGTTGCAAATAACTCAAGAGCCTTGTCTAGTGATTCGGCCACCGTCTCCTTGTATGCAACCCAACGTTGCTCCGAGTTGACACGCATTGTCTTCCAACGGATGTGTATTCCAAAACCAACATTATGCCTTCCCTCCAACTCAATGATATCACTAGGGTCCATCCAATTCAAATCTTTCCTAACTTGTTGCAAGAGCTCCGCATAGTTAGGACTACTATCAAACACCATGTCAAGCTCATCCGGGTCCGGTTCTTTATTGCCTTTCAAAAAGGCGTCTTTGTCCCCATGATGAACAAACACACATGTTCTTCCCATCCCTATAAGCATTCAAAGAACACAAGGTAACATTGCTTCCATGAGTACTAATCCATGGATTAACACGGAATACAAACCCTAATATATATATGAAACAACAACCCTAACCCTAAACCATAACCCTAACCCTAACCCTAACCATAACCCTAACCATAACCCTAGCCCTAAACCTAACCATAGCACCAACATAAGAACACCCATAAGAATAACCCTAGCATACTAACAAAGCCTAATCATAGAAATTGGCTAACAAACATCTCACATCTCCATGCAAATCTCTAGATCCAAACAAAACTAGGGTTTCCCCAAACTAGCAACAAATGAGCAATGGGAGAACTTTACTTGGATCAAAACAAGGGGATCGGAGATTATTACCTTGAGGGAGGGTTTGACTTCGAAATCCACGGACAAATTCTTCAAATTTGCAAGATTTGGAAGAAGATTTGAGAGGGGGAGAGGGGGCAAAGCTCGGGGAGAGAGTGAGAGAGTGTGTGGTGGGGGGGGGGGGTGGGGGAGGGGGGCCCAGCCAAGTGGCTGGATAAGTCACAGTGCAGCGCCTAGCCGCTAGGCGCTGCACATTACATGTGTGGCGCCTAGCTCGGAGGCGCTGCACTGCTGGGTGCGGGCCCAGGGGCTGCCACGGTGGACAGGAGTGCAACGCCGCCGCGCTAGGCGCTGCACAGTAGGGTGTGGCGCCGGCGTGGCGGGCGCTACACAAAAAGGTCAGGGGAGTGAAATAGTTTCGCACCCAGTTCATTCTGTGAAATGATTTCGTCCCGAGGTCAAAATTGTCAAATTTGCCATTCACACCCAAGCTAACCAGAGGAAAAGTCGCTCTTGAGCATTAAGGTTGCTGACGCCTCACCGAAGGGGCGGGACGGAGTGGACTGGGCATACATAGTTATATCCAATTTTCTGCTCTTGGACAGGGCGGGCCACGGCACGCTTTTGCCTGCACGTAGCTCCGCCGGTGGCACTATGTACAGCATGCAATGCATCCAACTCCACTAAACTCGGCCACTTGTTCATGCATCATGCATGCGCCCATTTTTTCCCCATCTACCACAATTTTGGCAACTGTTTCAAGAAATACCGCAATTTGGATGCCTAACAAAAAGCTACTGCCTTTGATTTATAATAAGTGTCGTGGTTTTTGTTCAAATCATGGATCGGAGGGACTATCACGTTTGCTATAATTCATCTTAAATCGCTATGACTTCGCAATAGTTGTCGGTCTAGTTTACAAAAAGCTACCACTTCCCGGTCGTTGGATAAAAACCCCAACATAACAGATCAACTTTGATAGAAAAACATAGCAGACAAATCTAATCTTTTTTAGCCTGACTTTTCTTAAAAGGCAATCGTTGTGATTTAGTTTACATGAGTACATAACGTGGTGAATTTGTTCACACGCTTTCCAGTTCTATAAAGCTGAAATCTGACGTTAGTCCTGGTGAAAACGTTTTTTTGGACCAACAGAAGTTTCATCCACACCCAAGTAAAGTGTAGTCAAATGGAGAAAAAGGTGGAAGTTGTCGTTGAATGGATTAATTTACCGCGTTAAACTATTATACCAGATTACTGTCATCAATGTGGAGTACGAGTATTATTTACAGCCCAAAAACGACCAGCCAAGTGGGTATTCGGAATCCATCCGGTTTTCTTTTACATGTGTATATTTTACAGGTGTATTTGCTACAAATACCACAAGCCAATCGGGGCCTCATCCACGCCCAAAAGAGGTTAAAACCTTGATCGTCACGTGCGAGTCGGAAGCGTCGTCCAACACGCACACGTACGACAATTTAGTCTTTTACAGCTCCGAGCTAAGCTACAGAGTAAGTTAAGTAGTCCAATGGAAAAGGCAAAAGTTATCGTTGAATGAATGCATACATAATTTACCTCTTGTTGAAGTAATCGACCTGATTACTGCAGGTGACACGTTTGATATACTTAATTGAACGAGGTATGTTGTCCGGTCGGTTAATTAATCCCAAATAATAAGCGCTACACGAGGTGCGTGGTGCTCTCGCCCTCACGTTTTTTGGTTGCAATTCCAGTCATGCAAGGATGACAAATTTCAATGACACATGGCAAATATATGTCAAAAGTAAACTGAAGCATGAGAGTTGCCATGCTTGACAACTAAATTTGCCATCCTCGTTTCACTAAATTGGCTGTAAAAAACATTCGGAGTTGTCATATGCTGCAGGTACTTATCAGGGTCCTAATTAAGGAATAAGTATATTTTTCGTCCTCAAACTCTTCCCAAAGTTGAGAAATCATCCCTCAACTCCAAAACCACCAAAACTCAGTCCGTGAACTATTTAAACCAGATACTTTTCATCCTTCAACTATTTAAACTGGATACTTTTCGTCCCTCATAACGCTTAAGGTGGTTTTTACTGTGACTTGGACCCTGTTTTGATTGAAACAGGCCACGTTGACTTTGACTGCCACGTCAATTAAGTGTTTGTGCATAATATGTGCATGTGCGCGTGTACAAGTAATAACAAGATAAAAGGAAAGTGCTTGCACTTCTTCTACTTGTGTGTGAACAAGAGAAAGGCAGCTGTATTGAATATAGCTTAACAAAATCTGAATATAACCGAACAAAGTTTGGACATTTCAGAGCATTGTACTGAATTTAGTTGAACATAGTCTGAACCCACATTAGTTGAAAATAGTCTGAACATAGTCTCGACCCAATTTAGTTGAACATAGTTTGACACAGTACTAAATGTGAAAGGGAAATAGTACTGAATATAGCTTACAATCAACAACAAACATGAATTCTCACATGGCCTGACATAAGAACTGACAGCAGCAAATAAGCCATTCATAAGAACTAACAGTAGTTAAA